>NC_140755.1:90107500-91307500 GCF_051527215.1 Medicago sativa | reverse complement strand
CCCAACATTACTAAACCTCCATCTTCCTCCATGGTTTTCTCTGTTCATCGATTGTTTATACATGAGTCTCTATTTGTTTCCAGAATTTTTTTGCATGAAATACAGGAAATCAATTCCAGAATTTTTTTGCATGATGATGCACTCATCTTTTCTATTTAGTAACAACTTTTTTAATTTTGTTTTAAGAGTTGTATATTATTGTGAATTTATGATTTGCAATAACAATACTTTCTATCTCAGAAAATCTATGTAACCAAAACCATTGAAAAAAACGGTTGATGAATTGAGAAACTCATGGAGAAAAATCTGGAAAAAAAGAAAAGAGGATGAATGAAGGAGGTTCAATTGTGTCGTGTGGTTATGATTTTATGTATTCTAATTTCATTTAATTTTTTATATTCATTTAATTAGTTGTAATTTTTTAATTGGTTGCTTTTAAAGGTGAGGTGTTATGTTCGACTTCACCTAATAATTTCTCAATACATAAATAATGATTGGATACAGATATAGGCATTATAACTTTCGACCGAACTCCGAATTACTAGGCTCCCTCTTCCGAGAGAACCAAAGAATTAACAAAAAAAAAAAGGTATATCTCTTGGATTTGATGAGTCTAATTAGTAGTGCTCTATAGATATCCATGATACCGTTTAGATTGGCTTTGAAATAAAAAATCATTTTCATAATTATTTTTCCTCCAATTAGAATCACTTGCGGTTTGGCACATTGAATGAATATTTGTTTTTTTTTTTTTAATCGAAACATTTGATTAAATGTGAATATTAGATTGTCCTTGTGAGCTTAACTCAGATGGTATGGACAATGCATAAAATATGTAAGGTTCGCGGTTCAAACCCCGACCACCACAAAAAAAAAAAATATGAATATTAGACCCGCCGAAGTGTAGAGCGTTGCTAAAAAAGTTAAATAAGTTTGACCTAATAGTAAGAAAATGCTGGTGCATACCTGCTAAAAGAAATTTTTTTAGCCTTTTAAAAAAATGTTTTTTCATGCATTAAAAACCTAAAAAAATAAAAATATTTAAGTATAACATAAGTCAAACATCATGAAACAACCAAATTTATACCTTGAACCTTACAAGCTTCTCCGTTTTCAAGATGAGCAACTACATCTTTTATAAGCTTCAAAGTCTCACATGTATTTTTTCCTTGAACACATGTGAAAAGAGCGTCCAAAATGTATGACCCAACTCCTCACCAGATCCTAATTTGTAACCACTGACGCCTCTGTTCTCTCATAATCATCCTTTGAGCCTACTGCAACTACCACGTAATTATCATTGCCCTATCTTCCAGGGCAATCCTTCTTGAAGTGACAAACCTTCTAACAATTGAAACACATTTATTTCTTATCACCACCATTTTATTTTGATTGAGTCCAATTCTTGTACCTCTCACATCATCCTCTTGACACACTCGAGGCTTCCACACTATTCTTTACCTTCAAGTAATTATGCTTAGTTAGCTCCTTGGTTCCTAATCACCAACTAGACCTCATCGAGGGTAATATTTCTTTCATTTCCATAAATGAGTGCATCCTAAAAGGGCTCAAAGGATCTAGGCAACAATCTTAGCAAACGTAAAGTCTTATCCTCATCCTCAAGATTCACTTCAAAATTCACCAAATCGTCAGTGGTTAAGTAGAATTCCATCAATTGTTTCACTATGGATTTTAACTTTACCATCTTAAACGAGTAAAGTTTTTGTTTCATGCATAACCTATGATCTAATGACTTGGTCATATACAATGTTTCTAGTTTGACTCACATCGTTGCCACAATCTTCTTCTTCATGACCTCCCTCAACACTTTATCTCCAAGGGACAGAATAATGGAACTCCTTGACCTATATATCATCCTGATTGTATGTGATTGTGTTAGGTTGACCGCAATAAACACACCACCCTTCAAATCATCTACATAATTATGTTAAACTAAGATTGCTTCCATCTTCATTTTACATAACCTGAAATTGTTGTTTATGGAAATTTCTCGACGTCAAATTTGGTACTCATGGTTCTCACTTGAATAATTTGTTCCATTTCCCCACCATTGGCACCACTTGTTGTTAAATTTGAATCCTTGTGCAAACCCATCAAGACAATATTATGTGAAGTAAATAACAATGACAACTAAAAATAAAACATCCAAAGTAACCATATTTAACCAAGAACAAATCTAGCACCCTAAATATATAGCAAATCGAAAATTAAAACAAAGAACAAAAATAAAGAGAGTAGAGGAACAAATACACCTAGATTGAATACTTAGTTCAATCTAAATTGAGTTACGTCTGAAGGAGAGAGCATCTCCCTAATCCACTATATGAACGAGTCACAAGAGAAGCAAAAAAGTTGCAAGAAATTAGCTTTATCATTAAATCTGAATTTCTACCCTTTATGTTCCTTTCTCTCAATCCTCAAAAAGACAAGAGAGAAAACTTTTGAATCCTTCCTCTAATGAAATCTCTTTATCTAAGGTGTTTAAAATGTGTTTCATAACCCTGCTTTCTCACTTAAAATATCTCAACACTTAGATCTTAAGTTTCCCTAAAAAATATCTCCTTTTAGTGCTATCAAACAATGAGGTAAAAAAAAAGTGTAATTATAATTAGAGTAAACTACCCCTCTTTTTAAGTCAACATTTCACCACAAAATTTAATCTCTTCCTTCTTAGCATTAGGCAACATGTGCTACAACTCTTGACAACACTTTGTTTTGGGAATTCCTACACACTCACAAACACGTGATAAACACAGCTATGGCACCAATTGGTGCCTTAACTAACTCGAACTTACTTTCCTAATTTATCCTAATTAATTTCCATAGCCACTTTATTAATATCCACATAGCGGGGACTTTGGTATGCAACAACGTTAATTTTTTTTAGAGTTTTCCCTCTATTTGAGTTCCACAAGGTTCGTGGAATTAATCTCTGCAATTGCAAAAGCGGAGGATACCAAATTTACACAAGACATAGATAATTCTCATTTCATTGAATTATTATATCAAAGTCACGTACAAGTGACAAATAAATGACTCGCACACTCTTGAAGCCAAAGTCTTTCTTACTTCTATGCAATGAGTTGGAGTACCGTTGTGCTATTTTTAATAGTAACAATAATTTTTGCATTAAAAGGAATTCTTACCTGGTATACAATTTTTTTTTTAGAGGTGCTTGGTATACAATTATTATTTAACCTACTTGTTTATTTATTCCAATTGCCATATTAATTTCTCTTGGTCAAGTGTATCTATATACAAGAATAAATAAAAAAGTAGTAATTGAAAATGTTGCGGCTATCATATATGAGGTACCCTATATACATATTAATTATTGAGAAACAGAAAAGACAAAAGCCAATAGCTAGATCCAATCATCAAACAAAATGGGTTTGGTTAATGCTATCTCTTAATTTTGTCACATAAGGATGTTAATTAATTAAGAATCTCATTTTCTAACAAATAAAAATTTGGTGATATAGTTTTATATGAAATAAAATAATTAACATGTAGGCCATTAAGGGAACCTTATGTAATTAAATATTCATCGTTCTAATAATCTTCCCTTTCCTCTTGTTTAATTCTTTTTTTGTCTATAAAGATGGTGATAAATGATTATGATTAGCACAAGAGAGCCAGAAACAACCAAAAATTCTTACGGCCATGATGACTGGTTCTGGTTCTCCTTGTGGAGCCTGCAAATTCTTGAGGAGGAAATGTGTTAGAGGTTGTGTTTTTGCACCTTACTTTTGCCATGAACAAGGTGCTACCCATTTTGCAGCTATTCATAAGGTCTTTGGTGCAAGTAATGTTTCAAAGCTCCTCGCACACCTCCCTGTGACTGATCGTTGTGAAGCTGCAGTCACAATCTCTTATGAAGCTCAAGCTAGACTTCAAGATCCAATTTATGGATGTGTTGCCCATATTTTTGCACTCCAGCAACAGGTTTGTTCATCTCTCGTGATCTTAAACTGAAAACCCTAGATGGTATACGCTTACATTTTTTTTCTTCATAATTGCAAAGAAGAATTTAAATTAATTAATTAATTAACAAGAGTATCAAGGGTACTCCAGTTTATATATAAAAAAGAGTCTACAACGACCAAAAAATCAATATTAAGACCTAATACAATCAACATGACATAAACACCATGTCGATCTGTAAGACTTGGCACATATTTGGACTGTATAAATATATTTGATAAAATCACGATGGCATCGAGGTTTTGTTTAAGATTCAAAGTGTAGTTTTTGCCAAATTCGCGCAGTTAATACAATTGGTGTATTATTGATGCACTGGTTTGAGTTTGTAATAAAATTTTGGCTATTAAAGAAAAAAATACATAAGCACTGTGTTGATCTATGCAGTGGTCAATTTACTAATAAATGCATTTTCTTCTTCCTGATCTTTGTAGGTAGTCAATTTACAAGCACAGCTAGCTTTTCTGAGAGAACAAGCAGCTCAAAGGTGTCTCAATGCCCCAAATTCTGAAAACCCTAATGAGAAGAACTTTGGAAAACCTACTAATATTCTCCCTCAAGATCTTCAAAGTTGGTTCCAGATGGAAAATTCCAACATGTGTTCTCAATTTCTTCCCGATTTCTCTTCTTCCACTAATCTCTCATCAACAACACAATATTATAATGGGACTACCACTACTCTCATGGATCTAAACCCTATTGGAAACTATGAAAATTCAGGAACCCTATTGGAAGAAAGCATCTCATCATTTTCTACCTTTGATGAGCGATGTAATAATTCAATGTCCTTTGACAACATGCAAAGACAGTGGACCTATCAGTAAGTGGCTAATTTGGTTAACTTACGGTTGAGTAAGCTCTATGAAAGATCAAATCAGTCTATGTGAAAGAATTGGTGAAGAAGACTGTATCAATTTTCATCTGTTGCTATATATATCTCTCTGTTAGTATAATTTATAAATAAGCTTAGAAAGCCTAGATGTGTTCGTACATATAATTGGAATGAAAATCTACCCAATTAGCTAGTGTTTGTTTAATCTGATTCTAGTGTAATATATATTGGCATTTATTAGAATAATAAAGTGTAACTCTTGGAGATAAAACAATAGTTTTGTATGAGAAATTTTGGGGTTTGTTTATAGACCTAGAAAATATCCTAAATTTTGACCTAATAGATCCACACCTGGATATATGTCCTTTTTTCTGACATTTGCTTTGCTTTCTCAAATTAAATAGGTTAATTTGCTGTGACAAATATTGGGAATAGACTATAGCTAGGAGATGGTAATCCCAAAGTAGGTGATATATTAATTTCAGAAACCTATATGGACTAAATATTACTCTTATTTTGGTAAGATGACTGGATATGGTGGCAAAGGAACACATGTTGCTTAGGTATTCATAACTAATGCAACTATAAAATATATTTGAATGGATTCTCTAAGTGTGATTTTCATGTGAAAGAGTAAAGTGTTAGTTCTTGGTAACATTCAAACTCGTCATATCCATGGTTTCAAATTACGGTTTGCATCCGCAATTGCGGTCACAATATTATTGTTGTGCTAGACTCCGCAACGACATCGCACCGCAATAGCAATGCGATCTTCAATCACGTGTATGGTCGCATCGGAATTGTATCACACGATTTTGGTAATGTTCGTTCAAATCTTCTCACCAATAGTTAAAAATCCATAACCCCAAATTTCAATCTCCTTTAGATCTAATGAAAAAACTTACCTTTAATAGTCTCTCAATCGTTTATTTCAAGCACCTCTCCCAGTTAGTATTGACAGAGCAAACTGATACTCTAATATGGTAAATAGTAAGGTGGCACGGTGGTGTCATATAATTTGTGAAAATTTAAAGTTATTTTACGGCACAAATGCATATCACAACAACAATGACCACAATCACACTTTAAAGGTAGTGTTTGACACTCCTTATAAATGATTTGTTTACTCTCTCATGTGAAAATCACACGAGAGGATCCATTTGCAAATATATATTTGTCAAACACTATAATTGATTAATCAACAATATATGCATACCTTTAATTTTCATACACTCATCCAAGAACTCATTTTCTCTTTATCTCTCTCTTTCCATTACACCACTAACATATTACATCTATCGCTTTACCATCTCTACTCCTTTCTCTATCAAGGTGTAGAATAGATACTGGGTGTCCATGGATTATTTTCCTTTCATATCTATTTTCCTCTATCAAGGTTTTTTTTTTTTTTTTTTGCATAGGCAATATTAGTATATTAATTAGTTTTTTTATAGGCAAATGTTAGAAATGTTACTAGTCATGTTAGTTTTTGGGATCAAACCATATTAATTAGTTGTCATGCTACTATTTTCTCTTTTATCATATTTATAAAAAATAATGTAAGCTTCAGTGTTTTAACATTTAAATCAAACCTTCACCCTAGTATAAGCTAGCTTGGTTAGTTATTGGAGAAATGTACCGGTATTGTCTGGTTAGTTTGGTGGAGGCGAATAAAGGAGTGTTGTTAGGAAAATTTGCCTCCTTCGTAAGTTACCGTGTTCTCTGGCATGGGGGGATCGAATCGCTACGTATGTCGTGTTTGGGGAAGAAAAATGTGGAGGATCATTTGTTCACATTGGCCGTATTGAACAAAATCTTTCAATGGCACAGAATAATCATGGTGATGCCTAAAGACTTATTTGTGCTATTGAAAGGATTGTGTTTTTTGGGAAAAATGAAAAATTGCGTAAAAAGCTTCTTTTGATTTGGCATTCGGTTGTGTGATCAATTTGGAAGGAACAACCATAGGTTGTGTGGTCAATTTGGAAGGAACAACCATATTTTTTCATCAAAGACACTCATAGTTCAAGAGATGATGAATGCAATTAAAAAAATATTAAAAATATATTTTTAATCCCTCTAAATAGACCAATTTTTAAAGGTGGATGCAACTAAAGATTTAAAGTGACGTAAAATCGAATTTTTGTTGTGTTTATTTCCTTTGTTTTTGCTCGTTGGTCTCATTTATTTCTTGTTCTTTTTTTTGGTCAAGTAGCCTAGCAGTTGGAACTCAACTTTTTTCCAAAGTAAATAAGTGGGGTGTCCGGAGTTCGAACCTCAGCCACAGCATATAACAACTGTCAATTATATTTAGGTTTAAATGTGTAATTGGTCCTTGCACTTTCAACAGATTTTGGCATTGGTCCCTGCACTTTTTTTTGTTTGGCATTGGTCCCTGCACTTTGTAAAAATATTGTCATTGGTCCCTGCACTTTTTTTTGTTTGACATTGGTCCCTGCACTTTGTAAAAATATTGGTATTGGTCCCTGCACTTTGTAAAAATTTTGGTATTGATCCCAATCATTTCATGCCACGTGGCACCAATACCAATATTTGTCCAAAATGCAGGGACCAATACCAATATTTTTACAAAGTGCAGGGACCAATGCCAAACAAAAAAAAGTGCAGGGACCAATGCCAATATTTTTACAAAGTGCAGGGATCAATGCCAAACAAAAAAAAGTGCAGGGACCAATGTCAAAATCTGTTGAAAGTGCAGGGACCAATTACACATTTAAACCTTATATTTATTGTGATGAGTTTGTTTGAGTATCACTTATATTTATTTCTAAACTTTATTATATTATGCGCAACTAGTTCTCAAGGTTTTTACTTTGTCTCGTATTGTATTTTGCATGATATTATTATTGAAATGAAATAAGTTTACTTTACCTAAATGTAATTGTGGTAGTCTACCACAGTAAAATATCATTATTACTAGGCACCACATAACTACTTAAAACATGATGAAAATTTACAAGGTCTTCACCATTCTAAACAATTCAATGTGTCCATCTAAAAACAGTCAAAAGATTAATTCTTATCATTCTAATAAAATTATTAAACATGACAGAACCAAGGCTCAACAATGTGTTCACAAGGACGGCAGAATTTCATTAGAAAAACTTACAGAATTAGACTTCATTTGATTGTAGTTCAAATACTTACGAAGTTCCGCCTGTAATTTGCCGACTTCTCTGTAACAAACAACCCACAGGCACCACAACCCATAGTCCCGTAAATCTTGATATGGAAAAAGACAGATAAAGAAATTGAATTGGGTTTTAAATTCCCAAACAGTCACACGTTGAGTTGTTCCCTTTCACAATAAAGTGAAAGAATTATCCAACAATAACAAACTTAAATTAAATACAGCAGCAGTAAATTGACATCAAAGCTGTAGCTTAGCATATATATATTGTATCCCAGCGCTAGCTAGAAGCTTTGTTCGAGAATATGACATATACATTATTATTATTATTATAACTACAATCTACAATACCTTCATATTCCTTGTTCTTTTTCATTCCTAGTGATTTCAGTCATTATATCTGCAGCACAAAAAATATATGAATGCCTACTGGTATTGTGTTAGTTACAATTATTTAGATTATCCAGGATTTGGATAAGCAAGAAAGTTTACCAGCTCTGCTTCCAATGACTGTCATCTCAGGAATGTGACCATTGTAGCAGATTTCTCCAGAAACCTAAAGAAAAGTAAAAAGGTAGGCTAAGTAGGATATCACGGAGATTGTTTGTAGTATACGGAAATTCAGCTTGCTCAATGCCTTGCATTAATAGGCCTAATCTTGATTGATTTTTGAGTTATGCTAAAAAATTCACTTGATCTAAAATACTGACCTCCAGGGAGTTTTCCAGCCAATGCCATTAGTAAGGTAGTTTTCCCACATCTAGGTGGACGGACCAAGAAGAAGAGTAAGCCTGCATTCATTTAGCAATTCAATCTGTTATTATTACCTTAATGCCAAAATTATTTTCTATGTATGGTTTCTATTTTCTAATTTAATTCATGTAACCAAGATTCTAAATAACAGTCGCGATCGCGGTCGCGTTAAGGTTGTCGCGATTTCGGCTGTAACGGACGCTGCGATACAAATAACGGTCTTCGCGGTGTGAATTAATCAAAACGTATTAAAACTATTTATATTATCATATAATGTATAATACTTTTTTCCATAATTATAACATGTTTAAAGTAAATATAATAATAAAAATAGACTACATTTAGTAAAGATAAAATGTTTGACAGATTGAAAAGAAATTAACTAATAAATAACTACTTATAGCATATCATTAAACAAAGTTCATGATCAATTAACTACATTTAGTTCACATCATAAAAAACTACTAATACATTTGAAAAAGTCTAATAAAAACTTATTGATTACACCACTAGTCACCACATGGTAAAACGACGTGCAGGATCATAACTTCCACTGTCACCTTCATCATTGTTATTTCCACTTCCTCCAAAGACATAATCAAACAATCCAGAACTTCATCATTGTTATCACCAACGACATATACAATCAAAGTTCAAAGTCCTAACATCAAAGTCCCAATTTTTTCTCTAAAATTTCATCTAATATTTGTTACCTAAATACTCAAATTAAGTGGTTGAATTAAGAGTGTCAATTTAAAATTACCGTGAACTTAAATAAAAGATGAATGCACACTTTTTTTTTTTTTTGAGTTTAATAAATAAATATATGAATATAAACAAATAAACCATCTAAAAGTAATTATTAATTATTATTATTATTATTAATTTATTATTATTGAATGAAGAGTGAAGCTGCGCCTGCGCATACGTGTGACTAACCAAGTGATAACAAAAATACCAGAATCGCAAACCTGAACAAAGAAACGGCAAGCAGAACGAACATGAAGCAAGAAACGGCAACACCAGAATCACAAAGAATCACACAACACTAGAAGAGTAACAACACAAGAGCAGCATGTTTATGTTTGTTTGTCTGTTAGTTTACCACCACCAAAGAAGAGAAGTAAGTAATTGATAAGATTGAGATTTGAGATGCCTGACTTTTCTGTACAAAAGATAAGATTCAGATTCCTTCTTCTCCTGTTCTTGTATTCTTGTGCTTTTTTTTTAATATGAGATTCGATTCCTTTTCTCCTGTTCAAATTACTGAATTTTCAAGTCTGTAACGGCATTTCGCGGCCGTAGCGGCATTTCGCGCCCGTAACGGCGATTTTGCTGTGATTTTTGTTCTCAACGTGAAAAGGTCCAAAAACGGTCACGGTGGCTGCCGATACCGAAATCCCGGTACCGATCCGTTTTTTGAAACCTTGATTACAGCAGGCCCAATTGTTATTGTAATTGATTTCTGATTTGATTTCTCTGTTGTCAATCGCATAAAAACCCCTGATGTAGGCAACCACCCAGCAAAGTACTGGAACTTCATGATTGAAAATGAAAACGCAGAGAAAGATCAGGAGGTATTCTTCTCTACCTCTAATTTTTTAAGATTAAAAAGTGCAAAGAGTACATATTGTACTGCATGCTGAAGCCCAAACATTGCAGTACCAGCAGAAGGTACGTACCAATACAAGTTCCGGTTTTATTGAATAGTTTTCACATTACGCTAAGATCAAGTTTGATTAACAATTTTTTATTTGAAAAACCAAAAATATTCCGTGAAATGAAAACAGATATGTCATATTCAACATCCATGGCACCAACATCAGAGAAATGGGGAAAATGTCAACAAGGACTAGAGGTTCAGCAGATGAATCATGAGAAAGATCAAGAATTGTCAGTGGCAAGGCTCCGTGTGCAAGAACTAGAAGCACTTGCAGCTAGCCGGCAAAAGGAGGTATTTAACCTTTTTATAGTCTCTATCCCATGTGTAGAACTTAATATCCTAGGTGCAGGCTCGGGTTAAAATTTAAGGTGTCAGAATAACAAAACTAGTGTTCATATATATTCTATCTATAATAATGCTGAGAAATATCATCACAGTAATTATTAAACACATAATGGACTAAATGTCTAAATTTATATTGGATCATGTTTGCACTTTGCATGCTACAGACAAGGCTGGCTGCTACTGAAAGCATGACTCATGATGTGATTCGGGACCTTCTTGTTCTTGGTGTCAGATTGGACATTACCAACTATGCAGTAAGTTTCAGATTTATTTTTAGGCTTAAACGCACTTTTCACCCCCTAACTTTGCATAAGTTGCAATTTTGGTCCCCTATTAAAAAAAATGGCAAAAGTTACCCCCCATGTCTACCCCTTTTGCAAAACGTCAATTTTGACTTGGTCAAGCCTACATGGCACGCCACCTGGGTATTTTTTGAATTAATAAAAATAAAAAAAGCCACATGTGTATTTACAGAATTTAAAAGAAAATAAAAAAAAGGAAAGAAAGGAGAGGCACGTGAGTTCCTTCTTCTTCATCCATTTCTTAACAAGAAAATCATCTTCTTTGTCTAAATCATTCATCTTCTTCCTTCATTTCTTAAAGAAAATGCACAATATTCATTTTCTTCATACCCCAAATCCAGCAAAACAAACAAAAAAAATCAATTAACATGAAATTACAATAGATTTCCAGCAACAATAAAATCACTCCTTGTTTCACCTGCATTATCAATGTTTAGACTTTAGATACCCTGCATTATCAATTATGGGCGACAATTACAATTAATTGTTTTTGCTTAAATAAGAGAAAGAGAATATACAGGTGAAGACAATAGAAGAGAAAGACAACAATGCGCGCGATTCCAGTTTCCACGCAAGCTTTCCTACTCCCTCAACCACATTCCTCCCTTTTCTTCTCTCACCCCCCTTTTCATTTCACACCCTCACCCAAGTCATGTTCCTTAAACATCAACTTTACTCCTTCTTTGTATCACGCTTCCAAACACAACCCAACCACCTTAAACGACACCGATGATTCTGGGACTTTATTGGTGACAGAGGATGATGAAGTTGAAGATTCAGACTCGTTGGTTGAAGATGGGGTGTACATAGAAGTCACGAAGCTGGAGAAGATGAAGGTTTGGGTCGGAAATTTTCAATTGCTGGAAAATAAAAGTAGAAGATGATGAAAGGAGAAGATGCAGATTTGGTTTGGAAGAGGAAGATGAAGATTTGGTTTGGAAGGAGAAGAGGATAGTGAAGCTCTCACGTGCCATGTTTTTTTTTTTGTGATTTTTTGTTTTTTTTATTAGCTAATTATACACATGGAATTAAAGAAAATAGAAAATTAAAATAAATACACAGGTGGCGAGACACATAGGCTTGACCAAGTCAAAATTGACGTTTTGCAAAAGAGGGTAGACATGGGGGGTAACTTTTGCCATTTTTTTTAATAGGGGGCCAAAATTGCAACTTATGCAAAGTTAGGGGGTGAAAAGTGCGTTTAAGCCTTATTTTTATATTGTGAAATTTCATGGTTGCACATTGCCTTGCATTTTTGTTGCTTCTGGTATGTTCCAGAATTTGATAGACCAGAACCAAATCTTATAGACCAAAACCAAATCGTTAATTTAGTGGAGGAAGCTCATCATCAGAGAGAAGAGTTCTTTGCAAAGGTACTCTATGCTAAAAAATTAGTGTGCTGTAAATTTTATAAGATGTTTAACTTAATTGCCATTTCTTTATCATTGGGAAAAAGAGAATCTTGACCTTAGACAACATATTAATGATCTCATTCAGGAAAGAGAGAGGTTAGTATGCTTGGAAACCATGTCTGACTGCTCCATTATCCATGCTTGATTATGCAAGTTCTTTAACATATTTAAACTCCTCCCATGGAGTAACGTTCGCATATGATATTTCATATTTGATTCAAGTTCATATTAAACTGGTTGAGTGATCTTTAAAGAGATATAGACCTTTTTTTTACCGTAAAGAATGGCGTTATGAGTTTTTTATTTTTAAATGGAAAAATATATTAATAAGCCCTAAATCACACACGAGCATGGAGTTATGAGTTATTGATCAAATAAGAGATTCTTCCGAATTCCAACTATACATTTTAACATATTAGAGATGTCTTGTGTGTTAAGTTACATTCCAAATTTTCGGTTCTTTAATGTTTAAACTCTGAAATCCGCGTCCATGCTATTTCAAGATTTAGAACGACTTAATACTCTGAAATTGAACTCAAATTTCATTTCTATTCTAACCGTATTTAATTTGTGACTCAGCTGCATATCGAACCTAAAAACTAGAGAGGCAGATATGCTTGCTACTCAGATAGCAGTGCAGCAACTCCAAGAGCGAGATCAGTTGCTTTCTGCGCAAAATGAAATGTTGAGGGTACTACTAGGGTGCAACACATCTCTATGATCTGATTTTTACCACATAAGAATTAAAAATAAAAATAAATCAATCTGTTTATGGTTTTTTTTTTCCTGTCACTTGTTGTAGATGGACAAGACCATCTGATGAGGAAGATTGCAGAATTGGACGACAAGGTTAAAACACTAATTGGGACACAAAATTCTGAACATGTCCCACAATCATCAAAGATTAAGGTCTACTTACATTTTCTATCTTTAGTAGGGTTTACTTTATCATTTTAAAATGGAATTTTCCTTCTCAGTTACGAGCATTTTATTTTGTGGATTATAGGGGAGCTCAAAATTTGGGTAACGTCAGAATTACCAAGAGGTTGTCACAGTCTGAAAGACTTCTTGCTCGTGTGAACGAAGAGCTTACTCAGTACCGCAAATCTTCTGGTGATAGTTTGCACGGCTAAACAACCACTTTTTTTGCGGCTGAGCCAACTTTTTTTAATGTAAATGTACAGAGATCCTCCATCTGTATAATTGATTGATCATTGTAACACCTTTTGCAAGTTCAAAAATGTAAAAACAAATACTATGTCTCATCATGTAAAATCTAGTGTGGTGTTTTTGCCTTTCATTCATTGGTGGGGTTGTAATTTTGATCTCATTGGCTTTGATACATTTTGTCTATTCATGGTACTTATAGTGGAGTGAGCAGTTTATATATACTGTTTTTTTTTTTTTCCTTCAAATAAATAGGTTGACATTTTTTTCCTTCAAATAAATAGGTTGACATTGATTTGTGATATGTAATACACGACATCAGAGTTGACAAACCGTTGACTAAAGGTTTTTTTTTCCCTTTATTTTCTATATACAATAAAAGGCGTTAAAATAACATTAATTTAATAAGAGTAAAATCAATCAAATGCCCAATCGAGAGTAAAGTCATCATCGATACTAAGTAGCTGTTCTAAATAATAATCCATATCAGAATTATCCACATCAAATGTATTCATATTATTGCCTGAATTTGAAGCCATCAAAGAATTATCCCAGTCTCCATCAGTCTCCTTATTCACCCACTGTCCAAAACCATCAAGCTGCAAGAAAGAAAGAAAAAAAGTCACATAGGGGAAGGCATTGTGACTAGTAAATGTAAAACTATATAAATTACAGAACATCATTTCCTACATGATATCATAACATAAGTTCAAATATCTCAACAAAATGAATAGGACTCCCAAAATTTGGAATATGTAAACTTTAACAAGGATTGATAAAGGAAATCAAGGGTAGGCAGAGTGTCAAAGTTTAAAAATATATATAGTTGATAATTGCAATTACCACACCTGATTAACATTCTGATAATTGTCCGATCTCCATGATGAAATAATGGGGTTCCTCAATAACTCAGAAAATCCTAAATAAAAAAAATTCACATGTTTAAAAATCCAAACAAAATTGGCATTATAGACAGACATAGCAGGCAAAATATTTACGGGCAAAATCGACATTTCTAGAGGTGAAGTTTACTACAAAAAGTAAAGGAAAGACCTCAATTTAGAATCAAAATGAAAACAATTTCACATATTATTTCCTATATATTCTTTTCCAGTACAACTAACCCGTAGCTTCATGTGCAAGCTGAGGTGCACAATGATATATGGAACTGTTGGTAGATTGAGCATGAGAATAGACTTGAGAAGGATTCTGTAACTGATCAATTTCATTTGCATTTGATGTCAAAGATACTTGAACATCAGATATTAGTGAGCTTGTTTTGGAAGAGGAAGGCACTGAACTACTATGAGAGCGATGCAAATGTGAGAATATGCCAGACTTGCAGCCCTGTAAAGTGCAAAGCATTTTATGTATAAAACCATTTAAGATATGCAAAACAAGCATATTTGAAGACCCATCCATCTATTATGGTTGACCCATAGATGGAACCACAAATATGCAAAACAAGTACTCGTCGTGATTGCTCACAATCCATTTAATGCCGCTCATAGGAAATATGCTTAAAAGAAAGATAGCACATAAAATCAACACATAATTCTGGTTCCAATGTAGCATTATGTCATCTGCATAAATAAAATTACGATAAGAACAAAAATGCTACAAAGAAAAACAAATGCATACCTCTCCGTAATGCACGAGGACAATGTCCTTGAACTGCCTGCAATTCAAAAGAATATGTTTAATCACTATAACCATGTAAAAAGGGCATGAACACATGGTGCAACCTTGCAAGGTTCAGGCTTGAATTACGACTCGGTCTATTATTTTCTCAAAACTTTAAAAAAAGGTGAAAAATATCCAGATAAATATATAGCAATTAACAACGTAAGCACCATGCTGAATATTCTTTGTAAAAAGTCAATGATCCTAAAAACAGGATTACAAAAACTAACTCATCAAGCATCCAATAAACTCTCCTCCGAAAGTTTGCATTATCCTCACCACGAGCATAGAAGCAATGCAAGACTGCAACACTACCATCCTACATTGAACAATAGTCAATAGAACCAATAAATTAGGCAGGCAACTCATGAGACCAAAGTAAAATGCAAACCAAGGGAGAAAAATGGCACCAGACAACATACAGATAGATATTAAAAACAGGAGACTAGAACCTCATTGTTCTTTTTTGAAGAGCCACTTTCAGATAAGTTCGTTTGATACAATCGTCAAAATGTAAGTTTCATAAAAGAAGGCAAAACAATGGGGAAGCACTTCTTAATATATTTGTTTGTTTTATCTCAAACATTGGCAATCTTGTTCTTGATTATACAAACATTTTCTGAGTGTGTTCTCCATTATTAACCACAATGGAATAATTTTAATGAAATTTTACATGCCAAGGAAATAAAAAATCAAATGCTAATAAACTTTGTATTCAAATTAGGGTTTAAGGATTGAACATTTTGACAACATCATCTTGCTTCGACATCAAGGCTACTGTACTTATATTAATGTACAACATTTGTAAAATAGTTAAACCAAAGCAGCTATATATATTACCATGTTTATGCAACGAAAAATGCTTCCTAGTCCTACTATATTACCATGGTATTGTGTGGAGAACAACAAAAATTCAAGTGTATCAATTATATGAGCATATTCCAACACACCTTCAACTTTATATGACCTTCTCCTATCTGGCCATTTTTTTTCTTCTTCCAACGGTAGCCATCATTGCGAAAGAATTTGACTGTTTTTCGATCAAACAATAATAGTGACCCAGCTGAAAAAAATGAACATGTCAAAATTATTACTCCATCTTCATACCAAGCATGTGTACGAATAGCTAACACAAAACAAAACTTTTCTACTTGAGATGATCTATCATCAATTCATACATGAATGAGCAATAGATAAGTTAAGTCCGTAAAAATTAATAAGCAATACCAGGAGGCCTATAAGGTGGATTTTGTGATAACTCAAACTTCCGGTGATTGCGAAGTATCTCACATATTTCAGCAGTTCCAAGCCAGCAACGTTGTGCTTTACGTAGTATCTTTTCAAGCTCTATTGCATTCCATGCAAAATTGAAAGGATATATATAAGATAGAGAAACAAAACCAAAATCAATTTTAAATACATTACTCTATTTGATTAACTAAATAAACTTTGTATATTCACTAAATGCAACAATGATACAAAATATAAATAGTCGAAATTAACGTTGTTGTAGAGACAACTGCGGCACTAGAGGATCCACATCCAACAATCCAAAAAGAAAAAACAACACTCAACTTGACGACTTGACGTAATTGCTTTATTTGCCCTTTTTGCATTGTTCAAAAGTTTTTTGGATTTATCCGATAGTAACTTTCGATTGCACAAAATCTATCGGGAGTTATGGCTCGATCATTGTATTTTTGGATCATAATGTAACTTTTGATCGACTCGGGCCGACCCTAAGATTTTTAGTGCCCTGTGCGAATAAACTTGTCCCTTTTTAATTATTCAAATGTCTTTATTCTTACATGATTCAATTATAAATATGGTTCTCTAAAAAAAGAATTAATCAATGTGGGCTAAAAAATATATATTTGGTGCCCCTATAAAAGTGGTGTCATGGGCGGCCGTCCCTCCCCGCCCATGCTCAGAGCCACTTTAGATCGACTTATTACAGAGGTTGAGCAATCCGACGGACCTATAGAATGATCATCTAAAGTTAAGGTTGATGATGATGACATTAAAATGAAAAATAAAGATGTAACCTAATGATTGGTTCCAAATGTATAATTTCTGTTTTGGGCAATCATCCAACAATAAAATCAGACATTGAATTCAAAATAGAGAGAAAGAAAGAAAAAAAACTACTGCAACATCAAAGCAGTGAAAAAATTACTTGTTGGAGTCATAATCAGGAGTTTGGAATGGCTGAGATGTAACACTAAATCTTCTAGTGCTACGGGGTTTGAGTTTATGTGTCTGAGTAATGAGTAATGAGTAATGGAAGATTATAAACCAGACTCTATTTATAGCTCGTTATGGGAGTATATGAAATTAAGAACACGTTTTTCCTTAAATGTGTCCAACTAATGCATTTACTCACTTATTTAAAAAAATTACTCACACGTAATCCTCTCATCGAATTATTAATATTACACCTCACCGAATTAATGCTACCCAAAATCATTGCATTTTTTGTTGAATCTTTAGGTACGTGGATTTGTCCACATTTAAGCTGCTAAAGGATGTTAGTCACATACTCCCTCCGATCACTATTATAAGTAAAAGTTGATTTTTTAGGTTCATTCATTAAATGATGTATGTGGTCTATATATAGACTACATACATCATTTATTGAATGGATCTAAAAAGTAAATTTTTGCTTATAATAGTGACCGGAGAGTAAAAAAAGACTGCAACTAAATTTATGTTGATAAATTTTGCAAGACCTTTGGTGACCATTAAAAATTTGTTAAAATATGAACCTTTACTAATTTTACTGAAGAACAGATATAACATTTTTAAGAAAAAAGTTGACCAAAAAAAAAAACATTTTTAAGAAAAAATAAATATAACATTTTGTTGTAAAAAATAATTACATTTTGTTAAAATTTCTTAAAAAATTTATTTGGTCCATATTAGACATATCTCATTGATAGTTTATGCAAACACGTGACACTTATTTTCCAAGGGTCTTGTCAAAAAAAAAATTATAAATTAATATGGAAAATAAACCAATCGCAGGAAAAATACAATCAATAGATTATTACACAAGTGACAAGTGTCTCCGTAAACTTAACTCAGTTAGTATGAACATTGTATTATATATATATGTGTCAAAATTCAAACCTGAACATCTTACTTATTCACCTTCACCTTAAACTGGCCACTAGTTTATTTGAAGAAAAAAAAAGATTAGTAAGCAACTTTTTATTCAAATAAATCTTACCATATTTGAACCACAATTTAAAACATGTAATAAATGTATGGTTATTTTAGTGTTACCACATTAGGTGGCAGACTCCTTGAGTTTACATATTAAATCCCACGACTTATGCACCTTAAAGTGGATTGCATCAAGTAATTCTTTCATGCACAGTCGATAAATACAAGGGAAAATTACACCGACCTCCCCTGAGTTTTATTGAAATGACATATACACCCCCTTTAATTTTAAAACTTACAATAATCTCCCTTAAGTTTTCATCAATTATTTAGCACCGTTAACTTTCGTTATCTTTTTATTATAATAGTAAGTCATGTATCCCATTTTCTCTCTCATGAAATTGAGATCTTCATAAGAGACATTCATAGAATAATCGAAACATCAAATTCGTAAGAGACATTCATAGAACAATCGGAACATCAAATATAAAGTTTAAAATAAAACTAACATAATAACAAAAAAGGTCCTAATTATTGTCTTAAATCTTTCAACTCCCACATGATTCAAAATTTAAAGGTCCATTTACGACAATGACAAATAAGGAAGAAGTTTACTAACCTAATTGAACAAAATCTTCAAGAATCGAACATAAATAGGTTGTTCATCTAAAACTCAAGTGCATATTGCAGGTGAAGACCATAAGAAGGAATAGGCAAAATCATTTGCAAAAGTCTAAAGAAACAATAAAGAAAGGTTTGTCTTTTCCCGATTCAAGAAACCCATTAAAAGTTAACAGAAAATTTCCTAAAAAAACTAAAATTGACGGAAAACTAACGGTGTTAATAGTGAAGGGAGGTGTTTGTCTATTTAATAAAAACTTAAGGGAGGTTAGTGTAAGTTTTAAAACTAGAGGGGATGTCAGTGTCATTTTAATAAACCTCAAGGAAAGTTAATGTAATTTTCCCTAAATACAATAGGATGCTCTCAATTTTCTTCTTTTTTCCAAACAAAGCGACCGTCACCCACGGAAGGATGCAATAACGTATTTTTTTTTGTAGTGTTACAATGTAACGAGGCAAAAAGAAAAGAAAAAAAGAGGGAAAGAAGAAATTAAGTTCCAAGCTTATCAAAAAATAAAATTTGCTTAAAAAAACATCAAAAGAAAAAGAATCATGAGAGGCTTTAGAGAGAGAGAGAGCAACGGCTACTCTAGGGCTTACCTAGGGCAACCGCGCCGGAGCTTTTCACCGGCGGAGAGGATCACTGGGGGGGCTAGGGGGCCAGCCAGGGTGGCAGAAATTGGGGGGGATAGGGGAGATTGGCATGTGGTGAGATCAAGAAAGAGGAAAGCGACGCAACCGGAAGCGGGAAGACGCGACAGGTCAGTGGCATCGGAACAGCGTGGAGGAAGGGTTCAGGTAAGGGTTAGGGATCAGCGAGCATATGCAGAAGTTGGTAGAGGATTTGACAAAGGCACTAGGGTTTCCAATGTTCATGGTGAAAACTATATGGCTGTTAGTCGCGACGTGATACAGGTTCAGAATGCTCAAGATTTTGCAAATTCGGATGTGAACGGTGGTAAAGTCTCTTTCTATTTCACAAATTTTCCTGACTTTACACCGTTGTTTCAACTCCGTCAAGCTTTCGAAGTTTGCGGTATTTTATCAGACGTTTACATTGCTCGAAAGAGAAACATTAGGGGGCAGACCTACGGTTTTTTACGGTTTCTGAATGTAAGGAACAGAGACAAACTGGCCATTGCTTTAAATAATGTTTGGATAGGTCAAAGCCGCATCTGGGCTCGTGAGGCACGCTTTGATAGATTTGCTTCGGACTCTGAGGTTTTTACTGGTGAAGGGAGAAGGCAGGAGGGAGAAGGAAGGGTGGTGGTGAGAGTGAGGGGTGAGGGAGTAAAAAATATTAGGGTGGGGAAGCAAACAGGTGAGGGAGAAAAGAAGAAAGGGTCATTGGAAGAGGTGAGGGAGGCTGGAAATGTAGGATTAACGGTGGCGAGGGTGGAGGAGGTAGCCGTGCCGGGTGTGGTTAGGGAGGAAGAAGGTGGTTCAGTTGTGTTGAGGAAGGAGGTACCGAAAGTTATTCAAACAAATAGGAAGGAGGAGGCGCAAGGGGTTGGTAAGGTTCAGCCGGGAGTAAAGATTTTTGATAAGAAGCATCACGACACGGGGCGTTTCATACCAAAATACTCATCGGTGTTAGCAGACCGCACCTGGGCAACGTCCGGCATGGTTGCTTCTGTGATTGTGGACGATTCGACATTGGCACTACAACAAAAGGTAAATGATGCTGGTTTTATTAATGTGATGGTAACTCCCATGGGCGGAGATAGGGTGTTTTTGTTTTGTAATGACGGGAAAGATATTTGGCATGTGTTTAATGACGCACTTCATTTTTTCGGTATGTTATTTAATAAATTGCATATGTGGTCGATGGAGGATGTTAAGTATGAGCGGGGTGCATGGGTTAGAGTTTATGGAGTACCTATTCATGCATGGAACGAAGAATTTTTTAAATTATGTGTGATGGATGTTGGAAGGTATGTTCGGGCAGACACTTGTACGGTGGATAAAGCTAGGATTGATTTTGCACGTATTCTTATATCTACGCCTCAGTTAGAGATATTGAATACGTCTTTTGACTCTATGGTAGACGGAAGCTTGTTTAGTATTAAGTTGGTGGAGGAGTGGGGGTGGAATTTAGGGGAGGATGCTTTTTTGTCGGAGGAAGAAATTGAATCTAGACCGGAAGCATTACATCATTCAAATTTTGCGAACGGTTTGGATGAAGTTCAAGGGGAGTGGGAGCTGGATGATCTGGTGAATGATTTGCACAAGGAATGGAGTGCTCATGAAGGGAGGAAGGATGGCAGACTTTGTGAAGAAGTTGAGGTGCTTAGCGTTAAGAAGGATGTTACTACTGAGTCATGCAAGAAACAGAAATCTGCAGCAATAGAAAGAGTTCAGGAACCTGCTATGCCAATGGTCGGTTCTGCTGTCATCAAGAATTTCAATGAAGTGCAGCAGCATACAGTCCAGTCTCGGCCTCAACAAAGTGGTCCGTGGAGTCTTGAGTGGCTACCTAGGTTGGCAAAAGGTGTAGATGAGTTTGCATCAACTTCCCATGGGGTTGCTGTGACTGAACAGCTGCCTGAGGTCCAGAGTCAGCAAGCTGATCCTACTGCAACTAAACAGCACGACAAAAAGAAGTTTTCTAAGAAATTAAAGCACTCAGCTGGGTTTGTTAAAAGAGTAGCTCGCATGTCATCCGGTGAAAGAAAGGAAATTTTAAAAATTTTAAAGAAGCAAGATAGGAAACGGAATGCACGCAAAGAATCGAATCCGTCAAAGGTAGCGATTAATCCTGTGTCTGAGTCCTCCAAGAATTCTACTTCTTCTGTTAATAAGGATTTGGAAAATTGGGTGATTTTACATGAAAAAACGGAAGTGGTGAAGGAGGATGTTAAGGCGATTGGTCGGGTTATTGGGTTGAGTTACAACGGTGATCCCAATAATAGTTTTAATGTGTTATCTAAGGAAGGAAGGCGAGCTTGGAGGGCGGCTGGTGGGTGTGAGTTACAAGGAGAGAGTGTTGAAGGGGGGCGGTCCAATGGTGATGTGTGCTGATCGGAGAGGTGTTGGAGGAGTGGGGGTGGAGTGTGGCACCAATGAAAGTTATTTCTTATAATGTGAGGGGTTTAGGAGGAGCGGAGAAGAGGGCGGAGGTCCGTCGGCTGGTTCAAGAGAAAAATCCTTATGTGTTATGTATTCAAGAATCAAAGCTTAGCTATGTAGATGATGCTTTGATAAAATCAATTTGGGGAGATGAATCGTACGGTTATTCTTTTCAGCCATCTGTCGGTGCTTCAGCAGGTATGATTACGGTGTGGAATAATTCTTTAATTGAAGTTTGGTCCTCTTCAAGTTTTGCACATGTACTTGTTATTACCGGAAGGGTTATTCTTTCTGGAGAAATTATTGTTATTATCAATGTATACGCCCCATGTGATCCGTTGGCTAAATCAAGCATGTGGGAGCGGCTCAATTCCTTTGTTACTAGTAATGCCGAGTTGTGTGTTTGTCTTTGTGGGGATTTTAATTCGGTTCGGTGCTTGGAGGAACGTAAGGGAAGGGGTTTAGTGTTCAGACAGACGGAAGCAGACATGTTTAATACATTTATTACAGATACTTTGCTGATTGATTTACCTTTATGTGGCCGGCTTTTTACATGGTATCGAGGTGATGGTATTTCCATGAGCAGACTTGACCGTTTTTTGTTGTCTGAAAAGTGGTGTGAGGTGTGGCCTAATTGTATACAGGTCGCGTATCAACGCGGTCTATCTGATCATGTCCCTTTGATGTTAATGGTTGATGAAGCCAATTGGGGTCCGCGGCCCTTACGGATGCTAAAGTGCTGGGCAGATTTCCCAGGGTACAGTGACTTTGTGAATCATCAGTGGCGGTCCTTTGATGTACAAGGGTGGGGCGGTTATGTTTTGAAACATAAATTAAAAATGATGAAAACAAATTTAAAGGAGTGGCACCATCGTCATACTCAGAATTTGGAGGGTAAGATTTTGTCAGTTAAAAGCCGCATTTCATTTTTTGATGATAAAGCAGAAACAAACACGTTGTTAGAGGAGGAAGTGAAGGAGTTACAGGATTTATCAGTCAACTTGCATTCATTATCTCGGGCTCATTGTAGTATCAATTGGCAGAAATCTCGTTTGACATGGTTACAAGAAGGTGATGAAAATTCAAAATTCTTTCATGGAGTTATGTCAAGCCGTCGTCGACGAAATAATATTAATGTGGTCAAAGTAAATGGTGTCAATGTCCAAGGGGTGCATAACGTCCGAGCTGCAGTTTTCAACCACTTTGCCAACCATTTTCGATCTCAGAATGTAATTCGACCAGGAGTAGCTGCACTACCGTTCCGCAAATTATCAATTTTTGAAGCCGGTAATTTGATCAAACCTTTTTCGGTAGAGGAGGTAAAGCAGGCGGTTTGGGACTGTGCCAACTTTAAGAGCCCGGGGCCGGATGGTGTTAACCTTGGATTCATAAAACAATTTTGGGACTTGGTGAAAGATGATTTTATGAGATTTATTGTGGAATTTCACAGAAATGGGAAATTGACGAAAGGCGTGAATGCAACTTTTATCGCTTTGATTCCAAAGGTGAACAGCCCTCAACACTTAAATGATTTTAGGCCAATATCTCTTGTCGGATGTATGTATAAGGTGCTTGCAAAAGTGTTGGCGAATAGACTACGAGGCGTTCTTGGTAGTGTGATATCTGATTCCCAATCTGCTTTTGTAAAAGGGAAGCAAATTCTAGATGGAATTCTTATTGCCAATGAAGTTGTTGATGAAGCGAGGCGTCTTAACAAGGAACTTCTTTTGTTCAAAGTTGACTTCGAAAAGGCTTATGACTCGGTGGACCTAAATTATCTGGATTCCGTTATGAGTAATATGAACTTTCCAACTTTGTGGCGTAAGTGGATATCTGAATGTGTGGGTACGGCAACAGCCTCGATTCTGGTTAATGGCAGCCCTACTGATGAGTTCAAGTTAGAGAGGGGTCTTCGTCAGGGTGACCCTCTATCACCGTTTCTATTCTTGATGGCAGCCGAAGGTTTTAACATCTTGATGAAAGCTATGGTAGAAGCGCAACTCTACAATGGTTATGGTGTGGGCCGAGAAGGAGAGGTGCGACTTACTCATCTACAGTTCGCTGATGATACCCTCATTTTAGGTGAGAAGAGTTGGTTAAATGTGCGTTCTATGCGTGCGGTTTTGCTTCTGTTTGAGGAAATGTCTGGTTTAAAGGGCAATTTCAATAAAAGCATGATTACTGGTGTTAATATTAATGAGTCGTGGTTGGCTGAGGCGGCATTGGTTATGAATTGCAGAAGGGGGTCCATCCCGTTTGTGTATTTGGGACTTCCGATTGGTGGGGATCCTAGAAAATTGAATTTTTGGAAACCTGTGGTTGATCGTATAGTTTCTCGCTTATCATCTTGGAATAATAGGTTCTTGTCTTCTGGAGGCCGTTTGATACTGCTGAAATCTGTCCTGTCTTCGCTTCCGGTTTACTTTCTTTCCTTTTTCAAGGCTCCTGCAGGTATAATCTCTCTTATCGAATCTATTTTTAAAAAATTTTTTTGGGGTGGGAGTGAGGAAAATAAAAAAATTGCTTGGATTAAGTGGGATGATATTTGTGTCCCTAAGGAGGTTGGAGGTTTGGGGGTTAGGAGATTAAGAGAGTTTAATTTTTCTTTGTTGGGGAAGTGGTGTTGGAGGATGCTGACGGAGAAAGAGGGCCTTTGGTATCGTGTTTTAAAAGCACGTTACGGTGAGGAGGGTGGTCGGTTGATGGAGGGGGATAGACATAGCTCGTCCTGGTGGAGGATGGTGTGTGGTGTTCGTGGGGGGGCTGGTGAGGGAGTAGGGAATTGGTTTGATGGGAACATTAGGAGGGTGATGGGAGATGGACGTGGTACTTTGTTTTGGTATGATCATTGGGTAGGGGAATCGCCTTTGAGGTCAAAATACCCTAGGCTCTTTGATCTTGCTGTTAATAAGGATTGGTCGGTGGCGGATATGGAGAGAGAGGGGTGGGACGAAGGAGGAGGGGGATGGGTATGGCGTCGACGTTTGTTTGCATGGGAGGAGGAGAGTGTGAGGGAGTGTGCATTATTATTACAAAATTTTGTTTTACAGGTCAATGTTGCTGATAAATGGAAGTGGACTCTTGATACGGTTCATGGATATTCGGTGCGAGAGGCATATCGCTTTGTTACTAGCTTTAGAGATCAATCGGCGAGGAGTTGTGTCGACAATGTTTGGCATAGGCACATACCGCGAAAAGTGTCTTTGTTTGTATGGCGTCTTCTTCGCGATCGTCTTCCGACACGAGACAATTTGTTACGAAGAAATATAGTCCAGGCAAATGATTCTTTGTGCGTGATTGGCTGTGACGTTGTGGAAACAGCATGTCACTTGTTTTTATCTTGCACAAATTATTGTATTGTTTGGTCATTGATTTCGGAATGGTTAGGCTTGGCTTTGGTACATCATAATGATTTACAACAACATTACCATCAGTTTTGTTATATGGCGGGACTTCCTCGGAGTACTCATGCTTATTTTACAGGTATTTGGTATGCCTCTGTTTGGGTGATATGGAAAGACCGAAACAATAGAATATTCCAAAACGAGGCATCGCATTCTCTTGTTCTTTTGGAGAAAATTAAACGCAATTCATTTCTATGGATGAAAGCAAGGAACATGTCTTTCAATTATTGTTTTTATGACTGGTGGAAACATCCGCTCCTTTGTATGGGAATGCACCAGTAATTGTTATTTTTTTGGTTACTTTGAGGGTGTCTTCCTTTTTGTGGCACCTTGTACTTTGTAAATTGTTAGCAGTGATTCACTTTTTGCACGACTTGTGCAGGGTGTTTCATGTGCAATGTTAATATATCGCATTTTAGCTTGTGCAAAAAAAAAAAAAAGTTCCAAGCTTATCTCTCAGGATGAGAAATTCCATGTCAGGCGGGTGGCAGTTCCAGTGAGCAGAGCACCTTGCATGTGATCCTTCCTTAGCCATAAAATCTGCACACGTATTTTGTTCCCTAGAACATGCACTAATGTTGTATTTCCATTTCCTTGTAGAGCATCTTTAATATGAAGGATGTCAGTAGCATAAGTGTGCAATGAATGATCACGACCAGCAATAATCAGGTCAACTGCTTCCAAACAATCACTTTCAAAAATAATGTTGACATGGTGTTTTTTTACTTCAAAAATCAAGACCTATCTGGATAGCACATAACTCAGCTAATAACGCAACACCTCCAGTTTCATAGTGAGAAAAATCAGCTATCCAATCTCCATTGTGGTTGCGAACAACACCACCAGCACCTAAACAACCACAATCTTCTAGAAATCTACCATCAATATTGAGTTTAAGTGTACCTTCCGGAGGGGGGATCCAATGAGCTAAGAGGTGCGATGAGTGTGGGTCCAAACCAAGATTGGGATAGTAAGAAATGCATTCATCGTGTAACAAAACGGTCTTTCGCACCACATCTTGGATACACCAATGGTGATCCTGAAAATTAGTATTGTTTCTCCAACACCAAGCATACCATACTCTTGTCACAAAACAAGATAGAGAAAGTACCCTTTGACCTTTGTCATCTTATGAAGCCAAACCTTGACATCAAATTCAGAGAAAAAATTATTATAACGCCTCATATTCAAGCGGAGTCAAAACTCTATACAGTGCGGACAATCACGTAAACAATGAAGAATATCCTCTATGGGTGAAGAGCAATGGGTGCAACTTGGAGAAGCTACCATGTTGCAATGATGCCGACAGGCATTAATAGGGAGAGCATTATGAAAATAAAGCCATAGAAAGTGTTGGAGTTTTGCTGGTACTTTAAGGCGCCAAAGCCACTTCATGTTACAATTCACATTCCAATCTCTATTTTGTTGAAGAAGCCAATGGTATCCACTCGAGCAAGTATATTTACCTTTCTTATCATGCCTCCAAGTCCACACATCTTGAAGTCGTACATCAAAGTTATTCACATGCAATAACGTATTGATAATACTAGTATGATACTCGTGCTAAGAAAGGGGAATTAACGTACTTATATATTATTTTTTATTCAAGGAATTAATGTACTTGTTAAAGTTTAATAAAATACTATTTTTAAATTCAAAATTAATTTACACAAAGTTACTGAATATTTAAGTTATTTGATATATAAATTAGTATAAATTTAAAGTAACTTGTAATATTGTGTAGTTTTTGTAAAAAATATAAAGTATATATGTAGTTTACAATCATATTTTATTTTAAATTAGTATTGTTATCCTACGTTATAAATTGTTTTGGGGTTGAGTAGTTTAAATCGTTTGAGTTAAGGAATAAGGAGTTGGAGGTACTATGGTCAAACTCAAACTAAGGAGTAAATATTAATCAAACAACTAATTACTAACATTTGTCATTAAAAAAAATGACAATTACTTCAATCTCTCCAACATAATAATATTTGCACCAATAATATATTACATTGACATTGCAATAAAAAAACTTAGATTTACTATTCTCAAATTCACCTTTTGAAAATGGTTTTTTGATAAGATCTATGGTAGCCTGTGTTCCTATTATAATTGGCTTGTAGAACTTAGGCATGGCAATAAAACCTATGCATGCGGATATCCGACTGAAGTCATCTCGATTTGACAGGTTTTCCCCTTTAACTGAGTTTGAATTTTTCCCAATTTTAAAATATGGGTACGGAGCGGGTAATCGAGATGTAGATACTCACTCCGAACTTGTACCGAATGTAGAAAAGTATTGATATGTAACATGCAAGTCTCTAAACATTATCCCTTCTTTTCGAATATTTTTGAACTTTTAATCCCTGTAATCATTACCCTAGTTTGAAATTGAAATTACCTTATAAAAATATTGATATGGAACATGCAAGAGTTTTCTTATTTTTGCTATGTACACAAACATTAGTTGCACGTGTTTGAGAACTCAACCAAAAAAAAAAAGATTTATATTTTAGATTAAATTATTTTAAAATATTACTTTAACCCCTCAAAATAAAAATTAGTTTTCAAACTCTTAAATGCATTATTTTAGTGTTACGGCTAGGAGGGTAGAAATCATCCCATCTCTCTAAAAAAAGTATATGAAAAACTTCATCATAATTTTGAATGTGTAAAGAACTAATTATATCATTCATTTTAAAAAGCCACCAAACACTAATAAGAGAGATCCCCTCAAAAAAATAAAAAAAATAATAAGAGAGATCTTCGTGGTGGGATATTATATCAACTCGATTTTGGCTGAAGAACTAGTCTTGTAGTAGCAAAACCTTGGTCGTCCCTACTGTTAAGGGCAACCTAAATTGCTTGGCTTGGGCAACAAAGACTATATGTCATCATTATTACATGTCATTTTCCTTCCAAACGTGACGTGTTTCTTCTTGCAACTTTGGAAGAAGAAAAAAAAACAGAAAAACAAAGACTATATATTGTATGAAAAGAAGTCCTCTTAGCAAAATGTTACATCCTATGCGCAAAACCCATTTCCGAGTGGTACAACTTCAATTTAGTTAGGATAAATATTTTCAACTGTAATGAATAATATGCACCAGTATGAAACTGTAATAAACACCCTCTTAGAAAAACCCATACTCGGAGAGGCACCAGTATGAAAATGTTCAACAAGTTTTCAAACACATAATTATCTTCTCTTTTTTCCACCTTTCCCAGATTTGTTGGAAGGTCCAGCAGTTGCAGTTGTTGTTGATGCAGTCTCCTGCTTCTTGGTCCTTCCATGGTGTTTAGGGACCATCTCTGCAACGCGTAACATTAGTTGCTTTCCTGCAAAGACATAAAAACAAAACAAATGATAATGAGATACTAGTATATTCAACATTCATTAAATCTATGCATCTTGAAGAAAATAACATGAAAATAATTTTCTAATCCTTTTAATATGTGATGCTTGCAAAAGAGTTGCGATTCTCGACTCAACATTGACAAAGACCATAAGAAATAAGCTATCATAATTTATAATATCATAGATGATCTCTTTGGTGTGGGCTAAATATATATTGTTATGATTTCCAGCGGGACGTCTTCCGGTGGACGAAGTTGTCTCCCCCTCAGGTTCATCCCAATTCTTATGCTTTCATGAGGGCGTTTGAATTGGTGTGTCAGTACCTCCAGGTCGCCCCCTCTAAGAACGTATTCTTCACCCTTTTCACCGTGCAACGGGTTTCAGTTTCCTTCTCTCTCTCTCTCTCTCTCTCTGCCTAAATCCTATAATTTCTGCAGGCTTAAACATCTGTGTCTAGAAAATATAAAAAGAATAGCATAATCTTGTGGCCAATGTTATATTATCATGGTCTCAAAAAAGAATAGCATAATCTTGTGGCCAATGTTATATTATCATATGGTCTCACAATTTCTCTGACTAACTACTTTAGAGTTTGATAAGGCCATTTCAGATCTTACAATTAATTATTAGAGAAAAAGGGATACACACCGTCAGTGCAAACTAGTTTTACACTGACGTTCAATAAGAATAAAGTATGTAGTAGTTGTTTTTAAAAGAGAGTTACAAAATTGACGTACATGGCAAGATGACAGGTTTCGATTATTACTTCCCATTTTTTAACCTTTACCATTCTCTAAGAAGAAAAACACTCAATGAGAATTCACTGCTGCTTCAGAATACTATTTCAAGCAATATTGCACGTTATTGTGAATTACACTTTGAAAGAGTTTTGCATAAGTGTTTCTCATCTCCCTCTGTTGTGATGTTATTAACATCTACATGTAAATTATTGTTTCCTACTTCTTCAATTTGTGCTTTATGAACATGCTACTTTAGTTAAAACAAGGTACTTTTACCTTAATCAACTTGAATTTGTAAAAGTGCCACTGGCCTAAACTGTCAAAATATTGGTGCACGCTTTTGAATATAGATTTAAAAAGGGTCATAATGTAGATATTATCACAAATAAAAAATGCCAAAAATATGTAGTTCCTACATATTTCTATGTTGATCAAGAAGCATAATGTTACATGCATAAGGTATGGCTGCTCTTTTCCATTCCTTGTCTTGGGATCCAATTTCATTTCTAAGAAAGAAAGAAAAGAGAATATTTTCAATTGATTTCTCACATCATGCTTTTAAGCTTCACCTATGTGAGCAAATCATTAATTCATATTGTTGTACTTCTACTTTCATGTTAAATAAAATGGCCGAACAGAAACAAAAGTCTAACTTCTAATTTCCAATTCTACTCTAAGTCCATCCACAATTAGAACTTATAAGTGACCAGTTCCAATCCAGTGTTGAGTCCAGAGCCATAAAAGTGGAATATTATAAGTAGTGCCGGTAGAAAGTATAATCAATGTAATGTAGATAGACTTGATGATGTAGTCGACAAAACATCCCAACTTAAAGCCAGTATCACTTTGTTATATCAAAAATTAAAATATAAATAGACAATTAAGTTGTTAGTGACTCAGTGCCAAGCGAAACGCCAACCAACGTCAGCATCAGGGTCGGAAGAAGATATCAAAGTAATGTTCTGGTTAGAACACATATTTTATGGAAATGGGGTGGCCTCCGGCTTAGACAAGGAATGATAGAATCACTCTTATGCATGCAATGTTCATATGAGAGTCCAGATAGCTAAGAACTATATTAAATTTATAAACATATGAATGAATAAAAGTATACAAAATTAATATCATTGTTATAATTATTGAAAAACTTACTGGAAGCTATGGATGGATTAATGAGAGTTCCATCCTCCTTTTTGAGCAAAACCCTAACTCGTCCTCTTTGCATGAAATCACGAGGGTAAGCCTTGTCAAGCTGTGATCAACAATAATTATTATTAAGAAAATGAGTAATTGAAATTGAAATTGAAATTGAAAAATGAGTAATTAACTACCTCGATTGCAAAAGGAAGTTTAAGAAAATTGCAACAATCCCCAATTTCGACACAAGTAGGGTTTTCGCATGATTTGGAGATTCCAATTCGTCTTCCTTCAGCAACAGTCTTTTTGGAATTGATGTAAACAGGGTATAACACGATCCATTTCTTTATGCTTGGTAATTCACCTTCCATCTTACACTTTGTGAAATCAGATCTATTACTCTCATGAAGATGAAGATGATGATCGAAATTTCATACTGAAACCATTCAGTAATTTATTGGGCCTATTGGTTGAACCTAACTTATTCCGGCCCAATTCACTTAAATAAATAATCTTCAAAACAAAGATTAAATATTTAAAATTGTGGTGTAAAATTTGAGAAAATGACTGAATTAGTTGTTTTTTCAATTTCATAGACTAAAATACTTATTTACTCCATGATTTTTAGTTTAACAGTGTCTATAATAATTGAATTATTAAGCATACTCAAATTATATATTACTGCCGTTTATAGTATATGTATGAGTACAACTGTTGTTTGTATTTGTCAAAAAAATTGTTTGTAGTTCTATCTACATATAAGTATTCTTTTAAAATTATATAAAGATAAATTCCAAGATAAACTCGATATATTATCCACAGATCGATTAACTTCGAGATCAATTTCATCATCCACGAACTGGACTCAATTGAAGTCAGATCAATTGGTCAGACAAAATTACGTATACTTGATCAAAAGCAATCCAAGCATCAATTTTGGAAAGGTAATGTTTGTTACACTTTGTAGTGAAATTGGTCCGGCAAAATGCTAGCCACATAAAATGACAGCTGAATGAATAGTTAACATTGAGATCAACGTTTTTTGCATATCTAAGAAGGCATAAACATAGATTTGATTTGATAATCATTAAACAGAAATGCTATTTTTTTTTTTTTTTGTCCTCTACTTGCAGCTAATTATTGGTTTAGTGCTTCAAGTCATGAACATGGCACATCCAGATTTATTTTGTGCAGTAATTTCACCAGTCAATGCATGGGGTATCTAGTGAAGGACACTTGCTTTGTAGATGTTGATGTTACAGTTCTTGGAGTGGTTGATACATTGTCTTGGGATCATTTTAAGACATACTATGTTATAAAAGAATGTAGTTACATTGGAGCCTCAAATAAATCAAAGAATCAAATCAAATTAGCAATAGTACAAATCAACTGCACTTTGTCAATCCTACAATCTATGAGTGTAACAATCTTCCATTTATCTGCATGTCTATATTCCACTCTTGACGTGAAAAAAATATGGATCTAAATCTTTACAATATACATTTTATTTAAAGTACAATAAATCGTTGTTTAAATTGGAGGTTCAATGTTGTTATGTCATACATACAAGTACATCATGTACTGAATTTATTTACAAATAACAATACACAATTGACAAATACTTGAAGGGGTTAATCATCAAATGCAAGTCATGCAACCAAGTTAACCAAATGTTTTCTCACTGCTGTAACACATATACAGAAACCCATCCTCATCCTTGTATGTTTGGTAGATGGAGGTCATAAGACTAGCTGTAGAAGGAATCACAAGAACACATAAAAGACATATATCAACTTCCACATAAGATGACAAGATTTGGTTCATCTAAAATGAGTAGTTAATAAAATGAGAAAATCAAGAATTAATATTGATTTATTATCATTTGCATATAATATAAACAATTGATTTACCTCATTTTAGGATTTGTGGTGAGTTTGACAGAATCATACTGTGATTTCGCACATGCTACAATTTGGAGCTTTTATAAAACCATGGTGCCAATGTGATTTCGGCAAATGCACCATAATACTAAACATGCTCTAACTCTATTTATCAACATTTGACATTATTCATTTTACTCTTTAATTGAGTGGCTCACTTTGGACGAGCCACATCCAAGAAAGCAGAACCTCAACTAATAATAACTACTACAAATAGATTATAGTGATAATATAAGGTGCATTTACCAGTTTGAGGAAGCATGTTTTTCACAAAAATAAACAGAGCTTTCCCAGGAGTCAAACGTAGCCTACTACTTAAAATGTGAATAAACTGCCCAACAGACATGTCTCGAGGAACCAAATATCTAAAAGAGAGAAACCAAAATATGAGATTAGGCCCTTCAAATCAAAATTGGTATTCAATGATGCATTTTTGCTCAATCTTATAATTACAATAAATGAAAAAAGATCAAAAAACATAAGAGAGGCAATCCTATATTGCTATCACCGAAAAGAATTCTATAATATATCCTTAGATTTTATGTTCAGTCTAAACTCAACCATACAAAATCAAAATCAGCTTTTAAGGAAAAGATTTCCCAATCTTTATAAGCTCTACTTAAGGCCATTTATCTCTAGTTGATTCGGGCTTTCAACGGTCAACACCCTCCTCATGCTCAAGACTAGACATGCGTAGAAAATATACATACATCAACAACAACCAAGTCTTGGATTCATGAATCGAACAACACCATAATATTTTATCATGTATCATATCTTTATCCAACTCATTTATCTTCAGAACCTACTATCATAGTATCATGTATCATATGTTTATCCAAAAACGACCCTCCATCTGATCTACTCTCATACTACATAATCTACCAAAATATCTTTCTCATACTACCAAAATAAAAACATTATAAATTATAATGATAATGTTGACTATTTTGAAATGCATAATTGGAGAATCACCAAAAAAAAAAAAAAAAGAACCGATGATCTAACTTAGAAAAATTGCAAAAAGAGAAATATAAAATGAAAACATACTTCTTCTTGTCCAATTCAGGTAGGTCTGTCCTAGAATATTTCTCAATGATGACCTTCAATAACAATAAGATAAGATAAATAAATATAAGCAATGATGATAATAATAATAATATTGATTAAGTAAAAAAATTATGATGATAAATAAAATAATACGGGAACTCGATCGGGATATTTAACAATGATGTTTTGTGATTCCTTGCGTCGTTCATCTGTATTCAATTAAAATACATCAACAGACATTAATGCAATAATAATAATAATAATAATAATAATAATAATAATAATAATAATAATAATAATAATAATAATAATAATAATAATAATAATATTGAAATGTGAGAAATTATGATGAGATGAAAATAACAAACCTAAAGAAAATTCTTGTTTGAAGGAATTGATCTTGCCCATGAGATAAGATATGATATGATAATATGAATTATGTGTTGGTGATAGAAGAGAGCGTGCATGTATTTATCTTAATTGAAATTGAAGTTGTAATGAAAATGGAATTGGTTGAAATGATTCTATAATATTCCGTTGTGTCCACGGTCAATTTTTTCTGGCATTAACGTGTAAGTCAATGTCAATCAACAACAGAAACAAACACGTCAAATTTCTTAGAAGCTTGCTTTTCTGACATAGAATACTTCCTATTGACACATGGAAATGACCAAATTACCTCCAGCGGTAGTTAACTACCGTTGGTTAAAGCGTCGGTAATTAACTGCCGCTGACATTCAGCGGTAGTTAACTACCGCTGGAATTGCTTTTGTTTAGTCCCACTGCCACTTTTCCACTTTTGAGTTTTTTCAATTAAAAAAAATACACTTTGCTGACCCATAATCTTCATCCACAATCACCTTCACTTTCACTTTCCACTACCTTCCCATCTTCCCCCTTTTTTTTTACGCAAAATTTTCATGTTCTATTCATCTTCATCTTCATACAAAAAAAAAATCCAAATTTAAAAGGACTAAAAAAAAAATCTCAGTTCAACAAGTCCAACAATCCTGGCTTATTTATCATGTTCCTCTTTGTGTTGTTATTATATTCATGGTGTTCCATATTTTTTTGAAGAATTAACTCATCTCATATATCTCATATATATCACGGCCTCTCTCTAATTCTCGTCTCCTATCACCTCCCATGGCCTCTCTCCTCTTTATTTTCTAATTTTTCCAGAACTGCAAATTTACTCCTTGCATAAGAAAAGCAAAGAAATTGATAATGGATGAATTTGAGAATGGATGAATAAAAGAGGGGTTAGTAGTTGTTGTTTTGACATCACCATTTTCAGTTGTTGTTGCTGGTATAGATACCCCTTCCAATTCTTCTCTAGTTGACAGTGGGGATGCAATTGATTGTGCTGCAGGTTTCCTCTTCTCAAGAAATGTATCAAAAGCTTTGGCTGTATCGGGTTTTTTTTTGTTTCTGGAAAATTATGTGATTGGGTATTGAAATAAATTGTTATGTTTTATTTATTTTTTGTTTCTGAAAAAATTTCTGGGTTGTTCTTAATTGTGATGATGAAGGAGATGTTGAATTATGAAGAAGAGGAATGAAGAAGATGAAGTAAAGGAAATAAAATTTCTGAAACAGCTTATGTTAATTCCTCCTTTTCTCTACCCAAAACATGTTGGTTATATATCAAAAGGAATGGCTGAAGCTGAACAGAGGTTTCCAGCGGTAGTTAACTACCGCTGAGAGTTCAGCGGCAGTTAACTACCGGCAGTTTGCAGAGCGGATGTTAACTACCGCAGGGGCATTAAGGTCATTTCCATGTGTCAATTGGAAGTATTCTATGTCAAAATAGCAATTTTCAATTTCTTATTACATGGCCTTTGTTAGGGCCTAATGTTTGTTCTTTGGGCCTTGTAGTGGATGGATGCTTTTACATTAAGATTTCTTTTTAGACCCCTCCTTATCTCTTTGTGTTAAAATTAAAAAAGGTTTCATCTTAAAATTTGTCTTAGACTTCAATATATGTGAGTCGGTCTTGTCTAACTCATTTGTTAGGTCCAACCATCCAATTGAATACACCACTATAATTTTTTTCTGTAATTACCACTATAATTTTTTTATTAACGACAAAAAAAACAATATATTGATAATGGAAGAAAAAAGTACTAATAAGTCAAGACAGATGAAGTAGTACAAAACGTACTCAATCCGGTGTAGTTTAGTCTCTCATAACAAAATATTGTAAAACATGATATCAAACTAAAATAATTTTTTTTTTTTTTTTGAAAAATCAAATAAACATAACCCACATTACGAAAGAGAACAACCACTAGCAAAAATAAATAAATAAATAAATAAATAAAAGATAAATGTTGACTGGTGTTCTTCAAACATTGTAAAAACAAAAAAACATTATTTTAGTAATTGAAAGATGTAATTTTTACATAAAAAAATTATATTACTTTGATAATCGTTTGATTTATATTTTCAAAACAAAATTATATTACTTTGATAACAATGTTTGTTATCATGACTCTAATAAAATTAATAAGTCTCATCCCAATCAATCAATTCAAAATATTTCTTTTCAATGCATACATACATTTGACTTGCCAAACTTTCGTTACTTTTGTCCCTTACTTTGACAATTTTTTATTCGAATCACTTGTGAAGACAAACTCCTTTGTCTAAAAAAACGATGTCAGTGACATCCAAATTCAATCATACATTTGGAATTGCACGTGTGTCCCACGGCAAAGCTACGGTGGGAGACCTTGATAGGTCTCCTACCGGTGAGAGACCTCCTTTTTTTTTCCTTGCAAAATATGAAAAAAAATGGAAAATTATATAATTTTTTGAAAAATGAAAAAAAAAATGGAATATATAATTTTGAAAATCATTAAAAAATCTGATTTTTTTTGAAAATATATTATTTCATTTTTTTCGAAAAATCTGGATATATTATTTCATTTTTTAACGAAAATTTCAATTTTAAAAAATTATTTCATTTTTTTTCGAAAAATCTGGATATATTATTTCATTTTTTTACGAAAATTTCAATTTTAAAAAATTATTTCATTTTTTTACGAAAATTTCAATTTTAAAAAATACCCCTAATTTATTATATTATTCGGTAAATTATTTTAATATTTTAAATTTATTATCGCTTTTACCAAAATACCCCTAATTTAAGAATGAAATAACAAAAGCATCATTTTTGTCCTTTTTTACTCAACCATTGGATTTAATCCAATGGCTCCATTCATTTTGCAAAAAAAAAAAACAAAAAAAATGAGGTCTCTCACCGGTAGGAGACCTATCAAGGTCTCCCACCGTAGACGGCGCCGTGTCCCACCCTCAACACGATAGAGTAAACTAATAGAATGGAGTATCTTGGATCAAGTTACTAGTTTAGAATTTGAATATATCTGCATTATTTGTTAATTTTCAAATACAAATATGGAGAACATAACACACTTCTTTTGAATTGATGGAAATGATATCATACAGTGAAATGAAATGGAATTATGCTATATTTTATTTATTTATAATGACTTTAAATTGATACTTGTAAAAAAAACAACTGTAATTTTGTTTGTAAAAAAAAAAAAAAAACTGATTTATTAATATTTTGAATTATAAGTCCAGGCTTTTGATCCACTTTTGTAAGAGAGTAATTATATTTATACAACTATTCAATGACAACTCTTGTGACATTTTCTTTTATTTCCCTTCTTATATTAGTCAATAACAGCATAGAGAAGAAAAGAAAAAACATGGATTATTTCTTACTTTTGAGGTAGTTCTCAATAAACAACTCATGTGATTAATTTTGCATCCAGCTGTAATAAAATGAGAAAAAAAAACACTAAATATCATGGTTATATAGGGATGAAAAATTATCAATACTTCTAAAAATTTAAAACTCTAATTTGGGATTTTATCACCTCTAACGTGACATTTCTTTGAATCAGTGGCTTCAAAATTTTATTTTATTTTTTGAGGAACACAGAGAAACTGGTTTTTTATGATGCCTTGAATAATTTTAATGAAATTGCAAATAATTAATATAATTAACATTATACATACTAGCGAAAAGACGAACGCATCTTTCCGCTCTTTTTATTGCGTTAAAGTTTGAAAATTATGAACGGTATTTTTCTATAAAAATTTTATTTTGATTAAAAGTGTAAATATAAATGATTATTTCTTTCAAATTATAACAAACCAAACTAACATTGTTTATCTATTTTTTTCATAAGGCAAGAGCAAAATGACATAAAAAAAAAAAAAAAAAAAGGAGTGGCTCCCAACTAAGTTGGTACCCTACTCAAATCTTTTGTCAAATGCTCATAAATATTATTAAAATCACATAAAAACTGGGGGGGGGGGGGGGGGGGGGGGGGGGGGGGGGGGCATAAACCTAACCCAATAAAATCACACGAGTGTGTGCCGAACCCAAACGGGTGATATAAAAATTAAAGCAACACACAAGCGTATCAACCTCTAATTAATCTTAAAACTAATTAAAGGTCTTCAATGCGATGATTGAACCCTTAGTCAACACTGAGGCAATTTATGTACCTCAACTTCCTACAACAATGGCAGCAAGCCAAACGACCCTTTCGAGCCCCACAGTCCAAACCAAACAAAGTAAATGACGATCTTAAACTGGCGTATGAATCGTCTGCCAACACAGAATCGACCCAAGATCCATCAACTCCCTACAAAAACAGCAGCAAGTCATTATCGCCCTTTCAAGCCAAACTAGATCCAATTGAACACGACGTCACAACGCAATCCGAATCAACACACGTCAGAACATGGAACTTCATTAAAACCACCAAATAAGACCTTCCCCGTATCTCCAACGCAGTGAATGCAAATACATATACTTTGAATCATACAAATCTCAACAGATTTGGATTAGAATCAGGAATCAAAGGCAAGATGAGCACAACACAAGGACTTTCCATGAGGTCACCCATCCTCATACTACTCTCGCCCTAGCACGCTTAACTGCGGGGTTCAAATGAGATCTGGTGCATTAGTGCTGGTATGATCGCACCTCATTGTCTATCTATTTGTTACGCTTATTTTTAATATTTGAGGTTACTTTTATCTATTTGTTATATGTGTTATTTGTGTTTAAAGTTGAGGGTAATTTGAGAAAGAGAAAAAGTCAGCCCAAAAGAGTCAAAAAAAAGCTATTTTCTATTTATATATATATATATATATGTTTTATGATATGAAAGATTTGAGATGATGGATATCTTAATATGGTCCTATTATGATGTCAATTTGTATCTTCATGTGGGGATTTTCATAGGAGTTGTCAAATTTGAGAAACCGCGAACGAATAGTTGATTTAAAGGAAACAAGGGAGAAAGTCCTTCTGATGGTGGTTTATGGACAGAGATGAGCATCATACACCGCCTTGCATGAACCTTTATCCAAGTTTTGTAGCTATGATAGACAGGGTACTCCTCTATGACACAGAAGAGATTTCTAAGTTGCAGTATGAAAAATATATGCTATCTTTTAAGATCAAAATTTTGGACAACAAAATCTCGAGTTGTGATCATCATGAGGCAAATCAACCAGGTAGTGATGGTGAAGGGAAGAAAGAGGTGATCAACATCGATTACAATACTCAACTTCAGAATATTTTAGATGATTTCTTGGTGTCAAATCAAGTTTCATTTGAGAAGTTTGATGTTCAGTGTGGTGATCTTGTTGAAAAAGCACATGAGTCTCAGAGGAAGCTGGTTCGGATGGAGATTGAGTGTCACAAGGTTGTGGTGGAAGAAAATCCAAAAGTGAGGAGTGCTGACATTTTCCCGAAGTCTGAACAAACAGAGGTTAAGGAAATCACTCGTGTGCAAATGGATGCATGTCCTTCTCTAAGGTGGGAGAGCTTAAATTCCAAAGGTTTAACTGTGAGCACATGGGAGCACCTACTTCTTTATGCCAAGTTCATGGATTTCTTGCCTAACAAGAGGAAGAAGAAGGGTGATGTGTTCTTTCTGACATATTTGCCACCCTAACAGTGGTTGAAGCGTCAAGCTCAATGACGTAAAAGAAAGCGCTTGGTGGAAGGCAACCCATCCTTTTTATTATGTTTTTATTTTCAGTATTTTATTTTTATTGTTGAGTCAGATAATTGTCAGTATGTTTGAATAACTCAGTTGTATCCCTCTGTTATGCAATTGTTCTTGAACTTGTTTATTATTAATGAATTTGCTTGTTTGTTGACTTTTTCCAGTTTAGTAACAAATATTTGTTCAAGTGGTATTCCAAAAGTTCAAAAGGATGAGTGACTTGTGTTTCAAAAGCGAAGTGTACGGCGTTAAAGATAGGTAGTCACAACTCCCAGATATCTAAACTGTAAGGATTCATGGCCAAATTTTATTTTTTCAATTTACTTATATAGAGTGTTCCATTCATTTACATTTCTAGAACTTACGATTTTTCTCTATTGTTGATTGATCTTTGTCATTAGCACATTGAGGCAAAAGTGCTTGGTCATGTGAGCCTTTTGAAGCCTACCCTGATTATAACTGTTATATTTTATCCTTTTCTTAACCAATTTGAGCCGGTAGGATTAGAACTTTTTGTTCGGTGACAAACTACATTACAAGCTTAGAGACTTTTAGGACTTGTCCCATATTGCTTTTCTGAGTTAGGCATTGTAGAATGTTGCTAAATAATTAAGTTTGGGGTTGCTATTGGAATTTGCAACCAACTAAGTTTGGGGCTGGGGGTACTAGAAAACAAAGAACATTATCATGAAAACTACACACAAAAATGGTGTATCAAAAAAAAAAGAGGAAGAAAAGAATAGAATGAAAAAGGGACAAAACATTGAAAATCCGAGTAACTTTAAACTCGATTGTCCCAATAGTTACAAGTGTTCTGTAGTACCTTTGCAAGAATTGTTGTTCCATAAGGTGAATGAATGATGGATTGAATTTTGTGCTTAACTTCCGTAGGAATGCCTAACTCAAATTTTGTGTAGCCTACTTATCCAAATATTATCCCACCTTCACATAAGCCCCGTTATAACCCTTAAAGACCTCAAAGTGTGCATTGACATTGATTTTGATTGACGTTTAGAAACTTTTCAAGCGTATGGTAATATGTAGATTGCATGTCGACTATGTGTGAACCCTTTCATATTTTTGCGTGGAGTTGTGAATTGGTGGATGCGTACAAGTCAAACTAGCTCATCTTTAGCTAGTAAGGTGTTGAACTTTTGGGTACTATCGCTTGATCAGGTAATTGTTATTTTACTGTCGATTGTCAATATTGCAAGTAGATTCCTTGAGGACAAGGAATGGTTCAAGTTTGGGGCTGTGATGACAGTCAATTATTCGCTATTTTTAGTGTCATTTTCATCACATTTTGGAGTTCACAAGCAAGATTAAGCAGCAAGAAAAGCAAGAAAAATAGAAGATTTCGAAGAAACAGTTGTGTTGATGTTTTTATTGAGTCTGTAGCAATTTTAGACAGTCTGGGGGTGTGAAAAGCAAAAATTCTGGAAGTGCTGTAAATTGACAATCGTGGCGCGATTTTGAGTGGCGTGGCGAGATTTTGCAGAATCGTGGCGCGATTTTATGAGGCGTGGCGCGATTTTGGACGCAGAAAATTACAACATCTCTGTTTGAGTGAAATCGCGGCACGCCAATTAACAAGGCGCGGCGCGATTTTGCTGGGTCAGGCCCAAAAACTTCTATAAATACTGCACTCAAATTGAAGAACAAGGGTTACGATTTTGGAGAGCAAAGTGCGATTTTGAGACATCGGAGACGGCTAGAAGGGCGATTTCTTCAACCTTTTACCAATTCATGTATGTTTTAATTATTTCATTGATTATGCTATTTGTAAACTCGATTATGAGTAGCTAAATCTCTTAGAGATTAGATCCGAGATGAATCTTTGTAACCCTAATTGACACATGTTGCTGTGAAACTCTATTTTGTTTATGAATTCAATTCTAGTTTATTCAATTCAATTGTTCTTAATGCTTTTTATATCTTGATCACATATAACTTGATTTTGTGAGAACGAATGACCACTGACCATGGCTTTCGACTTAGACCTAATTGAATTGTTCTAATAAACAGGGTTAGTCTAGGAATAGATAATCGTTTGTTAGTGATAATAGGTTAACGTTCGGTAAAACCTTCAAGAATTATTAGACCACCTAAGGAATTAGGGGTTGTAGTTTAAGAAGAGGGTCCTAACTTAAGGAATTGATTAGGGCTATTTTGTTAATCATCGTAAACTAGAAGAGGATTCATAACAAATAGGTGCAGTAGACCAATTAGGGGAACTTAGAGGATTCGAAGGATCTGATCTCATCTTTCTCTCATATTTTCTTAATCAAATCTTTATTTTCCGTTACTTGATTTAATTAAAATCAAATCAAATCTTCTGCCTAGTGGCAAACTAAAAATAAACTTTACACATCCTATTTCTATAACGCAATTGAATTATTGAAGTTAAAAACAGTCCTCGTGAGATCGATATTTTTACTACTTCGATAGTATTTGGTGCACTTGCCAAACGTCTATCAGTACACGAGAGTACTCTCAACCCCTTGCCCACCTAAAATTGACATCTTGAACTTCCACTCCCCTTCGAAGCTAAATTGAAGTAGATAGCATTTGTGGGAGAGTCTGAAAATTGAGAGCAACAAAATACCAATAACCCATACGTTGACATTTTTTTTTATAAAACAGTCAAAATCATATATGCATTCAAAATCTTAAAATATTTTCTTGAAGTCAAAAATTTAAGAAATTAAATATATGGGTCATATCTCTTATATACGAGTAGGTGTTAGTGTCAACAAATAGCATGAGTAGAAGAGCAAGATGGCTTGGAAATGGTTGATGGACAACAAATTTATCGAATCATACACATATACTGATAAGTATATAGTATAAGTAAAATATCGTGTCTACAGACTCTACACAAAGATTACGTGTAACATCAACTCCTACAAAATCATTGCTATTTGGGAGAAACTCTTATATGAACACAACCACAAATGATAAATATTTGAGCACACTCATATCAAATGGAAAAATTTAAAGTAAAAATAATTAGATCACATCAATCAACATCATTTAATTTTATTGTCTTATAATTTTTGCATTTGATGTGAGCGTGTCTAAATATTTATAATTTGTGGTTGTGTCTATATAAGAGTTTCTCGCTATTTGGATCGGGTATATGTGTAGGATTGTTGACAAAGGTAAAGTATAGGTGAGTGTTGTGTCTACACATGATATACTTCATAATATGAATTTGTAACAGTGTTGACAAAATATTTTTTGTGTTTTTAACCTCTCTTGCTCTTCCAGCTAAATAATCTCTTGTGCTTCACTATCTGTTTGGTAGGGTAGAAATAAGGAAGAGAGAGTGAAGGAGGAGAGAAGTTGAAGAGAGATAATAAACTTCTCCTGTTTGGTAGAGAAGAAAAACAGGAGAGAGAGACTAAAAAGCTGTGGGTCCCACACAAAATTCTTTCTCTCCATAATTGAGAAGAAATAGGAGAGAAGAGGTGTTTTGTTGTATTGGGGTGGCGTTTAAGGTGGGAAAGGGAAGTATTTTCCCACCATGGGAAAGTTGGATTTTTACCATTAGATTAAAGAGGTGTATTGATCTTATGATAGTCTACCTACACTTTATTTTTTTTCTTTCTCTTTCAAGTTTCTTCATCCTCTAGATCTGGAATTTTACAATTAAATCAGATGGAATGGATCCTGCAACGATCCAAAATTGAACTGTCAACATATGCTTTATGTACATGGTTCCAACAGATGCAATGGGTTTTATTTTCTCTGCCACCAGATCGTCTTTCTTTAGAGGAGACATAGAAAAAGATATGATTTTTATTTTCTGCAAATTGGATTGAAAATTGGTTGGATTTTTTCACAAATTTGTTTAGAGAAGTAGACTTGGAAGAAGCAGATTGTGTTTTCCAGATTTTGATTTCTTTATCTCTAGTTGCTATTGTACTTTAAGGCAAATGGAGATGTAATTATCTTTTTATTACGACTGTGTTATCATGGTTGAACATCATGAATTATCAAAATATAGAACTACTGTCCTTCTAAATTCCTGCTCTCTTGACTTGAACGCAACCATAAAACTGAAAAAATAAAATGATAACACACCAACGGCGGTGGCGGATGGAAAGGCTACGATGGTGGTCGGTTTTTGTTTTCAAAGGGGCAAGAAGGGTGAAGGGAAAGCTGGGTTTTATTTTGCTGAACATTGTTTCACGTTTTTCTTTTCTTTCCAGAAGAACAATGGATCCAATATTTCATTGAAAATGTTTGATTCTGTTCTTGAGGGTGGAGAGAGGAGGTAGAAAGAGAAATTGAAGTGGATTTGATACTGACAGACCATGGTAAATCTGTGTTCTGAGTTAGATCTAATGGTAAAAATTCAACTTTCCCATGGTGGGAAAATACTTCCCTTTCCCACCTTAAACGCCACCTCCTATTATACCCCTCATCTCTTTTCATTCAATTAATTTTGTTTGTCTTTATTATACTATAGTAGTTTTTTTTTTCAACGACAATTTGGTTTCACTCTTCCCTCAATTTTTTTTTGTTTGTTTCATTCCTTAAAAATAAAACTTTATTTCATATTAAGTAGAACCGTTTTGGTAAATAAATATATATTATGTCCCTATTTTGCAATTGTATGCCGTACGCTCATGTTTAAATAGTTTATAAAAATCCTTCAAAAAAAAATAGTTTATAAAATATTTTCGAAATACTACACTTTTTTTTTTCAGGGGAATTACTACACCTTTTATTGGTAAAAAATACATAAATTTATATATTCAAAAAATGATATACGTTTCATTTAAAATAAGTAGTTAAATTAATTAACTGAATTTAAACAAAAGAATTAAATTAAGTTGAATGGAAATGTTATTTTAACGTAGGGGCATCATAGTACTTTTAAAAATAAACAACACTTCTCTCTTCTCTATTTCTTTTATCTTTCTCTTATACCAAACAATTCACCAAATCCACTCTATTTCTCACCTTTTTCTCTCTTCACAACTTCTCTCTTCACAACTTCTCTTCTATACCAAACACACCATAAAAGTGTCGAAGATAATCCACATCCAACCACAGGCACAGGGATAATATCATTTGTCAATAAAAAAGCAAGGAACCAAAAAGATATGATTAATCATAGCATTTTATTCCACATGTCTTCGAGGGGAATTTTTTTAGTGTTGTAAAAAACTGGAAACGAGGAACTGAAGTCAAAAGTGAAAAAGATGCCCCATTTTCAACATTGTTCAGATCCAAATGCAATGTTCCCTTGGGTGCATTGATGAAACATCTTTCTAGGATTTTATTTGTTTGGCAAGGCAACGACAGGGGCTTAGGGACAGGGTGAGTATCCAATGGACCCCACTAAATTAAGAAGTAGTTTTACCTAACATTACTAATTTAATCTATCTAATTAATCTAATTTTAACCTCAATACATTGGAAAAAAAAAAAAACATCAGTACCCTAATGATTTTGTATTCATACACATAGTAAGTGTCTCCTGGATTGAATGCATAAACTACAACCACTGTTTTCATTTAACCCCTGGCTATTCCATAATAACATCAAACAAAGACTCTAATAATCTTATTAAACATTGCCCAATATTGCTTTGATTTGTTGATAGAACCATTAAATTAATTTAATTAATTAATTAATTAATTAGCGAGGGATGTTGACACATCTACGCATGGTGATGATCAAATAATAATCAAACAAACAGAAACACAATATTGCTTTGATTCTGTCTTGCAAAGTGCTACTATTTTATGATCATAACCGAGTTCTCATTGTACTTTCAAGATTAACCTAATACTTTTAACTGTGAAACTATTTTGAGATTACATTGCTGTATATTATTGGTGAATTCCGTACTAATTTGATCGATAGAACTAAGCGCACGCATGCATTATGAACATTATAAACTGTTTAAATATAGAAAAATATAATTTGGTCTCATGCATACACAACAATAATAGTTGATTATAACTTAAGTACTTAAGGGAGACAAGAGAAGAAGATATGAGTGTGCCATGGTGGTGATATATATCTTGTTTTAACATTTTATCCATCATAGAATTATGGGGACCATGCTCTAGAACTTGTGGTGTGTTTGGTATAGAAGAGAAGTTGTGAAGAGAGAAGTTGTGAAGAGAGAAAAAGGTGAGAAATAGAGTGGATTTGGTGAATTGTTTGGTATAAGAGAAAGATAAAAGAAATAGAGAAGAGAGAAGTGTTGTTTATTTTTAAAAGTACTATGATGCCCCTACGTTAAAATAACATTTCCATTCAACTTAATTTAATTCTTTTGTTTAAATTCAGTTAATTAATTTAACTACTTATTTTAAATGAAACGTATATCATTTTTTGAATATATAAATTTATGTATTTTTTACCAATAAAAGGTGTAGTAATTCCCCTAAAAAAAAAAGTGTAGTATTTCGAAAATATTTTATAAACTATTTTTTTTTGAAGGATTTTTATAAACTATTTAAACATGAGCGTACGGCATACAATTGCAAAATAGGGACATAATATATATTTATTTACCAAAACGGTTCTACTTAATATGAAATAAAGTTTTATTTTTAAGGAATGAAACAAACAAAAAAAAATTGAGGGAAGAGTGAAACCAAATTGTCGTTGAAAAAAAAAACTACTATAGTATAATAAAGACAAACAAAATTAATTGAATGAAAAGAGATGAGGGGTATAATAGGAATACAACAAAACACCTCTTCTCTCCTATTTCTTCTCAATTATGGAGAGAAAGAATTTTGTGTGGGACCCACAGCTTTTTAGTCTCTCTCTCCTGTTTTTCTTCTCTACCAAACAGGAGAAGTTTATTATCTCTCTTCAACTTCTCTCCTCCTTCACTCTCTCTTCCTTATTTCTACCCTACCAAACAGATAGTTAGTTTAACTATCTCTCTTTTTCAATTCAACGATTGATTGATACATAAAAAAAATTAATAATAAAGGAGAGAGAAAAAAAGTTAGTAAATGACTGAAATTGAGACACAATGGATATCATGAGAGAATGAGCATACGATGATCAAAATTTAAATGTGGTTACATTAGTTTTAAGAGTTCAAATTTTATTCGTCTTTTAGTGTTTCTTAATTCACCAACCGAGTTATCTATGAGAGTTTTTAGTTTAATATTGCACCAACCTGTATTGTTATTGTGTTAGAATAAATTAAAACGACGTGGTAGAATATAGCCAAGAATGTACAAATGTTATATTTAATTAAATATTGGTTGATATAGTCTACGAAGATTGGCTCAGTTGATACTTAGTTGGCTACCCATAAAGTCGTGAGTTTAACTCTCGAGCTTTGAGATGTGCTCTCATTCTAACGAATCTTCTAAGCTCAACTCATATAAACTTTTTATTCCAACAAAAATTGATTGGTAAAAAGTAACATGATTTATCTTAATGAGACAAGAAAGAGCATTTGGTGTTTGCGAAAACTAAAATGCTATCAAGAGCAAGTGAGTATTACATAAGACAAATGCTGATATCTCATCGACAATCTGAGATACATTAGATTTGAAATAAAATCACCGAAGAAAAAATTAGGATAACATTACACTGTATGGAATCTTCATCTTGTTTATGTTTGGTTCTACAATAACAAAAATTAAATTTAAGTTATTTTTTTTTAAGGAAAATTTTAAGTTAATTTAATTTGTAAAGTGGTTTATGTTTAAATGTATTTAAGTAAAAGTGGATTGAAAAATAAATTTAAAATTAAAATCAATTGTGACAACCACAAATTACAAATTCTTACTTCAACTAAAATCAATTTTTCTTTAAATCATATAAACATGATAAAAATCAATTATACAACCTCTATATTCACATTTGACCCTCCAACATTTGAAACCAAACATATGTTTAGATAGTTTGACATCCATGGAAGAAAAGACTCTTTAAACCTATATTATATATGATACAACTAATTTATAGGTGCAAACAAAATCAAGAAACTGGTGGAGTTGAATTAAATAAGTATGAGACAGCTCATATTTTAAATTTTGTATATATCCAACCGTGCATTCAACCGTGTAGATTACTTTGAACTATTTTTCTACTAAATTGAAGATCAGTGTCTAAATTAATAATTTGTTGGTATCAATTTATATGCACAACACCTCATAATATTGAATGAGATTATGACAAAAAGTAGTACAAAGACAGCAGAGATAAGTATGTTCTTGTCTTGTAATAAATTATATAACAAAAAGTTGTAATTGTCCTTTACAAAGTTAAATTAAGCGTGTGGTTTTGTTAGAGAAAAAAGATCTCCCTTTGAGAAGTGGGAAGATGAAGGACAACTCATAATTCAAACAAAGGTACACATAATCATTATTGAATTTTGACAGGCAAAAAATGCATTATAATTCATAACAGCCCCTATTTTTATAGGCTTACTTTATACCATTTTGGTTTAATAGCCACCTATGTTATATCGTTGCTCATATTTTGAAAACCACATTATTTGCAACAACTACTAATTTGAGTACTTCAAAAATATTTGGATTAAATCCGCAAATAGAAAAGCCTAATGCTTGGTTTAGCTAGGCTCATCAAACTTAGGATATAGATTATTGCATTCGCAATTACACATACACCATAGTGATAAGAACGTTAGATACTTCATCGTAATTCAATAGTTCAGATCGTAGATTGTATCAAATTTTCGATTTAAATTTCAAATATTCACACAATCATATAGCCGTCAATCAAACAATCAAATTATTATCGAACAACTTATATTCCAACTTTGAATTTTTAACTTCATTTACCATAGTGAGAATGTGAACTATTCAATATTGATTCAAATGGTTCACACGCGTGACCAAGTCATGCGTGGTTCCATCGTAGTTTCATTCTTGACACTCTCATTAATTATATACAACTATAGAAAAAAGAACATAACTCCTCAACATAATTAAGGGAACATCGTCCTTCAAGAATTCAAATGCTACTATGCTATAGCTTAACTCCCAAACTAGTTAGTTCCTCATCATCCTAAGTGCTATTTCTTGCAATTCACCCAAGTCATGATTATTATTATTGTTATGTGACATTCTTTTCTTATAATTATTACAACCTTGGAATGAGAAATCTTCTCTGCTACTTTGTACATCTTGCATGCTCATCATTCCATCATTCATGCTGCTGCTATGATCAATTGATGACTCAAGTGAACTTTGAGGAGATATAGGGTTCATGTAAGTTGGACAAAATGGATAATTCATTGCTTGTGTGCCAGCAAAATTATTATTGTTTCCTGTCCATTGATTATTATTCTCTATGTTATGTGACAGTTGAGATTTCACTTGCATCAATTGTGCCTGCAAGCATGCTACCTGCATAATTAAAAAGAAAACTTAGAGAAGAAGTGCCAATAGAATTCATTAAGGTGATAAACTAGAAAATTTGTTTGTTTATTAATAAATTGACTAATGAACATTTACTATACATAGTGACAATAAATAATATTCTTTGACTGGCCCTTGAAGCATCAAAGAGCCTTAAGAAAAAGACAGGAGTAGTGTGGTTTAATTATCTCAATGATCTTCCAAATTTCTAATATATATTAAAAAAATAAAGGGGAGAGATAAAAAAAAAATTGAAAATTGCAAGTTCTAAAAAAAACTTTGGTGGATGATCAATGATGAACTATGAATCACTGAAAATAATTGAATGTGATCAATCACATGTGTAGGTGTCCGCCTGCACGTGTCGAACACCTAACAACACCTTTAATTAGAAGTGTTAGTGCCAGATACGTGAGTAAGTGTAGTGTTAATTAGTTATTAGAAGTTGAATGAACTTCTATTGTTCATTAACAGAAAAAACATAGCCAAATGTGAAGTTTATATAATTAACTATATTGTGTACCTGTTGTTGTAAGGCAAAAATGTGAGAGACACAGCCATATACAGGGTCTCTAATACGAGCTTGAGCCTCATAAGCAATTGTGACAACAGCTTCACAACGTTCATGAGCTGGTATATGCAAAAGCAACTTAGAAACATTGCTAGCACCAAACACTTTATGAATAGCTGCAAATCTTGCAGGGCCTTGTTCTGAGCAAAAGTAAGGTGCAAAAATGCAATCAGGTGCACATTTTCTTCTAAGGAACTTGCATGCTCCACAAGGAGAACCAGTTCCAGAGCTAGTTCCATTTGAAGAAGCCATATTGATATTAGAAAGGTTGTGTTTTGTTTTTGATGTTATGTGTGCGTGTGAGAAGTGAAAGAAAGTGAATAAAAATTGTTGCTAGGCACACGGACACACTAGGAAATGGTGAAAGGTTCTAAATACTAAAATTTGAGGAGTGAGTGAGATGGAAGTGGGACAGTGGGAATAAGAGGCATAAAAGAGTCTTATAAAAAACATGAAAGGGGAGACATGGAAGGGTCATGTGTAGGGTTCAAGGGAGACATTTCTTTATGGCAGGTGCAATTAGGGACTGGTTTTTCTAATGGGAGGGGTTTGCTTGTTACTTCTTTTTGTTTTAAAAATGTCTTTGAGACTTTTTCAAACACAAATCTAACCACATCATCAAAGAGTATCCTTCTATGATCACAAGACTAAATGAATAGTATTTGGACATACGCACATAAATATATTTGTCATGACATATTTGTCTAACACAGAACCTTATCTTTCAAACTCATTCAATGTCTTTTAACTCATCAGCCGAACTACCTACGCAAAACATTTTCAAAATACTAAACATTTTTTTATCATTATTAGAAAAAATCTTGTGTATGCTCAAACACTATTCATTTGATCTTATGACCATAGAAGAATACATCCATCGTATATTTATACCAATTCCAAATTTTAGTATGTTTTTTTCACTCTTTTCATGTATTAGTGTCATATTAATGTTCACACTCAATACTATACGGTGTCGAAATACGATGTCAGAAATTATATGCCTAAATAACACAACTGTTTTGTTTAATGGTAATAATTCATGTTTTATGGGATACTAAATAAAATAAAGATAGTTGTACTTGTTTGTTACTTCGTCTGCTTGATTATTGTTTGATATTTTAGTAAAATATTTTTGACTTTTACTACTGTCATTTACAATATCAACGATAATAAATATTACGGGAGTACTCCATCTTCTCTATATAAATAATCCTCTTTACTTTTTGCACGGGAGTACACTTTATTTGTATATGTATTAAATTTCACTTTTCATATCTCAAATTAAATTAATGATATTAATTAGATTTAGAGGTATGTTTATGGAAAAAAAAATACATAAATAGTTTTTTTTTGTGGTGGTTAGAGTTTGAATCCCGGACTTTGCATATATTATGCATTGTCCCTACCAACTGAGTTAAACTCACGAGGACCATAAATATAGTTATTTGTATAAATGCTTATGTTTAGAGACAATTTTTTTCAATGAATGCTTATAATTAAAAACAGAGGGAGTATTATTTTAGCAAAATCTTAATTTCTTTGACAAAACCTATGACAAACAAAATGAAAAAGTTGAAGCACTCAATAATTATTACTCCCTCCGTCCCGGAATAACTGACTCATTTTCTAAAAAAAAGTGTCCCAAAATAACTGACTCATTTCAATTTTCAATACAACTTTCATCATTCCCAATACAATATAACACTAAATAATATTACTTTTATCATTTCCAATACAATATATTCCACTTTCCCCTTTATTTATACACTTTTCTTAATCTGTGTGAAAAACCAAAGTAGGTCAATTATACCGGGACGGAGGTAGTATCGGAGTAGTAGACACAAATTCAATAATTAAGCAATTAAAAATATTTAATATTAGTGTATTATTAAATGTACTTTGATTAGTACTAGTGACTAGTGAGAGTAGTTGTTAGGAAGAGTGGAAGAAGGGAAGAAAAAAAATAATTTTATTTATTTATTTTGGTATATGACTGTAATTGTATGGGGTTGAAGGGTTGGATTGGACTTGGTTTAGTTTAGATTAATTATTTAATTGGTTAATTAGTTGTTGGTGTTATTTTTCCGCCGAACGCCGTACCTGGGAACTGCTGCTGTTTGTCGCTTCCTAAAGCTCAATTAGCCACTGCCACCTGCCGGTAAACACTACCACCAACTTCATCTTGAGTTTAGTTCAATGGATTTGTTTTAGTTACATCCTAATCATCATTATTAAAAATAAATTGTTCTACTAGTAAGAAAAATGTTGAGTAAACCCTATATAATATGCCAAACAATATCATTGTAACCTTTGAATGAATCTACTATCAAAGTTACAAAAATAAATATTTTTAAAAATGTCTTTCTATAATAAGTTTGATTCTCGAATATGTCTTTTGTTAGTTAGTTTCATCAGAGATGACTCTTTCATTAATTATTTTAAGATATATGGTGGTGTCGAAAAATTTATAGTAACATAGTTACTTTTCAGAAATGCATTATACATAATGAAAAAGTAACATAGTACGTATGTGAAAAGCTTTCTTGCAGTAATTTGTTAAATGAGTACTAATAGTAATAAAGTAACACAGTACGTATGTGAAAAGCTTTCTTGCAGTAATTTGTTAAACGAGTACTAATAGTAATAAGTTTATCCATTACAAAATGTTTTAGACTTTGGTCATTACTTCTTGTTGCTTTAAACATAATTTAATGCCAAATTGCATTTGCCTTCTTTTTCTTTGGTCTAAAGAAAGTCATAAACACTTTGGTGTGAGTACTAGTAGTTTACAACTTCATTCCACAAATACACTTTCCGTTTCTTGTAGTTTACAACAGAAGATTCCAACATTTTTTTGACTGTCGGCTACTAATTCTTTTCCTTAATTAGTTTACCAACAATAATAACAAAACATTTTGAGATTTGAGAAGAAAAAAAAAGTTATCATAAAAATTGTTCTCTCTCTTGTACAGATTTTATTTGACATTTGGGGAAGAATTGTGATAGCTTATGGTAACTCTCTTCTTGTGCTTCCTAATGTGTGTTTAGTTTTGTATTGACTAAAATTAATTTTAAATAAATTTTACAAATTGGTTGTGACTAAAAATGAAATGAATTTAATATTTATGCTACACTCAAAAGTGTGTTTCACTAAACAATTGAGCTTAAGCTATTAATGAACTTTGTCAAATATCAAATCGTTCAGAAGAACCTTAATTCAATTTATGAGTGGAACAATTCTTAATCAAACTATATTTACCTCACCACTGAACTCCAAATTATCAAAGTCAAAATGTGTTGAAGGCTAAAATCAATTGGAAAGGCAAAACTCCAAATTGCAGCTTAAGTAAGAATAAACTCTACAACATCCAAAATGTTAAAATCAACGGCTAACATTTACATGAAAAAGAGATTCAAACAAAATCTATCGTTAATTTGTCAATTTTCTTTTTATAACTCGTGAGTGCATCATTAAATTCATATATTCCCTATAGCTTTTCTTTTTATTATTCAAGCAGAAAGATGTGTTTACAGATTCGGGAATATTAGATATTTAAGGTCGTTATCAGAATCTAAAATCAAATCTGATTTTAGAAGAAAATAACTCATGTAGATCCCTTACATCACTTAATTGATTAAGTCACGCACCCACGCTCAAGAAACTCAATTAGAAATGGTTTAATATTATACATGGCCGCTACTTACAATTCTTAAACCTACAATATTGAATTTGAAAGTCAAAAATACTTCAATCAGATTCAGATGAAATGCATTCAGAAAATAACAAAACAAATAATAAATAATCTTGGAACAGCCTATTCATCACACCAAGGACCAGCTGTATTTGCTAGGCAGCAATAGCAAGTCTCCAGTGACGTAAGATGAGCCACTAAGCAGCAGAGACACATAGAAATGGCTCATACATCATAATAAAGCAGAAAAATTGCAACACGAGAGTAATTCGTCATTACTAACTTAAATAATTGGCTGTTTATATCAAAGAAGAGTTCAAAAGTTCAAGCTAACGGAGCTCCAAGAACTGATTGGGTCATATAATCAACATTTATTGATGCATTGGTTAACATCACCTTTTCATGTGATACACATGCAGATCATGTAATATTTTGTCCAACAAAATGAGTCCCCACACGACCATAATAACTCCATAACCAGGGAAGCTTTAATTTATTCATTCTTAAATTTTTGGCCTGCCTAGTTACGTAAATATAGCTTCAAAACAATATTCCTGCACCCAAGGTTTCTTATTTCTAACATGCTTAAAGAATTCTGTCAACAAAAAAATGCTTAAAGAAAACAAAATTCAGATCATCATAATAATTACCTCAAACAAAGAAGTGAAAAAGACCTATCAATGCTATTTAAAATGAGTATGTTGTTGGGGTATAATATAAGAAGCTTCATTGGTGTTTTTTAGAAGGTAAAAGCACTTAATGTGAACACATTCAAAGGGAAGAACTTGATAACAAGAAGTTTGATGTTAAACTAGCAGTTCTATATACACATAACCAGATCATGCATGAGATTTCTGCTCTACATGACGAGTTTCAACTAGATCCCTGCACTAACACACCCAAAAAAAAGAGGTGAAAGATCTCCAGTCAACTCAAAATGAGACCTTATCACGAGAAGTTACGAGAATCCCACATGGACTATGTACAAGTCCTTGTCAAAAAACTACTTCGTACAGATGATACCCCAAAACAGCACACCTCTAGTTTCCATCCTCATTTCTTGTGATGGAACCTCACCTTCAACAAGAATTGCAGTTTAACCTGCACAAAAGGTTTACATTCAGTCGCATGAACGTGTTTACTGACCAAAAAAAAAAAAATACATATAGCAGGCTTTAACTGTTTAAATTTTGGTAATTTATCAGTGTAGCATTTCCAATAAGAAAAATTGTATATAATCAAATAAAAAGCATGTTTGCTATGGGGTGAGAAGGGGTTATTTCAACCTCCATGTTAGCATGTTTGCTTGTATAAGCTTTTGAAGAAAATCAGAATGCAAAAAAAGATTTTTTATTATTTAAACAATCTAATGGGTTTCTTTTTTAAAACAGAAATTTGCAAGAAATTTTAAAATTAGAAGCTGTTCTAATTGTAACCAAACTATAGTCGATTTCGGCTTTACATAAACTATAATACCTTTTGAACATAACAGTAGAATAACTTAATTTTAATCTTTAAACAAGCAAGCTCTAAATATATCAAAATAGCACGTCAATGATAGCCAGGTAGTAGAAATTTTCCCACTTTCATTTTATTAAAGTTTATACGTAAGTATCCTAATGATAAAACAAAAATACAACAGTCAAGCTTAAAACTTACTTGAGCGGTATTATAAACAATATACTCATTGTACATGAGCTCAGATGCCTTGACATTTGATGACACCGGTTTCCCACAGGGAACAACGACATCATCTCTCCACTTTGCATATTCAGATTCCAGGGGCATTTTCTTGCCCAGTCCTTTAGTAGAATGCTTTCCTTGCGGAGGTTTATCCATATACTATTTTACAAAGGAAAAACGAAAAAAAAATGAATATATACATTCTTTCATATCCATTTGGAAGAAATTTAGTGTTCATTGCAATGTTGTTGTTCATTTAGAATGCATGTGCACTTGTAAACAATAATCAACCACATGCCCTTATAAACTAATAAGCATAACTTGAATTAAATCCAACTGACCTTAGCTTTTTTGAGCTCATACACATTTCCAAGGGCAACTTCACTTAAAAGCATTAGACCAACAGGATTTTTCTTATCAGTGAAGCAATACTGAGCACTCTTGCTGACAAGGTCAGCAAAGTAAATCCCTTTGCCAAACTGCAGGCAAAAGATATTTAGATTATAGTATTGCTACGGAAAGGTAAACACATGCATGAAAACATCAACATAAAAAGGGATTAATATATTTAGATTATAGTATTGCTACGGAAAGGTAAACACATGCATGAAAACATCAACATAAAAAGGGATTAATAGATAGAACCATATAGCCAGTTGCTGGGGCTTCAGGAGGTGCAATTCTCAGTCCTTGGTTAAGAATGCCCACAAAGTTCGTCAACCTAGAACCTGAAGTAGAGAACATTGTCGTTACATGAGTATAAATCAAATTTCTGAACATTTTCATATACAGCTGTAGTATGCACGTTACCACGGAATATCCATCCTAGTTATTGTAATTCACCCCAGAAACTGGTGTTTTTTGTTAAGAGATATGAAATAATTTTTAACCTAAAATTTTCTCTTTAGAACACCTCTGGTCTAGTAGTATCTTACCATCCCTATGGAGTGATCAGACATATTGGAAGAATTTCACGAGGGACATTTACAGGTTGTTAAGGTTTTAAACTCGTTTTTACACCCATGCAAAAATGACATATAAGTACTAATATATAATATGTATCATAATATGTATGCAGTTTGTTATACATAATATATAATATAATCAATATCAAATAGCATATAAGTATTGAGGAAAATACAATATAAAATGCTAACAATAACCAAACAAAGAAATTTGTTAATTCATATTCGATTTTTGTCAAAACCATTTATGTCAAAAACACTACTGAAAACACGCTTGCAGTAATTGATTATATGCACATTTATCCTATACCATGCTGAATTAATGCGGGTCAAGTTTGTTCTTTTACTATTAATAGTAATATTAATTGAACGAATAACAGTGATAATAACCCGTTTAAGCACATTCGCTTGTCAAAAATAGTTATAGTAACATTAACACACTCCATTGTTAATTTGATCAATTTTAATAATCGATTTTCACAAATAGAAGGATACCATACAAACATGGATATTTTTCACACAGCCTTTGTATACAATCTTTATCAAAGGAAACACTATAAGTCAAGATGACTCATTTGGTCTTTTCATGTGGCTTATCTTTGATTTTCCTTTGTATACAGATTGGAAGGTTCTAAAGGTTTTAAATCTTGTTTAGAAATATGTCCTTTCTTTCTAATTCTCCTATTTATTTTATTTTATTACATCATACGAGGATATTTCATAAAAGCAAACATATAATTGAACTAATAGCTAGTACCAAAACTTACCATGCCATAGGAGCATTCTGTTGCCAACTTTGTCTCTGTAAGGGGCATATTTATCAAATTCACCTTCTCTTTCAAGTGAAAAAACTTCTTCTAGCTCAAGACTCCAGTCCTGTGCAGACGGATTACAAATATCGTAAGAACTTGTACATTGTAAGAAATGAGAGCTCACACCAGAAATATGAGCACACAAATAAACACTAGTTAACCAAATATAGACATACCGTATGTGTGGGGGCATGAGTAGTATGTAGAAACTTCTCAACTAATCTAAAATCTTCACTGTCATGAGGAAGTGGAGATATATCACAGTGGAGCTTCTTATAATTATCATCAATGGAGTCGTCGTTGTTGGCGTCAAATCCCACTAATCTTGAGGCTATTTCAATATCTTGAAGGGCTTCCAACATTTTCACCTGACAAAAAAGCAAGACTATTATTCAAATTATTGTAAAAGCAACTCAAATGCATAAAACCACAGGCAAAACCACGGTCCAAAGTTATGTACTTTAGTCAGTCATGGCTGAATGTTGAAAGCTACCGTAAAAGCATCAGTCTAATTTAATGATATTGCTAAGCCTAACACGATACAAATGATGTATATAAATAAATAAATAATGGTAACACAAACCTTTGACTTAAAATCATCCTCATCCCTAATAATATGTGGATGAATGGAAGGGATCACAGTGAAGAACCTATTGCTAGCATCAATGAGCAAGCTATCCCTGACTGATGGATCAGCATTGCTGCTTTTAAAAAGATTTTGTATATCTGTTAATGCTTCAAAACCTGGGATGAGGAAGCAGACATCACATTAATACATGATATGGGATAGCTTGACACTGCCAATGAAAGAAAATGAGAGACTACCGTAGCTTGTAAAAAGTTTTAAAATAATAATTGTGTTAACATACCCTTTTGGATATTACTTTTGCTCAGTTTCCCAAGTGGCATTTCGGACATATTGATCTCAAATTCCATCATGGCGGATCTACAAAACTCAAGATTTAGTATTGCATCAGACACATTCAAATAAAATGATGAGGCATTCGACTATGACCTGTATGTTTCCACATTAAAGAGCATCTTGATCAATTCTATTAATGGAGGGGGTAATTTGCTGTCTGCATTGTTTTTACTCTTTTTCACAACTTGTTTGTTAACTCCATAATCCTGAAAAATCAAGTGTTCAAAACAAACATCAGCTGAATATCGACCTGATGTGTGGAAATGATATCCGTCAAACAAATAATTTAAAAATAAAACAAGAAATAGTACAATTTCCAAGGGGAAGAATCTCCCAGGTTGCTTCTGAATAGTCTTTTGTTCCCAGGCCTCCCAAGGGTTTCCAGTTTTCTCAAAGAATAGTCGTTTGAATTCCCTGATTGCATCAGATTTCGACATTTCCTCCAGTTTGTTCCCTCCAATCTTGTCATTTCCCACTCGACCCCATTTGCGAAACACGTAGCAATCTGACCCATTATCTTCTTCAATTATTTGCAGGATGTAGTAGCTTTACATGGGAAACAAAAGTTAGAAGATGATGATGGAGACCTAGTTTTTTTTCTAGAGGGTATTAACAAGAATCTTAAAAAAGAAAGTGATGCAACAGAAATCAATGGGAAATTAGACCCAACAGCCCCAGACCCCCAGTGCTCCCATTAGTCACCATCACAGTAAATAGCTACAATTGCTGCATAATTATTGCCCTGATTCCATGATCAAAATATTTAAGAATTCATCAACTAAGTAATAATAATTAAAAGCAATCCCATCCAAATTGTTCTAGTGATAGTGCAGTTTCGGTTGTAGTGGTCGATAGTTTCTGCATCTAAGTTCTCTACTCATCTGTATAGCTTGTAGATTAGTATTTCGGTTGGCTAGTGACAGATAACAGAATTTTGTTACGCAGCAGTTAGTTAGGAAGTCAGTTATGATCCTCTACAGATAGTTTCATGTACTCAATAGTATCAGAATTACATTCAGAAATAAAGAATTTCAAAGTTTCAGAATTCTCTCTAAAACCTGTCCCCCTTTCATTGACTTTCTCTCCAATTGGCAGTGATCGTCATCTTCAGAAGGACAAATAAACTCAAAGTATAGAACATGACAGTTCTTGACGATTGACGCTTGATGTTTTATATGAAACATAGCATTATAATAAAAAGTAGCATACTTTTAGGTTCAGTTTTATTAATGAATCACAAACTGCTATTCCCTGGTTAACAACTAAAAATATTAAGCTGAATGGTGAAAAAGAGAAGATGGAATGAACCAACCTGTTAATACCAGTAGACAAATCAGACATATTCAAAGTTGTATTATATATGCTTTTCCCTTCCTCTAGTATGTGGCCAGAATCCTGTAGGCCAGAAGCATCATGAACAGCACTTTGCCCCTTGACTTTGATGGTGACCATGCTAGAAGCCTCACCAATCATTTCAACTTTGTACATATCAAATGGAAGCTTCTTCTTTCTTTCCATACAGTCAACCAAATAGTCCTCTCTGACTATTGGTATTTTCATCTTCCTACAGATCAAACTCTTCCAAGTTAGTTTTGACAGAAATAATCAAAGAAAAAGGAAATATCAGAGACTGGCATTTGAATTCGCCAATACCTTGCCTTCCGCATCTCAACTTCATCCTTAAGCGCTCCACTGACCACCAAGCAGTTAGTATCTGTAAGTTATTATTAGTTCAAGTAAAAAATTACAAAAAGCACAAGTATCTCTTTTAAAATAACATTTTCCTAAATTGGTCGGTGGAGCAGATACCTTTCTTCACTTTTGCATGAAGCACTCCACCTACTGCATCAATTTTGCGTTTCCATTCCACCTGTAAAAGCACCTTACAGAAGATGAATACTAGACACTATAAAACAAAATTAATCATGACAATTCCTCAAATGGTTTGGGGAATGAAGCATTAATTATTAAAGGTAAAGGAAAAAACAGAATTTATACAACGGAGTCTTCAGGCAACCCAGAGATGGCAACTCTCAAATCAGCCAAAGTTTCACTGTTAGATGTTTGGTTATGACCTACAGAAGTTTGACTTTCAGCAGGAGTCCTTGATGATGGCGGAGGCAATATCCTAGTTGGTTTCTTCCCTTTTTGAGATTTGAACCACTGTAAACAATAGACAAAAATAAGTCACAATACATTGGTTTTGTTCTATGACTATTTTCTTTTTACAGACCTTTTTAAGGTACTGATTATCTGTTTCCTTTGGGATTTTCCACTTCCCTTCAGCACGCTTCGGTTCGCAGGTAGAGTAGGAACATTTACTCCACTCGGAAATGTATCCAGTGCACCGGTACATTCCTCCAGAATAACGCAGAAAACCATCACATAGAGAGCAAGGACTAAGTCCTCCAAACATCATTCCATCAGCACTGAAATGACAATAATAACTATCAAAATTGGAGAAATAAATAAATCATAGCTTGCAGGATAATATTTTCAAAACCATCACAAAGAAAGCAGAATGGATCTGGAAATTATGACCTCATCCACAACCATGGACATGCTAGATTTTCTTGCATTTAAATTATTTTCTTTTGATGAAATGTGCATAATAGTAGACACTCAGCAGACAAATAAACATATTCTATTGTTGGTAAAATCACTGGCATCTTAGTAGAAAGGGACAGTAACATAATGGATGACAAACTTTAATCTTTATAAGATGTTGGAAGGTATTTGACGTGTGCCAAAAAAAAAAAAAAAACTTTAATCTTTATAAGTATAGCCTTATATGCGGCAGAGCTTCTTAAGGATCAGAGCAGAAAAGTCATGAGTGATTAAATTACCAACGGTCACGCAAATCAAGCTCTGATCCTGTTGAATCTTGACCATTGGCATCCAGCATTTCACGCATCTCTGCTGTTGTCACATGCTTTTTAAGATCATCCTTCAGAGCCCAGAGATCTTTGCTCTGGGCCTCCAGTCTATTCTCAAGATCACGTGCCGCCCCGGAGTCATCAGCATTTTTCACTGCCGCTACCCTGCTCGCAGACACATCTCCCTTGACTTTAGCGGCCTTTGACTTTTGCTCACCCTCTGCATCTTTCCCCCGTTTAGTGCCACCTTTGGAAGAGGATTGTTGTGTGGATTCTTTAACATCTTCAGCCTCGACATTTGTACCACTACCACCTGAAAGGAAAATGGTGAGAAAGTAACTACAGCACTAAAAACCAGCCGTTCTGCAGCATATCATTCACCATACCTCCTCTTTTTGTAGGATGGTCTTTTGTAGCCAACTCACTGACCGCCGATTGATCAGAAGATGAGAGACTACTCCATCCAGGCAAATTATCCACTTCAATTGATGGAGATAGTTCCAAGAGACACTTAGCATGGTGCCAAGCCAAACCCCTGGCACCTTGACCATCAGGCTTAGTAGATATGCGAATCTAAAAATCGAATTAGTGAATAGTCAGTGAGGAGAGATAATCCAAAACCAATAACTCGTGCATAGATCAATATGATCATGAAAAATTAGGAAACATTCTGAATTCTGATATGCATCTGAATAAAAACTGATCTCTGAATGGCAATCAGATTTAAAAATATTAACACTGCAGAAATGAAGAACTTTAACAAGCATGAAGAAACTAGTTGCTATTGTAAGTTGTGCAGCTTTCATGCAATAGCAAAACGAAAAAGCTGACATTCATAGATAATAATTGAACATTGCCAGAACATTTTTGAACTAAATGACATTTTAAGGAAATTATATCATAGTTAAGAGGGAGGGAAGTTGGTTGAATGATTTTAGAGTGGAAGAGCTTAGAATAATTATATTAAAATCACACACAATTCATAAAACATATCTTTGAGGTAGCTTTATATTCTTCGACATGTCACAATTTGCTATAACAAACAACATCCAGAAATTTATGAACATCCACAAAACTTCCTTTTACTCGAATGATGAGTTAGGCTATCTAGAGAGGATTTTGGCAATACAAAATGAATATTAGCATGGAGAATAGAGTGAAATAGCATAACGATTCTAGTCCTGAATGACAGGACGTGATCAAAGATTTAACACGCGATGGAATAGCAACTTCGCCAGGCAAAAGACATAGGCAGCAAAAATCTTAGCTATCAAGGCAAAATTCGTGATATCAAACACGAACTGCTAGATATTAGAACAAAAGTATAAACCATGCATCTTAATAGTTTCATTGCTTAAATCATCAATATCGTCAAGGAATTACTAAATGTGTAATATGTTATTTTTCATAAGTTAATCCTGATAATCAAAATTTCCATTTTAATTAGCACGTTACTGATTATAGCCTCATTTTCACACCAAAAAGAAAGTTCATCAGGTCCAATTAACAAGACACACACGCTCTAAGAAGTTAACCATTGCAATTACAACATTATACATACAGAAATACTAAAAACCAACCTCTCCTTTGATAATTTTTTGACCGCAATGCTTGCAACCAGCACGTGAAGTTTGCGAAACTTCAATACCATATTCAACATTTTTTCCAGCACTCGACTTAGAGGCGGCATTCGACTTTGAACCAGCATTCGACTTCGGTGTGCCACTACTACCACCACCGCTCTCAATGTACTTTCTAATCTTCTGCTGATCTTCCCAACGAAGCGACTCTAAGTTCTCAACATCGTCAACTCTATACAAGAACAGTAACACGTAACAATAAATCGTTAACCATTGTGAAAACATTAAACAAATTGAAATTTAAAAAAGTATAAATTTTCATACAATTTTATCTGGTTGGCTTTCTTCAATATGCACTCAGCATGGTTCCACATCTGTTACAAATATATACTACATATTAATAAAATAAAAAAATAAAAAAAAGTACTAAAAATATAATGGCATTACTGTTTAAACTGTAACCTAAACCCTAAAATAGGTCTAAAAATCAAGAAATTTGTGAATGTTGCAATACATTGATAAAAATGGGGCATTGTTGAAATACTAAAAGAAACAAGAAAAGCAAGAAATGAAATAGAGAAAAAGGGAAAGTTATGATTACGGGCATGAGGCCATCGAATTTGGAGGATTGAACCATTTTTCCAAGACGGAGCTTCTCGGTTGCAATGGGACTCTTGCAGGTTCTGCATGACGAACGACCTGATTTTGCGTACTCTGCTTTCCATGGCTTCGCGTTTTGAGGGTTCGACATTGAAGATTCTCTCACACGAACAGAACACACTTCAACTCGGAACTACCACTCTCTCTCCTCACCCTCTCTTATTATATAGTATTTTGATTTTAGGTGCCAATAGTATATACTACTAAACATCACTGTTGGAAAAGCATATAAACATGGCAGACATGCTGCAATTTTAATATTGGAACACTATACCAACTAAATAAAATTAATTAATATGTATGAGGAATTAAAAAAAAATTAATATAATTCATCTAAAGTTTTAGGTTCGATTCCCTCAATTTTGATAGGCCAGTCCTAGATGGATAGTGAAATTGAATCTCTCAAATTATTCGATACTTAAATTGAATATCGATTTTTTTAATTATTTTACTTTAACAAAATTAATATTTATGTGCTTTTATACTATTTTGCTTTTAACACTTTCGGTTTCCTAGCACCAGAGACTGTTGACATTCTACAGAGTTCAAAAGGTCACGCATAGCAACGTCTCCTTGTTTACGAGAATTGGTTTTGCCATCCAAAAAGGTCTAGCGGCGCAGCTTGTTGCCCGCTTGTCTTTCTATTCTAGTGTAAATAATGGTTTATATAATTATATATATATATATATATATATATATATATATGTATATATATAACACTAGTACCACCATTTATGTGCTTACATGCAATTTCTTTTTGTTTGGTCAACTAAGATATATCTTCCTCGACACCCTATCAAAAAAAAATTTATATCTTCCTCGATACCCTATCAAAAAAAAACTTATATCTTCCTCCACAAGCTGTGAAAAACTAATATTTTGAGATATTTAATAATAAATCATTTTAAACAGTTTTCTAATAGATATTCTTTTATATGGATCGGTCTAAAATTCAATTATATATACAAGTATTTTTAACTAAATATCCAGGTTTTCCTAACTCAAGGAAAAAGGAATTTATATAAAAGAATATTAAAAAATCCGGGTAAAGTAAAATAATATTGCAAACACTGTGAGTATTCTCTATGTACTTTTGGTAGCATTTAACTTCGCTATTATAGTACTTGCAAAATGATTATGGCTTTTTGGTAAATTATGGAAGGCCAAGAAACTAACGAGCAAGAGCAACATCATTTCCTTTTCAATGTCCAAGGTTTACGGTTACATCCCAGTTAGCCTAATGAACTTTCACTTTTAATCAACTTCATATGATTATATCATGATTTTCTTGTTGATAATGAAAGTCCACTCGAAATATTTGAGAAATTCTTTCCCCCTAATGCCTCTCGTGCGCTCCCTAAAAACCTAAAAACATCTCATCAATTTTCGGATTTTAGAATGTTAAAAATGCTGATAACCGAATGTTCTACTGATTGCAGGGGAAGATTAAATATGCAGTGACACTGACATTACACAGTTTAAGTATACTTTTACATAACGACCGACTCAATAAGTATCTGAAACAAGTATCCGAAACGAAAGTCTCTCCACCCTGTCACAATCAGCAACTTTCTCTCTTGTGATTCCTGTAACAAAGCACTTTGAATTACATATAGGACTGAGTTGTGTGCTTTTGAAAGCAATTGTACCATCACAGCAAAATACATGTAAGTTATTCTTAGTTATGATTGAGGAAAAGCCAGTTATTCTCATTCTTGACCTCAAGAGTTTATCAAAATCCCAAATTCTGTTGTCAGCCAAATCTTGGTATGAAGTATGAATTATAAAGCATCCAGAGTTTTACAATTTTTCCACAAGTAAATAATGTTAAAATGTCTCCTACCACAGTGGCAGAGCTATAATAAAAGGTAGACTTTACTTTTGGCAAGTATAATATTCTTCCAATTCATCACAAAATGTTTCTCGTCATAAATTAACAAAACTACAGTTCAACCCTTGTTTTATAGGGCTAGTTTTTCCTGATTCCATCAACTTTGAGTTAAGAAATGTAGAAATTCACCAGTTTTTCCGTGTCTACGTTATTTTGCTGTCCTTGTCACTTCAATCTCATGCGGACTCTTCATTTCTTGACATCATTGAAATACATCACCATAAGAAAACGTTTAATGTACAATTGGAGGACGCATGAACAGGAACTGCAACCAAGAGAAAAAGATAGTAGTGTCAACAAACATTGAAGCAAATTATGAAAATCTTCAGCAAGTACCAAGGTGTATACCTCAAACGATTTCCCTGATCTTTCAAATTCTAGCATGCTTAGAGCAACTTGACAACTTTGTGCAACAAGAGGCTCTGGGTCTGCCGAAAATTCTTCAAGAAGGTATACACTTTGGTCATCTAAGAACATACGACAAAAGAACTATGTAAACAGGGAGATTCGAATATTTAGAAGTATTCACAACTAAACTTAGTGATAAATAAAAACATTGAGGCAATAAATGATCAATTAGTCAACTGATATCTGTCATGTGACTCTACCAGAGGCAAAATTAAATAGAAGTCAAACTTGGTAAAAGATTAAATAAAGATAAGCAAAATTAAATTAAAGTAAAACTAAGAGATTAAATAAATTTTCTCAAAATTAAACTGAAGTCAAACTTGGGTAGCATTTGGTAAATATCTTAGACCAGAAGAAAAGCACAAAACATAACATTTGTGTTCTATGTTTAGTAAATTTTGGTTCAACTAAAAAAGTTGGGGAAGCTGCCAAAGGAAATAAATTCATGTTTTAGTGATTTGGACATGTGTGAAAAAGAGATGTAGAAGCACCAGTAAAAAGAGTCGACCAAATAGAAGATAGATTAAAAATTCCAGATGCAGAGACTAAACAGACTATATAACAGGCCAAATCACAAAGAAGTATCTACATGAAAAAAATCTATCTTTGAAGTAATACGTGACAAAGCCTTATGGTATTCGTTGGTCCATGTAAAAAGGTAGAACCAACGAGAACAGAAAGATTGTCTCAAACTAAAAGATATTGATTGCACCCATGAACTAATAGTTAGACGCTCTTCAAATTGATGCATAATATATCTCGACCAAATCCAACCAAGAAGCATAAAACTTTAAAATCACTTTGAATAGTAAAAACTAACAGGTGCCTTCTCCAACACCTCTACTTTTTTATTTGCAAACTAAGAGAATGAGCTTACGTTTGAATTTTGACCAGTCAAAACCATACAGATATGAACTGAGTCACCATAAATACTAAAAGTTGCAACCTAAGTTAAGTTGAACTGCTCAATGCTCATTACCAAAAAGAACATTTACTTAGACTGCTACATTACTATCTATTCATGAATTCTATATACTATACAATATGCTTGCATTTATCTTTTTATACATGGATGACACCACAAAGCAATATTAATACCATATATTATTGACTGCAACAGAGGTCACATGATTCCATAGTATGTGGTTTTAAATGCAATACCTGCAATTGAACCAAGGGCTTCAGCAGCCTCATGTCTAACCATTGGATGCTCATTCACATCTCTAAGTATATTGGATAGAGCAGCTGAAGCAGCTTTGTCTTGCAATTGGCCCAAAACATATGCAACCTAAAATTTCAGCAAATACAGTTGTTAAAAAATTCAGAGAATCAAACAGGTGTACTCAAAGTTAAGCAGCAACATTAAGGCAGTCGTATGATATTATTTGAATTATTGTTTTATTAAACTACTGAAGAACAACTGACTTCTTTTGACATGACAATTACATGCTTATTCTGCTCCAACGAATATAATGGTTCAACGTTTAAAAGTACGAACGATATGGAACCCTCTAGATTGACCTGATGTTTTCTCATGTGAAGTGCATATTACCACTTACGTGCAATTCATACAAAACATACTGAATGCAGACAACGTTTATTGACATAAAAGTGTACTTATCAAACCTCATGTTTCAATAAAGCACTCTTGGAACCCAAGGAATCAACAATAGCAGCAACAGCTTCATTTCCACCATCATTTCGAAGTGCAAAAAGAGCTGCATAGCGCTCATACATCCCTTTTTCCTCATCGAGAAGTAAATCCCTAATATTATTAATTTAAAACCGAGTTAGCAACATACAAATTACTCTCTCTGGTTAACAAGAGTCTGTTTCTAACAGCATGAACCAAACAAACCTTAGTTGACCAACTGAAGAACAAGAGCTGGCCGGTGCTGCAGGATCAACAGACTTAAACGGAGAAATAGCAGGTGCTGTCGAATCATCAGTAGCAGCAGCATGTTTTAAATTGAGAATACGTTGAAGAGCTAATTCACATGTTTCTCGAACCTCTTGAGCTGGATCAGAATCCAAACTATGCTTCAAAAGAGAAACATTACTATCTGAACCAATAGCGCCTAGTGCTTCAGCTGCCTAAGCAAGATTGAAACAAACACAATCATCATCTTAAAATTGAAACAGAAAAAGTGACACATTCAGAAAAGGAAGAAATAGAAGGCTACTACGGTACTACCTCATGGCGAACAATGGGATGCAAGGAAAGATCATTAAGAACTGAGGTTAATGCAGGTATGGCTTCGAGTTCTTGCATTTGCCCTAATGCAAATGCAGCTTCGTGTGCCAACAAATTCGATGAATCTCTTGTCGCTGCCAAAGAGAAAGAAAAGCTGGTTCAGAATCCATGCAATAATACACTTAACAACAATCATTGATTGATTAAGTCCCTATTTGGATAAACAACTTAATTAAGCTTTTATCTTATAAACACTTAACAACAATAGCTGATTAAGTCCCTATTTGGATAAACAACTTAGTTAAGCATTTATCTTATAAGTTATTTTTATGTTAAGGCCCTATTTGGATAAACAACTTATCTTATAAGTGATTGTGTATAAGCTATTTCTATAACAAAAGATAAACTTTTAATTATAAGCTATACTCCTCCGCAATGAACTATAAACAAAAAGGTACTTGAAAAGTTGAAGTAAAATGGTTTAGATTTTAGATGAAATACATCAACTTTTCCAATACATGTTTCATTCTGGAAGGAGTAAGTTGTCTGAACAAACTATGTCGAAAATAAGCTGAAAATAACTCGTAAGTTCTTTGCGCAAGCTGTAAAATTGAAGAGAAAAGGAAAAGGGAGTAACCTAGAATAAGGGCGGTGCGAGGGGCGGGGCCTTTGAGGTTGCGAAGAGAGAAGAGTGCTCTGAAGCGTTCGGAGATTGGCTGGGTTGAGTCCAACAGCAACTCGCACAGGAACTTCTCCATCTCTGATGAGCACGAAGCGACGTCGTTTAGCGAATTCGCAGACATAGAGCGATTAACAAAAATTGTGAGAAGAGAGTGTGGGCTTATGAAGACGGTGGCGGAATTGACGGTGGCGGTGTCTGACGGAGGCGATCGGCGAGTTCAGGTGTTAGAATAGTTAGAGACTCACTGTGCGTTAAAACTTTTTAGGGGCACAGGATGAGTAACAAACAATATTGCAAAACAATCCTCTAAGATCTTTATAACTCCTAAATTTACCCCACAAATTAAAACCCTTCACACCCTTTCAAAAAAGTCTGGTAGTAGTCAAAGGTTTAATTGATCATCCTACTCTTTAATTTAATTTAATTTTTTTGTTTTAAATTAGTTACCATACCACTTTAAAATAAAGAATTAATTTAAGAAAATAGGGGATCAATTTTGCAAACCAGTAGCACTCATTTACCCAACTCAAACTGTCATATTGGGTTAATCCGAACCGATTTGACCGGTTATTATAGTTTTACCCAACATATGTAACACTCTTAAAAAGAAATGGAATATGCACTTATTTTATATTTTAATAAATTGATTTTAACAATTTAATTATTAAACTTAATTAATTAAAATTATTATAATAATAGGTCAATGAACTTCCGTTAATGATGAATGGTGAATAACAATTATTGATCTTTACATAAATCTTAATCAAACTTTAGATTATTAATATTAAGGTTTAGTTCACCTGAAAATCGGAGGGTTATGAAAATGGTGAGCGACTTTGTATCTTTTTTTTTCTTCGATTGAAACTTAATTAATTTTTACCAATGACATCCTTACCATTGTTTTGAATCATCTCATTGGTTTATCAATCTTCTAGGTAGTGGCGCATTTCACCATCCTCTTCCCCGACTCCGTGTGTTTTCTTCTTTTCGTTGTTATTTGATACCGATACCGTGATAATTGATTAGAAGAAATTACTTTCTTAGATCGATCATCTCATGTAAAACAAACTAAATCCACATCAATAGGTAAAATAGTTTTTACACAAATAAATCAAAACATAAAATACCATATTGATTATGTTTAGCTACAGCGGAAAGAAACGTGGGAGCAGAAATATCATATTGATTATTCAAGACATCAATGAACACAAAATATAAAAAACAGCAAGTCGCAAAAAGTAAGATGTAAAATGTCTCTATTTGCCTCTTTCATCTTTCATGTGTTCACTAAAATGTTTCCTCAAATCATAAAGATGATAATAAGCACTACTCAGAATTTCAATATATTACAGAAGCTGAAACAATATAATCACAGTTTTTTTTAAAAGAATATAATCATAGTTAGCATAGCAATTTATAACATTTAAATAAACATACCGTGTTGGGACGCATGAAACTCGCTTCAGCCACTCTGCTCTCTTCCTCTCTCTGCAGTTTGAGTGTTTTAAAACCTTGATCTATTGAAACAATGTTCCTACACATTGCAAACCATAAATTGTCATGATAATCCAAAAAGTAACATTTCCAGTTTTAACACTGATCACAATGCAATGTTCATGCTATACCTACTCATCTTCATTGTTTGAAGACCTTTGTGTGTCTGGTACACAATCACATGTCTTCCTTTAAAGTCGGTCCAATTTTTACTTGCTCTCGACCTGTTAAACAGTTATGATCAAAATGTTGCATACATTGAAGGTAAAACAAGACATTGTCGACTGATGACAACTGTCCGCAAAAGTTTTGATAGTATTAGAGTTAGAAAATGTAGCAGCTATATGGAGTCTATTGATGTTGTAGGTATAATTCAATTGAGAATGGAATTATATATATGTTTTTTTTTTAAGCAAAGAAGTTTGGAATTATATATTTCCAAACTCTGATTAATTGCACAAAACATCTTGTATAAATTTCAAGAGGTTCTTATAATCTTGTATAACTTTTTAGCAACACAATCACATCCAGTTACACTAATTATTTTCATTCCAAAGCCTAAATGGAAAATCCAAATCTGGATTTATAACTGTAACAGATCCACTTAAATGGAAAGGAAATGTAAACGAGGTTTTATTGATTCATTGAAAGAGATATTATAGATCAATGAATAGAACCCTTGCTAACTGAGAATAGAAAAGAATAATAGAATCAACGAAGGGATGAGTGAATCAAAGGAGAGAACAAGAAAAACTGCATAACACGTATTTCCTATCCCACTTCTTTGCCTATCATCTCTTATATAACTCTCATACATTTAAAAGCATACATATAGTGCCATATTGATCCTACAACTTGAATTGCAAAAGAAAGATTTCCAATAATAATAATAATAATAAAGGTGAGACAAACAACAATTCTATGCAACTGTTAATTACCTGGCTCCAGATTCTGGAATAGAGAAATGAACAACAGTGAGTCCCCAAAATACATAACTTTTGTGACAATAATAACAAAAATAAAATAAAAAAACAATACATCTAGATATTAATAAAGCAGATAATTAAATTGTTGAAATTAAGAATCATTCTTTCTTCAAAAAATAAAATAAAAAATACATATGTATGTGGTTGTAAATGGCAGTTTATGGACAAACAATCGAGAGTGATCAAAAACTCTGTTATTTTCTCCTGGAGTTGATGATAACTGGACATCCCATCGATCGGCATCTTCTTCGGCCTCTCCAAGCCACTATTTGCATCACCAAATTCCAAAGCCACTTAATTTCAGATAACGATTTGGTATTTTATCTCTTTTTTCTCCATGTTATTTTGATCCAAGGTTTCAAATGTTTCCTCTCGGCCTTTCCCATTTTTTCAAGTTGTGGGAGTTCATAAAATATGGTCACCACGTTCCATATGGCAAACATTTGACCATCTATCAAATAGTCACTCAATGAGATTGTTGTTACTTTCCTTATTGTCGCCATAGCATGAGATTTCTCAACTGGACATAACTACTAGTTTTATCGTGAACCAGTTTTATGGTGAGCCTGTATACATATATGTGTCCCTCTTTCATTCTCTCCTTATCGTAAACCGTTAGTACACATCAATGTGTTAGATTTTACTATATCAAATCAAAGAATGTTGCATCAGTGGCTGACAAGGCAGGACACTCATAAGCTACAAAGGAAGGCAGCTCAGAAGCTGCAGCACCTGAGATAGCTCAAGGTATGGTTTCTGACTCTGTCATAAATAACATTATTTCCTCCGAACCTCCCTTTGTCCCTCACCTACTTCTGAACAAATTAACCCTTCCCTAAAACATCTAACATCTGATGTGGTAATCCCACTAACAGTTGTTCAACACCATGAAACCATACAAGTGTGTAGTAATTCACCAGAGGACTCTGATCAGATGAGTCATCTGACTCATCTAGAGCTGCCTTGTTTTCTGGCTGGAATTTGATTTCTTTATTGTGGTGAAGACTTTCAATAATACATAATCTATTTCTTGGAGGATAAAAATAACGCCAAAAAAAAAAGAATAAAAACAGATGGGGCAATGTTTTGCAATTGCGCTCTCAAATAATATTTTTCAAGGAATGAAAACAATCTCAAATAAAATTAGTTATTCTCATTTTATTAAAAAAAGAAAGAGCGAGTGCACAATTATTATGAAATAAAATAATAATATTTTAAAAATTATTTTATTTTATTTTACGTGTATCTCTCCTAATGTGGAAGTATCCATAATGGAGAGAATCTTGATCGCCAAGGCACAACCCTATAATTTATTTATATATAGAAAGAAAGAAAGAAAAGTAAAATTGTAAAAGAGAGTGAACATAGTATAAAACCCTACCCTCTGAATACACCATGGTGCAGCGACTTCTCCCAATTCTAGTCCTCTGTTACCTCTCCATCATTTGGAGGAATTATGTAAGTGCAAACTTGGCATTAATTGACTCATCTATCCATGTTGTCTTATTTTATATTTTGTTTTTGTGTCAATCCCCCGGTCCATTAGAAAGTGGTCCTATAATTAGGATTTCGGTCTGATCTGAATTGTTGAACTAGGTTCTCTCAGATTTGTCCTTTGTGAGCTCCTTAACCACTTGAGCACAATTATTTGGTTATGTCTCAGTTGAATGATATGCTAGATGATGGTTTGGTTACACAATTGAATTATATGCTAGATGATGATTTGGTTATACATAGGTCGAGGATAATTGTGAAGGATATCCCAGAATATGTCATGATGGATCAACTAAGAGAGTTATTTTCTGAGAAAGGAGAAATCACTGATGTCAAACTTATGCATAACATCATGTACCTACCTCCTTAAATCATATATATATAACCCTAGCTAGCTATTCCACTTTTATTTTAATAGTTTTGTGTTGATAATTTCATTGTTTAAACTCAGATTCGACAGATTTGCTTTCATTGAATTTCGCACGGACCATGAAGCTCAGGAAGCTGTTCAATGTTTCAATAGATCTTACATTGACACATCTATGATTACATGTGAGGTCGGTCGGACGGTCTGTTTCTTACTTTCATGTGATGATTTAATATTTTATCACTCAAACTCAAACCACTCTATAATTATGTTCTCAGCTACCATCAAAGTCTCTTTTTAAAAAGAAAAGAGTTTCTGATTCCCGTCGACTCTTTATCTTTTATCTGCCATTTACAACCACGTATGTGTGTGTGTATATACATTCCCTACAAGCAAGAATGAATGCTTTCAACAATTATAATAAATGTTGCTTATAATTTTCTACATGTATTGTTATGTTATTTTTGTTCCAGTGAAAAGGAATTAGAAGAGCTTTTCAGCCCCTTTGGTACTGTCACAGAAGTTCGTTTTGTTATTAGCCAACTCACCAAGAAATTTAATGGCATGGCTTTTGTTAGTTTCTCCAGTCCACAATCTGCAGCCAGGTAGTAATTAACAAACAATTGGATAGATAGATATGTGTTTGTCTGTGAATGTCTCATATTGAATATCTTTCTTTCTTTTGCAACATGGATAGGCTTTGACATGAAAATAAGTTATACATACAGGATTTTAAGAACCTCTCGAAATTTATACATGGTGTTTTGTACTATGAATCAAAGTAGGTTCGAAATTTATAGTTATTTCCTGTGACAATTGAAACTGCACCTACAACATCAACAGACTCCAGATAGTTGCTACAACATCGGCTGACAAAGCATTGTTTTACCTTCAACTTATGCAACATTTTGATCGTAAATGTTTAACAGGGCAAGCAAATCTTTAACTTGCACTACCTATAAAGGAGTATCTGTGACTGTTGTACCAGCCCTAAAAAGGCCTTCAAACAATGAAGCAGAGTAAGTATAGCATGAATATTATTTGCATTGTGATCAGTGTTAAAACTGAAATGTTACCTTTTGGATTATCATGACAATTTATGGTTTGCATATTGTAGGAATAAGGTTTCAATAGACCAAGGTTCTAAAACACTTAAACAACCAATAAAGGAAGAGAGCAAAGTGGTTGAAGCGCCTTTCACGTGTCCTGATACGGTATGTTTATTTAAATAAATTGGGAACTGTGATCAATGGCGATCCGGAGGACATGTGCGGGAGGAGCCACCGCACAAGGCCTCAAAATTTAGGGGTTCGCAAATATATTTATTCTACTTATAATGTTCTTGATGATAAAATTCTATTTGAGGAATTGAAAGTAAGCAAAGAGATTTTAATATTGTATCTTTATTATTTGTAGAAAATCACAACTTTTGATTTTTTTAGCTAATTGCCATTTTTTTAATATTTTGGGTTCACTGATGCATGAATAGGTGATGAAGCAATTGAAAACTGGAAAAAATGTTCCTCTGTCACTTGGACCAACTGTTTGCTAGAACAGTTGGTGAAAACAATGAATTTCATGATGCAACTATGCTGTCCAATAAAAAGAAGGTGAACTTTCGAAGGATTGTTGATTAGTATGTCATCAAAGATTCAACGTTTCGAATGGATTTTATTAAGTATTTAGATTGATAAACTTCAGATTGTTTTGTTTATTTACTTTCATAATTTTATTTTCTGAAACGGATTTGGTCAACGTCTTTTTGAGGTTTGAAGCAAAATTTTAGTTAAAGTCTTTTAAAGTCTTTTTTTCCTTCAATGGAAGGTCTATATGTTACGGACACGGATCTTCTCTTTCCACACGAGGGTCCTGCCTAATATATGTTATGGACACGGATCCTCTCTTTCCACACGAGGGTCCTGCCCAATCTTAACCATTGATTTTATTTTTCTTTTGTGGTCAATAAACATGCGTATTAGATGGACAATTCTGATTAGTGCAGAACAATAAGAATGAGGAAAAGGGCTGAAAACAATCATGTTCTTTTGTACTAATCTTTTATACTTTTAAAGCGATATTATTATTTACATGTGGCAAATTTTTGTTGTTTGCATGATTGCATAGCTTATTGATTTCTTTAAGAAGCAAAGAACTTATTGATTTCTTTAAGTAGGGCCATAATGGTTAAATAATATAACTCAAATTAGGAAAACAACTAATACACAAGTATGTCCGGAAAAACTAACATATAAGTATGAGCTGTATTTTATTGATAGAATGCATTGGCCTGTTGGTCAGTTTTTTCGGTTTGAAATAAGGCTCACTCACTGCTTGATTCCTTTGATAATTGACATAGGCGTTAATTTACAGGCCCAAGTCTTGTCGACCTTGCAAGAGCGACACAAAAATATGATGAAGGGATCAAAATTGTTGAATTAAAATAGGAGGGCCAATAAAGCTGCAATTAAGTTTTTTTTTTTTTTTTTTATGAAACTGTGGCTAGAAATTCACTGTGAATAAGTGGAGAGTCTAGGATATGAACCTCAGTCCCTACATACTGCAACGTCTTCGCCAGCAAAATTATGTTCACGGGGATTATAATGTTTGACCTACTTAGTTTATTTTAGATAATTTTAGCTATGTCCTCGTGAGCTTAGCTCAGTTGTTAAGGACAATGCATTAATATATGCAAGGTCCGGGGTTCAAACCCCGGACACCACAAAAGAAGAAGAAGATAATTTTAGCTAATTGTGGCAAATGCGTTGAGGGGCTCTAATTAGTTGGGGTTTAACCGTGACAAAATTTTGGACTTTGTTCGATAGTCCAACTTGCATAGGCTATGGGCACCCATGAATCATACAACATTGAAATTTAGGAGCCAATTGAATTTTTTTTGTTGGGTAAAATTAATCGGGAACCCTTTTAAAGAAAAGAGAGAAGACAAAGTAAAAATTGAAGGCAAGTCATTTTACAATTGTTTGATGCAATCGGAAATGTAATGAATCGAAATCAAATGAAAGAAAGTTAAAACCTCTTCATTTGACGCGAATATTATGGGTGAACATCCACTTCGATATGTTTGGCTTAATCTTAATCATTTTCATTTGAGATGTCATGGTAGAATTTTTTTTCAAGCTTCTTATCTTAACATTTAATACTAAGAGACAACATCTGTTGTCGCTGAATATTTAAATATTTATAAGTATTGGTCCGCACTGGACCACTTATAACTTATAAGGGTGACATATTATCTGTCGTAAGCTCATTTATAAGGTGGTGGTTATATTCCCAACGACAGAAATATGGTGGTTATAATTACATTAGAAAAAAACAAATTTCTTTAGATAAAAGAGATTTGAATCCTATCCATTATAAAAAAATTACAAGGATTGTAAAGTTTAATACATTTTAACGAAAAAATCACCCACATAATCCGATCAAGTTTATTTATCAAATTGTGGATAAAGAAGAAATCGAAAAATATTATTAAAAGGAAAAAAAAAACGAAAGAGAAAAGTAAAATGTGTAGTGACCCCACTTACATTATCTTGTCCAAGAAGAAAAAGTGAGAAAACGACGCTACCACAAAAAGTAAATAAAATGAAACCAGCGTTATAAAACCAGCGTTGACGCGCAAAAAAAAAAAAAAAAAGAGTGACAATAACAAAATGATTTCCGATGAGAATTCCGGCGATTTCCCTCCACCGTCAACGACGGAGGATTCATCACCCCCGCCACCTTCACCACCATCATCATCAATCCTAATCCCTAATCTCCCAAACGAAGTATCACGAACAATCCTCTCAATGATTCCTTACGCTCATCACGCTCGTCTGAAATCAATTTCCAAATCATGGAAATCTGCACTTTCATCAAAATCATTTCTCAACAATCTCTTACTTCATAATCGTAACAATATTATTTGTATTTTCCCTCAGAATCCTTCAATTTCCACGCCGTATCTCTTCGACGTTAACGCCGTTGCGTGGTGTCCACTTCCACCTATGCCGTGTAACCCTCACGTTTACGGTTTGTGTAACTTCGCCGCCGTTCCGTTTGGTTCTCATGTTTACATCATCGGTGGATCGGTTTTCGATACTCGCTCTTTTCCGATTAATCGTCCTTCGTCTTCTTCGTTAGTGTTTCGTTTCAATTTTCGTAATTTTTCGTGGGAGGAACGTGCTTCCATGATTTCACCTCGTGGAAGTTTTGCTTATGCGGTGGTTTCGAATTCCGGTGAGATTGTGGTTGCCGGAGGTGGATCGCGGCATTTGGTTTTTGGAGCGGCGGGATCGAGGATTAGGGCGGCGGAGCGTTACGACGTGGAGGAGGATCGGTGGGAGGAAATGGAGCCGTTGCCGTGTTTTCGTGCGGGGTGTGTTGGGTTTGTGGAGAGGGGAGAGAGGGAGTTTAGGGTGATTGGTGGTTATAGTGGTTCGATGACTGTTTCGGGGGTGTTTCCGGTGGATGAGTATTGTAGAGATGCGGTGGTGATGGGATTGGAGGATGGTTTGTGGCGTGAGGTTGGAGATGTGTGGGGTGATGGGGAGAATGTTAGGGCTGGGAAGATTGTTGTTGGTGATGATGATTGTGGTTCTCCTTTGGTTTTCATGCTTGATGCCAATGAGATTTTCGGGTACTTACTTGTTTTTTGGGTTTGGTTAATTAATTTGTTGCTATAAGTATTAAGCACTTCTCTGAACTGAATCATATGCTTGTTAGATTTTGCTTCAATGTTGTTGATTTGTGTATGAATTTCATACTATTAAGTTTGGACATGCGTTGGAATTTCTCAGACTGACATTTCCAAGGCAACTTATTCATAGCTTTGTGCCAATAATCAGACATCAAGACAAATGATTATTTCTTAGATGATGTGATGACATGTGTTTTGTGATCAATCTCATTTCCTGAATGGAAGTGTGATCAATTTCATACTATTAAGTGGTTGGGCGGGATTGGGTTGTAGAGATTTAGGCTTTGAATTTTATTCAGATATTACAAAAGAATGTTAGGATATGTGGGACTGCTTACATCATGTTAATACTTATTTTCGAAGTTCTGCAACTAATTGTGGCAATGTGCATAAATTATTAGGATAAAAAAGTACATCATGCAGGTGTAGTGCTTCATGTGTCTGTCATTCACAGTATTTATTTGTTCATTACGGTTGGTGCAGACAATGTGTATACTTAAATTAATACTGTAGTACGAAGCATAAACGTTGAGAATAAATAATATTAAGATGTTTGTGATATTGAAATAATATGATGCCTTGAAGTCTGGAATGGCTTGAACATGAAGCACATGAGATTCTCAATTATGGAGACGAGGTGCTGGCATATAGAATAATAGAAATTTAAGACAAATGCTTGTAATCACATTTATTACTTTGGTATGTGTGAACTGTGAAGTATTGTGTTTCATTGAACTTCAACATTTTTCCTTCTGTGGATCTTGATCGATGTATAGATGAGACAAGCATAACCAAAGCTATGCTTTACTGGTCCATGATTATGTGGTGGAGAATGTTCCTACCTTACCTTTCGCCAGTCGATTTGAGATACAATCAATGCTCCGTTGATTCAACACTGTATAGGAAAACGGATGATGAAGCTTTGCTAGAAAATACTGAGACTGAGATAGTTAACCGTTTTGTTTAATGAACTTGCTTATCGATCATCTAGCAGACCAAAAATGGAATGCTTGCCAATTTACATTGCTCTTTGTTAGGACCAGTTGGATCTATCCCTATGTTGTTTACACACATCATGATTGGTTTTTGTGCTTTTTAATTTTATTTTTTTTACCCAATCATATAAATCCCTGTACTTTTTTGCTTGAACTTCTTGCAACCCATGTACATAGTAGAGGATACAATATCCTTGATGGCTAATGCTTTGCTTTGCTTTGTTTGCTTGCAAATTACAATTCAGAACTTCTGAAGTTGCAAATCTGTAATTCACTTTTTTATGAATGCAACTTGCAGATATGAAATGTCTTCAAATCGTTGGGTATATGAGACTCGTGTGCCAAAAAGACCTCCCCGTGGTTCAGCCTTTGGTGTTGTTGTCGTAGCTGGCGAGCTGTATGTATTGACACATTTATACGATGACGATTTCACAGAAAGTCGAAGGTCCAGATCCTATAAGAAGACAGGAACTATGTGCTTTCAAATCTATAATCCAAAAAAGAAGACATGGAGAACAATGGTCACAAAATCACCTTTCACTTGCCGTGTAGATATTACTAGTGCTGTTTTGAGCACAATTGGTCTGTGAATTGTGGTACATCTTATTTTTATAGTTTAGGCATCTCTGCCAAATTCATTGTGCAGCACATCATTTGACCACCAGGTTCCATGTAGGTGGCTTATATTTGTATATTTCCGTGTTTAGTACATCTCTTGACTTGATCAGGGTATATAGTTCATTTTGTATTAGCTGATACCATATAAATATGCATATTGATCAGCTATTATTGGTGTTAAACCTTAAGTTCTGAATATATTGTAATGGATGGATATCTAAATAATTGTGACTTGTAAATTGTTACTTTGTTTTAAACTCTTGAGATTATGTAGTTGTGAATGTAGTTCTACTTTTGAGATCATGGCTGCACCCTCGAGCTTAGTTTTATCTCTTTTATTTTTCTTTTTTTCTTCTTTAGCCAATGTACCAAAAAAAGAATGTAGTTCTACTTGGCGTGCCTCTCCCATCTTGTCCTCCTAATTGCACAACTGAATTCAGTTTGCTCGGGGTGACTGTCAAAACTGGAGTAATTAAGATGGGATAACAGATAGGAATGTTTCTGAATCTAAAAAGGTCATTCATCATATGTTATAAGTGTTAAATACCTTCCGTCAAAAAAAAAGTGTTAAATACCTAAGCATATTATAAAATTTGGTTAAGCATATTTTTGTAATTTTAATTTGATTGTTTTAAAACAGAATATCATTTAGAATCGTTTGTCATTTAACATAACAAAAACTTCAGTAAAATAAATCATCAAAAAGGTTTTATCATGTATGAGGATTTTGTTTCAAAATAAAATACTGTATAAAACTATTTACAGTCCTGTAAAAATAATGTATACATGAAAAAAAATGAATGATCGTTGGAGTCAAATTGGTTTTCAATGGTTTCTCATTCATTCTTAGTCCAATAATTGACTCAGACCAAGTCATATAACCGATTCTTGATCATATACTAGTCTAGTTTCCTCAAAGAAAAAAAGTTTAAGCAAATTTAAACGTCGTTATTTCTTTATTTTTGATGAAGTATTCTTCTTGTGATTCTCTGTAGGATCCTTCTTGCATTTGTCCACTATTAAATTGACCTATTATCAAAGCATGAAATTGACCCCAAAGTCATGAACCATCATCACCTTCTTAGTTCTTGTTTTAGAATATGTTAAGAACGACTACCAATATTTTTCAGAAATGTAGTATTTGTCTAATATTCAAAACGATTGAAGTATTTTACTTTAGAAGTATGACTTGACCTTTTCTTATTGTTTTTTTTTAATAGTTTTAGATGTTTAAATAATTTAATAACTAGTTATTCATATCAAATTCCACATACAAGACAAAAAAATGTTTTATACACATAAAAAAGAGGTTACAATACAAACAGATGATACAAAAAAGAATGTTACAAAATGTCGACATTGTAATTTACACGACTGCATGAGAATTATGTATAAGAACATATTCATCACAACAGTGCCAAAAATTGCAGTATGTAAACCAATTAGTATGTATAACTTAAAATATATGATGTATGAAAATTATTGCAAAACTAATTCTAACATTCAACTGGTTTTTTCTAAAATAAAGAAAGTATTTAGTCTTGTTCATTTTCAAACATTTGTTACGTGTGGACTATAGGCTATAGCATACATACCTTAAAGTGAAACCATTCGCGGTCAAATGAACGTTTCAAACAATGTTATGTTAAGGAAACAACATCAGAGACATGTCTATATAAAGACCCCTTCATAACATTTCATATCACAAACTCATTAATATCACAGTTCTATACCAAAATAAATAATCACATTACTGCAAAGTACAAAAGAAACATTTTTTTCTTCTTTAATTAATTTGTTTTATTGACTTACTTTGGAAGAGAAGATACATGGCTTTCTCTTATAAGAAGATGCTCTTCACAGTTCTACAGATTTTGTTGATCTTGTTTACCATTTTTATTGCTTCTCCTCAATCTGGAGTTGCTTGCAGACCATTGTTAGTACATAATGAATGGTCGAGTGAATATGGGCTTGTTTGGCAATTGCTTGCAAACAACCCTGCGCCACCGTCCGGTGGAGGAGAAACCACTCATCCCTAAATCATTTTTTCCATATAGACAAAAGTTTGTAAACTAAATATTGTATTAATTTTTTCGAACTTCTAACTTAAATTAAGTTCATTCAATGTTACTTATAGTTCACTAACCGAACTATCTTGAAATAAGATGTATATTAATTTGTGGGCTTCTTTATAATAAAAAAATGTATTCATTTGCATAGGTTGGAAATTATATATTACTGATTAAATATGTATTTTTGGTACTATATATATATGTACAATTTATTATTAGAGTGATTTAATTTGTATATAGGCATAAGTTCATTTTTTTTATTGCTGCATATACACATACAAATCAATCGCGATTAACCTCCAATTCTTGAGAGTTCACATGAGGTTGGAGTAATTAGTAATTACATTCTCCTTTGCAAAACTTTCACTAGTGTATATAAATTATTTCCTATATATTCTTTTCTTGACTTTTTACACTGAACGTAATTGCATGGTTCACATGTAAACCTTTTTCATACAAGATTAATGTTCATTTTAGTTCTCTAAAACCTTATTTATTTACTTATTTTAAAAAGTGATTTTCGGTTGTGGATCAGATATGGATTTTCGGTTAAGAATCATTAAAAGATCTAGAATACAAATCTTGTTTGTTTGAATGTGGATCTCGTTGAAATGGTATTCTATCATGTGGGAATTCTCTCAATACAAACAAGATTTGTGCAAATTGATAAGAATCAATCGACATAGTGACAGAATAAATTCGACCATTATGAAGAGTAGACAAGGTTGATGTACCAACGAAAAATATATCACTATTAGGTTTGCATATTTGCTTTTAGCTTTTGAAAGTAGCAAATTAATTGCCACAAACGTGTCTCTCTTGGTCTACTACAAAAATGAAGGACATGACATTGCAAATCCAATTGTACTTTGATACGTAAAAGTGATTTAGAGACATGACAAACCGGAGCCAAGAGATTGAACAAAAACTAAAATTATTGTCCATCGCTAACCACATCACAACTTTTTATCTCAGATACAAGTTGTCTAAAATATCAAAATAGTCTTTTGTCTATCAAAAATCGTATAAGACCAAAAGTTATTCAATACTATAAAATTTTGTCATGTGTTGTTCTGTCTTCTGCTGTGTTGTTCTGTCTTGTGTTGTTATGTCCAGTACTTGCTGTTTAGAAGATCAAACGCATCTTGACAAAGTGAGTAGTTACTCATCGACGGATAATATTAAAATCTATAACGGAAATAAATGAGCTTTGAGCTAGATTTTTCACTATTCAAATTATATCATTTATTTAAATTATTGTATTCACAATTTTATCTTTATTAAAACATTTAAAGGTTTAATTAAACAAAATCAGTTTAGGCCCATTAAAATAGAAACAATTCCACTATTCAATAGGAACAAATAGTATATACATATACGAAAAAGCATACAAACAAACATGTTAGTGCCTCTCTGAATGGCGATTTATAATAACATAGGCCCTGTTTGGTTCAGCTTCTTCCCAGCCAAAAGCAATTCTCTACAGTGCCAAAAGCAATTCTAGCCAAAAACAACGTGTTTGGTTTGGCTTTTCAGAATTGCTTTTATCCTCCAAAAGCAATTCTCCATGAAGCTACAAATCCTAGCTTCTAGCTTTTCTAGAATCAATTATAAACAGTAAATATTATATTTTATTATTACAACCTATTATTTTCCTTTATTGCCCTTTATCAATTCTTCTTCTTTATCAATTCTCCTTTAGCTATGTCTATTTTAGTAATTATACATTCAAAAGCAATTCTACATAATTGTATCCAAACACAAATCAGTTTGTTTAATCAATTCTACATAATTGTATCCAAACATAAATCAATTCTCTCAGAATCAATTCTGTCAGAATCAATTCTATCAGAATCAATTCTGTCAGAATCAATTATATTCAAAGCTGAACCAAACACACACATAGTAGTCTTGAATACAACAAACACATAAAATTTCAATGCACACATTTTTTTTTAAGGATTCAATGCGCACATTTACTCCCTCCGTTTCACAATACTTGTCCATTTTGGAGGATAATTTTTTTTCACTTTACTTGTCACTTTCAAGTTTCAATGCAACATTAATTATTGATTTATCAATAATACCCTTACCTATTTATTGTAGAGAGAGAAATAATAGAATGAAATAATAAATGAGTAAAAGTATTATAGAAAAAACACAAAGAATTTCATAAAAAATGACAACATTTATTTTATTCCTTGGTATGTGTAATTTCTTCAAAATGGACAAGTATTGTGAAACGGATGGAGTAGCATCTAATCGAGCTCTTGAAGATGATCATCTCCCGTGAAATGAACATGTGTGAAACCAAAAGAATAAAGAGAAATGATATTTGTACAACTATTTTTTGACAACTTTTGTGACAACTTTCTCTCTCATACTCACATTATGTTTTACTTTACCTCTCTATTGTTTTGGTTTTCGTGCAAATGCCTATTTTTTTTTTGGTAAATTTTGGTTGTCTCATAAGTTGTCAACCAAATAGTTGTTCAAATAACACTACTCAAGAATAAATAAATCCTTTGCTAGAATGAACACTACCATGTTGGTTTGACGATATTTAAATTGACTTTTAATTAAACTCAATCTTAAACAAGTAACTTGGACGCCAAACATCAAAATCTAATTAAGTATATAAGTCAAAGGAGAAAGTCAAGCTGCAGTTCAAATTTATTGAATATATTAAATTTCTATGCAGTCAGTTTTACATGCATTTATAAATATTTCTGTGAATCCCCAAAATAAAATATTTTTTTTTCATTCAAAAAAAAAAATTCTTTGATTTCATAAATATTTTAATTATTAAATATTCTTCCCCCATTCTGTTTTTTCGTTCCAAAAGGATGGGAGGGGACTCCATATCGCTTTATTATAATTTTTTTAAATGCTTTTTATTGATTTTTTTTATAAGGGTCCTGCTAACCAGTGCTCTGGAGCAGCATACCATAAAAGAGAATTATTACCATAAAAGGAAACTATTTTTGACTTTATTATAAATTAATTACACAATTTCAATGCATTAAATACTATGTAATTTCCTTTTTCATATCATTAACCAGTGCCCCGGAGGCACCGGTTACCATTTCCCTTTTATAATGTTGGATAGATAAGAAATGTTTCCTAATCAGTAACATTTCTATTTCTATTATTTATACTGGCCTTGTAAAAAAAATTGTGTAGAAAGGCCTTATCAAAATTTACATTCCATCTACAACAATATATTATATACAAAATCAAAAGAGAAATTATTAAAAATAAAGATAATTGAAAAGTTAGAACTAGTCCCTGAGACCAAAACTAAAATTCAAAATATAAATCCTTCAAAAAAATTCAAAATATAAAAAATCGTATTACACGTCTCAACAAGTTAATTTTGAAGATACGCGTGAGAGAATAACACCGTACGACATGGTCCTCCATTTTGTGTTCTAACGTAATAAGACCTTCATTTGTGAGTCACAAGTCCCATTCAACAAAAAAATGAAGTGGATTAGAGGAATTAAACAAGACTTTAAGGAGACTCTAAAGAGTTTTTGTATTTTAAAAGCAAAACTTAAAAAGTTAATTAAATGAGACTTGCACGAATATACTTGCTAAATTATGTGTCAATCATTCAGAGTCTTTTATGATGATGCATCAACGATTACCATATTTATTTTCAGCCGTATTAGACCATCTACAATGGTGAGTCCTTCCACTATTTAGCACCATGCTAAATAGGCACCCCCATTGTGACACCAATTAATACGTTGTTTATAAAGATGGGTGCTTTTATAGGCACCTTCTCTCCTATTTTTATAATTTATAATTAAATTACTTCAATATTTTAAAATAATATAATGATGAATGAATATATAAAGGGTCTTGTTAACAAGTGCCCTAAGGGCATTGTTTAAGGAACTCATAAAAAGAAATTATGCCTTGAAAATATAAGTCAAATACTTGTTGAAGTTATAACCGTACAATTTTCAATGCAAAAGTTACTACTTTTAGATGCTTAAACAATGCCCTTAGGTCACTTGTTAACATTTTTCATATATAAATTATTGTTAAAATTTAATGATATAAAGTTATTGCAGGGACCCAATTAATACTACTCCGGTCCTATTTATAAGAGAAAATTGGGTCAACAAAAGTTGATGTATCTGGTTCAAAATTAAGTCCAGATACATTAACTTTTATTGACCTAACTTTCTCTTATAAATAAGACCGGAAAGAGTAATTATTTAGAGGTGCTGGATTGGAGAGATTGAGTGCTTATTAAGTATTAATTATAAAACGAATGACGTACAAATTGGGGCCTGTTTAAGCACCCAAATAGAGTGCTACATTGTGGATGGTCTTAGTTGATGTTATAGGAGTGTCCTAGGACGTGATTTTTCTTTGTTTTTTTATTTTGTTTTTTTCTTCTCTCATGTAACAAAAAAAATGAGACTTTAAGAAATAAGAAGTTAATTAAAAATAATGATTTTCACAAATATCATTGAGATAGAAATAAAAAACATGAGACATTGCAGCTAACTAATATTCAATTACAACAACTTAATTAAACATTTTTTTTGGTTACAAAGCTAACTTAATTAAACATTTGATTTCACCTCGTTATACATTCAGGGATCAAAATTATTATTACCTAAAAATAAAATAGAGTTGTACTTGTACTTGTTTGACATAAGCCCTCAAAGGCAGCCATTTGTTTCGTGAGTCGGTAAAAACCTAGTAATACAGGGGACCAAAAATACTTGGGAGATTTTTATCATTAAAGTAACACTTGTGCCATTTGATAAAAAACAAATGTACCTACCACTTGTGTTACATTTGATAAAATAGTGGTAAATCTCACAAAAATTTGCACATGTGAACTAGGTTAAAAATCTTACTTTTAACTATCGCAATCGTTTTTTAATGACTGAAGTTTTTGCCAAGAGGGTTATTCATACTAAGAAGCTTCGCACGTGCTTCTATTGTTCATACCCCTTCAAAACAGTTTTTGTAGAAACACGTTTTTCTTTTACAATTAAACAATCTTTTCTACACTATCAAGACTTTGCTGCATGATTCTAGTACACTTCGGAAAAATCCCCCCTGCTTCATTATTCTAAAACACTTTTGATTTTCTCTTCGGAAAAATCCCCCCTGCTTCATTATTCTAAAACACTTTTGATTTTCTCTTAATCGGATTATTATATATTTCTTGAGTTGCAAGTTAAGCAAAGGATTTTTAAAAAACCACAATGCAATCCCCTTTCTTGCGGCTATTGTTCACTTCAATTTTGGGGGTATTGTAAATGAAGCATATCAGTGTCTGTGACATTTTGTTCAATGGGTTAATTTATTTTGATTATTCAAAAATATTGAAAAATTATTCAATTTGGTCAATAACTTTGTACCATGTTGGAAGAAATTAATTAACAAAATGTTGGAAGATATGACTAACGACTTGAACCATTCAAATTATGAGAAATTATGAACAAGCCTCATTTTAGATCCTTTCGATCACATTGTTTAAAATGTTCTATGTTTGTAAAGATTGTATTGTACTTAGTTTATTCATGTATCTTTTATTTTATCATAACTTTCAAGTTTTAATTAATAAGTGTTTTCTTTTTACCGTGAATATTTGATTTGGTAATAATACAAATCATCCAGATCATTTCATTAAAAGCTTAATATCAAAACCTTCTCGATTGTTCATGTTGAGCTGTGAGGTCTTTATTACAACTTAAAGCTTGCTCGCCGGCTCCTGTTAGCATGGGCCGCCCTAAGAGAGCAACACATCAGCCCAAATACCTAAGTGACTATCAGCCCAAATAAGGGATCCCTTTTATGGCACTAGAGGACAATTTCCTTGGTAACTTGGAGGATTAACTTGCCCAAAATAAACTACTGTCAGTGTCATTGGTTGCTGGCAGATAACACCAAACATTGTTTTGCTGTCTTATTTTTACCTTTGTTTTACCCTTGTACTGGGAGTGCCGTTGCTGGCCTATATGTGCTCCTTGTATCCCCTATAAAAGGGACTTGAACCATCAATAAAACACAAGCAAGATTTCAGTATTTTTTTATTTTCTTAGATAGCTTAGTGATAGTAGTAGTTCCCTAACAATTTGGTGCTTTCATTGTCTTTTTCTCTACCCTACCCAGAAATATGTCCACTGATGATCTCAACCAATCACCTTCTGTTACAGATGCTATCTCAGCCCTTAGTGCTAAGCTGGACTCTCTTGCCACAGACGTTGCTAGCCTGCGAAATAGCAGCAACAACTCTACACCACCACCACCACCACCTCCTCCACCACCAAACCTAAAACCACATATGAAGCTTGAAGTTCCACGCTTCGATGGCCAAGATGCTCTCGGCTGGATCTTCAAAATAACCCAATTTTTTGACTACCACAACACACCCGACCACGAACGCCTCACCATCGCTTCATTTTATATGGACGGACCAGCACTCAGTTGGTTCCAATGGATGTCCAGAAACGGTCTTATCAACACCTGGCAGGACCTTCTCCTCACACTTGAAACCCGCTTCGCACCTTCATTTTACGACGACCCACGCGGTGCGTTATTCAAACTCACCCAACGCGGCACCGTCAACCAATACCTCACCGATTTTGAAAGACTTGCCAACCGTGTGGTTGGGTTACCTCACACCTTTCTCCTTAGCTGCTTCGTCTCTGGATTATCACCAGAAATCCGCAGAGAAGTCCAAGCTTTTCAGCCCATGTCCCTTCCACATGCTACAGCACTAGCAAAAATCCAAGAAGACAAAATTGATGACCGTCGCCGCTACTTCAAAAACAAAACAAACCCCACACTGCCTTCACCACCTCCCCAACTACCCTCAACCTCCAATAATACTCCCACCACCATCGCAAATCTGCCTTCACCCTCCACAACACCAACTACAAACACCAACCCAAACATCCGCTTCAAAAAACTCACACCGGAAGAAATGGCATCCCGCCGCGAGCGCAATTTATGCTATAATTGCGACGAGCGTTTCGGACCCAATCACAAGTGCAAAGGTCGCTTCTATCTCCTTATTTCAGATGACGACCCAGATTCTGAAGAGACATCAGAACTGCCGCAATCCCCACCGCCGGAATCAACTTCTACAGATACAACCAACGACGCAGCCCAACTCAGTCTCCACGCCATGTCAGGTTATTCTTCTCACGATACATTTCGCATTACTGGAACCATTCATCGTACTCCTGTCACAATCTTAGTCGACAGTGGTAGCACACACAATTTCATCCAAACCAGGCTTGCCAAACATCTCAACCTAACCCTTACAGACTCCCCTAAACCCCTCAATGTCATGATCGGCAGCGGTGAAACTATGCCCTGTCAACAGATCTGTACCAACACCCCTCTTTCTATTCAAGGCCAAAACTTTAATCTGGATCTCCATGTTTTCCCTCTGGGTGGTACCGAACTAGTTTTAGGTATTCCTTGGCTTCAAAGTCTTGGCCCGATCCTTACAGACTACTCAGCCCTAACTATGTCCTTCAAACTCATGGGCCGGCCCATTACTTTCAAAGCTGATGCTACCAACAGGCCCAATGACCTATCTGCCCCTCAACTTAAAAGATGCTTACAAACCCATGCTGTTTCTTCTTTCTTTCACTTAGCCATTGTTCCAATCGACCCCCCACTTACCTCTCCCAACAAATCACACATACCTCCAGATATTACCACACTCATCAACAAATATGAACCACTTTTTACCCTTCCATCCTCACTACCACCACCCCGACCCTCCGACCACCACATACACCTTCAACCCCATGCCAACCCCGTAAATGTACGCCCTTACCGTTACCCATATTTCCAAAAATGCGAAATCGAGAAACAAATCTCTTCATTACTAGAGTCCGGCCTCATCAAACCCAGCCACATCCCCTTATCCTCTCCTGTCTTATTGGTCAAGAAAAAAGACGGAACTTGGCGCTTTTGCGTTGATTACCGCGCTCTTAATGCGGTCACCATAAAAGACCGGTTTCCGATGCCCACAATTGATGAGCTGCTTGACGATTTGGGCCCTGCTTCCTGGTTCACAAAACTGGACCTTCAACAAGGTTTTCATCAAATCCGGATGAACCCCAGTGATACACACAAAATAGCCTTTCGAACTCACCAAGGCCACTACGAATATCGTGTGATGCCATTCGGTCTTTGCAACGCCCCATCCACTTTTCAAGCCACCATGAACAAACTACTTCAACCTTTCCTCAGAAAATCAGCAGCTGTTTTTTTTGATGATATCCTCGTCTACAACAACTCCCTCACAGAACACCTCAACCACCTTGAACAAATCTTTGAAACACTACTTAACCATCAATTTTACCTCAAACGCTCCAAATGTCTCTTTGCCCAACGCCAATTGGAATACCTCGGCCACATTATTTCCCCTCAAGGTATCCAAGTCGACCCCACCAAAATCCAAGCCATGGTCGAATGGCCCACACCCACCTCTGTCACTGCCCTTCGAGGATTCCTAGGACTTACCGGTTTTTACAGAAAATTTATCCGCAACTATGCCTCTATTGCCTCCCCATTAACCAACCTCCTCAAAAAGGACTCCTTCCAATGGAACCCCAATGCTCAATCCGCATTCACAGCCCTCAAACAGGCCATGACCTCTGCCCCCAAACTCTCATCCCCAAATTTTTCCATTCCCTTTGACCTGGATACTGATGCCTCCGGCACTGCCATGGGTGCCGTCCTCATGCAACGCAGCCACCCCATCGCCTTTTTTAGCCAAAAATTTTGCCCAAGGTTACTTCGTGCATCAACATACTGAAGGTGAGAAAAACACAAGAAGGGGGGTTGAATTGTGTTTTGAAAAATTCTTCGTTTCTCTTAAAAACTGAACACACTGATCAGAAGCTAGGTGAGACAGCTTATGAAGTGATAATCAGAATCTAAATGCAGCGGAATAAAACAGAGAGAGAGAAGAAGAACGACACAAAGCAATTATACTGGTTCCTTCCACAATCCGGAAGTAGTCCAGTCCCCCTTGCACTTCCAAGGAGATTTCACTATGAGTAATATCTGATTACAAATGCTCAAGCACACAAGCAAGAGACTTCCAATGCTCAAGCACACAAGCAAGAGACTTCCTTTGCTCAAGAACACAATCAAGAGACTTCCTGCTCAAGCACAACTGCAAGAGACTTCCTAACTAAACAAAATTACACAGAAAATTGTTTAAGGTTGAACACTTGATATACAATCAGAGGTGCTCACAATACAAATCAGATACAGACTCAATGGACTTAAGAATTTCTAAGATATGACTTTGAGACACAGAAATTCTAAGTGAATGCAGAACAATTTCAGCAGAGGTTTGGTACTTGTGAAAATCTTGTGAGTCTTTCGTTTAGCGTTCTTGCATTGCCAAATCTCTAGGTCTTCACTCCTTTATATAGAGGTGTGAAAGAGACGTTGTGAAATTGCCAGCACACCAAAGAGTCGTTATTGAAGCTTGATCTTTCACCAATGATCTTTTGCCTGATTTGGTTGTTGTCCTATGAAGAACCAATTTGAAATCCATTCCTTATCCAAAGGAACATATATGCAGGCGAGACCGTATTCTGGAGCTGTTTTCTTGTCTTGAAGCGTGGACACAAAACAGAGTAGTGGAGAACGTGGTTGTACAATTCGTACAAAGTACAATGTCAACGCTTTCGTCCAAAATGCAAGCACAAGCCTTCAAACACCTTTGAAATGACCGTTGCAAAATTCCACTAATCCTTTGTTTGTGTTTTCGAATCCAATGGACAGCTTTTGCATTGATAATTCTTCAATTCTTGAATCTTTTGCAAATCCAGTTGAGATTCAGCTTCTGGTGAAATAGCTTCTGATGAGGCAGCTTCTGATGATGCAGCTTCTGATGATATGACTTCTGCAGCTTCTGATGACGCAGCTTCTGATGATGTGGCTTCTGGACCTCTTGTCTTCAGAAGCACTATTCTTCAGGAGCAGCTTTACTTCAGGAGCGCTATTTCTTCAGGAGCAGCTTGACTTCAGGAGCGCTTTGCCTTCAGAATCATCTAAGCTTCATTTTCTTTTGCTCTTTATTTGCTCATTCAGAACCAATGATGATGTAACTTTATAATTATGGTCCTGTACACTTGAACAAATATTAGCTAGTCCAATTTACAATTTTTAATACCTTGTTATCATCAAAACTCTTTAAGGTTCATTGTTAAACACATTTTGTTCCAACAATCTCCCCCTTTTTGATGATGACAAACAAAAGTATTTAAAATTGATCAATTGTTGTTAATCTAATTAACAAGTTGACTTTGGGGTTCTGAGGTTTGTAAGCTCAGAATCTGAGGTTTGTAAGCTCAAACTCCCCCTGAGTCTGATAGTATTTAAGGTGAGGTTTGTAAGCTCCCCCTAAGTTCTATCCAGGTTAATTAAATTCATTTTTCGCACAATAAAAAATATCAGAGCTTAAAAACAAAATTGAATCATTGAAAGAATTAACTTATAGATAAGAAGAATGGTTCAATTAATTTTACTTGAATTTTGATACTCCTTCGTTCGTTCATAGCTTATACCAATAAGGTAAAAAAAAATGATAGAAGTTTTTCAAAAAATTTCAAATGCCATTAATGGGACTCAGAGCCTTTAAATACTTGTCACATATACTCCCCCTTTTGTCATTATCAAAAAAAATGAAATAAACAAATAAGCATAAAATACAAAAAGATTTGAGAAAAAACTCAAACAAAAGAGAGTATACAAGAAATTAATTTAAACAAAGCAGATCAAAATATATGAGCATGAGTATCCAATTATCAGAAGCAGTAAGCAGTCAGAAGCAGTAAGCATTCAGAAGCAAAGAGAATTAAAACAGAATGGTTTCAGAAGCAAGGACTAGGAATTTTAAAACAAACAACAAACAAAAAGAAAAACACAAGGGTGTGCAACTAAGGGTTGGTTTGATGTTGTTTCTTCATCTCCTCCATTTCTTCAATCTTCTTCTGCAACAGTTCTTCAAGCTGTTGTTGCCTCTGGAGAAGAGCCTGTTCCCTTTCCTTAGCTTCTTGCTGCTGCTGTGCCATCTGTTTCTTCAGAAGCTTACACAACCTGGCTTCTCTGGTCAAGTAATCCGTTTCAAAGAAGAAAGGCTGGTTTGCCAGGAGCAGTGTAGAACTTCTTACTCTAAGACTCTGATTCAGATTTTCCATTAGCCTTCTGACTGATGCTTGCTTGACTCTGATGCATTTAGCCTTGATCTCTTCAATAAGCTCAGCTGCCCGGTTCTGAAGAGATGCCCAGGAGTCTTCATATGCACTTGTGAGATCAATTGTCCTTCTTTGATCCACCAGATTATGCATCTGACTCAGGATTGAGAGAAGCTCAGAATTAATATATCCAGATTCCAGGATGTTTGAGGGTGGTTGTTCAAGGATTTCAAGATCAGAATCACTGATTTCCAAATCTTGAAAAGGGTTAGGAATTGGAATGGTAAAGTGTGTTTGTGTGTTTGAAGACGAAGGCTGGTCAGAGGCTTGAGAGGAGGTTGAGGCTTGAACATTGACTAGAGAGTTGTCAACATCCATGGGAGTTGGTTGTGGGGAGTGTTCAATTTCAGTTGGTGGTTGTTGTGGTGAAGTTGATGTTTGATTGTTGAGTTGGGGGTCAATGGTAGCTGTTGGTGATTGTGGGGGTGTTGTGGGTTTATGTGGTTCAGGTGTTTGTTGATGGGGGTTTTCTGAAACAACATTTTCAGAAGCAGCTGCTTCTGGAGTTGCTTCAGAGGCCTTTTCTGAAGTAGATTCAACATTTTCTGGAGGAATCATGTTGAGAGGTTGAATGTTAAGGGGTTGAGGGTTAAGGCGAAAGATAGTCTCAATGACTTTTTCTCTCTGCACAGCCATTTCAGCCAACTTCTCATTAATTATATGACCAACTGGCTCATAAGTAGTTGACTGAGAGGGCTTTTTGTTGGTTTTGGTTGATGTTGACTTGCTTTTTACTGGTTTTTGAAAGAGTTGGGCTAAGGGTATATCATCATCAGAATCATCAGAATCTGATAATGATGTGGATGCGGAATCTGATGATATATTAATTACCTTCTCTGGTTCAGGAACAGAATCCTCTTTAACAGACTCACTGGTCATCAGCAACAGTTGCTTGGCTTCTGAAACTACAGACTCTTGTAGCTCAGCAGCAATCTCCATAGCTTTTCCAATAGCTTCTGACACAATAGTAGCAGCTTCAGTCTTCTTAGAAACATGAGGGAAGTTCTTGGTCCTCCTTACTGCTTGCTTCCTTTTCTTCTTTGGTATTGCAGGTTGATCAAGAGTAATGCCAACATCCATGATCATCCTGGAATCCATGTCTTCAATGGCTTCTTCAATAGAAGGTACTGATGAACTACCAATTTTGAGCTTGTCAGTAGCAACTTTTGCCTTTTTAGCAGATTGTTCAACCTCTAGATATTGCTCTGCAGTCATCTTCCTTTTTGACTTTCTGCCTCTGGCTCGTGGCAGAGCACCACCATACATTTCCTCTGGAATATCTTCCAATCTGATTCTCTCATTGGTTGCCTCAAAATGTTCCTTGATATAGTACATCTGCACTTCAATGGGATCCTTCTTGCAGATGGGTGGAAAGTCCTTCACAAGATCAGACTTAACAAGTGATTCACTCAAATCTGTATGAAGCTTGGTGACAGCAGGGATCAACTTCATATTCTTGAGGGTTTGTGCATTAATGAACTTTCCAGTTTTAGTATCAAGCAGCTCATCTGTGAAGGCTTCAGCACTGCTTAGCTTGTCCAAGACTCCTCCTTGATAGAATATTTCTGACAAGAGTCTTCCATAAGGTACCCAGGTTCTATTCTGCAGCTGACTCTGTTTCAGACACTCTATCAAGTATTTGAACATATATTTTGGCACGTTCACTTTCTCCTTCTTAATGAAGTGTTGAAGAAAGACTTTTTGTGCCAAATTGGGTTTCTCACTACCACCACATGGAAGTAAGTCCTCATTCTGAATCTTCAGAAGCAGCTTCTTATCCATGCTTAGATCAGCATACTTTCCTTCTTGCGTTGAGTTGTACAGTGCCAAGTTTACTTTTTCCTTCCAGAGGCGTTCTTCAGCTGTATTTGAGAGATCAATTCCAGAGTATTTTCCAGAGGCCTATCTACAGAGTACAGCTTCTATCTGCCATTCCGCAATTCTCACTGGAATACCACAAATACTTGACCTGATTTCAATACCTGTAAATGGCTCAAGTCCCATTTCTTCTCTGGTCTTCCCTTCCAGTTCGGGATAAATCAACACCATTTGACTTTCTTCAGTTATAGACGCAGCTTTGTCATAAACCTTAGCCCTTACCCAGAAGTGTCTTACCAATGCTTCGTATGTTGGTCCATTCAACATCTTGAAGTAATGCATAAGTTCTTGCTCTTCATAGTAGCTTCTGATCCAACACTCATGGAAGGCGAGTGATTCAAAATCCACCGGATTTTCTATTTGAACCTGTAGTTCCCATTCTTCCAATTTCATGCTTCTTCCTTTGTAGTCAAATTCAGGGACCATCCGTGAAGTAGATTCTGAAACTTTTGAGCTTGATGATGCCATTTGATGATTGACGAAGATTTGAAGAAGATGAAGATTTTAGGGTTCTAAGTTTGAGAGAATGCGCTTACTTCGCAAGAGGTTTGAGAGCAAATGTGTTTGTTGTGAGTGAGTAGTGTGTGAATTGTCAAAGTGTTAAAAGTAAAACGATTGCAATTCAAAAGAGACAAACAAACATAACATTAATGACAAAATTGGGGGCGCGTGAAAAGTACTTTCAAAGCTATTAAATCATCATTGCCCTTTTAGTTATACACCAACACATACAGGCCACGTAAGAAGTTCACAGAGTGACTACCAAGTTAGTGGGCCAGAAGTTACTTTTTAAAAGGTAACTTCCAACGTTTCCACTAATTCAACTATTCAGAAGCAACAAATCCAGCTTCTGGACTTCAGATGCTGACGTCATCATCAGAAGCGAGTTTTCCTCAGAACCTCAATAAAGAGCTTCTGATGGACTTCCGCTTCTGAACTAACTTCAGAACCTAAAATCCTATTCAGGAGCAAGCAAGCATTTAATCAGATACAAAGTGCATGTTCAAATTCTTCTTTATAAAATCAAATCTTTCAACAGTTAAAGGCTTAGTAAATATATCAGCCCATTGATTTTCAGTATCAATGAATTGTATATCTAAAATTCCTTTTTGAACATAATCTCTGATAAAATGGTGTTTGATTTCAATGTGCTTCGCTCTTGAATGCAAAATTGGATTTTTAGACAAACAAATAGCAGCAGTATTATCACAATAAATGGGAATACTGTTAGCAGTTATCTGATAATCTTCCAACTGATGTTTCATCCAGAGTAGTTGTGTGCAACAACTTGCAGCTGAAATGTATTCTGCTTCTGCTGTAGACATAGCAATAGTTGTTTGTCTTTTGCTAGCCCAGGATATAAGATTATCACCCAGAAATTGACAATTGCCACTGGTTGACTTTCTTTCAATCCTATCACCAGCATAATCAGCATCACAGAATCCAATTAGCATATAATCTAAGGATTTCCTATAAAGGAGTCCAAGATTAGTAGTTCCTTTCAAATACCTGAAGATTCTCTTGACAGCAGTCATATGAGATTCTTTAGGATCTGATTGGAATCTTGCACACAAGCATACACTGAATAAAATATCTGGCCTAGATGCAGTGAGGTATAACAAAGAACCAATCATACCTCTATACAGCTTCTGATCTACTTTAGCTCCTTCATCTTCTTTGCTTAAGTTGCACGTGGGGTGCATTGGAGTGTTCATCACTTTACAATATTCAAGTTTGAACTTCTTCAGAAGCTCCTTTGTGTACTTTGATTGATGAACATAGACTCCATCTTTGCATTGATTGATTTGAATGCCAAGGAAGAACTTCAGCTCTCCCATCATGCTCATTTCAAATTCATCCTGCATCAACTCAGAAAATTCCTTGCAAAGAGATGCATTAGTAGAACCAAATATTATATCATCAACATATATTTGCACAACAAGAATATCTTTCCCAAGGGTCCTTCTGAAGAGTGTAGTATCAACCTGTCCTCTTTTAAAGTCATTTTTGATTAAGAAATTACTTAGTCTATCATACCAAGCTCTGGGAGCTTGTTTCAAGCCATATAGTGATCTCTTCAGTTTAAAAACATGGTCAGGATATTTAATATCCTCAAATCCAGGAGATTGCTTGACATACACTTCTTCTTCTATGACACCATTTAGAAATGCACTCTTGACATCCATTTGATATAATATTATGCCATGATTAACTGCATAGGAAAGAAGTAACCTGATTGCTTCCAATCTTGCAACTGGAGCAAACGTTTCAGTGTAATCAATGCCTTCTTGTTGACTATACCCTTGTGCAACAAGCCTGGCTTTGTTTCTTGTTACTTCACCTTGCTCATTCAGCTTGTTTCTGAATACCCATTTTGTTCCAATAATGTTCTTGTGCTGAGGTTTGGGTACCAGATCCCACACATCATTTCTTTGAAATTGATTCAACTCTTCTTGCATAGCTAGGATCCATCCATCATCTGAAAGTGCTTCATCAACTGTTGTAGGTTCAATCATTGAGATTAGTCCAATCATTGACTCCTCTTGTCTGAAATGTGATCTTGTTCTTCTTGGACTATCTTTGTTTCCAATGATTAGCTCCTCAGGATGTGAAGACTTGTGTTTGAATGTGTTTCTGGGAGAATCTGCTTGATGTGAGCCATCTTGTGCTTCATCAGAAGCAGCTTCATCTTGTGCTTCTGATGTGGGTTCAGCTTCTGGACTATCTTCAGACTCAGCTATCTGATCAGGTTCTGGAGTAGCTTCAGGAACCTGTATCTCTGCAAAACTTTCACCTTGCTTTGAAGTTTTATCTTCAAGCTCCTTGTCATCAAATTTAACGTGCATAGATTCTTCAACACAGAGTGTTTCTGTATTATACACTCTGTATGCCTTTGACCTTTCAGAGTAACCTAAAAAGATTCCTCTTTGGGCCTTGGCATCAAATTTCTTTAGGTAGAGCTTGTTGTTCAGAATGTAACATGTACATCCAAATTGATGAAAGTAAGAGATATTGGGTTTTCTTCCTTTAAAGAGTTCATATGCTGTTTTCTCCAAAATAGGTCTAATATAGATCCTGTTTTGAACATAGCATGCTGTATTCACTGCTTCTGCCCAAAAATGTTTTGGTAAATTGTTTTCATGAATCATGGTTCTGGCCATTTCTTGTAAAGTTCTATTCTTTCTCTCTACAACCCCATTTTGTTGTGGTGTTCTAGGAGAAGAGAACTCATGGAAAATTCCATGTTTTTCACAAAAAGCTTCAAATGGCTCATTTTCAAATTCTCCACCATGATCACTTCTGACTTTCAAAATTTTTGATTCTTTTTCAGATTGAATTTGAGTGCAGAAGCTACTGAATACATCACACGCAACATCTTTACTCTTTATGAATTTCACCCAAGTCCATCTGCTGTAATCATCAACAATGACTAATCCATATCTACTTCCATATAGGGATGCAGTACTCACTGGTCCAAATAAATCAATATGGAGTAATTCTAAAGGTCTTGAGGTTGAAACAATGTCTTTGGTTTTAAAAGATGATTTCACAATTTTCCCTCTCTGACATGCACCACAGAGTGCATCTGAATGATAGTCAATGTCTGGTAGCCCTTTCACAAGTTGTAACTTACTAAGCTTAGAGATTAACCTCCAGTTAGCATGTCCCAACCTTCTGTGCCACATCCATTTCTTATCATTCACTGATAGTAGGCAAACCACCTTCTGATCAGCCAGTTCAGAAAAATTGATTTTATAGACATTGTCAACTCTCTTTCCCTTGAACACAATGGATTTGTCTTCCTTGTTGATTACTGTACAGTTGGGTTTTTCAAAAAGCACATCATAACCATTATCACAAAATTGACTGATGCTCAAAAGGTTATGTTCAAGACCATCTACCAACCATACATTATTAATTGAGGTAGAGGAGTTACCAATAGTTCCTGTACCTATGATCTTGCCTGACTGGTTGCCTCCAAATTTCACATTTCCTCCCTCTTTCATTGTTAGGCTGAGGAACATGGACTTGTCTCCTGTCATGTGTCTTGAGCAACCGCTGTCTAGGTACCATGATCTTTGCTTTGGCACTGCTCTTAGACATACCTGCATCATTGACATTTTTTGATTTAGGTACCCATTGTTCTATGGGTCCTGGAAGGTTAGTACTTAAGGCTTTACTCTTCACTTCTTGTACCTTGTGCTGTGAGTTGGGTTGCTTCTGATTAACCATCACCTTAGGTTTTGGTACTTCAGAAGCAGTAACTATCTTCTTCTGAAACTTAGACTTCAGAACCCCAGATTTTGGTTTCACCAGACTCTGAGGAATAGGTTCTGATCTTTTCAGGATCCTGACCTTTGAAGTCTTGGAATCAGATTTGATCATAGCCTTTGACTTAGAGTTCTTTGGCGTTGAAGTAATCTTAGCCTTAGGACTAGAAGCTTCAGGTTCTGATTGAACAACAGTTTCCAACTCAGCCCCTTCTGGTACAAAGAATGTTTTCAGACCTTCCTTGATGCATTCACAACAAGATTTTAGATTGGTTTTCTCAAGTTTCACTTCTGGAAAACCAATTCCTCTGCCATTGTTCTTGTAAATGCTATAAATCATAGAAGCTACTCTGCTTCTGTCAATGCCAGATATAATAAAATCTTCAAGAGCAATTTCATGGTTACTTAAAGGTTTTTCATTACACTTTTCTTGTAGCTTCTGACATAAGAACCTGAGCTGATCTTCATATGTTTTACACATGAAGTCAAAGCCCCTAAGTCCTTGTTCAGAAGCTTTCAGATCCAATAGAGTTGATTTTTGCTGTTGTACCAAATCAGCATATTTTTCTTTTAAATCCTTCAACTCATTGGTTCTTACTTCAAAATGTGTAAGAAGTTCTTTAAGTGACTCAACAAGTTCATCTCTGGGAATTTTGGAATATACCTCGTTTTCATCTTCTGAGTCTGAATCTGATCCAGCTTCTGAAGTTGCTGTTGCTACCAACCCAACAGCTACCTTTGCATCTTCATCAGCTTCCTCTTTATCAGATCCAGATTCACTACCCAAATCATCCCAGGTTGCCATTAAACTCTGCTTAATCTGCTTCTTGAGTTTGCTTGGTTTGAATGTAGACCTCTTTGACTTGTCCTTTGACTTTTCTCTTTGAAGATCAGGGCATTCAGCAATGAAGTGTCCAGGCTTCTTACAGTTGAAGCATCCCTTCTGATCTTCTTTCCTTGAGCTTCTGGAGTTACCCCTTTTGGCGAGAAACTTTCTATTCTTCTTGGCCAGATATTGAAGTCTGTTTGAGAGCATGGCCATTTCAGCAGCATCTGGTTCAGAATCTGAACTTGACTGTTCTTCCTCTTCAGATTCAACTACTTTGAGAGCTTTTGATGACTTGCATTTGGATGGAAGAGCTATTGATTTATTCTTCTTAGTAGACTCATGTTCATTAAGACTTAACTCATGAACTTTGAGAGAACTAACAAGATCTTCGACACTTAAAGTGTTTAAATCTTTAGCTTCCTCAATGGCAGTCACTTTTGGTCTCCATCTGGCAGGTAAGCTTCTGAGTATCTTGCTTACATGATCAGAAGCAACATAGCTCTTCTTTAGAATCTGTAGCCCAGAAACTAAGGTTTGAAACCTTGAGTACATCTCCTCAATAGTTTCATCATCCTTCATCTTGAATAACTCATACTGATGTACAAGCAGGAGAGCCTTTGCTTCTTTGACCTTCTTGCTCCCTTCATAATTTGAACAGAGAGAAGCAAACATAGCTTTAGCAGTGGATTTGTCACTCATCTTCATGTATTCTGCTTTGGGTATGGCAGTGACAAGAGCTCCTCTGATAATATGATGCTTCTTGTAAAGTTTCCTCAGTTCTGGAGTATGTTTCTTTCTATCCACAGCAGCTCCTTCTTCATCAAGGACTAAATCACCAACACCATCTTCCAGAATATCCCATAATTCTTCATCCAGGCTCATGATGTAACTGTAAAAGTTGGTCTTCCACCAAGAGAACTCTTCAGCATCTCCATTGAACTTTGGAACTTTTCCAACACTGGTTTTCTTACTATCACTATAATCATGTGAGACATGTTTATAGCTAGTATCACTAGAACCAGTAGGAGGAGGAGTAGACATGTTTTTCTCAGATCTTTGACTGTTGCACGGTTAAGTGTTACACAACAGACCAAGGCTCTAGATACCAATTGAAGGTGAGAAAAACACAAGAAGGGGGGTTGAATTGTGTTTTGAAAAATTCTTCGTTTCTCTTAAAAACTGAACACACTGATCAGAAGCTAGGTGAGACAGCTTCTGAAGTGATAATCAGAATCTAAATGCAGCGGAATAAAACAGAGAGAGAGAAGAAGAACGACACAAAGCAATTATACTGGTTCCTTCCACAATCCGGAAGTAGTCCAGTCCCCCTTGCACTTCCAAGGAGATTTCACTATGAGTAATATCTGATTACAAATGCTCAAGCACACAAGCAAGAGACTTCCAATGCTCAAGCACACAAGCAAGAGACTTCCTTTGCTCAAGAACACAATCAAGAGACTTCCTGCTCAAGCACAACTGCAAGAGACTTCCTAACTAAACAAAATTACACAGAAAATTGTTTAAGGTTGAACACTTGATATACAATCAGAGGTGCTCACAATACAAATCAGATACAGACTCAATGGACTTAAGAATTTCTAAGATATGACTTTGAGACACAGAAATTCTAAGTGAATGCAGAACAATTTCAGCAGAGGTTTGGTACTTGTGAAAATCTTGTGAGTCTTTCGTTTAGCGTTCTTGCATTGCCAAATCTCTAGGTCTTCACTCCTTTATATAGAGGTGTGAAAGAGACGTTGTGAAATTGCCAGCACACCAAAGAGTCGTTATTGAAGCTTGATCTTTCACCAATGATCTTTTGCCTGATTTGGTTGTTGTCCTATGAAGAACCAATTTGAAATCCATTCCTTATCCAAAGGAACATATATGCAGGCGAGACCGTATTCTGGAGCTGTTTTCTTGTCTTGAAGCGTGGACACAAAACAGAGTAGTGGAGAACGTGGTTGTACAATTCGTACAAAGTACAATGTCAACGCTTTCGTCCAAAATGCAAGCACAAGCCTTCAAACACCTTTGAAATGACCGTTGCAAAATTCCACTAATCCTTTGTTTGTGTTTTCGAATCCAATGGACAGCTTTTGCATTGATAATTCTTCAATTCTTGAATCTTTTGCAAATCCAGTTGAGATTCAGCTTCTGGTGAAATAGCTTCTGATGAGGCAGCTTCTGATGATGCAGCTTCTGATGATATGACTTCTGCAGCTTCTGATGACGCAGCTTCTGATGATGTGGCTTCTGGACCTCTTGTCTTCAGAAGCACTATTCTTCAGGAGCAGCTTTACTTCAGGAGCGCTATTTCTTCAGGAGCAGCTTGACTTCAGGAGCGCTTTGCCTTCAGAATCATCTAAGCTTCATTTTCTTTTGCTCTTTATTTGCTCATTCAGAACCAATGATGATGTAACTTTATAATTATGGTCCTGTACACTTGAACAAATATTAGCTAGTCCAATTTACAATTTTTAATACCTTGTTATCATCAAAACTCTTTAAGGTTCATTGTTAAACACATTTTGTTCCAACACATACGTCAGGGAACTACATGCTATCACTACCGCTGTCAAGAAATGGAGACAATACTTGTTAGGTCACCAATTCACCATACATACAGATCATAAAAGCCTCAAGGAATTAATTTCCCAAGTAATTCAGACGCCGGAGCAGCAGGTATACCTTTCTAAGCTTTTGGGTTATGACTTTACAATTCAATATAAAACAGGTAAGAAGAATGTCGTTGCTGATGCACTCTCCCGCATTGTGGAGCCTGCTGCATGTTACACCTTGTCTGTGCCTCAATTTGCCTTCCTGGAAGACCTGCGCAAGAACTTACACACTTCTACAGCTTTCACAACACTGCTCAACAACATCCAGACTCAGCCTTCAGCTCACCAGGACTATATCATTTCGGACGGCTTGATCTTTTTCAAAGGTAAAATATGGATTGATTCCGCAAGCGAATTCAAGCTCAAACTCCTCCAAGAATATCATAACTCTCCACTGGCTGGACACATGGGAACGCTGAAGACTTTCCATCGCCTACAAGATAATTTTTATTGGCCAAGAATGCGTCAAGATGTTCGTGACTTTGTAGCTCAATGCCCGGTATGTCAGATAATCAAATATGAAACCAGGCGCCCCTCCGGCCTACTCCAGCCGCTACCTGTCCCCACTGCCATATGGGAAGACCTTTCTCTGGATTTCATAACAGGCCTACCTCCCTCCAACGGCTTCACAGCTATTCTGGTCATTGTGGATCGCTTTTCCAAGGGAGCCCATTTTGGCGCCTTACCCACTACCTTCACCGCATACAAAGTAGCTACACTTTTCCTTGATCTTATCTGCAAACACCATGGTATGCCCCGCAGCCTTGTGTCGGACCGTGACCCCATCTTCATCAGTCGATTTTGGCAGGACCTCTTTACACTTTGTGGTACCAAGCTTCGCATGAGTACAGCCTACCATCCCGAAACCGACGGTCAAACAGAAGTCTTGAACCGTGTTTTGGAACACTATCTTCGCTCCTTTACACATTCCAAACCATCACAATGGAGTTCCTATCTCTCCCTCGCAGAATGGTCATACAACACATCTGTCCACTCATCCACCGGACTCTCCCCCTACCAAATTACATATGGCAAACCCCCTCCATCCATCCCTCAATACATAGCCAACAACTCCAACATTGAGGCAGTCGATACTATACTGCAATCCCGCCAAGAAATGCTAGCCAAAGTCCACAGCAAACTCCTCAAAACTCAGGCTCAAATGAAACATTACGCGGATTTAAAACGCCGTCCCTGCACTTTCAAAGTAGGTGACCTTGTTTATGTTAAACTCCGCCCATACCGCCAACTATCTCTCACCGGCCACTCCCATAATAAGCTTTCACCCCGTTTTTACGGACCATTCACTATCATTGACCAATGCGGTCCAGTTGCCTTCAAACTAGATTTGCCTGACTCTTCCAAAATCCATCCGGTATTCCACTCTTCACTCCTTAAGTCTCACCATGGAGCCTTCACAGCCATCACTGAACCTCTCCCAGCAGATGCATTTAACAATCACCCCCTCATCACCCCCCTCGCCATCCTTGATTCTAAAATGGATATGTCCACCACTCCACCTCGCCGTCAAGTTCTGGTACAATGGTTGGGTCTAGCTCCGGAAGACACCAGCTGGGAAGACTGGGAAACTCTCACTTTGCAGTATCACCTTGAGGACAAGGTGGTTTTCCCACCGGATGGTAATGTTAGCATGGGCCGCCCTAAGAGAGCAACACATCAGCCCAAATACCTAAGTGACTATCAGCCCAAATAAGGGATCCCTTTTATGGCACTAGAGGACAATTTCCTTGGTAACTTGGAGGATTAACTTGCCCAAAATAAACTACTGTCAGTGTCATTGGTTGCTGGCAGACAACACCAAACATTGTTTTGCTGTCTTATTTTTACCTTTGTTTTACCCTTGTACTGGGAGTGCCGTTGCTGGCCTATATGTGCTCCTTGTATCCCCTATAAAAGGGACTTGAACCATCAATAAAACACAAGCAAGATTTCAGTATTTTTTTATTTTCTTAGATAGCTTAGTGATAGTAGTAGTTCCCTAACAGCTCCACATTTCTCTCTTGCACACATTTGTAGAGAAGTTAACATTTGTGCTGATTTTCTTGCCAATTTTGGTTATTATCTTTGATACTCTTTCCGAACCCCGAAGTTGTGTCTCCATTTTGATGTTTTAGGCTGTAGTGCACCTGGTCTTATTTCTTAGTTTATTTTCTTTTTATTTTTTTTCTATTTTTATATAAAAAAATTGTTTTGTACTATTTGCTACATTGTTTATTGAATGTTATACACAACTAATTCATACTTAAAGATTTGAAGACAAATTCAATTGTGTTTTCATAAATCACGCGTCCTTATAAGGGCTTAACCTTAAGGAAGTCTATTTTTATTAGATCAGACTAAACACTTAAAACTTGATTGATAAATGCTTAAACTAGTGACCTCCTAAGAATTCATTGTGTTGAACATCATCCACAATTTTTCTTATAAAAAACAACATTTGCAACTAAAATTTGAGATAAAAGGAATATGAAATTCTTCTTAATCTTTTTCTATCAGTAAGCTTATGGAGGGAATCAAGTAGGATTTAATATTTTCCTCTCTAAATTTTGGTAACTATTTTTTTTCTTGTATGCATTTGTTTACCAAGGTTAAACCATTATATTAATTTACATACGGGGAATGAAAAACGACACACCTAGTCAATTTTGAACATGGACAAAATATTCATTGACAAGAAGCAATCACATTTGAAGGAGTAAAACCCCTTTTAAAATCAATATTTATGCACCAAATTTAAAAAGTCGTTTATTTAGATTTTAGTCAAAATTTACATATTACAACCTTAAAAAAATATATCTAATTTTTTCAGGTATATTCTGATATAATTGAAATTGAATGTGAATGGAAGAATCTAAAAAATATTGCATGTGATTGTGAAACATGCAACTAAAAAAATTTACATACTAATACTATAACCCACTAACACGTGGAACTTCACATGAGAGTTAATGTGATTAATCCAACTATATATGTAAAAAAATTAAGATTAATTTTCTTCGTTGTAAAGCTTCCTCCAATCAATTAGGGATGAGTAGGATCTCCTCCTCCTGATCCAGGTGCATTACCGTTTGGAAGAGATTGCAAAATAAGTCCATGATCCCAAGACCATTGATAATGCAATAATAATGGCCTGCCATATACTCCTGATTGAGATGTAACGAAGATGTTGAGGATGATAAGTACAAGGAGAAGAACTCTGAAGAGGATCATTCTACTATAAGAGAAAGCCATGTATGTTTGATTAAACTAATCAATCTATGAAATGTTATTGTGCTTTGAGTTTGAAGGAGTTTATTAATTCTCACAAACTATATGATATGATGAAATTAAATTGTGATATGTTAATGTGTTTTGATGAAAGGATGGGTGGCACAACTCATTTATATAGAAGGGTGGAATTGAAATGTTTATTGTTTTGCTTTGACTGTGAAGGCTTTTGAATATTGAAAAATTTGAATATCAATAACTTGGACTCCAAACACGCGACCCATATCACTAGAATATGACCATGTCAATAAACCGAACGAGAAAGAGTAAACAGTGTAACATGTGCCTATGTGTCATTGTTCCCTAAAAAATAACACCGGTTATTTTGTGATAGCTTTTGCACAACTCTTTCTCATACTCATGTTATTTTTTTACTCTACCTCTTTATTTTTTTCTCTATGTTGTTTTTGACCAATAAAATAAAGAAAAAAGTTGTCACAAAATTGTCACTAAATGACTATACAAATATCATTCATCTTGTTCATAAACTCTCTTAAAAAAAGTTGTAGAAACAATAATATTTTCTATACCAACGAGACTTTGCTACAATATTCTAATATCCCTTTGCATTATTATTCTAATACTAATACAATTTGATCTTCTCTTATACTTCTTTGGCTGCCGGTTAAAAGCAAGAACTATTAAAAGAGTCTTGTTAACATGAGTTCTTTCATAACACTCTTTAAAAAAAATTAAATAAAGAAATTATTTCAACAGTGATGTTATATATCACGAGAAAAAAATTCATGAAGCGGCCGCGAACCATGATTCAGCCAATTAAACTCGTTCCTTTCCGGAATTCATGGGTGGTCTTGCTTTAATTTTTTCTTTTTTTAAAGCGGTGTTCAAATAATTGTAAAATCCAAAGGATATAATTTTGCCAACTCACTCGGAAATTCATTCAAGATCATTGTTTCGCTAAGTCTAGTATTTTCCTTATTTCAATTTATAATGCATTGAATGTACAGATTTTCATAAAAACTTATTATGTATGGTTTTTAAAGAGTGTTTCCCAAGCACTTGTTAATATTTCCCTTTTTAAAAAGCCACAAATGCAAGCACTTTTCTTGCTGCTATTGTACGTTCACTTCAATGTTGGGATTTTAAATGAAGCCTATGGGTTTTATTTTCATGTTAATACTTTTTCTCTTTTCGCTCTAATCTTTGGATTTCTTGTGCTCACTGTCTTGGCATATTGTTCAATGCATCTTTTTCTGATTAAAAAGAAATTGACAAATTATTCAATGTAGTTAATAACTTTGTATATCTGTCCTGGAAGAATTCAACAAGATGCCATAAGATATGACTAACTAAAAAAAAAAAAAAACTAATTGGATCATTCAAATATGAGAATGTGCCTCGTTTATATACTCTTGATTACATTGTTTGGAATTTTTGTATGTTTTTAAGGCTTTTAATGTTCTTAGTTAGTTCTTGTAATTTTTTTTTTATCATATCTTTCAAATTTTAAACGTTATTTTTCTTCTATTAAACAATCAATTTCGTCACTAAACTCCCACTCTATCGTCGATTTAGTCTCTAAACTATTATAATCAACTAAAATGCTCATAAACCATTCTTCCATCCAACCATAATCACCTAATTAAGTTTCCCGTTAAGGTGTCTATTTGTAGTCCCCTAAACTAAGAAAATACATCAATTTAGTCTCCAAACTATCATAAAAAATAACAAATTAGTACTCAAACTTTTAAAAATTTGTTACTGAATACCTTATCTCTTCTCTTATCTAATCAATTGAGACACCTTAACTATTCATAGGTGAAACCTAAGTAGATCTACAATGTATCCTCTTGTTTTGAACGGATAAATATGAAAGTTACATGATAAAAATGGGAATGGGATGAATAGGAAACGATTTAAAGACTTTGAGGGTGTTGGGAAGGTCATGTTACAGTGTTTTAGATATTGTTTATGAGGAAGCGGACATTAACAAATGAGAGTATGACACGGATAGACAAATGAAAATATACACGGGGAGAAGACACAGATTTAGTGTGGGGGCAATAGAGTCACCTGACCCCACTTGCTTATTGTATTTTTAACCAATATTTAGATGTTTATGTAACGTGATCCCATTTATATGGTATTATTGTCTCTATTTATTTCATTCATAACACTACAACAAACTATAAAACTAAGAAGAATGGTAGCTAATGTCCTAATAGCATTGATTACGAAACTAAAAGAAAAAGTGTTGTAATTATTAGATTGATAAAAATAATAACTTGTATTTATTATTAGATTGATGTATTTTTATATTTTATGGACTTCTAAGTTTAAGAGACTAAATGCGGGATGAAATAATAGCTTAGAGACCTTTTAGATAATTATGTTAGTTTAAAGACTAAACAGATGAGAGAGTGATAGTTTAGAAATTAAATTGATTGTTTATAATAGTTAAGAGACATTTTAGATAATTATATTAGTTTAAAGACTAAATTGATGAGAGAATGATAGTTTAGAAATTAAATTGACCGTTTATCATAGTTTAGAGACATTTTAGATAATTATATTTTGTTTCCGTTAGATTTGCTACCTTGTTTATGGCATGTGACTCACATGTAGCTCATACTTAAGATTTGAAGATAAATTCGAGTGTGTTTTCATAAACAACATTGTTATATATAGCGAAAAGCTATATAGCGAAAATCCTGATCATACACACGTTAGCCTTATGTAAAAGAAGTAAAGAAGTTGTAGTGGGCCACAACCACAATACATGGGAAGCCAGCCAATAAAACATGTTTGATGTGCATTCGCGAAGAAATATTTCGCTTGATTAAGCATTTCTCTTTCACAAAACACAAAACACGCACTATTATAAGTTTTTAAACTTTAAACTACAGGGGATGGATTCTATCGTATTGAATTGAACTAAAACACTAGGGTTTAAAATAACATTAGTGAGTAAAATTTGAGATAAAAAAAACTTGAAATTCATAATAACTCTTCTATCGGTAAGCTTAGCGAGGGAATAAAAGTATAAAATCACGAATGAGACAAAATTGAATGGCCAGATTTGCATTGCATATAAAACCTTTTTTTCCCTCTATCTTGTATGGATTTGTTTGCCAAATTAGTTAAAAGAAATGATATTTGTATAACTATATTTGTGAAAATTTTTGGGACAATATTTTCTTCCCTCTTCTTTTGGGACAAAAATAATAGATAGAGAAAAGGGAATAAAAATGTGAGAAAAAGTTGTCTCAAAATAATCCTATAAATATAATTTTTCATCAGATAAACTGTCCACGAATACACAATGAGGAATATTATTATAATCCACCACAAAATTCCTACCATATAGATTTAATCTCGAAGTAAATTTATTGAAGAGTGATTCACAAGAGAAAACAATCACTTGTGAAGAAATCATTTCCTTTCAAAATCAATATTTATGCATCATCCAAAGAGTCATTTATTTAGATTTTAGTCAAAATTTACATACTACAGCCTATATGAATATATTTCAGTTTTTATATATTCTGTAAGGTGATTGAAATTGAATGTGAATACAAGAATGTAAGGAGTACCATGTAAAAAAATTGCATGCGAGGCATGCAACTAAAAAATAATAAAAAATTGATACAACCCACTGACACGTGGAACTTCAGCAACGAGAGTTAATGTTATTACTACTTCAATCGAACTATATAAAAAAATAAAATTAATTTCTTCTTTGTAAAGCTTCCTAAGTTCCAATTAATTTGAAGGCATATATGTGCAGCTTAATTAGGGATGAGTAGGTTCTCCTCCTCCTGATCCAGGCGCTTTACCGTTTGGAAGTGATTGCAAAATAAGTCCATGATCCCAAGACCATTGATAATAATTCAATAACAATGGCCTGCAATCTACTCCTGATTGAGGTGTAACAAAGATGTTGAGGGTGATTAGTACAAGAAGAAGAACTTTGAAGAGGATCATTCTAGTATAAGAGAAAGCCATCTATGTATGTTTGATTCAACTAATCAAATCTATATGAACTGTTGTTGTGCTTTGAAGGAGTTTATTAAATCTCACAAACTATATGATATGATGAAATTAAATTGTGATATGTTAATGTGTTTTGGTAGAAGGAGGGGTGGCACAACTCATTTATATAGAGGAGTGGAATTGAGATGTTTATTATTTTGCTTTGACTATGAAAGGTTTGAATATTGAAAAATTGGAATAGCAATACCTTGGACTCCAAACACACCCATATTTACGCGCGACCCATAACACTAAAACATGACCTTGTCAAAAAATTGGACAAGAAAGAGTAAGCAGTGTACTATGTTTCTATGTTAATTAATTCAGATATAGTTACTAGTATTTAATTAAAGGTAAATTCTTAGATTGTTTATTTTATTTTTATGGAATTCTTAGATTGTTTATTGATTAGATTTATAATCACAAGGTAAAAAATGACATGCAGCCAAAAATTTAAGAAAATGTCAAATTACTTGACTTTGTCAAAGTAAATGGATGAAAGGTTCAAGGTTCTTTTATCCGAATGCTACAGTTTTACAAAATTAATTATCGATCTAGTATAGTGACAATTTTTTTTTACCAAAATGGGGTAAGTCGTATTGCGGAGATAATTATCCATATATACAAAGAAGCTTGCTTCCATTCCATTGTACATAAACCCTTTTAAAACAATTTTGTAGAAACAATAATACTTTTTAAGACCATATTCTTCTAAAGACCAAAGTCAACATCGTCAGGCTAACTTTGCTACAATATCATAATATATTAGACGAAATGGTAAAGCCATTATAAACTATAAACTCACACACACAAGTGGAGGTACCGGGGTTTGAACCCCGGTCATGGCGTCCTGCCTAACAATTTCGGCATTTTGCCAGTTGAGCTAGAACTTGCAGGCATAATATACCTTTTCTTTATTATTCAAATATTAATACAATTTGATTTTCTCTTAATCAAATTATTATTATAGCTTGGGCTGCCAGTTAAAAGCAAGAATTATTAAAAAGTCAAAAAGTGCAATCCCTTTGCTATTGTACGTTCACTTCCCATGCCGTCTCAACCATAAACTCTTATTTTAGGTTCTAAATTTTTTAACTTTTTTTTAACTAGTATATATGTATATTATTACTAGTAATTAGATATCAACAATTTTTTTATTCACACTTCTTATATGTAATTAGAAAATGATACATTGATATAATGATTATGTAAAAAGACATAATCATTTTCTAAATGCCTATATTGCTCATGATGTCAACATAATTCATGTAAAGTTAGCTTCCGAGGAACGTAGTTTTTCAAAATAAAAATTAATAAAATACTATCTAAGATCGATAATGTCTCAACAAAGATTAAATGAATTGACTTTATTATCTATGAAAAAAGAAATGTTAAATGAAATCGATTATGATAATTTATAAAGCGGTCATGTGTTGCAAAGATTCTAAAAAATAAAATTTATATAAAAATATATATTTTAAAAAAAATTAATTTTAAAAAGGTCTAGTTCTTAGTGTTTTTGCTTTAGGCCTCAATAATATTGGTTGAGATGGTCATGTTGACTTCAATGGGATTTAATGAAACCTATGAGCTTATTTTTTATGTTTTTTTTTTCCTTCTGATTTTTTGGATTTTTTCGTGCTCACTATCTTTCTGATAATAAAGTAATTGACAAAGTATTCACAATTTAGTCAATAACTTATCTGTGTTGAAAGAAATCAACGAAATGTTATAAGATATCACCAATTAATTGGACCATTCAAATATAAGAATGCGCCTCAGTTTATATCTAGGTCACATTGTTTGGAGATTTTGTATGTTTGTAAAGCTTTTAATGTTCTTAGTTTGTTCTTGTAACCTTTTTTTTTTAATCAAATTTTCATATTTTAAATCTTTTTTTTAATGAACAATCAATTTCGTTATTAAACTATCACTCTCTCAATAAACTATTCTTTCATCCAACCACTTAACCACCAGATTATTAAGTTCTTGTTAAGGTGCCTATTTTTAGTCTCCTAAACTAAGAAAATACATCAATTTAAACTATCATAAAAAATACTTAACAGATCAGTCCTCAAACTTTTAAAAGTTTCTTATTAAATACACCATCTATTCTCTTATCAAATAAATCAAGATGCCTTAATTCTCCATTGATGAAACCTAAGTAGATCAAGAATGTAGCTTCTTTCTTTGGACGGATAAATATGAAATTACATGATAAAAATGAGAATGAGATAAATATGAAATGATTTGAAGACTCCAAGGGTGTTGGGAAGGGCACAATAAAGTGTTTTAGATATAGTTTATGAGGATGTGTATATTAACAAATGGGAGTTTGAGACCGATACACATATGACAATATACACGGGGAGGGTGTGTTGCATGTAGAATACCCCTTTTGGCTTACCTAGTGTCAGGTCGATTCTGGTCTTTAGGATAATTCAACACTTACATTTTAACCGAATTTGGAGGACAATAGGAGGCAATGCACACACCTACGACACCCAGTTTTCTCTTAATAGGGGTCTGAGATATGGTGGGCCACCCATTAGGGTGAGGCAGCCAATGGAGGGATTTGACTCCCTAGGTTTCAACTGATTGAGAAAGAGTTAGGCAATGGTCGTGATTGTATATAGTTCTCACCAATGTGTTAGGTTTTGCTATTGTATCTTCAGAGGAGACCCTTGGGATTGTTGTTCCAGTTTTATTTTGGATGGTTAATAGTTTGCATTAGTTCACCAATACTACTTGGCGCCTAGTAAGGGCCACAGACACTTATCTTGTACATATTTTAATGTACGTAAATATTTTCCTCGGCATGATATCTTGGTGTCCTTCATATTTTAATTTATCTGCGATTTTTTAAACATTATTTTATGATTAGTTATTTAGTTTGAACAATGGAACATTGGAAAATTTAGATTGACTAGAGATGAGATGAGGTAAAATTTGAAAGCAAATTTTTGATTGTCGAGGGACTAAATTGATGTATTTCCATATTTTATGGTCTACTGACAGAAACATTAACTAAAGTTTAACTAAGAGACTAAATGTTGGATGGAATAATAATTTATATATTTTTCAGTTGATTATATTAGTTTAATGACTAAATTGATGAGATAGTGGTAGTTTAGGAATTAAATTGACCGTTTATTCCAATTTTATCGTGAATATTTTGTTTTTGTTAGTTTTTCTACTTTGTTTACAACAATGATATATTGACACCCTTAATGTTTACACCCTTTGTACCACTCTGAAAAATTTAAGTTAACAAAATATATGATATGTGTGACCATATTTTTTTAGTTGTGTGACAACTATTTATTTGGTTGACTAATTGGAAAAATAGTGGTCACACGCATTTTAGTTGCGTGACCACATTTTTCAGCTTCTAAATTCTTAAAAAAATAAGGGTAACGCAACTGAAAAAATGTGGCTGCGCAGACCATATATATGATTAAGTGAAATTTTTTAAAATGGTACAAAGGGGTATACACATTAAGGATGTAAACCTATCTTTATTCTTTGTTTATGGAATGTGGCCCAATGGTAGTTCATACCTAAGATTTGAAGATAAATTCAAGTGTTTTCATAAAACACGTTTTCGTAAAACACAAAACAACGCACCATTATAAGTGTTTAATATAGAGGGCGTGGATTCTATCCTATCAATCATATTCAACTAATTAAAACACTAGTGAGTAAAATTTGAGTTAAAAAAACATGAAACTGATGATAACTCTCCTATTAGTAAGCTTAACCGTGGGAATAAAAGTATAATATCAAAATCACGAATAAGACAAAATTGAATGGCCAAATCTACATATAAGACCTTTTTTTTCCCTTCTAGTATGAATTTGTTTGCCAAATTAGTTAAAACTAAAAGAAATTATATTCGTACGATTGTATTTGTGATAACTTTTGAGATAATATTTTCTTCCATCTTTTTTTGAGACAAACATAATAGATAGAGAACGAGGGAGAGAGATAATGATAGACTAAGAAGACAATGTGACGATGAGAGAGAGAAAAAAATTGTCCTAAAATAAATGCAAAAATATTATTTCTCATTAGTTAAACAGTGCATAAATACATAATGATGAATATTATAATACACCACAAATTTCCTCACCACCAAAAAAAAAACACCACAAATTTCCTACCATATATATTTTATCTCGAAGTAAATTTTTTGAAGAGCGAATTACAAGAGAAAACAATCACTTTTCAAGGAATTATTTCCTTTCAAATCAATATTTATGCACCATCCTAAGAGTTGTTTATTTATCCTTAAAAAAAGCGTTGTTTATTTATATTTTAGTCAAAATTTACATACTATAGTCTATATGAATTTATCTAAAAAATTTCAGATATATTCTGTGAGGTGATTGAAATTGAATATGAATACAAGATTACATGGAATACCATATAAAAAAAATTGCAAGTGGGACATGCAACTAAAAAAAATAAAAAATTGATACAACCCACTGACACGTGAAACTTCAACAACGAGAGTTAATGTCATTGTTACATCGTTGTAGAACTATATAAAAATTTTTAAAATAGTTTCTTCTTTGTAAAGCTTCCTAAGTTCCAATTAATTTGAAGGCATATATGTGCAGCTTAATTAGGGATGAGTAGGTTCTCCTCCTCCTGATCCAGGTGCTTTACCGTTTGGAAGAGATTGCAAAAGAAGACCATGATCCCAAGACCATTGATAATAATTCAATGACAATGGCCTGCAATCTACTCCTGATTGAGGTGTAACAAAGATGTTGAGGATGATTAGTACAAGAAGAAGAACTCTGAAGAGGATCATTCTACTATAAGAGAGAGCCATGTATGTTTGATTAAACTAATTAATCTATGAAATGTTATTGTGCTTTGAGTTTGAAGGAGTTTATTAATTCTCACAACTATATGATATGATGAAATTAAATTGTGATATGTTAATGTGTTTTGGTAGAAGGAGGGGTGACACAACTCATTTATATAGGGAGTGGAATTGAGATGTTTATTGTTTTGCTTTGACTATGAAAGGTTTGAATATTGAAAAATTGGAATGGCAATACCTTGAACTCCAAACACACCCATATTTACGCGCGACCCATATCACTAAAACATGACTATGTCAAAATATTGAACAAGAAAGAGTAAAATGTGTAATATGTTTCTATGTTACTTATTAATCCAGTCAAAAAAATTAGTAATTGTTCTCTACTGTTCTTTTTACAAGAGACAAAGTTGCCGACGAAAATTAATGTATTTGATATATATAAAAAGAACTAAAAAGAGTATTTAATAAAATACTACACTAATTATCAATAAGTCGTAATTGAAAGGACAAACGTTAAAATGGTTAGGTTGTATATCCGTAGTGTTTGACGTTCGAGTCTCAAACCTTTCTTTTGTGTGTGAAAGTTTTCATGTGGTATTTTTCATTTCATACGGACCAAAAGAAATACAACCTCCATTTTTTAAATTGTGTTTAAAGGTTGTTTACGCATACAAAAAAATTAATAAGTTTTGTTATTTGTTTATAGAATAAATTTTTTTGGAAGACACATTTAGGGAGAGTATTATTCCTAATTAGGCTTTAATGCAAATTGACTTATCTAAAGAAGAGTACATGAGCTACTATCCAATCGGTCAAGAATATATATATATATTGTTACATCTCGTTTTTTTATAAAGTAATTTAGTGACTGTAATTAACTTTTTAAGATGAATAAGTGGAGAGTCTGGGGTTCAAATCTCACCCCTTGTATATAATAATGCATTGTTAATTGTGCTATGATCATGGGACTTGTCGGCATCTCATCTAATATTACAAAGTTTAGAAGAAAAAATAAATTTGCTTAAAAAAAAGAGAAGAAAAAAATACATTTTACGAGATCTCTTATTCAAACCGTTCATATTGTTTAAAACTAACAATTTTGAAAGTAATTAGAATATATCTCCTATCTTTTATTATGATATTTCTTGTTTGAGTGATTATTAATATTTTCTTTTGTTGATGTTCACAAAATAATACCGTTTTGTCATCTCTAAATGATGACATAGAAATTCACTTCTTAAAGTGAATCAGTAGGTGTCTTAAGTTTGAATTTCAATTCGATCCCTACATTATATCATGTGAATGATCTTCATTTGTATTTATAATAATAGATAGATTGGAGAATGAACCTATCTTCAATCCATGTTTTTTTTTCTTTCTAAACTTGTTTCTTTCGTATTATTAGTTAGTTTTTTTTTATTTATTGGACGATATTGTAGCTATTGTTCCTCATTTAAATTAAAGTAGTACTTGTGATAATATTTTAAATATTTTTACATGGAATTTTTAAAATTCATTTTGTTTTCTTATTCAATTTGTTCAAAACTTTTAATATTATAAGAAAAAACATAGGCCAAGTTACCAGACTTGCAATGTAGGCTCTTATGTCTCAACTAAATTTTTTATACACCCTAGCAAGTAAGACTTGAGGGTTAAAATGTAACTTATTTAAAGAGGTAAATAAGTTTTTAGTCCCTTTAAATTTTTGTTTTCGGAAGTTCATGTTTTATGTCTCAAGCGACATTTTTATGACATATCGTTGATAATATCACAAAACATTATTAGTTTAATGATTTAACTATCGTTGACATTGCGTTCTCAAATTTTTTTTAAAAAAAAATAAGAAATAAAATTATATAATATATGCATGGCTTAGGTCATTCATGTTTCACAATTCAAGTATTGAATGAGTTAGAACTTGGAATGCTTCAAATTAATACTTGACTCTAAAGGAAGAATTCAAAACAAAGTGGTGGAAAAAAAATTAATTCAAAAGAAAAGGAAGCAACATAGGAAGAGGGTTAATTGATGAACAACATTGACCACGACTGGACTCTTTCACCCTCACGGACCGGACCCCTCTTTTCATTCAATTGAGTTATCACAAGGTGCAAATAGAAAAACTTTAAATGGGTCTTGTTAATAAGTGTCTTATGAGCATTTTGTTAATGATACAAAAATAGAAATAAATGATGAATTTTATGTAGGAAGTTATTTTTTAAAGTTTCAATGCATTGAATATACAATTTTTAAGACAAAATTTCTTCTTTAGACATCCTAACAAAGACACTTTTTTGACATACCTAAGTTCACATTGACACAAGTAATTTACCCAAAAGCCCCCAGCGGTAGTTAACTACTGTTGGGAAAGCCGGCATCAGTTAATTGCCGCTGGAGCCAGCGGTAGTTAACTGCCGTTGTGTTCGTAACATATTCAAGATAGAACACCCAGCTTCCAGCCACTCTGTCATCACCATCTCTCTCTAAAAATTCAAAATTTTCACTCTCTCTCTAAAAAATCTACCAAATCATCCAAAAAAATTTCCACTAAATCACAAGTAAATTATCACTTATGCTATTGTGATAAATTTTAGTTAGTATATATGTTTATATGTTTATAATTTTAATTGTAGTTTAATTTTTAAATTTTGAATTTTTATTTTTAATATAGTTATGTTGTAGATCTGAAATGCTATTAACACATATTACGAATACTTGTTACAATGGAGTTATATTGCTTAAATTTATATTTTTTTTGAATTTTATAAATTTTTTAGGGTTTGATTTTTTTATTTTTAATATAGTTATGTTTTAGATCTGAAATGCTATTAACAAATATTATGAATACTTGTTATAATGGAGTTATATTGTTTAAATTTATATTTTTTTTTTCGAATTTTAAAATTTTTTAGGGTTTATTTAGGATTTTTAGGGTTTATGTAAAATTTTCGCTACAAGTGTTTGAATGAGTTTTTCATTGATTATTTTTAATTTATAATTGTGTAGATTTGAAACAATGGCCGGGTGGATCGATGTTCATGCACAATTCAACGGCGGAGAACCTCATAGGTTGAAGGTTTGGTGCCTTGGTGTAACGTTAAGAGGTCTCAAGGATGAACTGGATGAATTCAACCAAGGAGTCAACCCTGAAGACACAAGGAGGGTGGAATACGTTCGGTATAAACGTCCAACGCTCGACGAGGGGAGAGTATCATTCAGCTGGGTGGAATTAAAGAACGACGAAAACGTGACGAGCATGTTTTGGGAGCACAACATGTTCCAATGGATCGATATGCGGGTAACGTTGCTGAGATGAACTGAAGATATTATCAAGAGTCTGATTCCGCTAGAAGATCGTGATTAGGTAGGGAATGCACCTTCCAACTACAACAACTGTCTTCCTTTGAATGAGGTAATTCAAGCTTACCAAACGGCGGGACTCCAACATTCGCCCGACATTCCCATTCTTTTGATGAAGGTATTGAAGTGTCAAGGAATGGACCTCATTCTTTTGACACTTGAATACCGTCATTTAAACCAAACCTAACAAGAATTTAATCTTTTGAACGGAACAATAGAAATGCCAGACGTGTGTTGGAGTCCTGCTGTTTGGCAAGTTTGAATTTACCTCATTCAAAGGTAAGACAATTGTTGTAGTTGGAATGCACCTTCCAACTACAACAATTGTCTTCCTCTGAATGGGGTAATTCAAACTTGTTAAACGGCAGGACTCCAACATTCGACCGACATTCCCATTGTTCCTTTCAAAAGATTAAATTCTTGTTAGGTTGGTTTAAATGAAGGTATTGAAGTGTCAAGGAATGTACCTCATTCTTTTGACACTTGAATACCGTCATTTAAACCAAACCTAACAAGAATTTAATCTTTTGAATGGAACAATAGAAATATCGGACGTGTGTTGGAGTCCTGTTGTTTGGCAAGTTTGAATTTACCCCAATCAAAGGTAAGACAATTGTTGTAGTTGGAATGCACCTTCCAACTACAACAATTATCTTCCTCTGGATGGGGTAATTCAAACTTGTTAAACGGCAGGACTCCAACATTCGACCGACATTCCCATTGTTCCTTTCAAAAGATTAAATTCTTGTTAGGTTGGTTTAAATGAAGGTATTGAAGCGTCAAGGAATGGACCTCATTCTTTTGACACTTGAATACCGTCATTTAAACCAAACCTAACAAGAATTTAATCTTTTGAATGGAACAATGGGAATGCCGGTCTAATGTTGGAGTCCTGCTGCTTAGCAAGTTTGAATTTACCCCATTCAGAGGTAAGACAATTGTTGTAGTTGGAAGGTGCATTCCCGAATGTAATGTAATGTAATGAATTTACTACTTTTCGAATTTATTTATTCATTACGCAATTTTTATTCGAATTCACGTTAGACTTAATTAGTCTTTATTCGAATACGCAATCAAGTTTAATAGAAATTATTCAATACATGAGTTTAATCGAAATTATTCAATACGCGATCGAGTTTAATCAAAATTATTCAATACCTGAGTTTAATCGAAATTATTCAATACGCGATCAAGTTTATCGAAATTATTCAATACGTGAGTTTAATCGAAATTATTCAATATGTGATCGAGTTTAATCGAAATTATTCAAGACACAATTTTATTCAAAGTACCATAATGTCAAAGGAGCAAAATGCTCACGGCATATAAAAAAAACATAAAAAAATATCCAAAACAATTAAGCAAAATAAGATCCAAAACATAAAAAACAATTACATTCAATCGTCACACAAGTCAATCGGGTTGTCCTCGACGGTCTCCGGGGCACCTGCTTTTGGTTGAGGACCAAAATAGCATGTCCTCCCGCTCCTCCTCAACCTCGAGTGATTGTACACCAGCACCTTCGAATCCTTCTTTTTGACGGAACCATGACACGTGATTCCATGCCATGTCATAGACGATTTTTCTTTCTTCTTGTCATCACCCTCCTTTTTATTCAACTCAACGTTTCCCTGATTCTGAGACATATTTACATAAACAAATTGGCGATCAAATTCATAACAAACCTAAACTAATCGTAACGATTATCCAACAATTCATCATAACCAAAACTAATCCTAAAAATTCTACCATAATTTCCTAACAATTCTACAACAATGTGTCAATCTTATTTGAAATATCCATTAAACCTAAACCTAAACAATTCTAACAACAATTCTAACCTAAACATAAACCTAACAATTCTAAGAGCCTAAACTATCATAACATCATAAAATCAATAAAACCTATATAATCGCAATTTACCCAAAAAAAACTAACAAATCAATCACAAAATAGCAATGTAATAGGATTGTAACAACTTACTTGATTTTGCGAGCGAAATTGACGTTGAATCCGCAACAATTGGGAGATTTGGCACCTCTTTAACTTCAATCCGCAACAATGGAGTTTTGGAAACTCCTATGTCTGTTCTGATCTTATAACAGAACGCATCGGCAGTTAACTGCTGCCGGCTTTCCCAACGGTAGTTAACTACCGTTGGGGGCTTTTGGGTAAATTACTTGTGTCAATGTGAACTTATGTCAGAAAAGCAATTTTCTTATAAATAAGCAAGATTTGGTCTTTATGTAAGTAAATTGCGTAGATAATCGGGTCTACGTCCACGTGAGCTTAGCTCAGTTGGTATGAACAATACATAAAATATGCAAGGTCTGGGGCTCGAACCCCGACCACCACCAAAAAAAAGATAATCGGGTCTACATTTCTATGACAGTTTAGAGTGACAATGCTTGTTGTTATAACTTATGGTCCAAATGATCTTCTACAAAATATGTACTTGACACAACATCACAAAACATCGGAGAACAAACTTTTAAGATATTGAACAATTTTATGACATTTGATAGACAAAAAATTATTATAATATTTTAAACAATTTGTATGTATGGCAAAAAGTTTGATGTGATTTAGTGATATGCAAAAATTTGTATCAAATACACTCTTAGATTACAATTAACAACATTTTCAAGACAATATCACCAAAGTCGTAGACAAAGGTTCGCACTGCAATGTACATTGTGAAATGGTTTTTTTTACATTTTTACAACTTCAACATAATCGTGATCTTTGTTGATACGTTTATCAACAACATGATCGTAAATTTTAAGAATGCATCAACAACATTTGCTTGCAATTTCGCACATTATATTATCAAGGAATCGAGGTGTGATTGATTGCGATTTAAAACCATAATTTATGTCTAATACTTGTGAGTTTTGATATCACGTGCTCTACATAAATAAGGGGTGTAATAAATCGGACTTAGTTTAAAAAGAAGACAAATGATATTTGGACAATCATTTTGGGATAAATTTGTTATCAATTCTCTCTTACTCTTATATTGTTGTTTTTACTCTATTGTTTTTGTCAAATAAGAAGAGAGAAGAAAATTATTCGAGAAGTTGTCACAAAACTGTTATATAAACATTACTTAAAAAATACCCTCTCTTTATTCCAACTTTTAAAACAAAACAATTTCCCAGTACATGAACAAATTGAAAATTTCCCAATATAGAGTCATGTTTATCATTTCCGGAAATGTATGACAAATGTTCATTTCTAGAGTCTATACTTTCCTTGTCGACAAATAAAAGAAACTCAAGTTTTAGTAAATAGAAATAAAAAAGTTTTTACAAAATAAACAAGCCTTAGTTTACGCAATTGCACGTAAGAATATCCGATTTATATCAAAAGAATACTTGGAGGCCAAATTGGGATAGCTACTTAAATTATGCATTGGCCTTTTGTTTGGAGGAATCAATTTTAAGTACAAAATCCCAAATTAACGCACCTATTTAAAAGCCATATTACACTCTAAAAGTTTTGAAAAAATTGACTAGTCATACCAACGAACTGAACTGTCTAATTTGTTCATATGAAGGCAAATTGAAGACCCAAAATGATCTCCACACTTCAATGCAACATCACCAAAACCCACTTCAACCGGGCTAATTAGTAGCTTATTGCGAAAATCAATGGTATCCTATCCTCTGCGGACTTCTTTCTCGCTCTACTCCAAGATGATGACAACAGTGTGTCACGATGGTGTAAAGTCTTATTGTCATGCTCTTGCACTGATTAGATTCATCATCTTCCAAAGTGGAAGAAAAACTAACTTCTCTATGAAAATGGCAGACAATCGTCGGATAATGAATTTGCTTCAATTTAACATGTAAAGATGCATTTGATATAGTTCCTCCTAAGGAATTTCCATATAAGTTACACTTTTGCAATGGAACATGGTTTGTCTGCTTAAGACTCGTTAAAGGAATTTCTAAAACGTTATATCATCTAACAAAATTGTTAAATGAATGGTGATCATAGAAGAACTTATAGACCAATTTAAGTAAAGAATAAAATCATTTATCCACAAAAAGAAGAGTTCCCTTAAGGTCTACATTGATACTAGCAAGTAATAACAGTAGCTAGAAATACAATGCCCCTACTCTGCAGGAATCAGCAAAGTGTAAACTGATACTTGAAAAATGATAACAAGTGGAACATGGAGCCATAACACAAGTCCGTATCCTTATGGTTGTGAAAGCATTCTAATCTACAGCTGAATTCCTCAACGGGAAACCCAGCAATGCCATAACCATGAAGGACTGTGAACACACTTCTACAGATGAAATCTTCATATCATAAAACATTCATATCTCAGAACTGAAAGACCAAATGCATCTCAATGATGTAGTTAAACAGCTAGTAATGGAAAAAAAAAAAAAAAAAAAAACTTAGCTGCTACAATGATATACCATTTTATATAGTTATACTTCACAAGTTCATAGTATATTGCATTGAATTCAAGTTCAAATCATGCATTTGCTCAGAGATAATCAAAGACATATATTAATCATTATGGCCTTTCGGGAAGTTCAAAAAGATTTCTACCTCCATATCTTACAATTTAGAATATAATAAAATTAACTAAAAGTTTCCTAGAAACACTGACATGTGACCAACCATACATACATTCATAGTTTGCATTGAGATATACACTACATCATAAGTTAATAACTATACTTTCACCTTTAATTTTTGGCTAAAGATGCTTCAAGCTTTTCTTTCAACTGTATAGCAGCTGCTTCCCCTCCTTGAGTTCTGATGGAGAATGTATGAATTACTTTATCCTGGGAAGTTGAAACATTGGCCTCTTGAGCTACAATTTGATGCTCTCTGAACACTTTAACAATTCCAGAAACCGGGTGGATATCCAAGGGGCAGCTAACTCTAACAACTGCATCATCCTGTCGAGCCTGAAAATCAATATCTTGCAATGGCAATTGCTGGCCCTTATTGTCAGCCATGTTTTTTTCAGTTTCCATAAGCTTGATCTTCTTCTGGAGATCAGTGATATGGGTAATAGCATCACCAAGAAGAGAAGCCTTGTCCATTTTAGAAATGTTAGGAACAACAGCTCTTAAGGCGTAAAATCTCTGGTTAAGCTTCTCCCGTCTTTGCCTCTCCGCTTCAACATGATTCAGTGGTTCCTCTCGTCCATTGGCAGGTTTTCTCCCTCTTTTTCTAGGCTTCCGCTCGTCTCCAAGAGGTGAGGAGGAGTCTTCATTACCTAAATCAATAGAAGAAACTCTTGCCTGAGAAGTAAAATTCCCAGGAATCATTTGACCCAACTGAGGGTACTTTTTTGCCTCGTTGCTGTCTCCTACACCCCCGTTGGAAGAATTACCATAAGCATGGTTTGCGCCAAGCGCTTGTACTTCGTAAGAGTCAGAAGTGAAACCAGAATCATCTTCCACTTTTGGGGAGAAACTAATAGTTATCGACTGAGATTTTGTATCCCCCAAGCTTAACTCGTGCCCAAAAATCTTTGGTGCTACCTTAGCCTGTCCAGAGGTAGATTCTCCAAAAGTTGCCCTGACCATATCCAAAAAACCTTGCTCTTCAGGCACCATCTCCGTCGAACCAAGCTCTATAACCCCGGCTTTAAGAGGTACAAAAGCAACACTTTGAAAGCCAGCCGATTTAGCCAGAAACGACCTTGATTCATACTGATTTAAACAACTACCAGCATCAGAAGACCAACTTGGTTTAGCACACTTAAAAGAATTTCCAGGACCATACTGAGAATTAAAACCAAACACATAATAGACAGAGGTCAAGTAAAGCATATACAAATCCGAAACACTGTCCAATTTCTTATAAATATTCTCAACTGAGCTAGATCCACCCCAGCAACCATGAATCTTCCCCAAAACCTTCCTCCTAACATCATCTTTCTCCCTTTCCTGCTCATTCCTTGGACCCCCTTTGGGATCCTGACAGTGTCCCTCACCGTATTTCAACACATAGCCACCGGATTTCAAACCGGCAACCTGCCACAAAATCGCGTAATTCCACTTGGAACCGTTAACAATGTGACACAACCTTTTGTGGATAGTCACGTCAAGATTCGGCGGAACAATAACATCGGAAAAAACATGTTTTGAAACAGCTGAGCTAAAAAATGCAAAAGCTTCATTACCCAACACAGATTCCAACATAGCCTTGTCTTCTTCATTCTTACAAAACCTCTCACCAGCCATCTTTCTCTACTATACCCTCAGTTATTAAAAATCCAAACTTTATGGAAAAAAATAAAATTCTAAACAGAACCCAGAATTCCAAATTGTGCAGCAATTACTTCAAACTATTATTCACCAAGAACTTCAAATCAAGAAATATAAACTCAGAAGCATAATCTCTGAAAAGCCTAACAAAGATAAAAAAGATGCAAAATTAATATCGGAAAAAAAAAAACCTATCTTGGGTGTGAATAAAATAAAAAATAAATAAATTGAAGGTAATTGGAAATAGCTAAATTGGGGAATTAACATAGAAGGAAAAAATTAAGGAATATTACCTGAAAAAGGAAGATATTAGGGTTTATCTTCTCTCGTCTTTGTATTGTATCAGATACAGTAAAGTGCTAAGCTTTAACTTCACAATGAATAGAGTCACGGACACAGATCCAACTTCAGATCTGAAACTAAAGTGCTCGATGCAAAAAATATTTATCTTTAATAAGTTCTTAGACTTTTTTTTTTCTTTTTCTTTCTTTCTTCTGTTTTGAATTAAAAATTCATCTTTTAAACTTTTAATTCAAATATTTAAAATGTTCACAAATGCCTTAAGTATTAGTGTTCTAATTCATCTTTTTTGGTAGTGACCTTAAGTATTGTTTAACCAATTAAAAGAATTAATTTTTGCATGAAAAATGTGTATTTATGACTTTGATTGGCATTTGACTTATATTTTTAAAATAAATTTTCTTTTATAAAGCTTATTGAATAATGTCCTTAAAACATATATTTGACTTATATTTTTAAAATAAGTTTTCTTCTATAAAGACTATTAAATAATGTCTTTTTTTTGAAGAAACTATTAAATAATGTCCTTGAAACATTTTTTTTAACATATATTTTTTAGGGTTAATACTGTTTTTAGTCCCTGTAATATTAGCGAATTCCGGTTTTAGTCTCTGTAAAATAAAAAAAAAGATTATGTCCTTATAATTTCAGATTCCTCCACATTTGGTCCCTTATTTAACCACATCAGCAAAATCTGCATAAATTACGTCCTTGTAATTTCAGATTCCTCCCACTTTTGGTGTTTGTAATTTCAGATTCCTCCACTTTTGGTCCCTCATTTCACGTGCCATGTATGCAGATTCTGCTAACGTGGTGAAATGAGGGACCAAAAGTGGAAGAATTTGAAATTACAGCAACAAAATCTTTTTTTTTACAGGGACTAAAACCGGAATTCGCTAATATTATAGGGACTAAAAGCGGTATTAACCCTAATTTTTATTTGTTAATCATTCGAATCCCGAGAATATAAGACTTTAGTAATATGAAATTGGGCATGAACCAAATAAAATTTGATCAATAATTTCCACCGAAGAATCGAACTCATATTCTCTCAAACAATTTATTCTCAAAGCAATGATATTTGTCAACAATTCTGCACAACTTTTGGGATAGGGAGATAAAGAGGAAGAGAGAGATTGAGAGAGTAAAAATAAAATAAGAGTATGAGCTAGACTTGTCCAAAAATTCGAAAATGATTGTCCAAACTTCTCTTATCTTTAAGTAGAATTCGGTAATCATTTAAATTTAATTACTTTAACAATTTTACCATCAAATAAAAGCGAACAAAATTTTGGAGAATAAAAAAATTATTATTAATTAATGTCACATCAATAACTATTTTACCCTTAAAACAATCAATAACTATTTTACAACCTTTTCTCTAAAAAAAAAAAACTATTTTACAAGCACAAGACAATATTTTACCTCTTGTTTGATTGGGGATTACATTTTGCATGTTATTGTTAGGAAGGAGTGTTTTTTTTTTTTTAAAAAAAAAATAGGTTAGTGATTAGAAATTCACCTCTATACAACTGAAGAAGTAGGAAACCAGGTTCAAACCTCGGCTCATATGTATATACCCATTTTATTTTTTGGAACTTATATACTCATAAATAAAAACTACGTAAATATACTTTCATTTATTATTTGAAATTCAAACATCCGATTAACCTCTAAAAAACATCCGATTAAATTACGCAATTCCTACATAAATAAGATATTATTTATGAATTTTAACAAATAAAAAAGTGTGACATAAGACTTGGTCCAAACTAGCCTAAGACTTAGACCGAATTCACGCCATCTCCTTTATGAAGTTGTATAAATACCTCCCTCCGTTACAATGCAAACTATACATTTTTTCCATTTAGAAACCTCTCACCTTTTGCCCTCTTATTGTCTTGAGTGTCAGAGTGTTTACATTACAGGTATCAACCCCAACATTTACGCTCAATAAAACTCTGTTATAGTTCGACCTATCTTCTCTATGCGTCAAAACAATTATTCTTTACTTAAATGCAGCATGTGCTATTTTACTAATGTTTTTTTTAAACCATCTTGAAACTATTATTTCATATTTCTACTTGAATCGAATCACCATAGCTATTCGAGGGATTTTTGGATTCCCTATGGTCATTAGAAAGAAAAAAAACATGAAGTCAAGGGATGGTCATTACAAGAAAGATCAAACAATTTGATTGAAAACATGTTAGTTGACGCGATTCTTTTGTTTGAATGAATATGTATTTTATATGTTGTCTTTGTTGTTATAGTTTAGTGGTTTGGTTGTGACTAAAACATTTAGTATGAAACTTCAGATTCAAACTAGTTCACCATATTTCTTCATCTCCTCGTGTGTGTTTATTTGAGGATGAGTTGGTGACTAAACTACCGGGGAAAAAGAAAGCAAAAAAGTGTTAATTTCTTAATTTGGCTGTTCAAATTGATCAAAGAAACTAGCGCGCGGCTTTCATTTTTGGGTTTTAGCTCAAAACCTTACGTGCTCACCAAAAAAATCATCTGAAAATCGTAAACTTCTTCTCAAAATGGATACACACGCACGAGTTTGATGAGAAGAATATATCTCAGGATATCTTAGTATCTCATACTGAATTTAATGATTTGTGTACCAAAATTAAGGATACTCACGAGTCACATGAAACACTACTACCTTTTTTTTTTTACTCATCGTGAAACACTACCTATTACTAAGTTTTGTACCAATGAAAAGAGAATCCCTCACAAAGGTGTAATAACATGTGAGACCCTTACATATATGCTTTTAGGCACGGATATCTTTAGGGAGAAGTGAGAGTGTCACGCAAAATTCACCCTTGACAACAAACTAAATTAAGTTGTTTTTATGGAGATTTTAAATTTCCCAACAACCATGAACGACCTTGAACGTGGGGAGACTTTGAAGAATGACAGCTCTCCTTCTTGAGGAAAACTTTTAAATTTAATAGATGGATGTACTATTCTTTCAAAAAAAAAAAAAAAATAGATGGATGTACTATTAAATAAAATAAAATGTACTTGTACTTGATCTAGATTTCTTGCAGTTGATGTCAAGTGCAGGTTCCTACATTTAGTGCAAATTTTATTCAAAGACAAAATAGAAAGAGATTTCACACTTTTCCGGGTCCATTCAACTAAAATAAGTTCAGTGAATAAATAAAATGTAATTTACAAGTGAATCAAAAGATACCAATTTAAATAAGTAACTACATCTCCCTCAAGCAACATGCACCAACAACAGACAAAAGAATACAAAACAAAACACGCTATATAAATATGTACCACAAAAAGTCAATCCTAAAATTCATGCCTCCTAGGATAGGATAATAATATAAACATGAATCTAACAATCACTTCAGATTTATTTATTCAATTATTAATTAATAACCGATGTGAATGATATCATGAATTAATTAAGAAATCCTTTTGTGAATGGTGACAGGGAAACCACCTTCCATCTGTGCACTCAAGAAAGAAATGAAATTTGGATGTTCAGCCAAATGAGGTTCTGGCACAACCTTAAACTTCCCAACAATACCAGCAACAATCCTTTTCATTTGCATAAATGCCATTTCCTTCCCCAAACAAATCCTCGGCCCAGCCTGAAAAACCGGATAACTATAAGAATCTCTCGGTACAAAAACCCGCTTCCCATACTCATCCTTCTCCAACCACCTTTCAGGCCTAAACTCGGCCCAATCCTCCCCCCATAAACTCTCCATCCTCCCCATCGCATACACATGATAAGTAACCATAGTCCCCTTTTTCACCACCGTTCCATCTGGTAAAACATCGTCGTTTATTGCTTCTTTACTATCCATCGGTACAGGTGGATACAATCTCATACTCTCGCTTAGCGCGGCATGTGTATAAACCAATGTCTTCACTTCATCATAATCTAAGGATTCAGATTTCTCATTTATTTCCTTCAAAATTTCCTCCTCTATCCGTGGATTTTTCCATAATAACCAAAAAAACCACGTCAACGCTGCAGAAGTTGTATCTTTTCCAGCTAAAATAAAACTTATTACAATATCCGTTACGAAATCTTCCTCCGAATGACCTGAACTTAAAAATCGTGACAACATATCTTGTGTATGAAGTGAATTATTCTCTTTTAATTCTTGCTTTTTTTCGCGGACTATTTTGTTCGCGAATTCTCTTATTTCTGTTACTGCTTCACGTAGACGCTTTTCTGAACCTATGTTGAAACGTTTCTTCATTTTCCATATAACTGGTATTGGTAAACGGAAACGTCTGCTGCTGATTTCTGTTGCATCTTCAAAAGCTTGTGCGAACTTCGTTCTTTTAGCTGATGGAGTTAAGTATTCTGGATCAAAACCAAACGCGATTTTGCAGATGTTGTCGAACGTGAAACGTTGGAGAATGTCTTGGAAATCAAGGGTTGGTTTGGTTTGTGTTGATGAACTGAGGATAGGGATTAAACGGTTGGTGAGTTCCGTGTCAACCACGTCTTCCACAAATTTTCGTAGTGATTTCGTGTTGAATTCATGGCTTGCAACTTGACGTTGAAACTTCCAATTTTCGCCATTTGTGTTGAAGATTCCGGTTCCTAAGAAATCAGAGAGGGTTTTGGTGAAGATGGAGCCTTTTTGGTAATTGGAAAATTGGTTTTTGAGGATGTGTTGAACGGTGGATGGGTTTCCGGTGATGATTTGGCGGGTGCCTAAGGGACGGTTGAGGTTGAAAGTGGCGGAGGGTGCTATTTGAACGATGTCGGAGAGCCATTGGATACGGCGGTTTCCGACGTTTCTGATGGATAAGTAGGAACCAACTAGAGGGTATGATTTTGGGATGGTGATGTTGTTGGTGTTGGTTGAAGATTTCTTGTTTGGTTTTGTTAAGAAGAATATTATGGGAAGGGTTAACAAGAGAAGAGGTAAGAAATATGGAAGAAGCATTTCAAACATTGTTCTAAAATTCAAGAGTTTAGAGGGAAGAAAGTATATGAAATAAATATTCAAGTATCGGTAAGCAGACAAGGGAAGACTTTTTTGGTTTATGTTGGATTTGTTTTGTGAAGAGAAAGAAACAATATGTGTGTGTATATATAGTCCAACATATATAATAGTCAACATCCCACAAGGGTCTCCATCTATTCTCTAAAGTCTCAACTAATTATTTATATTATAAAAACATTGAAAAAAAAAGTGAAAAAACCCGAAATTCCAAATTGTGCAGGAATTTCTTCAAACTAGATTCATTCACCAAATAAATTAATAACAAGCTTATAGGGCAAAACTGTAGCAGAAATTTGCTCAGGGTGAAAGTAATTGGAAATAGCCAAGTTTTCTTTTATCTCATGGTTAGTTTATATGTTCATATTTTTATCAAAATTATAATCTTTTTATATATGTTTAATTAAGATGTGTCTAAATTTTGTCAATTTATTATATTGAACAGGTTTATTTCCATATTTTTTTCAATAATATGTTAAAATTATCTCTATTAGAACAATAAATGAAATGGAAAATTGCAAGAGAATGAAAACATTCCGTTTATTTTATTAGGTACTCAAATCAAAATTCACTTTTTTTAGAGACAAAATATGATTTTACTATATGTTTTATATTTTTTTGGAGTTCAAAGTGGACATGGCCCTCACTCTTGTCATCTACCTATTAGAGTATTTTGGCGGATTCAATTATTATTCTGTAAGTTTCTGAATCATTATCGTGAACAAATAAAATAGTGTGAATTGAAGAAAAAGTATTGTCTATAAAGTAAAGTTTTATTTGTATTGTTAGTCTTTAATTAAATAGATGTGCTATTTTACTAATGTTTTTTTTTTTTTTGTAAAACCACCTTTCTTGAATTCCCTATGGTCATTAGAAAAAATGTGAAGTCAATGATCCTCGTTGCAAGATAGATCAAACACAATTCGTATGTTGTCTTTAGTGTATTGTCTTTTTTAAATTGAAGAAATAGAATTTTTTTTTATTATTGTCTAACGATTGAAAACAGTGCAGTGTTCAAATTGTGATGTTTTATCTGTTAATGTGTTTCTTCAATTTTGTTTGAATGAATGTATTTTATGTGTTAATTTCTTAATTTGGTTGTTCAAATTGTTTGAAGTAATTAACAGTTGTTCAAATTTCCTTAGGTTACGTGTTCAAATTTCCTTAGGGCCTGTTTGATTTAGTTCTCAAAAACAGTTTTTTGGTTTTTAAAAGGAAAAACTTGTTTGGATATGCTGTTTTAGAAAATTGTTTTTAAAAACAATTTTCAAAATTGCTGTTTTAAAAAGTAAAAAAGCAAAACAGCTTTAACGTGTTTTCATTTTCGGTTTTGCATTTTTCGTTTCAAAATTTTGAAATGAGAAAACACGGAAAAATAACCAATTTTCATTTATGGCATTACCGTAATATTCTGCAACTTTATTCATTGTTCTTGGACAATATTTTTCACTCTATTCTGCAACTATTTTGTGGGTTAACTTGAAGGTGAGAAAAACACAAGAAGGGGGGTTGAATTGTGTTTTGAAAAATTCTTCGTTTCTCCTAAAAACTGAACACACTGATCAGAAGCTAAGTGAGTCAGCTTCTGAAGTGATGGTCAGAATCTAAATGCAGCGGAATAAAACAGAGAGAGGGAAGAAGAACGACACAAAGCAATTATACTGGTTCCTTCCACAATTCGGAAGTAGTCCAGTCCCCCTTGCACTTCCAAGGAGATTTCACTAAGAGTAATATCTGATTACAATTGCTCAAGCACACAAGCAAGAGACTTCCTTTGCTCAAGCACACAAGCTAGAGACTTCCTTTGCTCAAGAACACAATCAAGAGACTTCCTGCTCAAGCACAACTGCAAGAGACTTCCTAACTAAACAAAATTACACAGAAAATTGTTTAAGGTTGAACACTTGATATACAATCAGAGGTGCTCACAATATAAATCAGATACAGACTCAATGGACTTAAGAATTTCTAAGATATGACTTTGAGACACAGAAATTCTAAGTGAATGCAGAACAATTTCAGCAGAGGTTTGGCACTTGTAAAAATGTTGTGAGTCTTTCGTTCAGCGTTCTTGCATTTCCAAAACTCTAAGTCTTCACTCCTTTTTATAGAGGTGTGAAAGAGACGTTGTGAAATTGCCAGCACATCAAAGAGTCGTTGTTGAAGCTTGATCTTTCACCAATGATATTTTGCCTGATTTGGTTGTTGTCCTATGAAGAACAAATTTGAAATCCATTCCTTATCCAAAGGAACATCTATGCAGGCGAAGCCGTATTCTGAAGCTGTTTTCTTGTCTTGTAGCGTGGACACAAAACAGAGTAGTGGAGAAGGTGGTTGTACAGTTCGTACAATAGTACAATGTCAACGCTTTCGTCCAAATTGCAAGCACATGCCTTTCAAACACCTTTGAAATGACCGTTGCAAAGTTCCACTAATTTTCTGCTGTGTTTTCGAGTCCAATAGACAGCTTTTGCAGTGTAGATTCTTCAATCTTTGAATCTTCTGCAAATCCAGTTGATCTTCAGCTTCTGGTGAAATGACTTCTGATGAGGCAGCTTCTGATGATGCAGCTTCTTCTGCTTCTGATGATGCAGCTTCTGATAATGTGGCTTCTGGACCTCTTGTCTTCAGGAGCACTATTCTTCAGGAGCGCGTTTTACTCTCTTCAGGAGCAGCTTGACTTCAGGAGCGCTTTCCACTTTCAGGAGCGTATTGCCTTCAGAATCGTCTAAGCTTCATTTCCATTTGCTCTTTATTTGCTCATTCAGAACCAATTAATGATGTAACTTTAACTATGGTCCTGTACACTTGAACAAATATTAGCTAGTCCAATTTACAATTTTTAATACCTTGTTATCATCAAAACTCTTTGAGGTTCATTGTTAAACACATTTTGTTCCAACAATCTCCCCCTTTTTGATGATGACAAACAATAGTATTTAAAATTGGTCAATTGTTGTTAATCTAATTAACGAGTTGACTTTGGGGTTTCTGAGGTTTGTAAGCTCAGAGTCTGAGGTTTGTAAGCTCTAACTCCCCCTGAGTCTGATAGTCTTTAAGGTGAGGTTTGTAAGCTCCCCCTAAGTTCTATCCAGGTTAATTAAATTCATTTTTCGCACAATAATATCAGAGCTTAAAAATTTGAAAGAATTGACTTATAGATAAGAAGAATGGTTCAATTAATTTTATTTGAAATTTGATACTTCACCCTTTTTGATACACCCTTTTAAAGGTAAAACAAAAAGATAGAAATTTTTTCAAAATTTTCAAATATTATTAATGGGGCTCAGAGCCTTTAAATACTATCACATATACTCCCCCTTTTGTCATTAGCAAAAAGACATAAACAAAAAGAAGAGATGAGAAAAACATAAGATTAAAGGTTCAGAGCATAATTCAAATAATTTTAAAGCATATTAACCATCTTCAAAGATTAAATAAACAAGCATAGCAAGCATTATTATCAAAGCAAATAATAACACACAAGGTATGAACAGTTAAAGATTTTCAGAAGCAAGAAGAATTCAGAAGCTTATAATATCAGAAGCGAAAAGAACTGAGTCAGAAGCAGAGATGATCAAAGAATATTAAAAGCCTAAAGAGACAAAAAAAATAAGCTAAAAGTGTGCAACTATGTGTTTGGCTTATTTCTCTAGAATCTTCTTCAGAAGCTCTTGAACATCAGCATACTTCTTGTCCATAACTTTTCTGTAGTTGTCTTCTCTGATCTTGGCTTCTTGCATATCAGCTTCCAGTTTTGATATCTTCAGCTTCTGCTCTAGTAGCTCTGTTTCAAGCATGTCATTTTCTTCTTTGAGCACCTTGTTCTCCTGAGCTAGAGCCAGGTTAGGTGCATCAATCTTTTCCAGGATCTCAGAAGGAATAATCAGATGCAGCTCCTTAGGCAGGAATTCATCAGGTTCTTTGCCTCTGATACTGAGTGGATTCTTCACCCAAGTACCAAGAACTTCAACATCTCAAGTATTCTCTTCTATTCCATTCAACCAATCTTCCAGCTTCTGCTTGGCTTGCTCTTGAGCCTCAATGCAGGAATCATGCAAAGCTGAAATCAGGTTGACGACCCTTTCTTTTATCTTTCTCCATTGCTTCTGATAGCTAACTTGATGACCTAAGTCATTTCTTCCCGCTATCAGTCTGAGAACTTCAGAAGCAATATCTTCCCACACATCTTTTAGTACTTGAGAATCCAGGTAAATGGTGGGAGGTGAAGGTTGTTTAGAGGGTTTTGGAGTGGCTAAGTGTATAATGGGTAGGTTTGATGATGATTGGTCATTTGTGGTGAAGGATTGGCTAGTTGATGGTTGGTCAGGAGTGGGGTCAACTACCATATCAGAGGCATGATCATTTTGATCATCCTCAGAGTCTGTGTCCATATCACATACACCAGTATGATGAGTGATCTTGATAACTTGTACTGGTGAAGGAGTTATGGAAGCAGAGGTTAGCTCAGGAACAATGTGTTCAGGAGCGGCAGTTTCAGGTTCAGGTTCAGGAATGGGTTTAGCAACTGGTTGTTCAGGAACAATATGTTCAGGAACGGTCTTTTGAGAAGTGACTTGTTCAGGAACAGATGGTTCAGGAACAGTTGGGGGTGATGAAGTTGTAGGGGGTGAAAAGGCTTTTTCTGGTGAAGGTTTTTGTTGAGGGGGGTCTTCTGAAACAACTTTATCAGAAGCAGCTGCTTCTGGAGTTGTCTCAGAGGCTTTTTCTGAGGTTGACTCAACATTTTCTGGTACAATCATGTTGAGGGGTTGAATGTTAAGAGGTTGAGGGTTAAGACGAAAGATATTATTAATGACTCTATCTCTCTGCACAGCCAATTCAGTCAACTTCTCATTGATTATATGACCAACTGGTTCATAAATGCTTGACTGAGATGGCTTTGTGTTGGTATTGGTTGATGTTGACTGGCGTTTTACTGGTTTTCGAAAAAGTTGAGCTATGGGTATATCATCATCAGAATCTGAAGATGATGATGAGGATTTTGAAGAAGGTGAAGGAGAGTCACTGGATATCTCATGTACTACTGGTTCTGAGTGTGTGAAGATATTGTTTTATCTTGGTTTTTGGGTGTCAAACATTGATTACGTTTGAACCTTTTTAACCGGTGATATCTTATTTTTTCTTGGGAAGGGAAAAAGTAAGCAAAACCCTTGAGAATCGAGGTCCGGGAGTTGTTTTCGCTACGGGAAGGTGTTAGGCACCCATAACGACTATAGTATCCTATAGGAACCGTCTTTAATTTCTACGCGCGCGCTTTATTTTTAAATGCTATTTTGAAAATGTTATTTACACCTAAAGTTTGCTAAATGAAGAATTGGAGGGAGAAGAATGTTTTTGAATTTTTATTGTTAGTTGAATTGAAGGAATTTTGTTCCTTGCCTACGTACCCGTTTAAGGGATCAAATCCACCGTAGTTCTCTTCCAAAAATGTTTTTGTTTTTGTTGGTTGATTTTAAGTTTTGAAAATTGGAGTTTGAAGAATAGAAAGAGGCCTCAAGGGCATGAGATTGGGAAATTGTGAGGTTGAATTAGTCATTTGTAAAAACAAGTCAACGTATGATTAAAATTTGTTTGAAGTTTGATTAAGAAAATGAAAAGGAAAATCAATGGAGTTTTGACCCCAAGGTTTATTGTAAAAAATGCTTGAGTGAAGTTGTTCACATTTGTTTGGAAAATTGGTTTTTTCTAAGTATAAGTCCTAGGCATTCATCTAAACATACAATCCTAAACATACATCTAAACATGCATATTCTAGCTATATTATAGTGATGTGTGTGCATGTGTCGGTGCTTGTGTCGGTGTACATCATTAGAGTCCATTGTCCTTTACATCATACCCTAGATACATTCTATGGCCTCTTTGCCAAGAAAATTAAAAGTGCACAAAGGAAAAATATTACAAAACTCCTAAGTGTTTACATTCTAATTTTGATACAAATTCAATTGCAAGCAAGAAAGAAATAGGGATGAATATGGGATGAAATGGAGATGCTTATGAAATGATGAAACATGAAATGAAAAGAGTTAGTAGCATATGACAATATCAAAGGAAATAAAGCAAGAGAAACACTAGAATATAAAGGATAGAAAATGAGTGCAAACATGGCTAAAATTTGTTCATAAGATACCAAGTGACCTATAATTCTCACATTCCAATACATTTTAAAGGTTTAGAAACAAGTCTTGGAATGGGAATTAAGGCAACATGAGTTACTTGGCATTTTAGAACAAATTTTAAGCATATTTACATTACTTAACTATACAATTAACTTGTAAGCTAAGTAATTAATCAAGATTCATGCTCATGCATTAATATCAACACAAACAGTAATTAAAACTCCCTCAAATCAAGTGGCATAGGTCACAAGTGTTCATCAAGCAATGGGATTGAAATCAAGCAAAGTTTCATTCATTTTTAGCACAAAATATGACAAAAATAGCAAGAAAATTAACACCTTATTTTTTTTAACCAATTTTAACATATGAAAATCATCACAAAATGCTACAAAAATATCAAGAAGCCTACATGAATTTTTTGGGATTTTTTAAAGGTTTTATGGACTAAAAAGTGCAAGAAAAATTCTAATCCTAACAAAAATAAGGAAAAAAAATGCTTCAAATGCTTTTCTCAAGTTTTTAGCACAAAAAATGTCACCAAAATGTTGAGAAGAATATTAAGAACACATTAGAAAAATTTAGAAATTTTTTGTGAAGAAATTGGACTGGAAAGGGTGCAAATAGCAAAAAACAACAAGAAGCATGCAGGATAGGGGGTACGAAAAGCAAAACAAGCATACAGGCATGGAAGTTGGGCTCAGGGAGAGAGGGCCTGGGTCATGGAGCAGACCATGGGTTAAACCATGGGTCGAACCGGTTCAGTGGCCTATATAAGGCCTTGAACCGGTTCCTCCTTCATTTCCCCACTCCTTTTCTCTCACTAAAAAGAAACTAGAGAGAGAGAGTCTGCAAATGACTCTCTCTTCTCCGACGAGGCTTACCTTCTCCGACGTGGCGGCCGGCGGTGGCGCCGCCGCGTCGGAGCTTCGAACTACTCCGATCCAAAACCTATTTACATGATTTTAAAGCCCTTTCTCTCCTCTATATGATTTTGAAACTAGTTTTTGGACATGAGTCTTAGATTCGAGCAGATCTAAGCCTGAAGCTTACGTTCCTAGGGTTTTGAAAAAGTTCTCTAATCTTCTTGGAATCAAACCCTAACCTGACCTATTTTTTATGCTGATGATGGATTTAAGCTTTGATTTGAAAAATAAACGGTGAATCTCCATGATTTTGCTTTTGAGGGTTCGGTTTTCAATCCTTTTCAAGTCTTTTCGAATCTTCGCATCAATTCACCATTTATTTTCCATTTTAAGCCTTCGATGACGAATACGAATGCAAACGAGAAGGTTTTCATGTGTTTACCTGGATTCGTTTGGAGGTTCGAACAAAAGGATCCTGCGTTCGTTCTTGATTATTCTGGTAAGCCTTCGAAGCCTCTTGGACCGAAAATAAATCGGTGAATCTTCTTCTTCTCTTCCACGAAACCCTTCGTGATCGCAAAGAATTCGTCTCCGATGAGTTCTTGCTTGAATTGCGAAGGTGAGGGTTCAGTGATGACAAGTTTCTGAGAACCTTCTATGAATTCACATCAATTCTTGTGCTATGATTGTTGAATCAGGTTTAGTTGTGGTGGAATTGGTTCGAATCTATGATGAATCGATGAATTGAGTTCTGGAAATTTTCTAGGGTTCCATTGTGTTCTTGGTGATTTCTGGAAACGGTTACAGTTTTGATCTTTGAAATTGGAGAGAGAATGATGAAATGTGTTTGTGGTGATTTGCCACGTAATGATTGATTCTCCCTCTGTGACTGGTGATGTGGCCTTTATATAGGTGACATGTGTAATGACTGGACCAATGGCCTTGTGACACCTGGAACTGGACTTGTTTGGCTCGGCCTTGACTATTTTTGGACTTTGGGACCCTTTCTGCAATTTTGAAAGTTGGAGGACTAACCTGCAATTTAGGCAAAGGACTATTCTGCAAAAATTTTGGACAAAAGGATTAAAAAAAAACTTCGAAGGACTAAAAATGACTTTAAAAAGAATTTAAAAAAGGTTTAAAGGTAAAATTTAGAACTTAGGAGGACTTGAATGCAAATTTTTTTGGAAATTTTGGACTTTAAAACAACAAAAATAATAAAATTGACTTAAAAAATGTAATTTGAAATAAACGTAAAGCGAAACGACTAAAATTTGACAAAACGGACTAAAACGAGCCAATGGTCTAAATGAGGTACTTTAAAGTAACCTCTCTCTGCCGAAATTTCGTGCGAAATGACCAAAATGCCCCTGGGGCTAAAATGATTGAAAATGACTCAGACACAAATTTTAAAATGGATTTTTAACAAGAAATTGAGGCAAAGACTCATACAAGCAAAATTAAAAGACTCAGAGACAATTTTTAAGATTTGAACAGAGCTTTGACACTTGAAATGACTAAAATGCCCCTAGGGGCAAAACTGACCTAAAATGACTTCAAATGCAATTTTTTTTAAAATGGATTTTGACATAGAATGAAACAAAGACTTATTCAAACTACTTGAAAGGACTCAAACAAAATTTTAAAAGATTGAAAGAAATCTTGACAAAGGAAATGACTAAAATGCCCCTGCATGTGAATTTTGCAAATAACATTGAGATAAAATGCAGAGAAAGATGCAATTGATCAGAGACATATCAAATGACTTAAAATGCAAGAAAGGAAAAATTGATTAGTATTTTTAGGTCCAAAATTAGGGTATAACAGATATTACCTGTTGTAGAAGGTTCTGAACAATCAGCTGACTTCATTTGATCGTCTTCAGCAATGCCAGAAATTTTAAGAAGTTGTGATGCTTCTGTCATTACCCTCTCTTGAAGTTCAGAAGCGATCTCCATAGCTTTTCCAATAGCTTCTGACACATTAGTAGGAGCTTCACCCTTCTCAGACACATGAGGAAAGTCCTTGGTTCTCCTTACTGCTGGCTTCCTCTTCTTCTTTGGTACTACAGGTTGATTACCAGTAATGCCAACATCCATGATCAACCTCGAATCCATGTCTTCAATAGCTTCTTCAATTGATGGTACAGATGAACCACCAATCTTGAGCTTGTCAGCAGCAACTCTTGCCTTCTTAACTGTCTTTTCAACCTCCAGATAATCTTCTGCAGTCATTTTCCTTTTAGATCTTCTGCCTTTTGCTAGAGGCACTGCACCACCAAACATTTCTTCAGGAACTTCATCCAACCTGATGATCTTGTTGGTTGTCTCATAGTGATCCTTGATGTACCTCATCTGCACTTCAATAGGATCCCGTTTGCAAATGGGTGGAAAATCTCTCATAAGATCAGACAACACATGGGATTCACTTAAATCAGTTTGAAGTTGGGTGACTTTACTGATTAGCTTCATATTTAAGAGAGTATGAGCATTAATGAACTTTCCAGTCTTAGTGTCAAGTAGCTGATCTGTGTAACCTTGAGATCTACTGAGACTGTCCAAGACACCTCCTTGATAAAATATCTCCGATAAGAGTCTTCCATAAGGAACCCAGGGTTTATCCAGTAGCTGACTCTGTTTCAGACACTCTATGAGGTACTTGAACATATATTTGGGCACGTTCACTTTTTCCTTTTTGATGAAGTGCTGGAGAAGGACCTTCTGAGCTAAATTTGGTTTCACACTGTCACCACATGGAAACAGGTTCTCATTCTGAATCTTCAGAAGCATCTTAGTTTCCATGCTCAGTTCAGCATATTTCTTCTCCTTCTCAGAATTGTATATTACCAAATTAGCTTGCTTTTTCCAAATGCGTTTTTCTGCAGCATCTGAAAGATCAATTCCAGAATAGTATCCAGACGCTTCAACCTTAAGAACATCTTCTATCTGCCATTGAGTAATTCTTACTGGAATACCGCAGATACTTGATCTGATTTCGTCTTCAACAAACGGCGCAAGACCCAGTTCTTCTCTTGTATTCCCTTCTAATTCAGGATACATTAACACCATCTGACTTTCCTCAGCTAGGGATGCCGCTCTGTTGTAAAATTTTGCTCTTACCCAGAAGTGTCTAACCAGAGCTTCATATGTTGGTCCATTCAACATTTTGAAGTAATGCATGAGTCCTTGCTTTTCATAGTAGCTTCTGATCCAACACTTATGAAAGGCCAGAGAATCAAAATCCACTGGATTCTCTATCTGAACTTGTAAATCCCATTCTTCCAATTTCATGCTTCTTCCTCTGTAGTCATATTCAGGGACCATTCGTGAAGTAGATACTGAACCTTCTCGTTGCGAACTTGATGATGTCATTTTGATGATGATTGAAGAAGATTTAGAGAATATAGGGTTCTAAGGTTTTTGCGCTTACTTCGCAAGAGGTTTGAGAGCAAAATGTGTTTGTTGTGAGTGAGTAGTGTGTGAATTGAAAAAGTGTTTAAGAGTAAAAACGTTTGCAATTCAAAAGAGACAAACAAACATAACATTAATGACAAATTGGGGGCGCGTGAAAAGTACTTTCAAAGCTATTAAATCATCATTGTCTTTTTTGTTATACACCAACACATACAGGCCACGTAAGAAGTTCACAGAGTAACTACCAAGTTAGTGGGCCAGAAGTTACTTTTAAAAAGTAACTCCCAACGTTTCCACTAATTCAACTATTCGAAAGCAATAAATCCAGCTTCTGGACTTCAGATGCTGACGTCATCATTATCAGAAGCGAGTTTTCCTCAGAACCTCAATAAAGAGCTTCTGATGGACTACTGCTTCTGAACTAACTTCAGAACCTAAAATCCTATTCAGGAGCAAGCAAACTTTAATCAGACACGTAGTACATGTTCAAATTTTTCTTTATAAAATCAAATCTTTCAACAGTTAAAGGCTTAGTAAATATATCAGCCCATTGATTTTCAGTATCAATGAATTGTATATCTAAAATTCCTTTTTGAACATAATCTCTGATAAAATGGTGTTTGATTTCAATGTGCTTAGCTCTTGAATGCAAAATTGGATTTTTAGACAAACAAATAGCAGCAGTATTATCACAATAAATGGGAATACTGTTAGCAATTATCTGATAGTCTTCCAACTGATGTTTCATCCAAAGCAGTTGTGTACAACAACTTGCAGCTGAAATGTATTCTGCTTCTGCTGTAGACATAGCAATAGTTGTTTGTCTTTTGCTAGCCCAGGATATAAGATTATCACCCAGAAATTGACAATTGCCACTGGTTGACTTTCTTTCAATCCTATCACCAGCATAATCAGCATCACAGAATCCAATTAGCTTATAATCTAAGGATTTCCTATAAAGGAGTCCAAGATTAGTTGTTCCTTTCAAATACCTGAAGATTCTCTTGACAGCAGTCATATGAGATTCTCTAGGATCTGATTGGAATCTTGCACACAAGCATACACTGAATAAAATATCTGGTCTAGATGCAGTAAGGTATAACAAAGAACCAATCATACCTCTATACAGCTTCTGATCTACTTTAGCTCCTTCATCTTCTTTGCTTAAGGTGCACGTAGGGTGCATTGGAGTGTTCATCACTTTACAATCTTCAAGTTTGAACTTCTTCAGAAGCTCCTTTGTGTACTTTGATTGATGAACATAGACTCCATCTTTGCATTGATTGATTTGAATGCCAAGGAAGAACTTCAGCTCTCCCATCATGCTCATTTCAAATTCATCCTGCATCAACTTAGAGAATTCCTTGCAAAGAGATGCATTAGTAGAACCGAATATTATATCATCAACATATATTTGCACAACAAGAATATCTTTCCCAAGGGTCCTTCTGAAGAGTGTTGTATCAACCTGTCCTCTTTTAAAATCATTCTTGATTAAGAAATTACTTAGTCTATCATACCAAGCTCTGGGAGCTTGTTTCAAGCCATATAGTGATTTCTTCAGTTTAAAAACATGGTCAGGATATTTAATATCCTCAAATCCAGGAGGTTGCTTGACATACACTTCTTCTTCTATGACACCATTTAGAAATGCACTCTTGACATCCATCTGATATAATATTATGCCATGATTAACTGCATAGGAAAGAAGTAACCTGATTGCTTCCAATCTTGCAACTGGAGCAAATGTTTCAGTGTAATCAATGCCTTCTTGTTGACTATACCCTTGTGCAACAAGCCTGGCTTTGTTTCTTGTTACTTCACCTTGCTCATTCAGCTTGTTTCTGAATACCCATTTTGTTCCAATAATGTTCTTGTGCTGAGGTTTGGGTACCAGATCCCACACATCATTTCTTTGAAATTGATTCAACTTTTCTTGCATAGCTAGGATCCATCCATCATCTGAGAGTGCTTCATCAACTGTTGTAGGTTCAATCATTGAGATTAGTCCAATCATTGACTCTACTTGTCTGAAATGTGATCTTGTTCTTCTTGGACTATCTTTATTTCCAATGATTAGCTCCTCAGGATGTGAAGACTTATGTTTGAATATGTTTCTGGGAGGATCTGCTTGATGTGAGCCATCTTGTGCTTCATCAGAAGCAGTTTCATCTTGTGCTTCTGATGTGGGTTCAGCTTCTGGACTATCTTCAGATTCAGTTATCTGATCAGGTTCTGGAGTAACTTCAGGAACCTGTATCTCTGCAAAACTTTCATCTTGTTTTGAAGTTTTATCTTCAAGCTCTTTGTCATCAAATCTGACGTGCATAGATTCTTCAACACAGAGTGTCTCTGAATTATACACTCTGTATGCCTTTGACCTTTCAGAGTAACCTAAAAAGATTCCTCTTTGGACCTTGGCATCAAATTTCTTTAGGTAGAGCTTGTTGTTCAGAATGTAACATGTACATCCAAATTGATGAAAGTAAGAGATATTTGGTTTTCTTCCTTTAAAGAGTTCATATGCAGTTTTCTCCAAAATAGGTCTAATATAGATCCTGTTTTGAACATAACATGCTGTATTCACTGCTTCTGCCCAAAAATGTTTAGCCAAATTGTTTTCATGGATCATGGTTCTGGCCATTTCTTGTAACGTTCTATTCTTTCTCTCTACAACCCCATTTTGTTGTGGAGTTCTAGGAGAAGAGAATTCATGGATGATTCCATGTTTTTCACAAAAAGCTTCAAATGGCTCATTTTCAAATTCTCCACCATGATCACTTCTGATTTTCAAAATTTTTGACTCTTTTTCAGTTTGAATTTGTGTGCAGAAGTTACTGAATACCTCATATGCATAATCCTTACTTTTCAGGAATTTCACCCAAGTCCATCTGCTATAATCATCAACAATGACTAATCCATATTTACTTCCATATAAGGATGCAGTACTCACTGGTCCAAATAAATCAATATGGAGTAATTCTAAAGGTCTTGAGGTTGAAACAATGTCTTTGGTTTTAAAAGATGATTTCACAATTTTCACTACTAAAAAAATGTCATTTTCGGACGAAATTTCGGACGGTTTTGGGACGGAATTTACGGACATTTCCCACGGAATTCGGACGGAAATGTGTTTTCGGACGGAATTCGGACGGATAAGGCGTTGTCCGAAAAAGCCGCGTCGCAAATCATAATTCCGTCCCAAATTTCGTCCCAAAAATATTTGGGACGGATTTCGCACGATTACGTTTGTGGGACATGTGAATAGATTTCAGACGCATTTCGGACGGAATTAAGTTTAATTTCCTACGAATTTCGGACGGAATTAAGTTTAATTTCCTACAGTTTTCGGACGGAATTAAGTTTAATTTCCTGCAGTGTTCAGACAAATTTTCCAACGATTTTCGGATGAAATCTTAAGGAACCTTAAAATATTTACCACGCTTTTCGGGAGAGATTATATGCTTTTTTTTTTATACAGAATTGCAACAAAATTAATTTATTTTAATGAGTTTAAAATAAATTGAAATCCCAAAATTATATTCAATAATACATACTAGATTCAAATAAAAATAAATAATAATTCAAGAGTAAACAAATGCTCATTGTCTAAAACAAAATTATACAAACTAGATTCATATATGTGCTCAATGTTCTAGCACAATATATCACAAAATAACATGACTAAATTGTTCACTAGTCAATACTCAAAAGTAAATTAACAAAAATTTGAGTAATACTTTGTTCAAAAGATGACGTACTCGAACACAAGACAAACATATACCCATAGATATAGAACCATCGGTATGAATGGAGCTCCCTTGAGTTGAGGCACTATTTGCAATGTTTGCCACTGATAAATTCTTAAAATTTTTATCGGATGCCCAATAAAGTATTAATTGATTCCATATTGGCTCAGGGATGTACTTTAGCCAGTATTTGGAATTTTCTGCATAGTTTTTCGTCTCTTGATACATCATACCTCTGAATCTACCTTCTCCCTTGATTTCAAAAATTTGGCGAATCCTAGCATCATATTTAGGTTCCCATTTACAATACTTCTACAAAATTGCACCCAATTAACATGTTAGCAATTCAAAATTTTCAAGAGTCTTTAATTGTTCAATAACTAATGGAAAAAAAAAACACTTAGATAAAGTACTTTGTGCACTACACTAATATTCATCTTAACTACCAAAAACTTACGTCAGCAAAGGCATTTTGTATCTATTAAAACAAAGTCGTTTAGCGAAATTTATGTTAACCGACTGAATTGTATATAAAGCATTGTAGCTAAGTATTCTTCTTAAAGAAATATATTACTAATTAACTATAAATTACTAATTATATAACTATTACCTTAAATTCAGTAAACCATAACAACTTCTGGTCAAGAGATGCATGTCCCCATGTAGGACAAAACCAATCAAATTTGCTCTTAATGGATTTCGTCAAGAAACGAATAGCAGTTGATGGATTGAACCTGTTAATACAAATTGTTAATATACATGCATCAATTATTTTCTACAAAAAATTAAGTTAATTTCTCAAAAGTATAATATTTAACTTACTCATTTCGATACGGCTCTATTTTCTCAAGGCATTCTTGATCAATTCCTTCATCTTCATCAGGTTCAATGGCAGATGATTGAGTGTGTGGCAAAGTTTGTTCAGAATTTTGAGGTATGGTAGTTGATGCGTTCGGAGTGTTTATGTGTGGTGATGGTGTAGGTTGTGCATGTGATAATGATTGACTTAGAGATACATGTGGAGATGGTGTAGTAGGCGTAACTTATACAGCAATTCGCCCTCTACCAGTTGAGTATCGACCTCGAGAGGATAAAGTCCTTCCACCTCTGTTAGTACCTCTTCCAGACATCTAAAACAACAATTTGATTAACTGCCAAAATAACTTTTCTTTTTAAATGACAAATTTATTCCCAAGCAAAACAGACCTAACAAACCTAGGCAATTAGACCAGCACTAACAATAAAACCACACCAGAAAACCAAATGGCATAATGTACATATCAAGGCTGAACATAGTAAAAAAAATTATTAGAAATATTTACATTTTAATAGCATGAATGAAATCCAGACATAAAACCATTACAGCAATTAGTGATGTCAATGCATGTTTTTTCCTCTCATTTTTAAGTCTCTATGATAGTCCATAGTTTCTATACACAACCTGTCTACAATTGAAGATTCACTTTAAACATGAATTGTGATCCGTAATTTATTACTCCCTAGTCTAATTATGCCATGTTTTGCGCCTAACAGTTGGTAAACTGGATTCACTTTTCAATAGTTCAACCAAGTTATGTAAAAAATTCCTTTAAACTTATAGAATGCACCAAAACAAAATTAAGATGATAAGTTGAAATTCCACTTTTTGAAAGTTTATTCTTAACCTCTATCAAGTGTATTCTTTCAACTATCTTGAATTCTAGAGTGCCTGACATGCTAAATTTCAAAATCTCAAGACCAACTCATACCTTCCAATGCAGCTAAATTTAGCATCGCTATAACCAGTATTTGACATTATTTTTTACTAAATAGAACACTGAAAATTTCTTCAAATTCTCCTATGTTATAGCGCCAGTATCAACATAAACTCTGATTGATGCTAAAAATAATTCAACAATGACATGCATGATAATTAAAATTGGGCAAGAGCAATTTATTTCTTTAAAGAAGGACAAAACACAAAGTGCATTTAATTGTAAACAATGGAAAAATTGTGACACCATAAGGATGGTTGCTTCTCCTTAATTGCAAAACCATAGTCCGTAGCCAGGTATTGAGTTGCAGAACTACTGCCACAGCTGGTAAACCCTTGAAAACTTAAAAAAAAAAAAAAATTTGATCATTATCATGTCCAATGGAGATAATCTATAACAAGGTGTCACCAAAAATATAACACCCAACATCAGGTATATCTAGCTACCAAAATACAACACCAAAAGTATGCCAACAGAAAAACAGAACTGAGATACACACACTTAAACACCAAAACAGAAAAGAAAAAAACAGCACAAAAACACTAACTGCATCTAGAAAGAACAACCACCTAGAAAAAAATACACTAACAACCACAACAGCAGCACTCTAGCTGCACAAACACACTAGCTGCACCTAGAAACAGCAGCAGCAAAGCAACGCCCCATACACAGCTGCTAAAGGCACCAAAACTGGCTAAAAAGAAAAGAAAACTCAGCACTAAAACAACCACAACAGCAGCACTCTAACAACAACGCCAAGAATCAACACCGGGTACTGTGAAGGATGTAGAAGCTAGTCAGATTCAACTAACTTCATCTAAAGTCAATTAGGACAGTTATCCATCTGTTAGCAGTAGATGTAACTATTATTAGTTAGTAGTTTAGTTAGCTAGCTATTGTGATTTGTAAGCCGCATATATAGCTCAAACACTTGTATTTTTTCTGCAGTCTATGCAATATGAGATTTCTCTCAATTCTCTATACTTAAAACACAACTAATAAAAATTGCATTGCAATGACATTTAACCGCGATATCAATAATTGCTCTGTGATCGCAACCACAAACAGGTTATTTCTTGCTAGCATCTTAAAAAAGTGGCTGCATTTATCCGCATTATCAATGATCAAAACGTAATTGAAACCGTAACTGTAAGTCTATAACCACAGTTTAGAACTTAAAAGTGAATCCAAGTCTTTCAACAGAAAAAAGTGAACAAAGAAATAAACCCACAATTATTTTCAACACAAAACCCACAATTAACATGATGCCTAAGAATATATGCAAACGACATTAATCTATCTTTAAAGAAAAATATATATGAAATTTATCATTATAAACAAAAAAATTCCTAGCACAATCCAGCATTTAAGTCTAAGAAACTCTCCCTCAAAAAACAAAAAAAAAAGTCTACGAGACTCAATTGCATTCATCTAGTTTTTTTAATGTTCAATTTAACCCTCCTAATGTCTAACTGGATGCAGTTTAGTCCTATCGAAGAAGAGAGTAAATTACGTTAAATTGGAACTCAGAAGAAAAAGATGGGAAAATAACAATACTCAAGAAACAAAAAATGAAATTTTATAAACTACAGTAACTAAAAGAGATTCTAATCCTTTTCGATTTTGACAACGAAATTAATCTTCAAATTAGTAAAAGTAAATACCACAAATTACTATTCAATCACAATTATTTTCAACACCAAACGTGAATCCAAGTGTAGGTAGTTAAGCACACTAAAAACCTTAATAAGTAAAACAAAATAAACCCTAAAATTGAACCAAGAATCAGGTACAAGTTTATGGGAACATGCTTGATTTGTTGAAGAAAACACTGAGAAATTAAAAAAAAAATACAGATAATCCACAGATCTGGAGAGAAGAGAAGAGAATCTTGGATACCTTGAAAGATTGATTGACCAGCTTGAGAAGTTTTTGGAAGAAATTGATTGAAGAGCAGCACAGGAGAAGTTGATTGAAGAGCAGCACTGAGAAATTGATTTTGAAGTTGGTTTTAGGGTTATGAAAGAGGGAGATGAAATTTTAGGGTTATGAGAGAAGCACACGAGGGAAATTTTGTGAGATAAGCGGGAGATGAAATTTTCCCAATTAAAACCCTCAAAAATATTAGCCGTCCGAAATCCGTCTCAATATTTCACACGGTTTTGGGACGGAATTGTTTTTTTAAATAAATCCGTGCGAAATCCGTGGGAAAAAACCCTGTTTGAACATGTGCTAAAATTTTCACACAATTTTGGGACGGATTTGAGACGAAAATTCCGCTCCGTTAAAACCGTCCCAAATCCGTCCGAAAAATTCAGACAAATTCGTATCCGTCCGAAAATTCCGTCCGAAACCACTGTTTTTTTAGTAGTGTTTCCCTCTCTGACATGCACCACAGAGTGCATCTGAATGATAGTCAATGTCTGGTAGCCCTTTCACAAGTTGTAACTTACTAAGCTTAGAGATTAACCTCCAGTTAGCATGTCCCAACCTTCTGTGCCACATCCATTTCTTATCATTCACTGATAGTAGGCAAATCACCTTCTGATCAGCCAGTTCAGAAAAATTGATTTTATAGACATTGTCAACTCTCTTTCCTTTGAACACAAAATTGACTAATGCTCAAAAGGTTATGTTCAAGACCATCTACGAACCATACATTATTAATTGAGGTAGAGGAATTACCAATAGTTCCTGTACCTATGATCTTGCCTGACTGGTTGCCTCCAAATTTCACATTTCCTCCCTCTTTCATTGTTAGGCTGAGAAACATGGACCTGTCTCCTGTCATGTGTCTTGAGCAACCGCTGTCTAGGTACCATGATCTTTGCTTTGGCACTGCTCTTAGACATACCTGCATCATTGACATTTTTAGATTTAGGTACCCATTGTTCTATGGGTCCTGGAAGGTTAGTACTTAAGGCTTTACTCTTCACTTCTTGTACCTTGTGCTGTAAGTTGGGTTGCTTCTGATTAACCATCACCTTAGGTTTTGGTACTTCAGAAGCAGTAACTGTCTTCTTCTGAAACTTAGACTTCAGAACCCCAGATTTTGGTTTCACCAGACTCTGAGGAATAGGTTCTGATCTTTTCAGGATCCTAACCTTTGAAGTCTTGGAATCAGATTTGATCATAGCCTTTGACTTAGAGTTCTTTGGCTTTGAAGTAATCTTAGCCTTGGAACTAGAAGCTTCAGGTTCTGATTGAACAACAGTTTCCAACTCAGCCCCTTCTGGTACAAAGAAGGTTTTCAGACCTTCCTTGATGCATTCACAACAAGATTTTAAATTGGTTTTCTCAAGTTTCACTTCTGGAAAACCAATTCCTCTGCCATTGTTCTTGTAAATGCTATAAATCATAGAAGCTACTCTGCTTCTGTCAATGCCAGATATAATAAAATCTTCAAGAGCAATTTCATGGTTACTTAAAGGTTTTTCATTACACTTTTCTTGTAGCTTCTGACATAAGAACCTGAGCTGATCTTCATATGTTTTACACATGAAGTCAAAGCCCCTAAGTCCTTGTTCAGAAGCTTTCAGATCCAATAGAGTTGATTTTTGCTGTTGTACCAAATCAGCATATTTTTCTTTTAAATCCTTCAACTCATTGGTTCTTACTTCAAAATGTGTAAGAAGTTCTTTAAGTGACTCAACAAGTTCATCTCTGGGAATTTTGGAATATACCTCGTTTTCATCTTCTGAGTCTGAATCTGATCCAGCTTCTGAAGTTGCTGTTGCTACCAACCCAACAGCTACCATTGCATCTTCATCAGCTTCCTCTTTATCAGATCCAGATTCACTACCCAAATCATCCCAGGTTGCCATTAAACTCTGCTTAATCTGCTTCTTGAATTTGCTTGGTTTGAATGTAGACCTTTTTGACTTGTCCTTTGACTTTTCTCTTTGAAGATCAGGGCATTCAGCAATGAAGTGTCCCGGCTTCTTACAGTTGAAGCATCCCTTCTGATCTTCTTTTCTTGAGCTTCTGGAGTTACCCCTTCTGGCGAGAAACTTTCTGTTCTTCTTGGCCAGATATTGAAGTATGTTTGAGAGCATGGCCATTTCAGCAGCATCTGGTTCAGAATCTGAACTTGACTGTTCTTCCTCTTCAGATTCAACCACTTTGAGAGCTTTTGATGACTTGCCTTTGGATGAAAGAGCTATTGATTTACTCTTCTTAGTAGACTCATGTTCATTAAGACTTAACTCATGAACTTTGAGAGAACTAACAAGATCTTCGACACTTAAAGTGTTTAAATCTTTAGCTTCCTCAATGGCAGTCACCTTTGGTCTCCATCTGGCAGGTAAGCTTCTGAGTATCTTGCTTACATGATCATAAGCAACATAGCTCTTCTTTAGAATCTGTAGCCCAGAAACTAAGGTTTGAAACCTTGAGTACATCTCCTCAATAGTTTCATCATCCTTCATCTTGAATAACTCATACTGATGTACAAGCAGGAGAGCCTTTGCTTCTTTGACCTTCTTGCTCCCTTCATAATTTGAACAGAGAGAAGCAAACATAGCTTTCGCAGTGGATTTGTCACTCATCTTCATGTATTCTGCTTTGGGTATGGCAGTGACAAGGGCTCCTCTGATAATATGATGCTTCTTGTAGAGTTTCCTCAGTTCTGGAGTATGTTTCTTTCTATCCACAGCAGCTCCTTCTTCATCAAGGACTAAATCACCAACACCATCTTCCAGAATATCCCATAATTCTTCATCTAGGCTCATGATGTAACTGTAAAAGTTGGTCTTCCACCAAGAGAATTCTTCAGCATCTCCATTGAATTTTGGAATCTTCCCAACACTGGATTTCTTACTATCACTATAATCATGTGAGACATTTTTATAGATAGTATCACTAGAACCAGTAGGAGGAGGAGTAGACATGTTTTTCTCAGATCTTTGACTGTTACACGGTTAAGTGTTACACAACAGACCAAGGCTCTAGATACCAATTGAAGGTGAGAAAAACACAAGAAGGGGGGTTGAATTGTGTTTTGAAAAATTCTTCGTTTCTCCTAAAAACTGAACACACTGATCAGAAGCTAAGTGAGACAGCTTCTGAAGTGATGGTCAGAATCTAAATGCAGCGGAATAAAACAGAGAGAGGGAAGAAGAACGACACAAAGCAATTATACTGGTTCCTTCCACAATCCGGAAGTAGTCCAGTCCCCCTTGCACTTCCAAGGAGATTTCACTAAGAGTAATATCTGATTACAATTGCTCAAGCACACAAGCAAGAGACTTCCTTTGCTCAAGCACACAAGCTAGAGACTTCCTTTGCTCAAGAACACAATCAAGAGACTTCCTGCTCAAGCACAACTACAAGAGACTTCCTAACTAAACAAAATTACACAGAAAATTGTTTAAGGTTGAACACTTGATATACAATCAGAGGTGCTCACAATATAAATCAGATACAGACTCAATGGACTTAAGAATTTCTAAGATATGACTTTGAGACACAGAAATTCTAAGTGAATGCAGAACAATTTCAGCAGAGGTTTGGCACTTGTAAAAATGTTGTGAGTCTTTCGTTCAGCGTTCTTGCATTTCCAAAACTCTAAGTCTTCACTCCTTTTTATAGAGGTGTGAAAGAGACGTTGTGAAATTGCCAGCACATCAAAGAGTCGTTGTTGAAGCTTGATCTTTCACCAATGATATTTTGCCTGATTTGGTTGTTGTCCTATGAAGAACAAATTTGAAATCCATTCCTTATCCAAAGGAACATCTATGCAGGCGAAGCCGTATTCTGAAGCTGTTTTCTTGTCTTGTAGCGTGGACACAAAACAGAGTAGTGGAGAAGGTGGTTGTACAGTTGTACAATAGTACAATGTCAACGCTTTCGTCCAAATTGCAAGCACATGCCTTTCAAACACCTTTGAAATGACCGTTGCAAAGTTCCACTAATTTTCTGCTGTGTTTTCGAGTCCAATAGACAGCTTTTGCAGTGTAGATTCTTCAATCTTTGAATCTTCTGCAAATCCAGTTGATCTTCAGCTTCTGGTGAAATGACTTCTGATGAGGCAGCTTCTGATGATGCAGCTTCTGATGATGCAGCTTCTTCTGCTTCTGATGATGCAACTTCTGATAATGTGGCTTCTGGACCTCTTGTCTTCAGGAGCACTATTCTTCAGGAGCGCGTTTTACTCTCTTCAGGAGCAGCTTGACTTCAGGAGCGCTTTCCACTTTCAGGAGCGTATTGCCTTCAGAATCGTCTAAGCTTCATTTCCATTTGCTCTTTATTTGCTCATTCAGAACCAATTAATGATGTAACTTTAACTATGGTCCTGTACACTTGAACAAATATTAACTAGTCCAATTTACAATTTTTAATACCTTGTTATCATCAAAACTCTTTGAGGTTCATTGTTAAACACATTTTGTTCCAACATAACTGTGTTCTTAGTTTGACTCTCATAAAACATTTGCATCTATGATTTATTGAATAAAATAATATTATAGTACAATTAAAACAAAATTAAAAAACGTTTGAAAATAGAATTTCATAAGAAAAACATATTAAAAAGGTTTTAAAATATGAATAAAACCAATATATTTATCCGGTGTTGTTTGGGTCAGACATATAATTAATGAGGACCAAAATTATGTGTGCATGATATCGACAAATTAAATTCACTATCTACCGGTGCGTGACGATTATCATAATAGGTACATACGAATAAAATAAAACAAACCATATTTTAATTATTCGTAAATTAAAAGATGCATTGATGGATACAAATAACTGGATTTAGCAAAATTATTAACACATATAGAATAAGATAAACATATTTTAAATACCCGAACTCGCAGAAATCCGTACTGATTATTAAATTAGTAAAATTATACAATTGTCTTATTACGTAAATAAAAATCTTCCCATCATGAAATAAAATATAATTGGATTTCCTAAAATAGTACTCATTATTAATGATTTTTGTTTAATTAGTAATTTATTGTCAAAATGAAAGTGTGTGATATAATATTTTTGTCTTATCAAAGCAGAATAAATAAGTCTAAGTGGTGTGAGTTCACTTCTTTGAAAAAAACAACTAATTTTGTTTAGATACAATTATATATGAATTTTTTTTTTACAAAATTAACTTCATCTTCTGATACTTATTTTTGAGTTTGATGGTAATTTTATATTGAAGATAACTTTTGGTCCTTATTTTAAATTACCTTCTAAAATACATCGTGAGGAATTATATATATATTAGAAGAAGTTAATTGTTTAGGTAATATATTATGATTTAAATAAATAACTATTAAAAATAAAATATATATCAAACAGTTTTGTTCTTTTAAGTTTTCGAAACAGATTTTAGAAATCAGTTTTCCAAACAAATTTTTTCATTTTCAAAACAGTTTTAAGAAATGATATTACCAAACAGTTTTTTTTTTTTTTTCTTTTGAAAAACTGTTTGTCAAAACTGTTTTAAGAAGTAGATTTTAAAAACTAAAAACAAAAACTCATTCAAACAAGCCCTAAAAGATGTATTTTTTTCTTTATTAATATATATAACTAATGTGAATGTTAAGAATTAATTAAGGAATCCTTTTTTGAATGGTGACAGGAAATCCACCTTCCATCTGCGAAGTCAAGAAAGAAATGAAATTTGGATGTTCAGCCAAATGAGGTTCTGGCACAACCTTAAACTTCCCAACAATACCAGCAACAATCCTTTTCATTTGCATAAATGCCATTTCCTTCCCCAAACAAATCCTCGGCCCAGCCTGAAAAACCGGATAACTATAAGAATCTCTCGGTACAAAAACCCGCTTCCCATACTCATCCTTCTCCAACCACCTTTCAGGCCTAAACTCGGCCCAATCCTCCCCCCATAAACTCTCCATCCTCCCCATCGCATACACATGATAAGTAACCATAGTCCCCTTTTTCACCACCGTTCCATCTGGTAAAACATCGTCGTTTATTGCTTCTTTACTATCCATCGGTACAGGTGGATACAATCTCATACTCTCGCTTAGCGCGGCATGTGTATAAACCAATGTCTTCACTTCATCATAATCTAAGGATTCAGATTTCTCATTTATTTCCTTCAAAATTTCCTCCTCTATCCGTGGATTTTTCCATAATAACCAAAAAAACCACGTCAACGCTGCAGAAGTTGAATCTTTTCCGGCCAATATAAAACTTATTACAATATTTGTTACAAAATCTTCCTCAAAATGACCTGAACTTAACAAACGCGATAACATGTCTTCAGTTTGAAGTGATAATTTTTGTTTTAACTCTAGCTTTTTTTCTCGAATTATTTTTTTTGCGAATTCTCGTACTTCTGTTATTGCTTCATGTAGACGTTTTTCTGAACCTATGTTGAAACATTTTTTCATTTTCCATATAACTGGTAATGGTAAACGAAAACGTTTACCGCTTATTTCTGTTGCATCTTCGAATGCTTTGGCAAAGCTTGTTTTGTTAGTTGATGGTGTTAGGTACTCTGGATCGAAACCAAATGAGATTTTGCAGATGTTGTCGAACGTGAAACGTTGAAGAATGTCTTGGAAATCAAGGATTTGTTTGGTTTGTAGTGATGAACTAAGGACTGGGATTAAACGGTCAGAGAGTTCTGTGTCAACCACATCTTCCACGAATTTACGGAGTGATTTCGTGTTAAATTCGTGGCTAGCTACTTGACGTTGAAACTTCCAATTTTCGCCGTTTGTATTGAAGATTCCAGTGCCTAATAAATCAGAGAGGGTTTTGGTGAAGAGGGTGCCTTTTTGGTAATTGGAAAATTGGTTTTTGAGGATGTGTTGAACGGTGGATGGGTTTCCGGTGATGATTTGACGGGTGCCTAAGGGACGGTTGAGGTTGAAAGTGGCGGAGGGTGCTATCTGAACGATGTCAGAGAGCCATTGGATACGGCGGTTTCCAACGTTTCGGAAGGATAAGTAGGAACCAATTAGAGGGTATGATTTCGGGATGATGATGATGTTGTTTTTGGTTGTAGATTTCTTGTTTGGTTTTGTTAAGAAGAAGAGTATGGGAAGGGTTAACAAGAGAATAGGTAATAGATATGGAAGAAGCATTTCAAACATTGTTCTAAGTATTCTAAGTTTAGAGGGAAGATAATATATGAAATAAATATTCAAGTATTAGTAACTGGTAGGCAGGGCAGAAGACTTTTTTGGTTACAAGCAGAAAAGGGAATTATAGTAGTTCAGTTGTTTGGCATATGTTGAATTTCTTATGTGAAGAGAATGAAACAGTATGTATGTGTATATCTACAGGGCCGTCTCCGACAATTCGGAGGCCCCGTTATAATTTCGACAATTTTTCATTTAAAAATAATTGGAAAAAAATCTAACATCATTTATAGTTATGAGTAACCGTTTAAACATAATTTTTACCTGCAGATAAATAGACATTTACCCATGGATAATGTATAATTGACAGCAGCTGTCTTTCAGACTTTTTACCTACAGAAAAAGGACATTTAGTGACGGATTGTGGCTGTAGGTGCAAGTTTTTTTTCCACTTTTTTCAAATTTTGAGGTCTCTAAGTTTGAGGCCCTATATCAAAGGTCTTGTTGCACTTGTACAGGGCCGGATATATAGTAGTCAACATACCTAAGGGGTCTTAAAGTCTCAACTAATTATTATATGTAAGAAAAAAGTCAAAATTATATAAATGCTAACTAATATTTAAAGACTTTTCTTAAGAATCGGGTCAGAATAATTCTTTGAATCGGATAGCAATAGGTAGTAAAATTCTCTCTCAACGAGTTTGTAACAGAAATAGACTGAGAAGCTAAGTTGGTTTAACAATGTAAATATTTGCAGATAAAAAAAATAAGTATGACCAAGAAAACAAGAGAAATACTAATTTGTTTGAAATTGAAACATCAATTTAGTTTAACCGATTGGGTGGCAATGACTCACTAGCTTAGGAAAAGTTCCAAACATTAGAAAACCAAATCAAATACTGCGTAGTCACAAGATTTAGGGACACATAAAAGAAAAAGTAGAAGAAGAAATTATTAAATGATGTGTATTTTGTGTATACTCAAATAATTTTTATTTTGTTGTGACCACATAAATATTTCCTCAAAAGACCAATAACTGATGTTAGTTATGTCCCTAAATATATCTTTTTTTAAAATAAAAATTATTCTTAAAACATCATTCTTAGTGTGTAGAGAGGGTCGTGATGTGGTGATGCATCTGGATCTTTTTGGATGGTTGGCGGTGGTTCTGGTTTTAAGAACTTGGGTTTCAATATCTTTTGTTCTAGATTTTGATATTGCCTCCTCCACATTGGAATTTGGGATAGTTGAGGTAGGTGTCAGCGCCATCGCCTTACCTTGACTGTGAAAACAGTTCGGGTGTGGGTTCTCTATTACCGTTTGGCTTCGTCTTAAACTAATTTGCTCACATCGTTGGTTATAGGCTCTCTTTCAACGGCAATGGTTGCACACCATTATCATTGTCTTATCTGGTACATTCTTTGGTTTGTCTTCGGACTGTTATGCTCAAAAGGGATTTTATTGCTTGATGTTGTTCGTGGTAGTATGTAGATTCGATTCTAAGTTGACGGTCGATCCATTCGTTAGTTACTATGATTGATGCTAGCAATGTTTACTTTAATCTTTTTTGTAACATGGTTTTGCATCCGTACGCGAGTTCGCTGAATTGTACTTGCGATGAGTGTTTGTTTGGACTAATTAGGGTCGGTTCCACTTGTGTTGCGTTGTCACTTTGTATTGTTTGTTTGGGTTAACCTACATTTTTTAGTTGATATACTTTGTAACTCTGATTAATTTGTCTATAATATTTTAATTTATTTTGAGAAAAGCTTTTTTCGATTTATTTTCATAACTTATCCAATATAGCTTATAAAAAAACTTATAGCATATACAAAAATAATTTAACTTTTCTTTCAAAAAATCAATTTAACTTTATTTTATCTTTTTCGATAAAAATATCCTATATAAACTTATGCATAAGTGCTTACAATGATAATCACTTGTGCTATAAGCTGCAAATAAGTTATTTGTTCAAGGTTTTTTATATGGATGGCACGTGGAGCATTACATAAACATGTTCTTTTTAATAAAAAATAAATAAAAATTAAAGAAGGAGAAAAAAATTGTAAGGAAGGAGAAATTTTATTAACAATAATACTAATGATAATATTACAATTTTTTTATTTGTGTACGAACTATGTTCTTTAAGATTACAAAGTCAAACATTAATCATTAAAAATTAATTTTTGGTTATTTATCTTATTTTTGAATTTACGTTTAGTGGTCTTTATCTAACACAATTTAATGGAAAGGGGACATTGCATAGTCTATATGGAGATCGGAGTTCAAACTCCAGTCACCCTATTTGTTTATTTTAAGAGGTGAATATCTAGTCGTTAGACAAGTTGACCAAAAAATTTAAAGGAAATAGGAACAATAAAACTAAAATTAAAAATATAAGGAGCCCAATTAATTTCTCACAAAATTACACAAGCAAATTAAAACTAAAATATTTCGTCGAGAAAAATTATAAAAAGTAAGATAATAGACTAAAAAAAATAACATTTTTGTCTCGTGTTATTCTACTTATTTTTCTTTCTAGAATCAATAATTAAATATACTACTAATAAAAATTGTAGTAATACTTGTCTTTTCAAACTTTGAAATGGTATAAATAAATAATTAAATAAATAAAAATTCTAGAAAATTAAACACAAAGAAAAGGAGAGAATGATCCCATACCTAAGAAACAAATTTTATTTCTTTTACTTTTTCTCATGAAATCAAATAGAGTCAGGGATCAGATGCTCCCTTAACATGGACCTTAACTCGGTCATGCTTCTTGTTCACACTTGTTTTTTCTCTGTCAAATTTTGTTTGCTCTGTTTTGAGGACCATTTTGATTGCATAAAGTGGCTGAACACTGAATCTATCACTTTTTGTGCGAACTAATAAATAAATAATGAAGCAACTCAAATCAACTTTGATTAGGACAGGCTTCTTCAAAAAAAAAAAAAAAACTTTGATTAGGACAGGCATGTCTTTGCTTAAGAAAGTTCTCCAATTTTATTCCTCAAACCTTGTTCCACAAGAAAAGTTGACAAAATCTCATAAAAAAAAAAAAATTAGTTGACAGAATGAACGAAAGAAAAGTTTTCTTTGATTTTTTTTGTTGAGTACTTTAGTGATCAAAATTTCATCTTCTTAAAGTAAATAATTGGAGAATCCAAATTTAAACTCTCACCCTTGTGTATAGCAATGTTTCTACAACCTAAATATCACTTTAGATCGACTTATTTTTGAGTTTATACAAAACAGTTTATGCTAACAAATAAAGTTCTATGTTGAATATAAGACAGACATATAATTTTAAGATTATTTTTGTTTACTTATTATTATTATTTAATTTTTTAGTCCAAAGAAAAACAACCGGCGTCACAAAAAGCCACACATTCTAATTAGGTTTTTTGTTTTACAGGGGACATTCAGTTATAAAGGTTGACAATACATATCAAATTATTATTATATTTCTATTTATTTTACGAAATACTCTTTACAAGAATATAACACAAAATTCGACAGTTCTAATGATATTTTTTTATCTTTTCTGCCAAGTATAGACACGAGTATATTTGACCAGCCTTGATTTATATCTTATCCATATTTTTAATTTAAATCGTAAAGTTTTAGCATCATTTAAGAGTTAGTTTTAAGTCTTTTTAGCAAAGTTTTAGTTGTTTTAGTCGAGTTTTTGTAAATAACTTGATGAATGTATAAGGAAGAGCAAAATGAAGAACGTGATATTGAATTACGCCAAATCACCTAAACCATACAAGTTTGTGGTTGTAATGTACTTTCTTACAAGATTATCAAGTGAATTCTTGGGGTATAGTCACTTCGGACGTTTCGGTAGGGCGAAATTGGACAAAGAATAAAGATGAAACAGCTACTGCCTAAAATTCGATGTGTGCTATGATCCACGCATCGTGCCATCATGATGAGAATCGATATTTCCTATGACATGATGATCAAATGTTGGTGCGCATCGTGCACCTGTTGTTATGGAAAGTTGGGGTTTTACATGCCTTTAAATAGAGAGGTCTTGCCTCACTTTAAAAGCATGCATCGACGACGAGAGAAAGGCAAAATCACAATTTTAGAAGGTTACCAGCGATCAAAGACATCTCGGAGGCGAGGAATCGGCCAACGGTGCTTACAATTCATGTATTTTTTTTCCATAATCTTTTGTGTTTAGAATAAATAGCATGGGTAGTTATATTTCTAGGATTAGATCATGTTGATGACCCTCTCTGTAATTGCTTGAACCGTGTAACATGTTGGTTATGTTGAATACAATCACTTTGTATAAGTTTCTCATTCATTTATAACTTGTTCTTAATGCTTTTTGTGCATCTACGAATGTTCAAAAAATATTCCGATTTCAGTTGACAGCTAACCCCCATTGTTGCGATTTGCACTAGCTATTATTCGTTCAAACTATATTAGTGTTACCTTTCTTGTGATTCCACTCAATTCAAACTCGATTGTAATAATGGTTGTCATTCGTCTATAGATGTCCATGGCATAATCCAATCTCATTGACTACTAACCCCGGCTATAGGGATTTGCACTAGTTTAAGTGATTTGTAAAAGTGTAATCAACAGGTGCCCCTTATTATAGTACCGACGTGTATTCACTCCTTTGTACGATTAAGAGCTAACCTAAAAATTAGGGTGTTCTGATTATGAGAAGAGTGCTAGTGTGTAGGCCAAAAGCAACCCTTTTTCAAGAGAAGAGTGCTAGTTTTCCAACTACGGAGCTAGCTACTATGTTCAAATGTCTTGAAAACCACTTAGAGGATTGTAGGAGAAAGAGACCTAATTACCAAGCGGTGAAAGAGGGGGGAATCAAACATTGACCTAATCATTTTTTCTCTTTATTTGCATCAACTTAACCATTGTCAAGTGCAAACCCACCTTTTTGTTACTTAATTCTAATGTAAACTTTAAGACGTAAATAGGAATTTCATAATCCCTATATGTTGTGAATTCGATGAAAATCACATCAATAAAATACTTGATGTGTGGAGCAAGTAATAATCAAGCAACCAAACAAAGTGTATGGAAGTTATAAACACAAGCCAAAAGTAGAAAAACAGCGAGAGAAAGAAAGAGAGAACACAAGAGAATTTTTTTACCCAGTTCGGTCCAAATTGACCTAGTATGGGGGAGAGAGCAGTCATCCGTTTCGCTATAATGATGAGTAACTTTACAAAAGAGAGATATCAATGGGTTACAAGAATAAGTCTCCCGCCTAATTCTACCCAAAACCACAATCACTTCCCGTGACCAAGAGACTCAATCCTAATAGTGTTTCCCAAGATGAATCAACCCAACCCTAGTGTTTGTTGCCAAGAGCAAACTCTATACAAACCCTAGTTTGATTTCTAAACCCTTGTTTCAGCCCCCTCTATCTCAAGATTTACATCAGATACAAGGTCTATATTTACAGTAAAAGTATCCCTCATAAAATTGGAACAAATCTGGCCCATAAAAATACATTTTATTTTTATGCTGTTACGAAGCGCCGATTTTGACCATTCGGACCCCGATTTTGACAAATTCAGCAAACTTCAATTTCTCCAATTTTGAGTCACTTTCACAACACCATGGATACGTACTAATTATAAATATCATTACCTGACCACACATTTTGTACAATTGCTCTATCATTGTCAATTTGTCTACTCAGAACCGCCCCAAACTGCACCTTATATAACATAAACCTGGAGAACATACACCACAAGAAATAGAACTAAACGTAAAGTTCAAGGTTCCTCACCCAAAATAGAATGTAAGCATCTTAAAGCCATTCTATGATAGTGTTGATACAAGTAATCAAAACCCATGCCTGTAATGGTTTCAGCAAACAAACCAATTGATCATATCTTTTCCCCACCAAAATTTGTCACTTTACCAACTTGGATCAAAAGCGAATGTTAAGCCAACAGTCATAAGAGTTTAATTCTGATACATCATCGGTGTAAACAGTTTTACACTATCAGTAAATCACAACCACTCATATATGTGACTTTAAAAGTAGTTATAATCAAAGTCAAACATTTTTAATGATTTGACGGTATAAAACATCTTTACACCGATAATATACATAAATTAAATCCCAATCCCAATCACAAACATCTCTCACACAAGAAAAATATGGACACCAGTTTTAGGACCTAGTTCGATTCGCTACAGGAATAAAATCTGTGTAAATCACAATCATTCATTTTACACAATTTTAAAACAGAACCCCATGCCATGTAGTGCCCCATAGACTTTGAAAGTTTGCAAGAGCATTACAATACAAGGAACATGTAGAATTAGAATACAAGTTGATATTTGAAAAAAAATCCGATTTATTTGACAGTCATTTCCCTTGCATATGATAGAGGAATATGAACACGGTGAATATAATGAACCGAACCCTCCCTTACATAGGCAGGTGGTGAACCCTGATGAAGGTGTTTGTCCATGGGAGGCAGATCAGCAGGTGGTTGATAAAAATAACGACTTGAAAATAAAAATGACTTGCTCGCATTTCAAAATTCCAATTATACTGCAGTTAACCGAGAGATTTACGTATTGAATTGCAATAAGTTCAACTGTCTTGTGACCGCCGGCACATTGCCCTTGTATTTCAAAATCACTGTCATCTCGCAAAGCAAAATTTGTCTAGTTTTTTGTTTCAACACAAATAATACAATGTTTAGGCTTCAGACACAATAAAATTTAGTCACGAAAAACTTCAACAAACAATCTTGTAAATAAGTTGTTAATCAAGTAAGCTAAAAGAAACTTCTATGCTTGACAGTGTAAAACTGTATCAAAAAATAAGAATTCATAATGGTTCTTGTACATTTGTTAATGATCAAATAAAAGCTAACCAAAAAGCTCTTACTTTGATGGTGACAAACTGTTCAAATAAATACTAATAGCAACAGTTTTAATTTATAATTCATTATGTTTCTTGACATTAGTTAATCAAGTAAAAGCTTACCAAAAAAGTTCAGTGTTTTAAGGCAGCAAACTGTTTAGTAAATAAGAATAGTGATTCAAAAAGTAATGCAACTCGAACAGGTGGAGCTAATGACAGTATATACAAGAACATTAACCGAATGCAGATTACCAATATGCCTAAGAACACCCCAAATAAAAAAACCTCTGGAGACAACATAATTAAAAAGCAAATGAATCGATAATTGATTCCTATACAAGCAACATATCCTTATGCAACCAGAATGCATATAGTGCAACCAGAGGCATCTTGTATGGATCTTATGGTGTAGCGCTTCTTCATGCATGAGCATCTGCAACTAGAAGCCTAGTAACAACAGCATGTCCACCGCCCAATGTGCTATATGCCGCGTCATGATGGTATGGGGCAATCTGTCTCTTCATTCGCTTGAAAATAAAATTATTATTTCTTCTCAATCTGTTTTAGCTTCGTTCTGAAAATAAAATTGTTTCACTTCCTTGAAAACTTCTTTGCTTAGTAAAATTCCTCACAATAGTTCTCAAAAATATGTTACATGTTCTATGATATCTTGGATAAATTACTAGTTTTCACTTTCAAATTAATTATATAAGAATTTTGTATGATGAAGTAAAAGTTTTCCATATCAGGTCATCAAGTAATTTCTAGAAGGATATAACTCTAGTAGTTCTAAATTCTAAGTGAACATGGTGAAAGTTTTTTTTGGTTACATACATGGTGAAAGTTAAAATAACATTGAATTCTATTCAAAGGAGCAATATAACAAATTTACATAACTGTGATTTAAATAGACAGAGATCCATCATATGCAATAATAGGGAAATTGAAGTGGACCTTCAAAAATATTAGTGTATATTTAGATTTGTGGTGAGTTCAGCAAAATCACGATTTTGTGAATCTTCAAAGTTTATTTTTTGCCAAAATAACGATCGTCCAGCGTGATTATGTCAATCTCACTATCAATCCAAACATGTACTTAATATGTGTATTAGTCTCTTCCTTAATTTTCTTAATAAACTCACTCTTTCGGCCAATAATACCACTAACCATTCTGTCTGGAACCAAAATCCTGAAAACATTATCTCCAAGGTAACCTTGTCACCTCATTGTTTCATTTCCTTTGGATTCAGTCTTGGATCCTTGTACGTGCACATCATCTAAATTCTCAGTCACATCTTAAACACTGTGACTGTCCTCAGTATACTATTGCTTGGGGATAATCCTCATTCCTCAAAAGGTTTAAATATGTAAAGTCATCCCAAAATCCTCCTATTTTCTTTTTTTATATATAGTAGTAGATTTATGCTTGAACAGACTTTTTTTTTTTTGAAAGTGAACAGATTTTTTTTGTTATTCCAATTATATCATTAAATAAATTTTCCTACACTAATGATATATTGTTGGTGCTTATAAAAAGATAAGAATAGATAAGAATTTTTGTTATATATTGTTGTCCTTGAAAAATATAAAGATTTTAGGAAGGAAAAAAAGATTTTTTTTTATTACCACATTTCTACTATTGTTTTGTGTTTGTTAATCGTAATAAAAATCACTTCTTAAAATAAAAATTATAATTTTTTAGAGTTTTTATGAAAAAAATCAAAATATATTTTGTGTTTATTTATCGTAATAAAATTATTTTTTAAAATAATTTGGTTTGTTTAGATATATCTAAAAAGAGAATTTTTTGTTGCAAAATCAGCTCAATCTTTTTAAAATTATTTTCTTTCTCCTCCAAATAAGTTTTTTGTTACAAAAGGGTAAAAATATGTGGATATATCAAATGATTAAGATGAGGTAATATTCTGCTTTTAATATTCATTAACTTTCATAATTAGAGAATGGATAGATTGTTTTAACTCTTTAGATATTTAGAAGTCACATTAATAAAGGGTTAATAGTGTTTTACCCCCTGTTATATATGTCATTTTACGTTTTCCCCCTGTAAAATTTTCTTTTTGGATTTCGTCCTTGTAATTTGAAGTTTTTTGGTTTTGGACCTTCATGAATTTTGACTGTACAAAATCGATGATTTGCAAAGGGTAAATAGAAATTTGCTCAAATTAACAGGGGCTAAACCAAAATTTGCTTAACAAGGGATAAATCAAAATTTCCTCTAAATAGATTTTGAATTTTGACCAAATACACACAGTTATTGGATTGTTTTGATAAGGATTAAAATTAAGTTAGTTTGTTCTTTAAAAAGAGATTAAGTTAGTTTGTTTTAATTGAGTGAGTTTGTTTTAATTTGTTTTAAAGTGAGAAAAAATAGGGATAGATTGAAGCAAAAGACACAAAAAGATATAGTTTTAATGACTATGTCAAAATATTAAAAAGTGTAAGAATTGTATTTTTTTGGCAGTGATTAAGTTTTGAAGAAGATTATAATTGATTTTATTATTTCTACTAGCCAAAAGACGGGCATTCGCGTGTCTGTCTTTCCACTCCACTCTTTTCATTGCGTTAACGTTTGAAAATTATGAATGGTGTTTTTTTATGAAATTTTGATTTTAATTAAAACTAAAAATATAAATGTTTGTTGCTTTCAAGTTATAACAAACCAAACTAACCATGATTATCAATTTCAATGACACCAACAATATAACAAAAAAATATAATCTAAATTATTTTTTTAATGTCATCAACAACAATCTTTATTATAGAAGTTCTTTAAGGGTAAAATTGGATAATGAATAAGTATAAATATACTCATCTAGTTTGTCACATTTTTTAAACTATAAAGGGAAAAAAATCACACTAACATATATTTATATCGTGTTTGTTACATTTTTTTAATATTTAAATTTATTCTTATCTATTTGTTACATGTGCTATTTTTATTGAAAATTAAGGGCATTTTTGGAAAGCGGAAAAAGTCATCCCCAAAAGAGCTGCAAATGTTATTTTCTTTATATATAGTGTAGAATTTATATATAGTATAGAAGTCTAGATATAGAATAGATTATGAATACAAATGATTTCTATTATAAATACAAACAAGGCCTGTTCAATTTAGATAGACAGTTATTCACACGATCTTAGTATCTTTAGGGTTCAGAGAAATCGTTTGAGGTACTACCGGAAGAGTGCATTGCCACCATACTGTCTCGTACGACTCCTGTTGATGCAGGCAGACTCTCCATCGTTTCTAAGACATTCCGTGCTGCCGCCGATTCAGATGAAGTCTGGGCTCGTTTTCTTCTCCTTTCCAGCCCGGAATTCATGGCCTCTATCATGTCACACAGTCCTTTCCTTACCAAAAAGGCTCTCTATCTTGCCCTATCTGATGCCCATCGCCCAATCATCATCGTCCATGGTACAAAGGGCTTTTATTTAGATAGAAAGAGTGGAAAAAAGTGTTACATTCTTACTGCTAAATCTCTCATCATTCCTTATGGTGCTCTCGTTGCTCCTAATACTAATATACCTCCTTCTAGGTTTGCTCTTAACTTTTCTATTATGTATAGTGTTTACTTCATAGCCATAGTTTGTTATAATTAATACATGTGCATGCATTAATGATCATGATCAAAATCTCAATTAATCGCTTGGCTTAAATATAACATTGGTCCCTGCAAATATGGCCCGGTTGAGTTTTGGTCCTTGTAAAATAAAAATTCAGAAATCAGTCCCTGCAAAATTTTCTGTCTTTTAAAAATACCCCTGGACCCATTTAAGCTCAGCCATGTCACCAAGATGCTGACGTGGCACATGCTGACTGTGCATAAGTGCCATGTGGCATCTGATGTGTCAATTTTTATATTAAAAAAATAAAAAAATTAATTTAAAATCTGAATAAATCTGAAAATTATAAAAAAAATTCGAAAAATCCAAAAATAAATTAAAAAAATCATAAAACATTTCCGAAAAAATCTAAAAATTATAAAAAAATTTCCGAAAAATCTGAAAATAAATTTAAAAATCATAAAAAATTTCTGAAAAAAATCTGAAAATAAAAATTTTCGAATATTAAATTTTAAAAAATCTGAAAATTGTTTTTAAAATTAAAAAATATGAAAATAAATTTAAAAACTCTGAAAATAAATTTTAAAATATTAAAATAATTTTCTGAATTTATTTTTTTGTATAAATTTCAAAATAAAATTAATTTCTTTGAATATTATATATTCTGAAATTTCTGAAAAAAATATATTTTTTTTAAAATTAGAATCCACCAGTGTTGTTTTTATTTTTTTGTATCACCCGATTGGGTTGGCATACACTTTGTGTGGATTGACTGGGTTAGGTTTATGTCCCCCCAGTTTTTTTTTTGTATTTATTTTTTCCTTTTTTTAATAATATATATATATGAGCACCTGACATAGACTAGAATTTGCAAGACACTACAACTTTGTTGGACTGTCTTCTATTCCTTTTTTATGTCGTTGGACTCTTGGCTTATCAAAAAAAAAAATTAGAATTTTCATAAAAGAACAAGAAATTAGATTTTTTTTTTAAAATTAAAAAAAAAAGGAAATTTATCTTCAGATTTTTCTTTCAAAATTTAAAACTATTAATTTATTTTTTAAAAAAATTTAAAATACATTTTTCAAAATCTGGAAAAAAATTCAGGATTACAAAAATCGAAAAATAAAATATATTTTCCAAATATTAGAAAAAAATAATTTTTCATTTGTTTTTTTAAATTTCTGAAAAAATCTGAAAATTATAAAAAATTTCTATTTTCAGATTTTTTTCAGAAATTTTTTATTTTCAGAAATTTTTTTGAATATTATATATTCTGAATTTTTTTTTATTTTCAGATTTTTTCGGAAATTTTTTATGATTTTTAAATTTATTTTCAGATTTTTCGGAAATTTTTTATAATTTTCAGATTTTTTCGGAAATTTTTTATGATTTTTAAATTTATTTTTTATGATTTTTTCAGATTTTTGAAAAAAATTATTCTAAAAAGTATTTTTTGTTTTTTAAAATTTTGGAAAATTAATTTCCATATTTTTTACATAATTAAAATAATGTTTTTTATTTTTAAAAACAGAAAATACATTTTCATAATTTAAAAATCATTTTTTAAATAATATATGCCAACTCACCTGCCACGTGGCAACTTACGCCTAGTCAGCATTCGCCACGTCAGCTCCTCAATGACATATGGCACTTTAAGTGGGTCCAGGGACTTTTTTAAAAGACAAAAAATTTTGCAGGGACTGATTTCTGAATTTTTATTTTACAAGGACCAAAACTCAACCGGGCCATATTTGCAGGGACTAATGTTATATTTAAGCCTAATGGCTTTAACTACTCAGTACACATGTATAAACACTACATTTGTGATCTTATGAATTGCTTTCAACTTTTTTCCCTGAAGTTGTTGAGATTCGTGATGCGTTTTCGCTTGAAATTCATGGAAGAATAAACACTCTTTACTTGTCCCGAAATACTCAGTATGTAGCTTATCTTGTGTTCAAGATGATTGATGCTCAACGATTTAAGAACTGTCTTATGAGGTTATCAGTTGGTGTCAAAGGTGGCTATCCTATTACTTACTTAGGCTTTTTGGAACCATGAGTGAAAGGATTGCGACACTAGAAACGATGGGTGGTTGGAGATTGAGATAGGAGAGTTCTTCAATATTCAGGCCTTGAAGAGGAAAAAGTCCATATGAGTGTTATCCAGATACATGGTGCTATTTCAATGAGAGGTTTCTTTGTTGAAGGAATAGAAGTCAGGACTAAGAAGACAATTAAGCAACATTGACTAAACTATGCAATCGGTCTTGTGTCTTGGATGGCAGAATATTGTTCCAACTTTTAAACATACTATGTTACATTGTTCGTGGATATTGTGATACCGATAAACAAAAAATATGAGTTTTAATTTTGTTTTTGATTCTTTGGACTTTGTCAATCTCTTCAACAATTTAACATCAAACCAAAATTTTGATGCAGTGAAATAATAATTAACATGCAAGAAATTAACAAATGTAATATTAAGAGAAGCGGATGAGTCTCTTCCCCTTTTTAGGCATTAAAATATGCTGATTCAGTGTTCTTAGTTTGTATTAAAATCAAATAGATATCAAATAATGTTTAATTAACATTAATTATAATTGATTCTTACATTAACTCTTATTGATTCTATTTCTTTTTTTTGGTACAAATTCTCATTGATTCTATTTCTAACTCTGTTATAAATACAATCAAGTGTGCTATGTCAAGACACACAGAGGATAAAAGAATGGCAACATTTGAGGAACTGCCGGAAGAGTGCATTGCCATTATACTGTCTCGTACGAGTCCTGTTGACGCGGGCAGACTCTCCCTCGTTTCTAAGACATTCCATTCTGCCGCCAATTTTGATGATGTCTGGAATCGTTTTCTCCTCCTTTCCGCCCCCCAACTCATGGCCTCTATCATCGCACACAATCCTTTGCTTATCAAAAAGGCCATATATCTTGCCCTATCTGATCGTCATCACCCTATCATCATCAACCATGATAAAATTGGCTTTTATTTAGATAGAAAGAGTGGAAAAAAGTGTTGCATTCTTGCTGCTAAATCTCTCAGCATTTTTTTTTTTATTTTTTTTAGAATCAGCAAAAATTATTACGGCGCGGTTGTGTAAGACACACAACAAAACACGCAAACAAGCACAAAACAGACAAGGTCTCTGATAAACCAGAAGACCAACAGCCCAAAAACAGCAGAACAAAAACTCCCCCATCAGGTACAGCAGCTCTTCCAAAACAACAGAACTGCCCAAACTGTTACTGGCAAGGACCTGAGGCTACCATATACTAAAATGACAGCAGACCTGCAAACAGGCAGTAGCAGAACTAGCATACCCCAGCCTCAAACTCCTAAAACTCAGATACCAAAAGACTACCGCAATAGGCATTCTCTCGGGTTCCAGCACCATTCGTAAAATAGACAAGCCGGCACCTTCACATGAGTCAAAATCCACCTCCACGACACAACCTTAATTGCCTCAACTAACTCCTCCACGGTGCTAATAGAGTTGTTAAAAATGCCATCGTTTCTCGCGTTCCAAATACTCCACACCGCCGCGTGCCAAATTAACCGGTAGCCATTGCGAACCTTTTTATTGGTTGTAGAACCATTCCAACATTCCCAATGAATGAACAAATTAGGAGGCGACAGAAAAGAAATCCCCAGCCAGCTAAACAAACCAGCCCACACCCCTTGTGCAAACTCACAGTGTATAAAAAGGTGATTTGTTACTTCCAAGTTCCCATTACACAAAACACAATTCAAGGAAGCCTCAAGAGGTAACACACTCCTATATGATAAATTGACCTTCGTCGGAATCCGATCAAGAAGTAATTTCCACGAGAAAGCCACCACTTTCGAAGGCGCCAAACTCTTCCAAATGTTCCCAAACACCCTCCCTTGATCTTCTGTTACTGATCGTTCCTCCAACAGCAGTCCCTCCAGCTTCTTATACATGGAATTCACCGTGAACCGACCGCTATCATCTAACCTCCACTGCCAAACATCCTCCACTTGCGTCCGAGAAAAGGCTCCCAAATCATCCAACAGCTCCTGAAGTAGAGCCTCCTCCCACACAAACAGCTGTCGTCTCCACAGAAACAACCATTGGCTGCCCGGAAGATGGACATCACCAAAATCACCTACTTTGGCCTCCTTTTGGTTTGATAGAGTATAAAGCCTTGGGAACTTATGTCGGAAAGCAGTTTCCCCTCGCCACGCCACATCCCAAAAACTAGTTGAATTGCCATTCCCCACCCTTCTTATCAACTCCGAATTAAACCAATTTGTATCATCTATTCTTACCATATCCCTCCACCACCGTGATGCACGCGACGGCCACACATATTCCTCCCTCACTATCACCCCAAGAATTGCTCTTCCGTATTTTTCAACCAACACCTCCTTCCACAAAGGACTTCCTTCTTGGATTAACCTCCATCTCCACTTAGCCAAAAGGCTAAGATTGATCACCCTAACATCCCTCACCCCTAGCCCACCATCCTTTTTCGGTTTGCACACTAAACTCCACCTCACCCAATTAATCTTCCTCCCACCATCCACACCCCCCCAAAGGAACTCCCTTTGAATTCTCACAATCCTCCTCCACACCTTTGACGGGATTTTCAAAAATGAAAGGTAAAATATCGGGATAGAGTTCAAAACCGAATTTAGGAATTGATAGATACTGTCGCTTCATTGTTACTACTATACATGATTCCAGGTTTGCTCTTAACTTTTCTATTTCTTTTATTCAATTATAATTTTTATTTGTTTGTTTTTTTCTCGTGTACATGGCTATGAAGCACGGACAGGACACAAAACACGACATCGACATGAAAACGAGGAGTGTCTTTGTTTCATAGGTTAATAGTTAATACAGTTATTAAATCCAATACGTCTTAACAAATTTAATTAACTCTTAATAAACAGTATCTACAACTTTAATTATAAATAATATATATGTGAATCACCAAAGAGCAATTGGATTAGATGCTTAAGGTCCAAGGTTCGAATAGAACCCTGAAAATGCAGCGTGGTAGTGCTAAATCTCTTCTGGAAAGTGGTTCTAGGTGCAGTTGTTCATAGAGCATATCCGATTCACAAAAAAATAATACAATCACACTCAGTACTTTTCAGTGTATGTTCTGTTACTCTTTTTCTGGTTCCTTTGATTTTGTTTCCCACTGTACTTGCCCAATTTTTTCTTCATTTGATCACTTTTATTGGTTTCTTCAGCTTCTCCCTTATTCATTTCAACATTGTTCTTTTTCCATTTCCTTGAATCTTACATCATAAGTCTATGGAAGATACCTTAAGGTTTTTCTCAAGTTCATGATTATGACAGCCAATATCTTAACAATCCAGGGCCGTTTCTGAGATTTTGGTGGCCTAAGGGCGAACCTACAATTTGGATATTAACTAATAAATATATATAAACATTAAACTTGATACAAAAAACTAAGCAATTTTTTTTAGGCCTAATAGACCCCTAAAAAAAGAATTTGGGGCCCAAATTCCGTACTTATTTTTTGGGGCCTAGGCGGTCACCCTCTTCGCCCTACCTCAGATACGGCCCTGCAACAAACTAACGGCTATTTAAGGAGAGCAGAATGACTAAAAAAACCCATAGTACTTGTTCTTGTTGGTCGAATCAAGCCATTACTGATTACTCTCAAGCTGAGTATGTCATGTCTTTTTTGATGTGCTTGAATCATTCTTTTTGTCATGTTATTGGTCATTCAAGAGGAAAAACAAAGGTTAATATGCTGTTACCTCGTCTGATAAGAATAACTGACTTTTGCTATCATATTTTTTAACAAAATATATGAAAGATTCAAGAGAGAGTACTGGATACATCTGTTTCGATCTTGCAAAGAAGGGTCAAATAGGCGCCTTACCTTGCATTGCCAAGCTATTGATTGAAAAATCGAAGTAAAGATTTAAATTACTTCATAGACATAGTTTGTTATAATTAATACTTGTGCATGCATTAATGATTATGATCACAGTCTCTATCAATGATTTTCCAATCAATGGCTTTAACTACTAAGTACACATGTATAAATACTATCCATTTGTGATCTTATGAATTACTTTCAACTTTTTGCTAAGTTCCTGTATTTTTATCTTGCAAAAAAATTGGACAGGTTCCCTGAAGTTGCTGAGCTTCGTGATGTGTTTTCGCTTGAAATTCGTGGAAGGATAAACACTCTTGCCTTGTCTCGAAATACTCAGTATGTAGCTTATCTTGTGTTCAAGTTGATTGATGCTCAAGGATTGGAGAACCATCCTGTGGAGTTATCTGTTGGTGTCAAAGGTGGCCTTAATATTACTAACATTGGCTGTTTGGAACCATATGTGAGAGGTATACGATACAACAACATAAAAGGACTGCGACGTGCTAGTGTAAGAAACGATGGGTGGTTGGAGATTCAGATGGGAGAGTTCTTCACTCCAGACCTTAAAGATGAAGAAGTCCAGATGAGTGTTATCGAGAAGAATGGTGCGTATTTGAAGAGAGGCTTCTTTGTTGAAGGAATAGAAGTTAGAACAAAGAAGACAATTTAGCAACATTGACTGAATATTGTTCCAACATTTAAACATACTATGTTACATTGTTCATGGATATTGTGATGCCGGCGAACAAAAAATATGAATTTTAATTTTATTTCTGATTCTAGAACAAGCTAAATGTATCAAGATAAGTTAGAGATCTATATTTTTTATTGACACAGTTTTCTGAATTCATCCAACAGTTTTTGTTGTCTTTCTCTTGGTTTTATCATTTTATTGAGTATATAAGGCCTGTTTTGAAGGACATAGTTTGAGGGAGTGCAGCAAGACACAAGCTGTGTTCTGAAAGTTTCTTGCTACCAAAGGCTTGCACAAACAACTCCTGTATAAAATATGGAAGATTAAAATATCAACATTGATGGTTCTTTGCATTGGAGAAACTAAAAAATATGGGCTATGGTTAAGAAAAATTGAGATTTCACATTTTCAACACATTCATCTATGACTGTCTTTTGAAAAGTTACCATCATATACAAAAGCAAAATAAATCAAGAACATTTCCAAAACTTAGTTACATTCCCTGCAATGCTAGTTAGATTCCTCTATTCTTACCAATCAAATATTAATACATCTTTCAGGATTAAAAAGTAGAAAAAATGTAAAGATTATGTCAAATGGTTCTAAAGACAAATTGCCTGCAAGAAAAAATGGTGGACACTAATGAGAGGGAATAAGACTCAATTTTATCATTTTGGTTTCGGTTTGATCATACCCCTTCTAATTAATGACTCATTTGTCACATTATCACTTAATTGTCATGAAACATAATAACATTAACGTGTTGGTAATGAAATGACCATATTCATATATTGAATAATACATTAGAGACTGTTTGGAAATTAAAATAAAGATAAAAACAATAAATATAATTAAGTCAAGAAATAACTAGTTGTTTAAAAAGAAATTTTACACTATCAATCAATTATAGTTATCAATCAATTACAATCGTAGATCATTAGAAATACTAGAGTTTTATCATTTTCGTTTTTAAAGTCATACACATGATTGTGATGCGTTAACGGTGTAATGGTTGTGATGTGTTAACCTTGTAAAACATTTTATAGTTACCATGCATGGAAATTAAACTCTTTTCAATGTGACGGTACAAGTTTGATGATGTACTCCCTTCAAAAAAAAAGTTTGATGATGTATTAATGGAGCATAATGCAAAAAAATATATAAAAATATGTCGACCTTTTTAATAGTGCCATGCAAAGTTGTGGATCCACATGTCAACTTTGCAACATAGTCCAAACAAATGTAACTGTTAATGTCCAACAATTTCCTTCATCGATCAACTGCAGAATCACACCTTCAAAGTAATAAAAACAAAACCAAAGACATTATTATATATCCTTCATTACACCTTTTGTGGTCTCTGGTCTTTGATTTATGGGAGACATACAAAAAGGTAACACACAAAATAACTCAAATGTCATCATCATCTTCAAATTTTGGCTTTATCTATTGATACAAATTTATCTATCTGTTTTTGTGAATTACTAAATGCAATGTGAATAAAAGTATTATGTATATGATGATTTATATATATTCCTCACATAACTCAATGTTGTTGTTCAGATAGTTATGATATGAAACCCAGCTTTACACAGATCGTGGTAGTCTCATCTATTGGGTTGATATTGGTCATATTATTGCATTATCGACTCAAACAGATTAGAGATCAAAAGATCATCCCTCGTTTAAGATTATCACGTACAGGTCACACCCCAAAGCTTGAAAGGTTCTCTCATTACGTAGGTAAACAAATATGTAATCTTTTTAATTATTACACACATCGATCCGCTAATATTTTATCATTTGGAAATTTCTATAGCAATGTGAATCTATGAAACACGGACACTCCTTGAATTAGGTGTGTCCCGGTGTCGGACACACAACACCAACACATATGATTACACTGAATTGATTCGTTGAATTGTTACAGCTAGGCAAATGGGGTTCAAGGATAGGAGAATTTGTCCTGATCTATGTAGATTGGCTTCTGAATACATAAGCAAATGTGAGGGGTTTGAAGATGATATATATGCCTACTTTGAGAATGAACCAGATTGTGATTCACTTTATGTGAAGCTGGTGGAGGAGTTTGAGAGATGCATTCTTAGTTACTTTGGATTTCATTGGAACCATTGTGATATATTGATAAGTCAGGTATGTTTAATAATTCATTACATTGCACGATGTTTCAGCTGTAGGGGATCCAAATCCGTAACCGAGGTTTTTTGAACTTTGCAGGTTTTGAGCTCAGAAATTGCAGAACCTAAAAAGAAGTTAAAGCACATAGTTATGGCAGCTACTAGGTGTGTGTTTCTATTATTATATGGGGGTCAAAGAACTTATCAGGAACTAAACATGTCACCTTCCTATACCTCATCTTAGATTTTTGTGTTTTATTGCATTTACCTCCTCTTAGGTTCTTTACCAAATTTCTTGTTAGATTCAGAGAAACAGATTATTTATCTTTCTTCCATAAAAGAAAGGTCCGAAACTTCTCCTAAAATACATTAATGAAAGTAAGCTTGATGAAACTCTGTAAAAAGAAAATCCATAAAACACGATATTAATCAAATATTAATACTAAGATTAATTCAGATGCATTATAGGTACTATACTAGATTTGAATTAGATTGCAAAACTATTTGATAGTAACAATATTTATGTCTAGATTATACTTGGAAGAACAAATATTACAAATTGAAAGTTTACCATAGTGTATGTTTTGCAGTGGATATTTTTTTTGGTGTTGGTGGTGGTCGGGGTTCGAACCCCGGACCTTGCATATTTTATGCATTGTCCATACCAACTGAGCTAAGCTCACGAGGATCTTGCAGTGGATATTTAATCTTATAATTCGATATTCTACATATACTTCCTTAAAATAGGCACCAAGCATCAAGGAGTATGAGGTATTGATCAAGTTGAGTCTAAGAATCATGAATAATAAGCAAACGGTAGCTCTATCGAAAACATAAAGTGTGCCAGAGTAATAGAAATACAATTCTCTTCTATCCTTCATACTTCTTCTACCATTAGCAATGTACACTTATCACTGTTGTCAAAACATTTGCAATTATGTTCAAAAGGGTCACTTCGGATTATGTTTTTTTTCTAAAGGGGGATAGTATTCTTTGCGCAGGGAACAAAGGTTTGAGAGAGTTGCCAAGAATCTGAAGGTGGCAAGTGTTTTTAATACATTAGTAGAAGAGATGAAAGCAATGGGAATTGCAGTAAATGATGACTCTCAATGTACAGAGGTAATGGCTCCCGTAGCTCATAGTGATAGGAGCCCAGTCCTACTTTTGATGGGGGGAGGTATGGGAGCTGGCAAGAGCACTGTACTCAAGGATATTCTCAAAGAGTAAGCAATTACAGTTTCTGAACAAAAATTAAACATACCTTTTTGCACATTTTGTTTTTATTTTAGTTCTGTATAAAATAAAGTCTACACATAATGGATTGTTTGAGCATAGATTAATCTTCAAGTATTAAGAAAAATTGTGCAAGAGAATTCATATTACAGACATAGTGTGCAAATATCAAAATCCTTTTCTTGAATACAATTTTTTACTATTAAGCTACACATGAATTGTTAAAGTTAGACAAGAAAACTGATGTTTAAATCTGAATATTATGATACAAATTGTTTGCATTAAATGCTGAAGTTGAGAAGTGTAAGTTTTGTTTTCCAATAAAATCCAATGACTGTGCACATTCAAATTCAAATATGCCTAAAGGCTGAAGAAAATCGAAAGAGTAATGGAACGACCAAGTTTTTAATTATAACATCACATGTGTATTTAACTACGTTAGTTTTTCAAAAGGGATCAGATCTTGAACATGTTGTTTTCTACCAACACACGTTGGCTCAGTTGGTAAGGAACGGGCCAATTCCTTGCAGAAGGTTGTGTGTTCGATTCCCTCTGCCGATGTGAGGGCAGTGTTGGTGGGTGATCTGTAAGTACCTCTATAAGTGCCCTTTGGGCCCGGAGGCGTGCCCTGACCCTGGTGGTGACCGGAGCCGAACCCACCTAAACTTTCTGTAACCAAAAAAAAAAAAAAAAAGAACATGTTGCTTTCTTGTTTCAACTATCATTTATGCTATCTAGCTTTTCAGTTTTGATGTACAAGATTTGTCCTGAAATCGTCCAAATAGACAATGAAAAGAACCTAATGTTGTTTCTTTATGAATGAAATTTAAACAGACCTTTCTGGGCAGGAGCATCAGGAAATGCAGTAGTCATTGAAGCAGATGCCTTCAAAGAATCAGATGTCATCTATAGGGCACTTAGCTCAACAGGCCATCATGACATGGTTAAGACAGCTGAGTTGGTGAGATCATTAAGACACTTCTCTGCTCTTACCCTGCATTCCATCCAATTCTATTAATCATTTCTGGGTCGAGGATGACGGCTCTTTAGTACAGTAGCATAAAAGAGCATTTGAAAAAATAATTTAATTGAGTACTTATTCAATAAATATTTATCATGAGAGTATATATAAGTTATTTCTACAAAAGAATAGCTATTACTACAATTGAAGAATGAATGAGAGTACATGCACATATGCGCTTAATAAGTTGTTTTTATAAAATATCTTGAAGAACTTGTGAAAATAGGTTGAAACCATTTAGACACATATCATAGGTTATCTTTATGAACTTTTTTGAATACATACGCATGTACTTATATCGTAGGACACATCTCCTGAACATCCTAATTCCACCAATCATTTCATAACTGTGGTTTTAAGCTTTGTATATGCTTTTCATTCTTGCATCATGGAGTCATTGGTCCAAACAGGTACACCAATCATCTACAGATGCAGCTTCATCCCTCCTAGTAACAGCACTAAATGAAGGTCGTGACGTAATTATGGATGGCACACTCTCCTGGGTACCATTTGTTGTGCAGACAATAACAATGGCTAGGAATGTTCACCGCCGCCGTTACCGCATGGGAGTTGGCTACAGGGTGAATGATGATGGAAGCGTAACAGAAAACTATTGGGAACGAATTAAAGATGAGGAACCAGAACAGGTTGGAGGAAAAAAGAGAAAACCATACAGGATCGAGCTAGTTGGAGTAGTGTGTGATGCTTACCTTGCTGTTGTTAGAGGCATAAGGTCATCTTGAATCTTTCCATTTTACAATATTACTCACAAATCACAAGGAACGAATTCCTCTTCAAGATTAATGACTAGATTTGAATGTTGACAGGAGAGCTATCATGTCTAGAAGAGCTGTGAGAGTAAGATCACAATTGAAATCTCACAAGAGATTTGCTGATGCATTTATGACATATTGTCATTTAGTAGACAATGCCCGTCTATACTGCACAAATGCATTGGAAGGCCCTGCCAAGGTACACATTCCCTCTCTTATTCTTCTTTAGATGACAAAATCTAGAACAGTGCACACTCCTACATCTTCCAAATCAAGAATGAGTATAAATAATTCAGGATAAAAATCGTAATTAAAAAACATCGGTAAAACATGGAATCCCCCCCCCCCTCTCTGCAATTTAGATTGATGGATGAAACTTGTATGCAGCATACCGTGATTTTCTTTTTTCTTGTATACTCAGCATCTTCTACTGCTGACATTATAACTGTTGTACAGTTGATAGGTTGGAAAGATAGAGACAGGACCTTGCTGGTTGATCCAGATGAAATCGACTGTTTGAAGAGGGTTGCAAAGTTAAATGAAGATGCAAACTCCATATATGAACTCTACAAACACCCCAACCCAGCTTGTGAAGCTGGATCTGTATGGAAAGACATTGTATTATCTCCTTCAAGGCTGAACATCCAACAGGAGCTCAAATTTTCAATCCAAGAAATTGAACGCTTCAAATGAGAACTTCATGGAGCACATAAAAATTTCCCATCTGCACAACTTTTGAGACAAGTAAAGCATGTTGAAATTTGTGATTGATAGAAGATTTTATGTATGTTTTATCAATGTGATTAGCTTACATAGTTACATGTATAAACAAAGAACATGTAGTCAGAATTTTGTGCAAACTGCCCATTTGCAGTCAATACCAGGAGAGTGCATGACGGTCAAACTGATCGATCAAACAACATAATTAGTGAAATTCTTTAATTCTATGCTCATGAAGGAACATTCTTCCACCAGAAAACATACCCACAAAACTTGTTATATATAACTTAAGTGCCATGCATCGACAAAGTAGGAACATTCTTCCACCAGGAAACATACCCACAAAACTTGTTATATATAACTTAAGTGCCATGCATCGACAAAGTATAAGATTTTAAGCTATATAGTTTGTCAACAAAGTATGAGTTTAGTTTATACTTGGAACATTTGTGTATATAGGTAAAAAAAATAAAAAATCAAAAGCATAGAGGTGGATAAGGGGGAAATGAAATTTTAAAAAATAAAAAACTAAAAGCAAAGCACAAAACACACTTATCAATCTTTTCTAGGATCTCCATTACAACAAGAAATTCTCAGAAGTTTGAAGAGTGTTATCTAGAGAAATAGCAAAATGGAATGTCAATTAAACAAGGCTAACTTTGTTGGAAACCTCTCTCAAGCATTCTTCACACGGAATGGACCAATTTACAAAAGCTTCTGCATGTGAACCAAGCAAGTTCCTTTTGAAAGGCAATGACAACCACTTTACATTTATACGCCATAAAATTTCCAACAAAGTGTTTCAAAATTAAAATACAAGAGATTTTATCTGTAAGTAAATCACTATTCACAAGAGACACATTATCACAATGCAATAACACTACTAGTGTGAACCTAAGAGTGGACACAGTATGTATTCTGGCCTGAAATCATGCTAATTAGCCCGGTTTGAGGATCATGGCCCAGGCCCATTCAAATAAGAACATGTGCTAGGAGAGTACCCAGCTGCATAGCAAAAGCTGATATGCCCCTTCAGGTTCTTCACCAAAATCAGTTAAGCTGTTGAGCAAGAAACACGCCTATATATGCAAATTCTGACCTGAGCTAAGGTACGCTTTCATTCCAATTGTCAACACTTTCACTTTTCTCTGAAACTGACTTTGTCATTAATTCCCCTGTGAGTACATCATCGCCGTCTCTTCGGTCGCAATCCATATTCTGACTAGCGTACACCATAGTCTTTCCAAAGACACTGTCTCAGTCCTGAAGGTTAGTTAAGAACAGTATGCACACAACATATAAAGAGATGTGAACACGGTAACAGGAATAAGCATGAGACAGATTAGGAATGTAATCCAACTCTAAATTTTGACTGGACCAAATATCCAGACCCGAACCCGACCCATAAACACAAGTGTAACTAAGACTGAATTTAAGTAAAACGAGACTTAGTTTACCCGAATCAGAAGTAAATATCTCAGAAACATTAAAACTTCTTTCTATATGGCTATGCTGTTTCACTCAGTTATAATTTTGTAATATATATATATATATATGGGTCTTGTTAACGAGTGCCCCGGGGGCACTCGTTAACATTTCCCTATATATATATATATATATATATATATATATATATATATATATATATATATATATATATATATATATATATATATAGCATTGTGTGTATAGGCATCATAATTTCTTGAACATTTCCAATCATTAGATCAAGGAAAACCAGCTGCCAGTAAACCTGGACTCCCTGCCGATTCCAGGCCAGAGTGCACGTGACATGTCATTCATTGACTGTTGCAGATAGTCCTTGCTCGTTCCACTCTGCGCCTCAATTTCGCTGTCTTAATGTCTTGTAAAACCTGTTATGTTGTTCACTGGTAGCAGTATGCGGCAAAATAATACCCCATAGTAACATGATCCTGACAATATACTACTACTAGTAAATGTTTTAATTTAGCACCTTAATTTATCTCAACTTCATATTTATACTAAAATACTCATCCTCATTCTTTCTACTATTGCAATTTGACTGAACAATATACTCCGTAGTCCATAAATCAGTCACAATTTCCTATTTGAGCACCCCTTTCATGATTGTCTCTGCAATATGTATTATCTCATGTGACTTCTTATGAAAAAACAGTCTTTCCAAAGGATAACTTGGAACCCACCCACAAATACCTGTTTTCTCAGTTAACAATAAAATTTTATCATATGTTTACCAGTCACAATTATGATTGTTTAAACATTCTATACATATATGCTTTGGTTTGATTCAGATACCACCAATATCACTGTGCGAGATTTGTTGCCAAATAGATACAAAACTTCCAAAAACATAGATCACAGTAGTGGCAGTTTTAACCATTCAAGTCAAACCAAAATGCTGATTGGATAAGAAAATCATTAAGAAGCATCTACTACCACAATAACTCAGTGGTAGATAACCAAAATAATTAATGATAAAGCTTAGCGTCTACTATCACAATAATTCAGTAGATCACCACAATAATTAATGATAAAGCTTGTCCCTGGTTCATTAATTTAATTGCTTCTGGAATCAAAGTCATCTACTACCATTTATTGATCTCTTCAGCACAATCTCTCACTTCACAGTAATTTAAATGCATTCAGTAACAACTAACATGCTTCTTACTAGCTTCAGTGTACTAAAGCTGCTTGCAAATTTCATTATTAAACGTATTGATATATGCATATAAAATAAGATAGATAAGAAAGCATGACCTTGAATCATCCTCAGAAACTTAAACAACTCTAATATAAAGGCATAAGTTCATGGAAAAGGACAACATGGTGTTGTAAAGCTCCATCCATAATGGAATTCACGAAATAACTAGACTAATTCTGATTGTGAATCTATTATAGGAAAAGGCTAATTCCATGACTGAAACTCATGACCCACATGACTACAACTCTGACAATTGCACTTGCACCAAGGTCTCCTTCCTAGAAGAAAACAGGAATAGAGACATCAAAGTTGTGAACAAAACAGGAATAGAGAAATGCAGGGTGACTAGCAAACTTCAAGTCTGGACTCCACCCAACTCAATATGCCTGCTTCTGTGACGTGTCCAACTCTGGAGTATCACTAATTACAGCATCTATCCATGTTTCATGTTTCCACTGCTATCCCATCACAACATAATCTTCTGAATATAGGAGAATGGAAGGTAATGTCAAGAGATTATCCAATCCTGCAATTAGTGTTGTTAATAGCAGCTATTGCGTAGCAGAATTTGAATAAATCGATGTTGTTCCATGATACACTATTTAGCATAAAATGTTGTCAAATAGCGGCTATAGCATTGTTGTGTAGCGGAATTTGAACAAACTGTTATTCTACGCAAATTACGATTTACAGCACTACCTGCAAGGAAACACAATTTTGACAACAATGCTTCATATTACTCTAAGGTAAAATTCAGAAACAAAGTGAAGGCTAAAGACAACAGGTGCAATCGTTGATAACACATTTTATTTATAAGCACTCAAAGTTTCCGTAATTGACAAAAACTACATGCAAGGAAACAACATAATTTTGACAACCATGCTTAGTATTACTATAAGCTAAGTTTGAAGCAAAGTAAAGACTGAAGTGAAAAGGTGCATTTGTTGATAACAAATTTTATTTAAGTGCTCAAAATTTCCGCGATTGTCAATGCTACCTGAAAGATACACAATTTTGACAACCATGCTTCACATTACTCTACACCAAAGTTTAGAAACAAAGTAGACTAAAGAGAACAGGTGCGATTGTTGATAACACATTTTATTTATAAGCACTCAAAGTTTCCGCGATTGACAATACTGCCTGCAAGTTTCACAATTTTGACAACCATGTTTTACATTACTCTAAGCTAAAGTTCAGAAATAAAGTAAAGACTAAAGAAAACAGGCACAGTCGTTCATAACACGTTTTATAGGGAAGTGGCCAACACTACACAGAAAAAAAGAATTTTGAGAACAGGGTTTATAACTTGTTGTTGGAACATGTGTGGAAATTGAGTAAAAAGACTAAACACAAATTCCCATGTTGGGTAGAACTGGTGTTGTGTGAATTGAAAAAAGTGGAAGTCCCACATCGGATGGAACACACACATTAGTAGTGTTTATATAGTGGGGGGTGTACCTCTAATTAATGGGGGTACATAAGCACTAGAGAAAAGATATATATTGATATATATTTTATTATTTGGAAATGATAAATTAAATAATTAATTTAATCATTATTAGAAAGTGCTTTCTTAGTCCCCAAGTTTTGCTAAAATATTTTGATACATAATATAATATATTTTTGTACTAAATTTAATATATTTTAGTACTCAATTAAGATATTTTTGTACTAGATCTAATATGTGAATTACTTAATCGCAAAGTAATATGTTACTTGTTCCCAAAGTTTCTCATATTACTTGTTCCCAAAGTTTCTCACTTATTAGTTGTGAATTTTCTCTATAAATAGAGAACTCACACAGTGCATTCCACACACCGAAAAGAATTTCATTGAGTTGTCGGGAATTCTTTTCTTCTCTTCTCCCTCCGACTTGTGTTAACAAGTTTCTTCTGCTTCTACTCCTTTCTGTCCCTTTCGGTTTCAAATAGAGCGGTTACGTACCGTATCGAGTGGCTTCGATCAATCGATTGAACCATATTTTAAGAGTGTTCTTAAGACCATAGTCCCTTTTCGGTTTAATGTCCCTTCGGAATTAAGAGTGGTCTTAAGTTCATAGTCCCTTTCGATAATATAAGTCCCTTCGGAATAAAGAGTACTATTAAGATCATAGTCCCTTTCGTAATAATAATGTCCCGTCGGAATTATGAATGATCTTAACAGTATATAAATTATTTAAATATTTTTCTATTTGAGGAGAAATGGTGGTAACACCATATTTGAGTGGTCGTAGTACCATATTGAAAGTTTGGAGAACTTAAAGGTTAGAATGGTGGAAACACCATATTTGAGTGGTCTTAGCACCATATAGAATGGTAATAATACCATATTAAAGTGGTTTCAGTATTAAAGAGTGATCTTAGTACCATATTTGAAGGTGTAATTCTCGAACGGTTTTCTACGGTGCAGTAGTTAACCGCACAGTTGTAGCTGGGCTTGTTTTATCCTGGAGGCGGCGTGGTTGATAGTCTACCTTGCACAATTTTGGGTAGTGCCACGAAACGTCTTAAAGAGAGCGACCTGGTCGTGACTCAACCTAGTAACAACTTCGGTAGATAATAGAATTTGGAAATCCAAATACAACAGTTTGGAAATCCAAAAACAACAATTTTAAGACGTTTCGATATGCTCTGTCTACCGAAGAAGTTACTTATTGAGGTTCAATTGTCCCTAAATACATTAAGGATAAATCAAGCTATTGAATTACATCTTTTGACTGAAACGACGAAGTGCTTGTTGTAAACAACAACAACACTAAGAAATTCACATATGTGACTTGGAATTTGTTTGAAATTTATTTTCAAATTCAGAATCGAATTGTGAATAAATAACTTTAATTGTTAAGAGAATAGAACCGCAAGAGTTGTTGCATCGTCCTTAATTTTCCACTTGATCCTTGACAATTGAAAAAGACAAATATTTAGCGTAACAGGCATCTGGTCGGTAGGATAAAATCAGTTGTCAAGTATTGAAGATTTTTTGTACGGTGCAGTAACAAATGAAAAGGACAATACGGTTCTAATTGAAATAGTCGAGTTTACCATGTTAGAAGCATCGTGTGCCTACTCTCCCAAAAAATTGCTTCAGTACGGCACATGAGCTAACCAATATACCTTTGGTAAATTAAAGCAAGAACATATATTTAAGTTATTGATTATAACTATATTGGAGCACCAATTTTGGTAGACGGATATCAACTCGGGTACTCAATTATTTTAGGATTTTGATCCTATAAGAACAAGGCGAGTGGCTTGTACACCATGCATTTTTGTGGGAAAAGATTGCTCCTTTGATGAAATGTTCAAAATTAAATTCTCCTTCTATATAAGTTGGGTGATTTTAATATTTGACATATCAAAATTGATCACGAACAAGTGTTTAATTTTAAACTTGAGTAACTTGGACTTAATTCCAACGTTATATGATTAGACAATTTTATTTATTGCAGTCAAGAAATATGAACCAAAAGTTCATATAAATCAGAATTTAGAGAATATGAATCTCTAAACATAATAAATTATGATATGTGTGAATTTGATGACACATAAATTAGAAATGATAAAATGATATTTTTATCATATTTATTGATGACTGTGAATTTTGGAAAATAAAATTGATATGCTTGAATGTTCAATTTTTATAACGAAAATTGAAATTTATAGAGTACCCAAGTCTAAGAACAAAAATTCTAATTAAGAAATTTTTGAAGAAAAGACAATCCAACTTGTCTTATTTTTTGGCTTCAGGACCCCAAGAGAGTTGAACTCACTAGTAGAGCCTATGAATGTGTATTCATCGGGTATGCGATAAATAACGAAACATATAGGTTTTATGACCTAAATGTTAAAGTGATCATAGAATAAAAAGATGCTGATTTCTATGAAGTAAGTACCCCTGTAAATTAAAGAATAATGGGGGCACTAGTGGGGGTAAACTAAATTCCCTTCTAAAAATTAAGAACTAGTGGGGGCACTATATCTAATCACATTCATGTAATTAGAAATAGTTATGAAAACATCATACGAGATGTTATAGAACCTCAAGGAGGTAAGAAAGCTAAAAATGCTAAAGAGTATGAACTTGGTTTATACATTGGAAGAAGATTCATTAAGCCTTAAAGAAGTTATATCCTCATTGGATGCTGAATTATGGCAAAAAGCAATAAACGATGAAATGAATCTTCTAGAGTCTAACAAAACATGACACTTGGTTGACTTGTCTCATAGTTGCAAAATCAATCGGTTGTATTTGGATTTTGGAAAAAGGAAACTAAAACCTCACGGGACGGTTGATGAATACAAGGCTCTCCTTGTAGTCAAAGGTTTTAGACAAAGAGAAAAATATAGACTTCTTCGACATTCATTCACCAGTCACGAAAATGCTATCCATGAAAGTACTAGTCCTTTTAGCCGCCGTTCATAACTCGATAGTACTCCAAATGGATGTGAAAGTTGCCTCTTTTTATGGTGAACTAGAAGAAGAAATCTATATGAAACAACCTGAAAGTTTTGCGATTCATGGACAAGAAAACATGGTCTGTAAGTTAGATAATTATTTGTATGGTCTAAAATAAACTCCTGAGGAATGGCATGAAAAATTTGACATTCTAATGCTATCGAATGAGTAAAAAGTGAATGAAAGTGACAAATAATATTTGCACGATCATATGTCTCTATGAAGACGACTTGCTCATATTTGATTTAAAGATTCATGTTATGAATTATGTGAAATCATTGTTTATCAACAACATTGATAAGAAAGACCTAGACAAAGTTGAAGTAATTCTTGGTTTCAAGATTACTAGATCGGAAAAAAGAACTTTTTTGATAAATCTCACAAAGTTGAGAAGTTCTTAATGAAATGTTATTATTTCACCGTAAACTTGCAATCATATATCATGATCCAGGTGTAAGAACACTTGAGATGGAGTTAAACAAACAGAATATGCGAGCATCATTGGCAGTCCTTAGGTAAGCCACTGAATGTATTAGACCCGACATTGTCGATGTCGTAAAACTCTTGTGCAAGTTTACTAGTAGACGGATGAGAAGCATTGTCATGCTATAGAAAGAGTCATGAGGTGCCTTAAGAAGACTATGACTCTAGGATTACTTCACTAGGAGTAACCTATTGTACTTAAATGGTACAAGATATAAAATAGAACATCTTTCAGATGAATATTTAGCGACTAGTGTTTGCACATTGAGCATCACTAGAGGAGTTATTTGTTGAAACAAATGATATTGACTCAGTCCACTATGGAATGAATCTGAGATGAGAACACTAGAGAAAACTAGTGAAGAAGTAAGTTGATAAGATACTTGCTAATTGAAATCCCTTAGTGGATAAAACCGGTTCCAGAAGTGTTAATTTATTGTGATAGTCTGCAGCTATTACAAAATTGAGAATCGTTACCACAATGGTAAGAGGCGATTATTAAGGCACGAACACATAGAGAAATAGAGAGCTAGCTACTCTCAAAAGGAACGGTTAAAGTAGATCATGTACGTACTGATAAAGAATTAGTTAATCCTTTGACGAAAGGAATTACTAAAAAGAAAGTCCTAAACACATCCAATAGGATGGGACTAATGCCTAAAGGTCACAAGTGATGGTAACCCGACCTACATGACTGGAGATCCCAAGAAATAGGTTCAATGGGTAATAACAAGTCACAAGTGATAGAACATGCTATGTTAAAGGTAAGAAAGCATGATTCCTGCAGCGATAGAAGGATGAGATAATAGAAACTCTTAATGAGATCTATACTCTATTTGGAGTGGAGTACATAGCTACAGGAGTACTCTTGATAGACTCACCTATATGAATGTGGAACTAAGGGCCGGTTCCTATGGGATTCGGGGCAGAATACCTAGAGCATTCGTTAAACCGGGATACACGTGCAAGGTCATAAACGCACGGGCTTTTAGAATACACCTTATGAAAAGGTTTGTGTGTGGGTTCTATGTCTGAGATAGAGTTCAATGCTGTAAGCAACTCTTGTTAATCAGAATTTTACTCGCTATGCAAAGGTTCAAGTTGTAGGCGACACCTTTGTTTACTAGCAAATCTTATGGAGACGTCTTTGACGTTATTTATGAAACCATTTTTTAAATTCAAGTGGGGGATTGTTGGAACATGTGTGGAAATTGAGTAAAAAGACTAAACACAAATTCCCATGTTGGGTAGAACTGGTGTTGTGTGAATTGAAAAAAGTGGAAGTCCCACATCGGATGGAACACACACATTAGTAGTGTTTATATAGTGGGGGGTGTACCTCTAATTAATGGGGGTACATAAGCACTAGAGAAAAGATATATATTGATATATATTTTATTATTTGGAAATGATAAATTAAATAATTAATTTAATCATTATTAGAAAGTGCTTTCTTAGTCCCCAAGTTTTGCTAAAATATTTTGATACATAATATAATATATTTTTGTACTAAATTTAATATATTTTAGTACTCAATTAAGATATTTTTGTACTAGATCTAATATGTGAATTACTTAATCGCAAAGTAATATGTTACTTGTTCCCAAAGTTTCTCATATTACTTGTTCCCAAAGTTTCTCACTTATTAGTTGTGAATTTTCTCTATAAATAGAGAACTCACACAGTGCATTCCACACACCGAAAAGAATTTCATTGAGTTGTCGGGAATTCTTTTCTTCTCTTCTCCCTCCGACTTGTGTTAACAAGTTTCTTCTGCTTCTACTCCTTTCTGTCCCTTTCGGTTTCAAATAGAGCGGTTACGTACCGTATCGAGTGGCTTCGATCAATCGATTGAACCATATTTTAAGAGTGTTCTTAAGACCATAGTCCCTTTTCGGTTTAATGTCCCTTCGGAATTAAGAGTGGTCTTAAGTTCATAGTCCCTTTCGATAATATAAGTCCCTTCGGAATAAAGAGTACTATTAAGATCATAGTCCCTTTCGTAATAATAATGTCCCGTCGGAATTATGAATGATCTTAACAGTATATAAATTATTTAAATATTTTTCTATTTGAGGAGAAATGGTGGTAACACCATATTTGAGTGGTCGTAGTACCATATTGAAAGTTTGGAGAACTTAAAGGTTAGAATGGTGGAAACACCATATTTGAGTGGTCTTAGCACCATATAGAATGGTAATAATACCATATTAAAGTGGTTTCAGTATTAAAGAGTGATCTTAGTACCATATTTGAAGGTGTAATTCTCGAACGGTTTTCTACGGTGCAGTAGTTAACCGCACAGTTGTAGCTGGGCTTGTTTTATCCTGGAGGCGGCGTGGTTGATAGTCTACCTTGCACAATTTTGGGTAGTGCCACGAAACGTCTTAAAGAGAGCGACCTGGTCGTGACTCAACCTAGTAACAACTTCGGTAGATAATAGAATTTGGAAATCCAAATACAACAGTTTGGAAATCCAAAAACAACACTTGTATAAAACCATAATTAAACATATTCATATATGCATATAAAATAAGACTGATAAGAAAACACGACCCTAAATCATCCTCAGAAAATTTTAAAACTCAACATATGATGGCATAAGTTCTTGGAAAAGGACATCATAGTGATGTAAAGCTCAAACTATAATGGAGTTCATAGAATGGCCAAACCAATTGTGATTATGAAGGCAAAGGCTAATTCCACGACTGAAACCCATGACCTAATGACATGACTATATAACTCTAACCATTGCACTGGCGCCAAGGTCCCCTTCCTGGAAGAAAACAGCCTAATTGCTAAAAGACATAAGTCCTAAAATTAAAACACTACAAGTAAACAACCTAAAGACTAAATATCTGTGCTGAAGAAAAAGGAATATAGATATCAAAGTAGCGAACAAAACAGGAACAGAAAAATACAGGGCAACAAACTTGATGTCTGGGCACCCAACTCAATACGCCTACATATGTAAAGTGTCCAATTGTGGAGTATCACTAATTACAGCATCTCTCCCTGTTTCATGTTTCCCCAATGATCCCATCCCATCACAACATAATCTTCTGAATGTAGGGGAATGGAAGGTAATTTCAAGAGATTATCCGATCCTGCAAGCAGTGTTGTTAATAGTGGCTATAGCGGTGCTATAGCATGCCGGCATTTGAACAAACCGTTATTTTCCACGATTGACAACACTACCTGCAAGGAAACACAATTTTGACAACCATGCTTCACATTACTCTAAGCTAAAGTTCAGAAACAGAGTAAAGACTAAAGAGAAGAGGTGCAATTGTAAATAACACATTTTCTTTATAAGCGCTCAAAGTTTACACATCAAATAAATTTGAAATTGTGTACTTGAATGGTTTAAATAACTAACAATACTCTGAGAATTTGATTTGGTCACAGATTGGAGTTAAGTAACCTGACCTGTGTTAACTGAATCACATTCAGAACAAAAACATCAGTCCTCTGTATTGCCGAACTTGAAATTCAATTGAATCAAGCAACAAGGAAGTGGTCAACTCTGGTAAACTTGAAAGATAATCTGAATTTTGGAAACAGGAATGTAGCATGTGTTTTAATTTGCATTTAGCCCTCATTTCTCGTATCCCAACGTGTTGTTACAGTGAAATTTGTGAAGCTGTATCTGTTAGGTTCGGTATAATCGAGCATTGTGTTGCCTCTTGGATGTGGTTCCATAAGAGGTGCAGATTTAATTAAAAGAACACATGAATAAATTTGATGAAATCCCTTTAATGATTATACAGAAGGAATAAATTTGATGAAAACACAATCAGGTATCATGGATTTTATACCCAAGATGCAAAAAACAAGATCTCGTGAAAATCAAAGACAAAAACGACAGATTCATTCCAATGTAAAATCATACATAATAAAAACCAACATTTACAGGGTTTTATACCAAAGTTGCATAGATTCATTCCATTGTAAAATCTCAATCACAATAATATAAAACAAACAGATAGGGATTTTATACCAAAGATGCATAGACAAGTGGCAACGAATAAGATTTGAAGAATTCAATCACAAAAACCAGTTCCAATCCAATTGTACAATCATGAAACCAAAAATTAGGGTTTTTTATAACAAAGCTGCAACGAATCAAATTTATAGAATATCAATCACAAAAACCAGATTTATTCCATCGTAAATTCATATCACAAACAAAATTAGGGTTTTGAAACCAATGATGCTTAGATAAAACGCAATGAACTAAAGCTCAATTAATAATGTAACAAAAACCAGATCTATTCAATCGGAAAATCATAAAACCAAAATTTAGGGATTTTGTGCCAAATCTGAAAATAAATAAGATCTGAATCTGAAGAAAATAAATGACAAAAAAAAAAAAAAACACACAAGATCGGGAAAACCTTCTAGCTTTTCATTTATGATGAACAAAAATACAAAGCTAGAAAACCTGGACAATTTCAATTTAAAAGTTTAATGGTAAAATTGAGAATTCCTTCTTCTTTTGAAACATCTGTAACAAACCCAAACTACACCGCATAACAAAGAAAAATTTACAGCTAGCTACCACTACAAACACTAGCTTTTCTAATTACCCCTCCCCCTTTTCACTTCCTACCCCCCCTTTTTGTTGGAGCCTTCCTTGCTGGTGCAGCCTTCTTCACTGGCGTAGCAGCCTTCTTCGCCGGTGCAGCCTTCTTCACTGGCGTAGCAGCTTTCTTCACAGCCGGTTTCGCCGCAGCAGCTCTCTTCCCAGGTGATGTCCTTGTCGAAGTTCTTGAAGCCTTCGCAGGCCTCGCAGCTGGCTTTGCCTTTGCAGCAGGTTTCGCCTTGGCAGCTGGCTTAGCCTTGGCCGCGGGCTTTGCCTTGGCAGCTACAGGTACAGCATTGGCCTTAGCAACAGGAGCCTTCGCCTTGGGCTTCGAAGCAGGCTTCGCCTTTGCAGCTGGCTTAGCCTTGGCAGCAGGCTTTGCCTTGGCGGCAGGCTTAGCCTTAGCAGCTGGCTTAGCCTTGGCAGGTGCAGCTTTGGCCTTAGCCTTAGCAGGAGCAGCTTTCGCCTTAGACTTAGCAGCTGGAGCCTTAGCCTGAGCCTTGGCTACAGGTGCTTTCGCCTTGGGCTTGGGCTTGGGTTTTGCGGCAGCGGGCTTCTTAGCTGGAGCAGCAGACTTAGCTGGTAACTTGTAAGATCCCTTGACCTTAACAAGCTTCCCAGAAGCAACCAGCTTCTTGATCTGAACCAGAAGAATCTTCTTGAAGTTCGCTGGAAGATTCTTATGCTTCTCTTCAATGAACTTTGCCAAAGCATACTGGCTTGAACCGTTCTTCTCCTTCAAAGTCACAATCGCGTCCGTCACCATCTGCAACAAAAAATAAAAATCACATTCAAAATTTTGATTAGATTTCGATTATAATAATAACAATGATAATAACAAACGATAATGTAATTGTGTTGAGTTGAGTTGGATTATACCTCTTCATAGGTAGGGTGAGTGCGAGGGTTCTTGGAAGCGGGCTTTCGGGGTTTTGGCTCTTTGGGGGCTTTTTTGGGCTTGGCGGCAGTGGGCTCGTCGGATTCATTGACGACAGGTGGAAGAGGGTCGACGGCGGCCGGCTCCTCCACAATGGGTTGCTCGACGGCGGAGACGGTGGGTTCTTCAACAGAGGAAGCCATAGGGTTGAAATTGAAATTGAAAACGAGAAAGAGAAAATGGATATGATTATGGATCTACGAAGATTGAGCGAAATTTTTGGTGTGAGAAATGACGAAAATTACGTGGTTTATATAATGTGTGTAAGAACAACAACATCCAAATGCTGAAACGTGATTGGTTGAGACGCGTATTCAAGGATTGATCCCGCATTCAAGTTTAAATGTCAACCTTTGGATTTAGCGTTATCGACGGTTGGTGTTATCTGTGGGAAGGCATATATGGGAAATATTTTGGGGATTGGATTGAGTTGGGAACGTTTTAGGTGTGCTTTTAAGCTCCAATAATTTGATTATATCTTTTTTGTTTTTTAATATTTTTAAGTGAGGTTTTTTGTGTCTTTTAGATTATTATGTGAGCTTTCTGATGATATTTTGAGCGTTTTAAATGGTTGAGAAATTTGGGAGGAATTTTGGTTTGAAGCCAGATTGGTAATGATTAGGGTTTATTGTCATGGTATCATGGTTTATGATGAATTCAGAGGAATGTTTTGACCTTTGATGGGATTTTTGTATCATGTATGATAGTAGGGTAACTGAGGATTCCATTGCATCAAGAATTGTGAAATTCTGATTAGATTTGAGTACTTAACTATTGATTATAATGTCACTAAGGTTGAACAAAATTTTCCAATGAACATAGGTTGTCATGTTTAGTTTATAGAACAATGAATTTTTTTCATATTGTGTTAAAAATTGAAATTCATTTGCACTTAGTATTTAGTGTTGCTACAATTCAGTGGTATTTTATGGACATTATATTTTTTTTCTTTGAATTGTTCAAAGTCAATTTAGCTGTATTTGTGTTATGTTAACAACTTACCAAACACTACTTCATTTATGTGTATTTCATGATTTTGTAGCAAGCAGTGTGTTTCAATTTCTCATAAAAAATTGTATTGGTGGGATTATGGGATTTGTGATTATCTACTATGTGGTGATAAGTTTTGAAACATAGTTTGTTGGTTCAATTTAGCAATCCCTGTCTAAAATTGTGAGCTTAAATAGGAGATATTTCACCTTATTCAAATCCAAATACATAACACCTTTATACTTGTTCACCAAACTACTGCTAATTTATACTTATCCATAAATATGGTTAACCACCCATCTAAGATCATTTTAAAGTGGTTTAAAATGTTGTTAAGGCTCGTCTTATACATATTTATAAACATGTTAGTATGAAATAAGTTTTGTAGTACCATACTCAAACTCCATACATTCTCTTTTGTAGAACCACAAATCTAAATTCAAAATACATGCTTTAGATAAAAATAAGTTGAAATAAGAATTAAAAATGTGCAAAAATATAGTATCCTCAAGAATTTGAAGTTTGAGAAGAACTACTATTCATTTCCTTCATATTCATTTTTTTATTCAGTTCTCACGGTAGAATAATGAGGGAAAAAGCTTGTATTCAAAAAATGAGCCATTTTACTATGTTTATCAAATGTTTTAAAATTCAAACATCTAATCGACGAGACAATTTTTTTTTGAACAAGAATCGACGAGACAATTAGGTTAGGGTTTGACTACTTTCAACTGCTTGAATTGGGACAAAATTGTAATCTAGTCGCTCAAATCACCAGTTGAATTATTTGGATTGATTCAATTTTTTAAACTTAAAGTCGATGGTGTAACATCCATTTGTGTTTTTATACAAGGTTGGGTTGTCTTCCAAATAGGCAACTTCAACTCTAAGAGTCGAACTCGAATTATTTTTCTGAGGGAGAGTCGTGTTACCAACTTTCTCAATACCACGATGTTGATTTAGTTTTGTTTTTAAAAAAACATTTATTATATCATTGCAAATTAGGTTCCATTTTTCCAGCTTAAACCTCTAACTTTATAAGAAACGGGTTTTGATAATTTGGAATTCGACCAAGAGATAAGTAAAGAATAGCTTTAAACTCTGGTTTCTCTCCTTTTAAATCACCACACACATTCCTATACAACTCAATCAAAAATATTCATTTGATCCTCGGAGACATACTATTTTTTGTTTTTAGTCCCTTTAAAATATTCTTTTATTATTCATTCTTGCAAATACAACAACGTCTAAGTTTTATCCCACTAAGTGTGGGATGACTACATATATCAAACGTCGTTATATCATATGTCATATCAATATCCAACTCGTTAATCTCTATGTCATTCTTAATAGTGTCTTTTATAGTCTTTTTATATCTTTGTATGCCTCTAGTGGGATGACTACTCTCTTTACTACAAAATGCACAAGTATTTTCTCTACATGCTCAAGCCATTTAAGTTGAGTTTCTACCATCTTTTCTATGATAGGTGCAACTACAAACTCATCTTCAATGTTATCGTTTCTAATTATATCATGTTTAGTCTTGTCGCTCATCTAACACAACATCATCATCTCCATTAAGCTTAATTTACTCTCATGTTGGTTCTTTATTGTCTAACACTTTGTCACATATAACATTTTAGGTCTTACATGTGTACGGTCGAACTTTTCATTCAACTTAAGAGGTATCTTTTGTATCACATAAAACATTTGAGACCCTCTTCAGTTTCAATCATCCAGCTTGAATTTGATGATCTGCACCTCTATTTATTTCTCTACCCCTTTATGTTGTGGACCTAAAATGTTTAAAATGAGTAACATGACGTATGATATGATTTCTAACTTCCAACTCCAAGCTACAAATGTTTCTCCTTTTGCTAAAATTGCATTCCATGTACTATGTCTTGTTTATACTTTGGTAGAAGCCATACATTTCTATTGTGATACTTGTCTCCAATTCCGCATTTAATTCCTATCTCGACTCTCCCAATAGGAATGTGTCATCTTGCAAATGTACCATATTTTGTTTTTTGTCCTTACTTTCGTGTTTTAGTCCCTAAAAAAATTTGTTCATATTAGAACTAGTCCTTATAACATGTAAAATATCTTATTTTAGTCCCTCTAACACGAGTGACATAAAGGACCAAAAAAGATACGTGTTTTCGCCTTTTAATCTCCCAATAGTTGCATTTCATGTTTCTTTTGTAATTTGTTCATCCCAGTGCAGCATTGTTTGATCTTTCGTCTTAGCGTGGTGTTTGTTTGATTCAGATTGACATACCAACTTCAAACAATAATAGATTCAGTCAATAACTAGCTTAGTATCTGAAACTTCACAATATTTGTGCACTATAAATCAATCACTTCTTTTTTATGTGAATCATATGTCTTATACGCGCAATTTAACGACTAATCCCTCGAGTCAGATAAAACTGTAATAGATGTCAAAATTCACTATCAATATATTTAACATTTCTACATTTATAAAGTTGGGTTCGTACCCAAGACCTATGTTTAAAGTTAAATATATCGTTTACTATTTCATTTAGGTGTTATTGGGTATACACCAATCACTTTTGATAGACTTCTTAAAAAATATTCATTATAATTTTATTAAGTTTATTTTTTTAGGTATAAATTACCAATTTGTTGATTCAAAAAAAAAATTACCAATTTGTAAAACATCCCTTGAGAAAGGAAACAAAAACTAATTAGTAAAATATAAATTATAGTTCGGTTAGTAAAATATCCTTCGGAAAAAAAAAAACTAATTAGTAAAATATAATTATAGCTCCGTAAAGATTCAATGTATGTCGAAAAGTCAAACAAGGATAAAATCAAATTTAAATTTTAAAATTTCGTAGAAAAAATTAATTCTTTTTTTATAGAAAAGAAAAAAAATTAATTCTTATGACTAAGTGGAATCTATGATATAAAATATTTCAATCAGTTTTATTAATTAAATCATTAAAAAGGTAAAAAGATTTTATTTGATAAATATAAAAGGATAAAAATATAGAGCATTTAAAATAAAAGATTCAACTTGACCACGAAAAAACAAAATCGATTACTTTATTTACTAAGCAATCTAGAAGAAGATATTTTTTTTAGTAGTTCATACTTCATACTTCAGCAAAATCGATTATATATTTTTTGGGTCCCGCTAACCGGTGCCCCTGGGCACTGGTTAAGCATACCATAAAAGAGAATTATTATCATAAATGGAAACTGGTTTTGACTTTATTATAAATTAATTATACAATTTTAATGCATTAACTACTATATAATTTCCTTTTTCATGTCTTTAACCAGTGCCCCGGAGGCATCGGTTAGCATTTCCCATATTTTTTAGTCTTTTTTTCTGGTGCAATAATTTGTTGTTATCTAATTCAGCATTCTTCAAAAAAAAAAAAATCTAATCAAAAAAAAAAAAAATCTAATTCAGCAAAAATATAAAATAATATTTTGTGTGTGAAAATAATGAGAAAGTTTACTTTATACTAATTACTTTTTAAAGATATTTCGCACGGGTTATTTTCTATTCAAACTTGATAAAATATTTAATATATGATTCAGTTTATCAATAAAATAAAAAAGTGAACCATCAAATTCGTCCTTAAATTTTTACGGTCGGCCAAATTCATCCCTCAATTATGCGAAATATTAACTTAGTCCCTGAATTTGTCAGACGTCCATAAAAAATGTCCCTCCGTCTAAGTGCTCTGTTAGCCATGTTGATCTGTAGCGAGTGAATCATCAACTTCGTCCTTGAATTTTTATGGGTCGGTCAAATTCATCCTTCAATTATGCAAAATATCAACTTAGTCCTTGAGTTTGTTAAATGTCAATCAAGTTAGTCCTTATGTTCAAACGGAGCATTAACGGGGTTGACGTGACCGTTAACCTCTCACATGTCAGACGCCACGTAGGCAATGACTAATTTGGCCGATAATAACAAACATTTCAAAGGACTAAATTGATTGATTTGCATAAAATATTTTGGCTTTCTTCCCTAACTGTATAAAATTGGAACCCTAATTACACAATCTGCAATCTACACTCTAAAATCACCAAAATTTCCTCCAATAATAAGTGGTCAAGTTCTTCTCCAATTCAAAAAACTTCAAACCCTAATTTTTTCGTATTGAATTTGAAAGCCAAAATCCTCAAAATTTCTTGAAGCAAAACTATTAAAATTGAATCTGAAATGATGGGGGTGGGAATATGGGAAAAAACAGTTATGAAAGTCGAGCTTCATCTTCAAGCTCCAAGTTTAATGGTGATGTGAGAGTGCTTGAATGTTGGTGTCCTAGAATTTGTGTTGTTAGAAAATCCAATACTTCAAAAAACCCAAGAAGGCCATTTTATGTTTTCCCTCTGCCAAAGTTCTATGCTTGCCCAGAAATTTGTGTTCTAGGTGTGTGTAAAGTTCTAATGAAAATAGGTTGAAGATGATTCAGAAATGTAACCTTTCTGTAATAATATTTCTATCAAATTAGTCCATGAATTATTTCTCTATCTATCAAATAGATCCATTCGTTATATTAAAAATCCATCAAATAAGTCCCTGAATTGTTTAATCAGATATCAAATTGATCCTTGAAGCATATATGTACAAAATTAAATAAAAAATCCAGAATGCACAAATTGAAACTGAAATATTCCATAGGCAAAAGTCATAGGTCATAAGTCTGAGAAATTACATAGGCAAAAGCAACCCAACTATGGGGCATTAACAAGTGATAAGTCTTAAATACATGAGAATCGCTAGAGATGATGATGATTTTCGAGAGGTGAGAATAGAGAAAGTTTTAACGGGAAGGAGAAGGATCAATGACGTTTTTGATGTTTCTGAGTGAAATGTGAGGAAGGAGGTATGGATAATACAGGGGCAAAATTGAAATAACATAAAAAAATAAAACTGAAAAGTGAAAACTAGAATTTTTTCACTATCCATCAAATTAGTCCTTGAACACGCGGCTTTCTTTTTGCCACGTGTATAAGACAACACACCATGTAGGGCGACAGATCGAGTGAACCATCAAATTCGTCCTTCAATTTTCACGGGTCGGCCAAATTCATCCCTCAATTATGCGAAATATCAACTTAGTCCCTGAATTTGTCAGCGTCCATAAAAAATGTCCCTCCGTCTAAGTGTTATGTTAGCCATGCAGATCAAATCAAAACATCCATCTAAGGGCCTTGATTAAAAATAGTGATTCTTCAAACGTCAGGATCAAATCAACGGTACTGATGACACCTTAGAAACACAACCAAAAATACACTCCAGACACTAGGTACTCGAGTACCATAGTAGCCTTTACACATGTCACTCAGAAACCAAAGGTCATGTCTCCTCAACCTCTCCTTCGAGACGTGGGCATTAATTGTGGAATGACAATCGACCAAACTTCCTGACGAGGGAATCTTTTCATCTGATCAAGAAACAATCGAGCACTCATCTGCCGAACACAAAACATCCAAGTGTGAACCTGTCTGGCTATGAAACAAAAATGCTCGAGGAATAGCGAGCACATCCCTACACACGCTCGTCCAATTCTCTTCAGTATTATAGTTTTCTAAGACAAATGGTTCCCAAACGCGAGGCATTCTCACGCGTCTCAAACAACTCGACTTCCTAAAAGAGCAAATATCTCTCCTTTGACCGTTTATGAGCAGCAAAATATGCCCGCCCTTAAGTCATCACTCTTCGCCAAAGAGCAACGACTTGGGGGGCTACTGTTCTGGACCGGTCAAAAGGAGCTTCGCCAAACACCATGTTTGGCAACATTACTTGCGACACACCCCTTCCCCGCGAGGGGGATGCACGAAGCAAGCAGGACAGGTTCAAACGAACCACAACGTCTCTCTGCACGTTCCCGCAATAATCTCTCTGGCTGTTACACTTCCCACGATTTGGTAACCGCCAGAGCCTGGCGTGCCATTACAACGGCTCTGTAGCCCTCCACCCCTATATATAGGGGACTCGTGGATTTATGTTTGATATGACAAAAATTATTTTTTTCATGAATTTATGTTGGATATGAATTGAATAATTATATATTCATATTAGCTAATTGATTTTAAAATAATTCCATCTCTTTCACGTCATTGTTTTCAGATGATCGAGCTCGTGAGTTGGAAACCAATTTGTGAGAGAGCATTGTTCAAGTGTGAAGATATATTTTTCGTTATGCCTAGGTTCCTTCACTCGATTGATAAGTCTTTCAAGGGTAGCTAATAATGCTTCTCATATTGTTATGAGAATTGATAAATCACCAGTAGCAATTTTGCACTATTTGAAACTTTTTAAACAAAAATCCAATTTTAATATAAATCAAATTAATTGTCATTTTACCAATACAACAAGACTGTAATATCCCGCCTGTCAGTATCGGAATATTACCAGTCGATCGTGCCAGAGGATTTAAGTTCATGGAAAATAAGTGTGATGGAAATATTTTATGTGATGGGTTAGGCTATTTAGTAATTGCACATTTAAAGGATATTTATATGGGTTAGGCACCAAAATATCTTTTTGCACTTATCCTTTCTCTCTCTAGTTGTTGGCAAGACTTTCTCCTCTTTCCCTCTCATCTCTCACGCCCTCTTCCTCTCCTCTCTCCACCAATCCATTCCAAAACTTCTTCCTTCCATGGTAAGCTTTTAGACTTTGTTCCCTCTTGATCTCTCAAACTTAAGGAAGCTTGGGTTTTGTTTGATTTCTCTACTTCTCCTCTCAAGAATGGATTCAAGAAGTTAGGGTTTTGGTTTGTTTGAGCTTCAATCCTTCTTTCTTTCATGAAGCTAGGGTTTGGTTATTGACTAAGAAGCTAGAGCTTTGGTTGCTTGAGCATGGAAGCTTATGTTGAGCATGTATCATGGAATTGATGATTCAAGATCAAGAATTAGAGTTTGATGAAGTGAAGATGATACATGGACGCTTTGGGAATCAAGTGCAATCCTATTTAGGTGAGTTCCATAGTTAGTATTCCCAACCTTTGGGATTATGTTTTTGACTTGTGAGCATAATATGAAAACTTAGGGTTTTTATATATAAGTTTAGTTGCCCTTTCATGCCATGTTTACTAACCTTGTGAATACTTGTCTTGAAGCTGTTTTACAGGTTTTCTATGACCACTAGAGTCATAAAATGCATAGAGACACTTGGGTTTTGAGGTTTTTGGGTCAAAAACACCAATTTTACATGTTCTGGACTGTCATTACTCACTGGGGCAAGCTATTACTCGCCACAGCGAGCAGAAAGCAACAGAACCAGTGCCCTGCTCGCGTCCTACTCGCCATGGCGAGCAGCTGCTCGCCTCCCACACACACTTACTCGCCTAGGCGAGTAGACAGTGAGGAAACTCACTGTTTTGCTCGCTCAGGTGGTTCTGGCGTTTTGCGGGCGGTTTTTCTTTATGCAGTCTTTCTAAGTAAATAAACCCCTCAAACCAAGGTCATATACTGATAATCTTTAGCAAAGTTTTCTTGAGAAAGTGGCAAGTATTTGGCATAGATAGCAAAGCATGGCAAACGAGAGATAATACGATAAGAATCGGGTAGAGAGTTAATCATTCAGGAAGGGAATGAAAGTAGAGCCTTGACATATCTTGTCAAGAACTAGAATAGTTATTAAAGTAATAGAATGTTAGAAATGAGTAGTATGCTTGATTAGATGCGAAGTGATATAGAGTATTCCCTTCGTACAGAATCTAGAGTGCCATACGAGTATGGCAAGACGTGAATTGATTAGATATCTCTTCACATAGAAAGTTAAGCAAGCATATAGTTTACCTCTAGTGGGATCGTTTAAGGATCCCAGGTAAAAGAAATAGCATATATAGATTAAATACTCATGCATTCATAGACTAAAGACTTTAATAAAGCTGTGAAGCGATTAGATATCTATTCACAAAGAAAGCTTTAACAAGATGTAGTGGTCGTGTCCCTTGTGACTCACACTAGGTTGGCTTAAAGGGTTTCCACTAGGGGAAATGGGGTTAGCCGTAAGGATCCCGCACGTCACTGCAGGAGTGCTGTTGGTTATACCTTAGATAGGTTTCCATTAGTTAGATAGGGATCGCGCTCGGGGTTACTCCACTCGGGGCTTTCCGTAAAATGAACTCAGATAATATTTGTTTGTTAAACGCTAACCTAATGAACCTAACTATGCATATATATTAGACATGTTTATGTTATGTCATAGAGCCTCGCCATAGATCGTCAAGAATTAGTAGAGCCTTGGCGTAGATCGTCAAGAACTAGTATGATAGCAAGATAGAATACGTTGTTAGACACAACGTATGTATGCGTAGAGAAAATAGAGAAAGTTAGCCGATGACGATCTTAGGTTTCCCCTAATCGTCCGGTTTAGAATCGTGTCATGATTATAGTATGCTTAGGCCTCGATATGTAGAGCGTATTCTTGGCAATGCGGTTTTAGTTTCCTCTTGACCGCCATGACACGTATAGAAGTGAAGCCTATAACAAGTTAAGATGAGGCTATGACGGCCCTAGTATGCACGACCGTCTAGGAAAGCAAGTCCTCACACACGTATAGTCAACCAACAGGTTGTATTGTAGACACGTGGTGACCGTAGGTTTCCCCCGAGGTTACCTATAGCCAAGGATTAGGTGGAACTGACTGAGACAATATGTCTCATCCCAATCCTTATTTGTTTCAGATATCAGGATGGATTAGCAAGCTAGTAACCGAATGTATGTTTCAGCAAGTGTTCGTTTGTATCGCTGCAGGAAGATATGGATATTCAAGGATGCATTTATTATACTTTAGAAAAGTTAAGTTGTAATCTTATTGTACGAACGCATTTGTTGTATAAGACTTTCATTCGTAGTTGTAATGTTGTAAATTTTTTTAATGTATCCAGTACTAAACTAACGCACATGCTAGACTTTCTAGTTACGCCTAGTATGGGTGTTACATTTGGTATCAGAGCAGGTCGATTCAGATCGTGCCTTGGGTCATTAAGTTACGGCAAAGGTAGTGGGACCATTGGGTTTCGGGTAAATGTTCTAGTTGTTGTTGTTAGTTGAGCTTGATCAACTCAATTTAGCATTCGACGATTAGAATGGATGCCTGAGAGCAGAATAGGACCCTGGAGGAACGAAGTATGTGATGAAGATGCATTGGGAAGTGTGAACTCATAAGTAAGAACTCAGAATGAGTATTAGTAAGAAGTTGATCGTGCCAGTAGGTGGTGATAACTATCTGGCAAGTGTACCAAAAACTATCGAAGTAGTAATAAATATCGATCCACAAGGACTGTGTTGGTTTCAATTATAACAAGTACGTTATACGTTAGGATGTGTAAAAATTATATTTGGTTGCCCTAGGCAGAAAAAGTTTGTTTTAAATCAGAGTTGATTAACGTTGAAAGAGTTTGAAAGAAAATTATATTGAGATGAATGGTTAAGCCGGTGAATCCACTATTGCTCTATATGAAAAAGTCTTCCTCTCTCTACTCTCAATTACTACTCAGTTTTTACGATAAATTAACTAAGTGACTTTGATCAATCTCTCGCATCAAAGCCCTTTCCTAAGTTATAACCCTATTAATCTCTTAACGTGATTGAATAACCGCGGAAGCAATATTGGAACGTTAATTCATGTATCATAACCCTCAATTTCCTATCTCTAGGTTCCTAGTGTTGAGTTAAACACAATTACTATTTCAGGATTAAAAGCTAGGGCTAGTAGTCATTCAATTCCTAAGATCAATTCATGTGATTGCAAGAAGCTAGGGCTAGTAGTCATACAAAACAATAATCATGAAAAGCAATAAACACAAGTAATTCTGAATAAAAACTGAATAGCATTGATTATAGAGAGAGTTCAACTACAAAATCATATATTACAAGAGTTTCATCATGGCTTAACCAAACTAAAGGTTTAGCTACTCATAGCTAAACGATCATAAGAAATAACAAGAGAAAACATACATAAATCTCACCAACGGGGTGTTGATATGAGATTCAGGGCTCGTTCCTTGGTCTCCTGTCGTCCTTGATGCTCAAAATCGTAATAATAATCAGTCCCAAAACCCTTGCTAGCAGCTGGATATTTATAGAAAGAAATTAGGGTTTCAGAAAAGCCCATCATCGTGCCACGTTACGGGTTGGTCGTGGCACGATGCTTCATTAATCCTACGTGGCAGCAGACAAAATCAACCATCGTGGCACGTTGTATGTTGCTTCGTGCCACGAAATTTCCAGAGATGAATCTTTGTCCCACGCTTCCTTCAACGTGCCACGAACATAACCAAACGTGGCACGATGCTTTGAGTTTTAGGCAATTTTCCTTGGTTTCTTGAAGTTTCTTCTCTTGAGCTCTTGTTCCTGTTTTGGCTTGATTTCACCATGAATTCATTGCAGTTGACTCTCTAAATGCTAAAATAAAGTCCTAAATATGACTAAATAACTAGTGTTGATGCACTGTCATCAGGTGGCCGGTGAACTAAGCAAGTAGAAGTGTGAATCCTCCGGGAATGTAAGGTAATGTTAAGAAGGAACGTTCCGACAGCGTTGGGTAAGTTGTCAAAGATACTTCGTATACCCGTAAGAGAAGAATATGGAGTATCTTAGTAGGATCTGAAGCTTCAGTAAGAGTCGTTCTTGGAACGGGTTTGATGTATGGAACGGAATGGTGTTCAGGAACACAAGTGCAAGGCTATAAGATAGAAAGAGGTCGACGTAGGTTGACGGAATCAGTAGGCTCTCAAGAATAGTGTTATGAGATTGAAGTCGTGGACTTGTATGTTCATAGTGGACAAGGTTCTAGTGTTCGGGAAGTTGCGTTAAGCGGCAACGTAATGAGGTAAGCTACTCGTAGTGGAAGAAGTTAAGGATTTAAGTGAAAGTTTTAAGTTATCAGGAATGAGGCATTAGTTTCCGACGTGCCGAGAATGGTATCGAATTAGGTTGATGCTTGCCATGCATATGTTATAGAATATTTTACAATGTTAGGAAAGAATGATGTGCATTGGATTACTTGAGAAATAAGAATTTTCATGCAAAGAGTGTTTTTAGGAAAACTGAGCTGAAGGAACTCGCCAATAGCGAACCTGGGGCAAAATTTTCTGTTTTTCTGAAAACTATCAGTTTGTCTCTAGGATCTGCAGTGACTATTGGAGAGTTGTCTTCACAATCTTTTATGCGATAAAAACCTTTACGACATCAAGTGACGAATGAATATCATATCCTAAGGTTTTAAAAGGAAAAAGGCATGGGCAACCATTAACGAGGTCGATTCGGTTTAAGGTAACTTTGAAAGTAATGTGTCAAGAGTCAAGATGAGCTTGGATCAAGAGTTTAGAGGTTCCAGTAATTAAAATGGACGTCACAGATGTGAAGGGATGAAGAAAGGAGTTAAAGTGGTGAAGAGTTATATGAAATCACAAGGTTCTTGGAGTTTGCGAAGTTATGAGTACCCCTCGAACTTATGTTTTGCTTGATTGACTTGCTAAGGCTCGTTATGATATTAAATCATACAGTTTACATGATTTTAGAGAGATATAAGCATATGGGTGATTGAAGTTGACTTATTTGAAATCAAAATGAAATTTTGTAGGTACCGGTCTGTTACGACACACATAGAGTGGGCTAAACTCACTGGAACCAAGATTAGATGGCACATAGGTGTTATCGACTCGTTCTGTGACTTTAGAGTAACGACTGGGCCTAGGTTCAATACTTTTTATAAATATATATAGTGGAAAATCATCAACGTCAATGACCCGTGTGCCAAATTACGAAATTTCCTTAGAAAGAAAAACTAACGAGCAAGCATATGAATGATTAAGCAAAACCTAGTATGCAAGAATGCGAAGATACAATGTTAGATGCATAAGGAAGGTATGTCGAGCGCAAGATGAGTCTACCATGGGAAGTCGTAGGAACGATTCATGGAAATAGTAAGTATGTAGTGGAAAAGATGTACACTATAAGTCAAGATTGCTCGGAACAAGTGTAAGTATGGCAATGATATGTCAAGAGGTAAGTCTACCTTGAGATTTAATCTTATAGGCAAAGGGTATCGCAAGGTTGCAAAGATGATTACAACATAGAAAGTCTTGAGAAGAGTTGAAGAAGATATTAGTGTAATGATAGTAGGAGGAGTGTGAAGTTCACTCGTCTCAACAGATTAGAGTATTGGTTAAAGCCAACCGATGGGGATCAGAGTAGCGCGACGGAAGTTAATCGGTAAAGTTGTTAACAGTAACCATGGAACATGGAATTTGGTAGTAAGAATCTTCGTGAAGAATGTTCAGGACAGTAATGCAGCTTTAGTGAGAAGTATTATGAGACAAGCGAGGAGTTCTCGATATGATAAGTAAGTATTGATGCTTATGCAGTCAGTGATGACTAAGGCAAAAGTAAAAAGGATGTATCTTCACTTAAGTAAGACAAGGAAAACTAGAGTTACCACAAATGAAGTAATCGAGTTGTCTAATTGGTGATGTCGAATGCGTAGAAGAGCTGTTGGTTAGTCAGAAAGAGTATGTGCTATGATAAGGAAATATGATTCATGAGATGTGCACGAAGAAGTACATACCCTCTTAAACCATACTTGTTAAGTGATAACGATACTTGCTAGAATAATGTTAAATATTGATTTTTTTAAAATTTCTAAAGTTGAGATTGGTATTAAGGATCTTGGGAACGATGTTGTTTTAAAAACGTGAAATTTTTTTCATTGTTGAAACTAAAGAGGCGCGTCATAAGCGAGCAAGCTCACTTAAGACGTATAGACTTTAGGACCAACTTGTTATAGGCAAGCTTGGGGGCGAGTTGTAAAACCTTTTTCAAAATATAGAGACTCGTCCTGTGGTTCTGCAATATCATTACAGACTCGGTTTTAAAATGATTTTGTTTTAGTCATGTATCTATTCGTTCCAAGAACCTATGTACCAATGTTTAGAGATTTCTAGAAGCAAATGCTAGAACGAGTATCTTTATTAACTAACAAGAAGTGTTACTTGAAAGTATGTGAATACTATGGAAGATAAGGTATTAAGGGGAAACGACAATGTCCGTGTGGTACCAATATCATACGGGATGCACGGAATTTTGTTAAGAATGTTCAAGTGCAAGTGTAAATGAACTTAGTAGAAAGTTTCAAGAGCATGTGAACCGCAAGACAGGTTAATAGATTGTCGGATGAATTCGGGTACAAGGAGATCGTGAAGATATAGAAAAGTTTCTTAAGACTATAAAAGAGACAAGAGATTTGTAGAATCATCAAGATAAGTAACATAAGTAAAAGGCATAAGTCGCAAGGTCCGATAAGATATATTATGTATGCATGGTAAGATGTATACATGATAAGATGTTTTAGATGCAAGTGAGTACTGCATGGCAAACCTGGATTCCAGTAAGACCCTAGTTTAAAGGCAAATCCTGAGTGTCATAGTTAATGTATGGTTCATGCTAAGTGGATAAGTTATAGATTCAAGATAACCAATTCGCATGCAGTAAAAAGGTAAGTTTCAATCACGATGTTCTAAGATAGTTTTGTGATTTTGATAAAGGTACTAAGATTGAAGAGACTAGATTCGTTTATGCGGATCAAGAAAGAGGATCAATTACATGTTTTGGTGGGGAAAGTATACTTCGAACTCCTTGGAGTGGTTTTGATCAGATATTGTATAGCTGAAACCAAAGAAGGCAGGGTTTAGTCGCGGCGATTGGTAGATGATTTCTAAATTTCGAGGACGAAATTTCTTTAAGGGGGTAGAATGTAATATCCCGCCTGTCAGTATCGGAATATTACCAGTCGATCCTGCCAGAGGATTTAAGTTCATGGAAAATAAGTGTGATGAAATATTTTATGTGATGTCAGCTAATACGAGTTAAGTATCAACGTCGTAATAAACACGCTTTGAGCAAGGGCAATTTAGTAATTGCACGTTTAAATGATATTTGTATGGGTTAGGCACCAAAATATCTTATTGCACTTATCCTTTCTCTCTCTAGTTGTTGGCAAGACTTTCTCCTCTTTCCCTCTCATCTCTCACGCCCTATTCCTCTCCTCTCTCCACCAATCCTTTCCAAAACTTCTTCCTTCCATGGTAAGCTTTTAGACTTTGTTCCCACTTGATCTCTCAAACTTAAGGAAGCTTGGGTTTTGTTTGATTTCTCTACTTCTCCTCTCCAGAATGGATTCAAGAAGTTAGGGTTTTGGTTTGTTTGAGCATCAATCCTTCTTTCTTTCATGAAGCTAGGGTTTGGTTATTGACTAAGAAGCTAGAGCTTTGGTTGCTTGAGCATGGAAGCTTATGTTGAGCATGTATCATGGAATTGATGATTCAAGATCAAGAATTAGAGTTTGATGTAGTGAAGATGATACATGGAGGCTTTGGGAATCAAGTGCAATCCTATTTAGGTGAGTTTCATAGTTAGTATTCCCTACCTTTGGGATTATGTTTTTAACTTATCAGCATAATATGAAAACTTAGGGTTTTTATATATAAGTTTAGTTGCCCTTTCATGCCATGTTTGCTAACCTTGCGAATACTTGTCTTGAAGCTGTTTTACAGGTTTTCTATGACCACTAGAGTCATAAAATGCATAGAGACACTTGGTTTTGAGGTTTTTGGGTCAAAAACACCATTTTTACATGTTCTGGACTGTCATAACTAGCCGGGGCGAGCTATTACTCGCCACAGCGAGCAGAAAGCAACAGAACCAGTGCCCTGCTCGCCTCCTACTCGCCATGGCGAGCAGCTGCTCGGCTCCCACACACACTTACTCGCCTAGGCGAGTAGACAATGAGGAAACTCACTATTTTGCTCGCCTCAGGTGGTTATGGCGTTTCGCGGGTGGTTTTTCTTTGTGCAGTCTTTCTAAGTAAATAAACCCCTCAAACCAAGGTCCTATTATGATAATCTTTAGCAAAATTTTCTTGAGAAAGTGGCAAGTATTTGGCATAGATAGCAAAGCATGACAAACGAGAGATAATACGATAAGAATCGGGTAGAAAGTTAATCATTTAGGAAGGGAATGAAAGTAGAGCCTTGACATAGCTTGTCAAGAACTAGAATAGTTAGTAAAGTAATAGAATGCTAGACATGAGTAGTATGCTTGATTAGATGCGAAGTGATATAGAGTATTCCCTTCGTACAAAATCTATAGTGCCATACGAGTATGGCAAGACGTGAATTGATTAGATATCTCTTCACATAGAAAGTTAAGCAAGCATATAGTTTACCTCTAGTGGGATCCTTTGAGGATCCGAGGTAAAAGAAATAGCTTATATAGATTAAATACTCATGCATTCATAGACTAAAGACTTTAATGAAGCTGTGAAGCGATTAGATATCTATTCACATAGAAAGCTTTAAGAAGATGTAGTGGTTGTGTCCCTTGTGGCTCACACTAGGTTGGCTCAGGGGGTTTTCACTAGGGGAAATGGTTTAGCGGTAAGGATCCCGCGCGTCACTGCAGGAGTGTCGTTGGTTATACCTTAGATAGGTTTCCATCGGTTAGATAGGGATCGTGCTCGGGGTTACTCCACTCGGGGCTTTCCGTAAAATGAACTCAGATAATATTTGTTTGTTAAACGCTAACCTAATGAACCTAACTATGCATATATATTAGACATGTTTATGTTATGTCATAGAGCCTTGACGTAGATCGTCAAGAATTAGTAGAGCCTTGGCGTAGATCGTCAAGAACTGGTATGATAGCAAGATAGAATACGTTGTTAGACACTACGTATGTATGCATAGAGCAAATAGAGAAAGTTGTCCGATGACGATCTTAGGTTTCCCCTAATCGTCCGGTTTAGAATCGTGTCATGATTATAGTATGCTTAGGTCTCGATACGTAGAGCGTATTCTTGGCAATGCGGTTTTAGTTTCCCCTTGACCACCATGACACGTATAGAAGTGAAGCCTATAACAAGTTAAGACGAGGCTATGACGGCCCTAGTATGCACGACCGTCTAGGAAAGCAAGTCCCCACACAAGTATAGTCAACCGGCAGGTTGTATTGTAGACACGTGGTGACCGTAGGTTTCCCCCGAGGTTGCCTATAGCCTAGGATTAGGTGGAACTCACTGAAACATTATGTCTCATCCCAATCCTTATTTGTTTCAGATATCAGGATGGATTAGCAAGCTAGTAGCCGAATGGATGTTTCAGCAAGTGTTCGTTCGTACCGCTGCATGAAGATATGGATATTCAAGGATGCATTTTAGGCCCGTTTGTTACGGATTAAAATAAAATTGATTTTGACATAAAATAATTTAGAGATTATTTTTTGTAGATTTTACGAAAAATCAGAATCTATTTTGCGTTTGTTTACCGTAATAAAAATCGTTTTTTTTTTTTTAAATAATTTAGTTTGTTTTGATACAGCTATATAAAAGCGATTTTTTGTTACAAAATTAATTCAATCTTTAGATCCATATTTTCTCTCTCCTCTTAAAAAAATCTATTTTTTGAGAAGCTGCTCTGAAGAGCTTCTCATTTGAAGTTGTTTTTAGATTTTTTTTAGATTCTGATTTTTTTACAAATCTGTAACAAATGGATGCAATATTCTTAAAAGTGATTATTTTCTTAGAAAAAGTTATTTTTTCCTAAAAAAAGCTATAACAAACGAACGGACTCTTATTATACTTTAGAAAAGTTAAGTTGTAATCTTATTGTACGAACGCATTTGTTGTGTAAGACTTTCATTCGTAGTTGTAATGTTGTAAATTTTTTTAATGTATCCAGTACTAAACTAACGCACATGCTAGACTTCCTAGATACGTCTAGTATGGGCGGCAAACTCAAAATATTCATGACCATTTCTTTTTGCTGCATCTTTTAAACATAGTAATAAATAAATAAATAAATAAAGAGTCAGGATCCGTTAACACCGGGTGTCAACGGATTCGTTAACACCAAATCTTAACCGTGTATTTTATTTAATGAAAGGCCAGTGTGTGTATTCTTCCTCTCATAGCATACAATTATTTGTATTTTGTGCATCTTTTTTTTTTTTTTAGACAAGGTATGTGCATCTCTTCTCTCAACTGCAATTACTATTATATTTTTAATCATTGTAAGACCTAATTCCCCGAATAGGCATGCTGATTTTCCAATCGATCTGTGTTAGAACATCAAAGCCATGGATTACTCTTGAAATATATGCACCAAGAATTGACATTCAGATGCTGTTCAATTGAATTCATAAAGTTTTCCATGTTACCAAAACCATAAAATTAATTATTATATATATCCATTGTTTTGCATTCAGATGTGCAAATTCATTCATGGTTGAACACCAAACCGAGATTGATACTTGAGATCCCTTGATTTGATACTGAATGAACGAAAAGGGAAGAGAGATGCAAACATGAAACAATATTAACGGATGTGGTGGTAGATGGTAACAATCTTTCAAGAAGAAATCAAGAGTATCACTGAGTATCACGTGGATGTGATGATGTTCTTAATTTCATGATGATTTTGTTTGTGTTTGAAATCAATCTTTTTGAGCATTGAATATTACAATTAAAGAGCTTGATTGCCTTACCATTAAAGAAAGGCCTCATTGCAATTTTAGCCCCCTAAGTTTCCCAAAGTTGCGATTTTGACCCCCTAAGAAAAAAAACTACAAAACCGCCCCTAAGTTTTGCAACTGTAGCAGTTTTGGCCCCAAGGCAAAAAAAAAAAAAAAAAAGACACGTGGCACCTCACTTAGGGTGCCACGTCAGCCAGGACCGAGTCAAAATTGGTCTTGGGGGCCAAAACTGTCACAGTTGCAAAACATAGGGGGCGGTTTTGTAGTTTTTTTTTCTTAGGGGGCCAAAATTGCAGCTTTTGGAAAGTTAGGGGGCTAAAACTGCAATTAAGCCTTAAAGAAATAAAGAGCCAGATTCATATGTACAACAAAAATTTGATATTTCATGAGGTCTTAAATGAGTAATTATGAGCCTTTGATTAAAAATAGATGGATGGTTAGGATTTGGTGTCAACGGATCCTAACTCATAAATAAATAGTAATAGTAATAATTTAAGCACACCGAGCAGCGACAAATTAAACAATTTACCACAACCTACAAAATTGCCATCCCTGAACGAAGCACTAATCAAACCTTTTAAATTTCATATTTCCTTCATCTAACATACTGATGGCCTTCCTTTTCTTGGATAAGTTAGTATCTTGAAATCCACTATGTTCATTAAATTGAGCAGCAGTTCTAGCTCGCAGTTCGTTCAAACTCTCACCTTCTTTTGCTCTCTCAATCACCTGAAAATAACAAGGGCCGTTATTTATCAACTATTTGCAACCTAATTTGAAAATATGTATACCACCTAAAACAAGGGGCTGAGTAGAGGATTCCCTAAACTGAATTTGCCGAATCCATAACTTAATTTCACTTACCAGATGTCTGCCATACAAGTGGGTGCTTGAGAGTGCTGTAAGAGCATTTTGTGCCTCCTGCTGAGTAACATACTCCACAAAAGCATATCCTCTATAATTTCCAAACTTCATTGGTAATCTTAAACTTTTAATCTGCACGGTTTTTAAGTCATCAAACATGAGTGAAAGGAAAACTATTCAATACTTGTAGTATACAGCTAAATGTTCATATTTTGGCTGAGAGAGTGAATATTTGCTAGCATTTGTGCTAAAATTATCATTTTTAATTATCACCTGGCCAAACGGGCTAAATAATTGTCTCAGATCCTTCTTTGTTGCCTCAAAAGCAACATTTTTCACATGCAACGTAGTTGCACTCTTATCTTTCTCAACTTTCTTTTGTACTTTACCATCATTCTTGACATGACAGAGTTGTAAAATAAGAGCATGACCGTCCAAAACAGTCCACTATACTCAAACAAAAAAAAAAAAAAATTAAACAATTCCTTTGTAAAACAACCATAACTATATTTAGGATTTCAAATACATATAACATGCATCTTTTGATTCAAATGTGTAAATACCTGTAAATCGTTGCAAACACTTGTAACAATTCCTTTGTAAAACAACCATAACTATATTTAGGATTTCAAATACATATAACATGCATCTTTTGATTCAAATGTGTAAATACCTGTAAATCGTTGCAAACACTTGTAGCAGTCTCTGCAGAGTCAAACTCAACAAATCCATATCCCGTAGAAACATTTTTCCCATTTTTCAAATGCTTCTTCACCTATTTTTGAAAGCAAGAGAAAAAAAAAATGAAAAATAGCCAAGTCATTAAAAGTAAAAAGTGTTACCTAGCACTTAAACCCATTTACCTTGACACTCAAAATCCGTCCCTCTTTCATGTGTTTACTGAAATGTTCCCTCAAACCCTCATCTGTTGTCTTGAAATTTAGGTTCTTGACAAACAGGGACCGAGCCTGAAGCATGATAGATTAATCAAATGACAGAAGAACAATAATTATTGATTATTTATTTGGCAATGGTTAATGTACACAATTTCAAAATAAATATTGACTTAATTGCAAAGTAAACTGCGGAGGACAAAAATAGAGTGGTGACAACCAATTTCCCTAATGGCAAGGACAAAGAATCAACAATGGGGATAAATGTCCTTCAAATTGACAATCAATACAGAAAATGATATTGAACTTCAAAGTTCTGTTCTTATTGACTTAGATAGAAATTATTGAATGAACAACAAAGAGATGACTATGGGCCTTCAAGGAAAGTGTAAATGTTTAGGGCCAAAAAGCTCAAGTTACAACGATAAATAACAAAATGGAAAGAAAAATCCAGTTGTAATACCTAACAGGGGTTAATACCAATATTTCCAATGTCTATCATTTTTTCATATTAGAATGTGTGTTGCTAGCATTTCTCTTTGACCACATAAAGGACTATGACAGGTTAAAAAAAGTAATTTAATCTGGAGATCCTTGAACTATTTGAGGATTTTTAAATAGCCCTTGAGCTAAAATAATTATAATTGTGTCCTTGAAATGTCTATAATAATGAAGTCCTTGAAATTAGAAAAATACCCAGTCCCTGAATTTTTAAATAACTTGTAACTAAATACCTAAATTCAAAGAACTAACCAATTAAAAACTTTAGTTTAAGGATCTAACTATAAATTATTGACAAGTTAAGAGACCAGATCTAAAACATTTTTAGTTAAGGGATCTATATAAAAATATGGAGTTCAGCGATCTATAGAATAATTCAACCTAACAAGTAAAATGAATATATCATTGTTATATTGTCAATTGCATTGCATATATCATTGTTATTTTGTCACTTGTCTATGCATTTCTATTTTATTTTTATCAATTGACCATACATTTTTTCTCTTCTCTGTTTTCCATCAATTCTCGCAAAAGTCTAATGCATCAAAACAAACTAGAGCAGAAGAATGATAAAAATAGGTCAAACCTCTATTCTGTCCGGATCAATATCAACATCTGATATTCTTTCCACATCTTTCTCTAATATCACTCGCTTGAAATCCTTTTCAGCAATTCCATTATTCACCTCATCATTTTTAGATTGTGATTTTGGGCCAAGAACATCGGAAGGAGCCCACTCCAAGTATAAGGGAGCAGCCCTACATTGAATAGAAGGCAAAGCAAGTCAATAACCTTCAATGAATAAAAAATATGGGATCCCTATCGTAGCTGAGTGGAGAGGGGTTTGGCTGCTTTACGCGCTGGGGGGGGTGGATGAAATTGCAGTTGTACAGCATCTCAAAGTGTATAATCCTTCCCAACTAACAAATTCCAGGCTCTGGTCCAATTACTACAGCAATACGATTAAAACTATGAAGTTATGGCCGTAGTTCTGGATTATTGTACCCCCCCCCCCCCCCCCCCCCCCCCCCCCCACACACAACACCCACACACACACACACACGTGTGAGACACAGATTTTTGACAACTCTTGTAAAAATATGTGAACTCTGTAAATTGTGTCTATAATGAGATCACACACCTTGTATTTATAATGGTTTTACAATAAAAATAAATGTATCGAATGCTTAATGAGTACGCACTAGCCTAGGAAGTTGTATACTCTAGGAGTAATAACAATCAATTTAGGAAGTTGTACAATTAAAGGGAATATCTAAAGATTCTTAATCTTAACAACTTTCTTTCTTATGAATATCAACTCATATTCAACATAGGAAGAAACAATAAATTCATTCACTTAGGATAACAAATGCCTGATTGTCTATTGATAGATAGAAGCTAATAATATATTGCTTATCACTTAACAATGCTGCATGGAACTAGTGACTAAAAGAAACAAAAGATCTTACTTGTAACGCGTGTAAGCTAAACCTCTAAAAGCAGCTTTAGCTGCTGCTGGTTCCAGAAAAATAACCTGAAATATCATCTCCAAATAATTCAAAGCTTGAACAAGAAGAATTTAGTGTTGCCTATTCATTAAACAATGAACAAATAACAATAAAAGCAATAACTTTTTAACTGCCTCACTGCTGAAGACAAGCTCCACCAATCAATTAAAACAAGGGTCTTGTTAACGAGTGCCCCCGGGGCACTCTTTAAGCATCCCCAATTTAGCAATTATTCTTTTAAAAAGTCAACCATTACAATTTCCAATGCCTTGATTACCCAACTTTTCATAAAAAACTTGCTATTTAAAGTGCTTAAAGAGTGCCCCGGGGGCACTCGTTAACATTTCCCTTAAAACAAATATGCAACAAAATGCCTATAAGTATATTAAAGTTCCCATAATACATATATTAAAAAGAGTTAGGATCCATTGAAACCAGGTGTAGATCAAACGGCTTAAAAACAAAATTAAAAATAAAATTAAAAAACTCTTAAGTGAGGCATGCGTGCCACGGTATACTGATTGAACTAATGCACACTGTTCAGCGCTGCTCAGAGTTGCAGAAGCCAACATTGGGGGTCATATCACTTCTCCCGTAATGAACAGGCTTTAGATTTTGATTTTGGATAGCATATAGTATAAGAGTTCATTCCTATCAGTTTGTGGTTTGTTGAACCTTCAATCATCAATATGAAATTAGACAATTTGGGTGCAAATTTGTGGCCATATGAATATATCTCGATCATGTCAATTTCAGTAATGCTCCAATGCTAAGTGCTCTTGTTTTAGAACTTGGGATTAATTTTTTCATGTGGCATCATAATAATATCTATAAATTCCAATTGAAGCTTCAAGAGATCGATGTCAAGCTTGGTACTAATCTGTAAGTCTAGATATTAGTGAGGCACACTGATGAATTAGGTTTCTATGATAGTAGAAATGAGAATGAAGAAGACGGAATCACACGTGTGCCTCAATTAGTTTTTTTATTTATTTCACAGATGGAATATTACGAGCCATTTGATACATTATATTTAACAGTCGAGATTTGGATACATATAGTGTCAACGGATCCTTAGTCTAAAAAAATTCCAATAACACAGTACATTACCATCATGTACAGCAGATGTGAACATGTAGAACCCAAAGGACCATAATATTTATTATTATTAAAAATATATATATAAATAAAACAAGGGTTAATAGTGCTTTTTCCTTGTAATACAGGTCATTTCCAGTTTTTCCCCCTAAGAAATTTTCGGTTTCGTTTTCGTCCTTGTAATTTTTTTTTTTTTTCCAGAATACCCCCCTCTCCCATCCAACTCAGCAAAATCTAATATGGGGCGCTGATTTGGCAATTTTATTTATTTTAATTGGCCACGTGTGAAAAATCCCTCCATGTCAGATTTTATTTTTAAAATATCTTAAAATTTAAAAATAAAAAAAAATTGAGGAAAAAAATCCAAAATTTAAAAATATTCAGAAAAAAATTTAAGATTTTTTTTTACAATTAGGTAAGATATTTAAAAATTGTGGAATTTAATTTTCAAAATAAAAACAAAATTAGAAAAAATGTTTGAAAATACTTTTTTTTAAATTTTTCTACCAAAAAAAATTCTTTGAAAAAAAATTAGATCATATTTTTCCATAATTTTTTGAAAATAAAAAATGAATTTTTTTCTAATTTTTATTATTTTCGAAATTAATTTTCAGATTTATATTTTTTATTTCTAAATTAATATAAATGAATTTATATTATTTTTTTAATTTTTATGATTTTTTTATTTTCAAAAATTATTTTTTATTTTTAAATTAATAAAAATGAATTTATATATATTATTAAAAATAGGCTCAAATGCTACATGTGCCCTTAAAAAAAGAAAAAACAAAATGAATTATACAGTCAGCATGCCACATAATCAGATATGCACAGTCAGCGTGCCACTTAGTGTGCCACGTCAGCATATATGCACAGTCAGATGGGGGAGGTATTCTGGAAAAATAAAATAAAATTACGAGGATGAAAACCAAACAAAAAATTTCTTATGGGGGAAAACCGGAAATGACTTATATTACAGGGGAAAACACTGTTAACTCATAAAACAATAAAGATGTGGTAATATAGTTTTCAAAATGTAAAAGAATAAACTTCACGCACAAGATTGTTATAATAAAACTAGGCAATACGATAGGATAATAAGCTATCAAATGTACCCACGGCCACCCCCCAGAATAAAAAATACATAAGACACATCATGAACATAAGGAGAGGGAAAAATACCAGGGCCAATGTTTTTGTCGAGGGGAGAATTATTTTATCCAAACTACCAAATTTCCCAAACATCTCTGCAAGTTCATTTTCCGTAGCCTGATATGGCAAATTTTTTGCTAAAAGTACATGGTTATTTCTTTTCACGCCATCAACTTTACTGTTCGCAAGCTCGTCCAGAGACTCCACGTTCACTCCAGCCTTTTTAAATGCTATTTTTGTTTCTTTAATCACATCAGTTTCTCCCAGAGCAACATTTGCAGCAACATTATCAGCTTCTGGACCCAGTAAATCACTTTTACCAACACAATATTTCCGAGCAGTGTTCTCATTTATCTGTTAACAGCAACACATGATTAAAATATATATATATATATATATATATATATAAACACAAGCAACCTGCTGGTGACACAGCATCACCAAAAACATTTTAGGAAGTATAATCAACAAGACAAACATCAACATTTTTCCTATTTTCCCAATAAAAGAAAATTCTGAACAGTTTCTCACACCACATAACCCCAATATAAAAAATTATACTTTTTTTATCTATGTATGGAAGCGAAACTTAATAACCCTGGACGTTTTTTATAGCAAAGGAAAAATATTTGAAAAACAAGAGGAGATAAACAAATAGAAGAAAAATAAGTAATCTTCCAAAACAAAGTACAACAGCTGGCAGAGGGTGTGTTTGATCCACCTAGCAGGACTGGACAAACAGAATAACACAGTACAAGTTATGGAATTACAACACAACCTTTTGTTCTATTTTCTGTTAGGTGATCAATGCACAAAAGTTCTTAAGAATAAAACAGCTGTCCAGTCTTTTCAACCATTTTCAAATCAAACATAGAATTTGTCCAGTCTTTCATTTTTTAGAAAATTAAATGCGCCTAAAAGTTGTTAAGAATAAACAGCTGACACGGACAATCTCTATGCATGTTAGAAATAGCAACCTCGATGAAATATCCATTGTGAGACTACTATAACAGTTCAATCCTACAGGTTTTGGGGACAAGCGGCAAAACTTAAGCTGAGCGTCCCTCTTCAACGAGTGATGCACACCCCTACCCCCCAATCAAATTCCCAAAACCTAACCAGAGCTCTTAGAAATCGTGGTTGGTCCTAACACAACCCCACAAAACTTAAGCTGAGCGTCCCTCTTCAACGAGTGATGCACACCCCTACCCCCCAATCAAATTCCCAAAACCTAACCAGAGCTCTTAGAAATCGTGGTTGGTCCTAACACAACCCCACAAAACCAGCTTGTGAGGTGAGGATTGCCCCCACTTATAAACACATTGTCAGACTATCTCCTATCCGATGTGGGACTCTTAACACACACCCTCACGACCAGCACTATTGGGCTTGGTTCGTGGACATAACAGGTGGCGCAATGGATCTTGAAGAGGCTTTGATACCATTTTAGAAATAGTGGTTGGGCCTAACACAACCCCACAAAACCGGCTTGTGAGATGAGGATTTCCCCCACTTATAAAACACATTGTCAGACCTTCGCCTATCTGATTCCCAAAAAAAAAAAAGAATAAACTTGTTTCATGAGGAAATGGTTGCTAACAGTGCAGGAACAAGTCCTTTGTTCTGAACTAGAGCAACAAATACATAAAGAACAACGTAAAAAATTGAAAACATGCCACAAGTTGTGACTTTCTACTAGAAAATATGAAGATAAAACAAGCATTATTCAGAACATTAATGAACTATTGCAAAATTGGCTACTCAAAAAGGAGGAAATAATATAATCATAGCTTTCAATTTCATCATCAGGAAACATACTGTATCCTGACACATGTACAGACTATTCCATGCTCTGGTATCTCCTTTAGCTTCAGCTGCTTTCCTTTCTTCCTCTCTTCGTTGTTTGAGATTTTTAGAGCCTTGGTCCTTGTTCCTACAACATGTAAACCATAAAATGACAATACATGATAATGCAAATATACAATTTAACACTGTTGATGAAGCAATATTATGTAAAAGAGACAAGTATACTATTTTAGCTAGTTACAAAATATTAATGTAAACTATTTTAGCTAGTTACACAAACTATAATATTATAGTATTGTATTTAAATAAAACCAACACAAACTATAATACTATACTATTATGTAAACTATTTAAAAGAGACAAGTATAATAGTATTGTATTTAAATAATACGAACACAAAATATAATACTATACTATTATGTAAACTATATTATGCAAATATTATGTAAGAGAGCCTTACTCTTCATTGCTTGAATGTCTTGGTAAATTAGCTGGCTTAACATGCAATAATCTCCCCTGGAAGATTGAATTGTCCGACTCTTCTAGCGCCCTGATAGACATTTATCACATAATTGTATAAATTACAATGAACTGTTGACAAGCACCAGCTTAAGTTTTGAAACAGTATTAGTGTTGCGAAACGTAGCAGCTATCTGAAGTCTAGTGATGTTGTAGCTACAGATACAATTCAATTGACGTGGAATTATGCAATTCCAACCTACTTCGATTCATTGCAGAAAATATTTCCAATAAATTCCAACAGGTTCTTAGAATGTTTTAGAACTTTTCGATAACTCAAACCAATGTAGCAATCCTATCATTTACCAGGATCCGGCTCCTTTAAAATGAGCAACTCACTTTAGAGTGTAAAGTGAATAATATCAACCGTTGATTAAAAAATCAATGGTAGATATTGTAGGTACATTATAACAAATCATGAGATTGTTAAAATAACAACCCTTGATTTTCTTGCTTTACACTTAACTCACTTTAGAGGATCCAAATCCCATTTTACAGGACAAGGCCCAAGTGGAAAAACCGTCTTCTGATCATTTAAATACAAAATATACTATTTTAGCTAGTTACAAGTATTATTTAAAAGAAACAAGAACACAAACAAGACACTCTTGGAATTCCATCCTTAACAACAGAAGAGACAACAAGCGAAATCCAACCCATCACATGTCTGCCAATACACCCTTAAATAGACAATGGATGAACATTAAAAGACTGAGAAGAATCCTTGCAGACATGAACAATTCACAAAAGCCAAATACAAGACAAAAGCATAGGTGACACGTCATCATAAAGATGCTCCTAAATTCTACCAGATCCTCTAAAGCTAATCAATTGAAATTGTTTCAAATTTAAAAGACACACCCTAAATTAACCACAACCACTAAATAAGTAACTCTGCGCGAATGTGGATAAGGCTATGGGGAAGTTTATGATAAGGATTTGGGTATTATGGAACGAGGTGCCCAAGTCTCCCATCAAGTAGTATATGGGATGCTCAGTGGAGTGTTAAAGTGGTTTGATTCCCTCTTGATATCTAGCTTTTAAGGGAAAGTTCGCCAAGTGCTTGGAATGGACAAAAGATTATTTATGCCTACATCTGCAACCTGAAGTTTCTTTAAAAAAAAAATGACTTAATGCTTCAAAAGCATTCCCTCGCAAATTCTACAGCTCAACCATGAACAAAAAGAAAGACTTACAATATAACAATAGTTGGTATAAATTAAGGTGAGACAACAATTTCTATCCATCTAGTTGTTACCTGGCTGCAAATTCTGGAACTGAAAAATGAATATAAGCTATTCCTTTGGATCGTTTTGTATCCTCATGAACAAGCAAATGAACCTGTGAGACACTGCCAAACTGACTGAAATGCTCTTCCAGTTCCTCCTCACTGCAACAGAATAACAATAAAAATATAAAACCAACTAGAAATATAACTTGCAGAAGACATTCATTCTTGTGGAAAAACAATAACAGGAAAAGTAGGCAAAATAATATGAAACATGCATCCATAAGATAATTTGAGAAATTACGTGGTCGAATATGGCAGATTACGGACAAACAGTCGACACGGCTCAGAAACTCCTTTCTTATGTTCTGGATTTGATAATCGCCCCTCTTCCTCAATTGCATTCACTTGAGACTTATCATTGGCTACATCCTTTCCAACAGTATTTTCTTGGTCTTCTGGATCTAACTCTTGAGCACCACTTCTTGGGGTTCTTTCAATAGGGTTATTACCACGATTTTCTTCATGTTCAGTAGTATGACTATGTTTATCTTTGTCATCATCATCAGAAGACGCCGAATCACTGTTGTCATCGCCATTGTCATCATCACTGCTTTCAGAATCAGACCACTCCGTTGTCAATTTGCTCTTGAAATAATCCATATCAGAGATTACTCCATCATGCTTAAGCTCACGTTTCTTATCGGATTTAGGTTTTTTTGGTAATTCATCTACTTGTGAGTCGCTTAAGATAGGATGGTTTGCAACTGATGTACTTTCGGTCTCCTTATTCAATGTTGCTTGGTTGTTAACATCATTGGATACAACTGAAGTATCATTTGCCCACAGCTTAGACATTGCCCGAGGTTGCATAACCTGAAGAAAATCTTGAAGTTTTGGGTCATCAATTTCCATAGAATTGTCTTCATGTCCTTTAGCTCTAGCATGATTGTTAACATGTGAGGTGATCACTTTATTGTATTTTTTTGTTGAATGTCGACTCCGCGGACGAGGAAGATTTGCATCACCAAGTTTTCGAGCCACCTGCTTGGTTAATGAAAACTTGATCAAGCATTTTGTATGGCTCTCCGTTTCAATAATATGAAAAATAATAGTCTCAGATACATATGTATTCAATGAATCTAAAAAGTGAATTGTTTCTTATAATAAGGAGCAGAGGGCATATAATAGTGTTGAAGAAGTTAAGAAAACAACTGACCTCACAAGTAATTTTTTGTGTGTCAAAGTAAGAATTATTAAGATGTCGAATTGCTTCCTGAGCTTCCCGGTCAGTACGAAATCCAATAAAAGCAAATTGCCGACTTTTTCCGGTTCTGAATTTTAACCAGTAAACAACACGAATGAGTTAAAATTCTAAATAAGTGTCCATGAGGATTGGAATAAGGATTTAAGATTTAAGGAAAGAAACAATACATGGTACGCATAAGCTTGACATCGGTTATTTCTCCTATATTAGAAAATTTTAGTCTTAGATGATCCTCCGTATAATATTTAGGGATACTCTTCACACATATCCTCGACCTGGAAACACACCCATAAACAAATCGTTTAGCATATTTTGGTTCTGAATTCGTTATATTAAGACAGAATGCCACATTTGCACTTACATGGCTTCTTTCTAGTATATTTGCACAGTTGCAGTTGAGTATAGTAGACAAAGCTGGCAAGGATGCATGCGTCTGTGACAAATTAAACAATCAATTACAATACAACTTAATTTGCAGCTTATAGCATAAGCGCTTATGATATAAGTGCTTATGAACAGTTCCGATTCCAGACACAACAAAATAAATAGATGAGACGAACTTACCTCTTTGAGAGTCTTACTAAGGCGGGTGCAGCTATGGAATTCGCGTGGCAAGGGATGTTTGAGGAAGACGATGACGGAAGGCGTTCATATTCAAAGGGAAAAAGAGAACAAAACGGGTCGGACTGAGTCGGGTTATATTGGCCCAAATAAAAAATCTGGACAAGTTTGATTGAGGAGTGCTTGCCCCCCAAATTGCTCCCAGCCTCCCCCCCAATTTCCAGTTTTACCCCTCCACCTATTACCGTTCGGGAGATTAGTTTGAGAGTTATCTCTTTTTTCTTTTTTACAAACAAAAACTCATATTATTTCATTTCTCACAATAGAGTCAATACAAGATGGAATCAAATCAAACACTTGGTGACGAGCATGCATTCGTGACACCTTTGCTAAGCTATGGGCGACATAATTTGCTTGCCTCCTAACAAAACTTATCTTAAAGTTTGGAGATTGGGATAGTAGATACTTACATATAGATATTATTAGTCCTATCAACTATGCTATCAACTACTAGCTTACAATCTAGCTCAAAGTGCACATTTGATATTCCCAATTGTCGAAGCCAAAGAATAGCATCATGTAAACTGATTGTCTCTGCTTCCTGCGGTGGTGGATTTCCGTCATGCCATGTCGTTGCCGCTTTGATGAAATGACCTCGATGATTCCGGATACACATTCCAATTTCAAAACTACGTTGTTCCGCAAACAGTGTTGCATCAACATTGCACTTAACATAATTCGTCTCTGGTGGCTGCCACTGCATAATATTAATTTGTTGTTGCGGGACCTGCACAGTATTCACCACAATATTAATTTGTTGTTGCTGGACCTGCACAATATTCATATTTCTTGCTGCCTTCCATTGGAAAAGACTGTCGCGCGCCATTTGAATTGCGACATTAATTGGTTTCATATCTCCATCCCATACTTTATCGTTCCACCGACGCCACAAGCACCAAAGAATCATTGCCAAATTAGCGCCTTCACTATCTGTTATCCTGCATAACAGAGAAAAAAACCAATCTGCTAAGCTTACAGCAACCGCAGCCGCATTCTGAACCAGATGCCACCTTCCTGCTGAAATCCATACATTTTTTACCTCCTCACACCCTATAAAAACATGCCAATCATTCTCATAATTAGTTTCACAAAATGGTCAGCTATCCGTACATTGCACGCCTTTGTCTTGTAGTCTCATACGAGTTGGGAGAACACCTCTCAACACCCTCCATAAGAACACCTTGATTCTTTGTGGAATCTGCATTTTCTACATCTTCAACCACTCCCCCGGGACTCGATACTCCTCATTATCAATAAGTGTTTCCATTGCAAAACGATAGGCCGATTTGACTGTGTAAAATCCTTGTGAATTGACAAAGCAGGTCGGACTGAGTCGGGTTATATTGGCCCAAATAAAAAATCTGGACAAGTTTGATTGCCCCCAAAATTCCCCCCCCCCCCCCCCCCCCCCCCCCCCCCAAATTTTCAGTTTTACACCTCCACCTATTACCGTTAGGTATGGCAATAAAACTCATACCCGTGGTTACCCGCGCCGAACTAAACTCAATTTGACGGATATTCCCCGTTTTGACTGGGTTTGGGTTTTCCCCGATTTCAAAACATAGGTATGGGACGGGTAATAGGTATATAGGTACCCACCCCGAACCCATACCCAAACCCGTCCCGAATGCAGAAAATTAATAAATGTTGTTTTACCAACATTACCCTTAGTCATTTATTGCGGAGAGAAAAATATATGAAATAAGATATTAAATAATTAAGGTTATTATAGTAAAAGTGACAATTATTGAGTGTCTTGGTTTGTGTAAAATGTCAAAAAGTGACAATTAAAAAGAAACGGAGGTAGTACAACCTTGCACGGGATATTTACTGGTTCGTCGATCAATAAATCTCTACCATAACCACCACCTTTGTTTTAAGATGATAAATTATACAGAGTGAAGTGAATGTTCTACAATTTTTCGAACTTTTGCATATTTTGAGTGCATATGCAAAGGAATCTGTTTTAGCTCTTTTCTCTTCTGGTAGTAGCTGCAAAGGAAGAACATGGTACACTTTACAGGGGAAAATGTTCTCCAAGTCATGTCTTGGAAGAAAGAATCTTGTTCTTTTCCTCGTTTTTTTCTTCTTCATTTTCCATTCCTTTAGCTTATAAATTTGTAAATTTATACTTCTATACAACATCCCATTTCTTTGTATCGATTTTTTTATCTTACCCATTCACACAAGTATTTGTAACACTATTTGTAAGAACTTATTATCCATGCAACTTGTGACATGTCAATAAGCTTTCCATAATTCCTTAAAAAAAAAAAAAAAAAACTCTTCATGATAATTTATGAAAAACTTATAGATTATACAAATATAGTTTGACTTCATTTTATCTTATCTTATGTTATACAAATAGGTTTTTATATGACGAGCCTCCTTAATTACCACCATGAAACATCATTTTTCTCGTGAATCATGGCCGCTAACCTCCTTTTGTGGAACTATTTATTCCCATAATCTACCTCGTTGTGATATTTTATTGCTTAATCTCTATATTTTTTTTTTATGATTGTTTAATATTAATCTCTCACTTTAAATCAAAACAGATATAATTATATTTTTTTTTTTATGATTGTTTAATATTAATCTCTCACTTTAAATCAAAACAGATATAATTATAATTATTTAAAAGTTTAGAGATGGAATTAAAAACTTTTTAGTTTACAGTCTAATTTTACAATACAAATTATTTGGAGACCTAGTAATAAGATTCATTTTTTTAATTTATTTCCTATTTAAAAATATATAAATAGCTCACGAATACATCGGATTTAAAACATCCTCTCAGTCTCTCACTCACACATGAAGAAACCTACCTCTTTTGCACTAGTGTCTGCTCCGCACACGAGTTTGCACTATTCTTTAGTATCATAATCTACCTCGTTGTTTGCTGTCAAAGAAATCTAATGCTGGCTGCATGGTTATTTATCATAAATTAAAACAAATAAAAAAATGACAAAATCAAAAAAGCAGAGTAATCGCAAAACGATAAAATAAGGGTCAAGTTCAAATTCTTCAACATAAACCAAACTATAGAGATATTTATAAATGACTAGAATAAAAAAGTAGCATCCAATTACAGTTCTCTTCTCCCTAATAAAACAATTTCCATCTCCGAAGAAAATTAGATTTAATTAAGGCAACTTTAAGTGGGTTTCTAAAAAAGGAAATTCTACGGTGCAGTCACCCAAATGACTTTTTCAATAAAGTCAAAATTTTTAAATCAGTTTATTAAAAAACCGGCCTTAAAAGTTTAAATAATGGAATTTATTAAAGGACCAACAGGGAAATGTATTTTACAACCCTTCATATTATGTCCAAATTATCAAGATATTACACTAGTTAAAGCACAAATTAGATGGTGTGATACAACGGCTGAATATTTTTTAGATGAATATTTATATGAAAGCCATGAAAATGAAGATCATTTTTTATAATGAATATAAAGGATTAGCTCAAGATTTAAGGAATAAACTTAAAGAATTAGCTAGATGAGTGAAGAAAATAATACACTCACAACCAGAGTTAAAGCTTTGCTTGACGAAACCAAGAAATTAAATGAGAGATTTGAAAGACAAATTTCTTTTCTTGAAACCTTACCCCAAATCTATAAACAAAATAATTTGTTTACGAAAGATTATGAGCAAGGATTTAGAAAGACCCCATGAAACTTGGGTAAATATGGAAAAAGATTTTCCGTGTTACAATAAAAATGAGAATCATAAATATCCTCATATATATCATTCTTTTAATCCTCAGTTAAACAATATAACTGATATGATTAATTATCTAATAAAAAATTGTTGTAATCAACATCTTTCTCTTCAAAAAGGGGGGAAGAATAAGGAAAAGATTGAAGAAATTGAAAAAACTCTATTTTCTGACTATAAGAAATGAGTATAGAAGAAAACATAGAGTATCAACTCGAAAAATTAGATCAACTTATGGCTACTTTAGACATAAATGAAAAAGATTCCATTAAGGAAGAACATGAACCTAAAGATCTAGAAGATTTTGTCTACGACTTTAGTTCCGATGATTGATTCAAAAGACGACGGAAATTTCGTTAAAATAGAACAATTAGAAATGGGCGAAAGCTCAGGAACAAAAAGAGGACCCTCTTATAATTGGAATACAGAATTCCATAGGGAATTTTCTCAAGCAAAATACCAAAAAATTCCTATGAATTATATTCCCAAACATAGTGTAAACGATGGAAGTGGAATTTTAAATATTGATTGTGTTGACAATCTTGTTCAAGCCATAAGAAGTTGGTATAATAAAAATACTATCCAGATACAGTTAGATAGTGACTTAAAAGGTCTAAGCCCAAAACAAATTTTTAATTATCTTTTGTGTAGAACAGAAGGTAATGCATATAAATTTCTGGCCGAAAAACCTGAAGAAGAACAAACTGCAGAAAACAGTATGGGAATGATTAATAAAATCTTTGAATGGCTTTTAAATGAATTCAAAGGATGGCAAGATACGGTAGACTCAAATATCGCCTTTAACACTGAAAAATTATGGAGAATAATGAATTTATCCATATGTAATCCTTGTTACATAGAAAATTATATTTGTGAATTTTCACAATTATATTATGATCTAAATAAAGACACTAGAGAAAGCCAAAAGGTCGTCGAATTATTCTACCAAAAACTACCTATGGCAATGTCCCAAATAGTTCAAAGCGAATTTAATGATGCAGTTTCCTCAGGAAAAGTTAAAAATACTTTAGGAGCTAGAATTTCTATTCTTAGAAATTGGATGCAAGAACAATGCCTAAAGAAACAATCAAAACGAGAAGCACGAATAGGATTGTGCTGCGATAGAATCCAAGGAAAAATTGGAGCATATGGTTGTGAAAAAACTAGGAGAAAAAGAAAATATCCTAGAAGAAAGAAATTTAAAAGATTTTCCTATGATAAAAAGAAACATAGGAAGAAAAAATTCTATAGAAGAAAAAGAGAATACCCTAGGAAAAATAAAACCTGTCCTAAAGGTAAAAAATCATGTACATGTTGGTTATGCCATGAAACAGGACATTATGCTAATGAATGTCCAAAGAAAGTTTCTAAAGAAAAGAAACAAGTTTTAAACATGATCTATAGAATAGGTTATGAACCAGTAGAATCAGATTCAGATTCTGATTGGGAGCAACAAAGCTTCTATGAACTTTGTACAGATTCCGAAGATGAGCAAAACCAAGATTTTGAGTAAAGGAAACCCTAGTGCTACCTTTATCAAAATAAAACTTCGTAAGAAGGAGATTTTAGCCTATTTAGATACAGGCGCAACATTATGTTTTGGAAAACGAAACATATCAAGAAATTGGGAAAGATTAGAAAAACCCAAAGAAATAATTGTTGCAGATAAGTCAAAACATCGAATATGGTTTGTTTTGAAAAACATCTCAATTACTATAGAAGGCCATGAATTCTTCATACCAACAATTTATCTCCATGGTTCAGGATTAGATTTAATCATTGGAAATAACTTTTTAAAGTTATATGCACCGTTTGTGCAAAATGTTAAAACTATTTCTTTACTTTGGAAAAATTTAGCAAACCCCAAAGAAAAGACAAAAGTTATAACAACAAAAATTATAACTAGAAATGAGATTATTCAATTAATTTCTGAAAACCTTATAAATCTAAAGAGTATTTGGGAGGATAGAAAATTCTTTTTAAATCTTGAAGAAATAGAACAAAAACTTGATACTGTATGTTCAGAAGATCCTTTGGATAATCTGAAAAATACAAATCATGAACTTGTTACTATCAAATTACGAGATCCTAATAAGGAGATTAATGTAAAATACAAAATGCCTTATTCAGTACAAGATAAATTAGAATTTCAAAAGGATATAAAAGAACTTCAAGAAAAGAAGTTAATTACTCCATCTGCAAGTCCACATTCAGCACCGGCTTTTTATGTGACAAATCACAATGAAATAAAAAGAGGAAAAGCTAGAATGGTGATAAATTATAAGAAACTCAATGATGCTACAATCGGAGATTCTTATAAATTACCACGAAAGGATTATATTTTGCAAAAAATAAAAGGATGTGATTGGTTTTCATCTTTTGATGCAAAATCAGGATACTATCAAATCAGACTTTCAGAAGAAACTAAGCCTTTAACAGCTTTTTCATGTCCACAAGGACACTACCAATGGAATGTTCTTCCATTTGGACTAAAACAAGCACCATCTATATACCAAAGATTTATGGATAATGCTCTTAGAGGATTAGAACATATATGTTTGGCATATATTGATGACATTTTAGTTTTTACAAAAGGAACTAAAGAACAACATCTTAAAGATGTAGAAATTGTTTTAAACAGAATTTCAGAAAAAGGAATTGTTATTTCAAAAAAGAAATCACAATTAGCCAAAAAGGAAATCGAGTATTTAGGCCTTATTTTTAAAGAAAATGGCACCCTCGATTTATCTCCACATGTTCAGGAAAAGATCCAAGCTTTCCCTGATGAATTGAAAGATCGCAAACAAATTCAAAGATTTTTAGGATGTTTGAATTATATTGCCAATGAAGGATTTTTCAAAAATTTGGCAACTGAAAGAAAGATTTTACAGAAAAAGATATCTGAGAAAGTTCCATGGTCATGGACTGAACAAGATACTCTAACTGTAAAAACTATTAAAAGAAAAATTAAAGTTTTACCCAGCTTATACAATCCAACAGAAAATGATTTTTTAATTGTTGAGATTGATGCTGATAAAACAACCTGGGCAGGTTGTATGAGAGCTCTACCTAATGGTAAAGCGATACTGAATCTCGATGATTCGGGAAACTATGTTGATGATGTAACCCATCAACAAGGAATGAAAGATACTGGAGCAACCCAGTACGCTAAGTCTAGTAGCTCGAAAGAGAAATTGGACAAACTATCTGATTCATCAGAAAGATTAGTATCAAAAGATACTAAGATTGATTATTCTTATGAAAATATTAAAAATAAGATAAAAGATGAAGATCTTTTACTTTGTAAATATGTTTCAGGATCATTTACAGATACCGAAACAAGATATCCAATTCATGAATTAGAAACATTGAGTTGTGTTAAAGTTTTAACAAAATGGCAAATGGAATTAATTCCAACCAGATTTTTATTAAGAACAGATTCCAAATATGTAACTGGATTTTGGAAATATGACCTTCGCGTCAATTATAAATATGGAAGACTTGTAAGATGGCAGATGAAACTCCAACCGTTTCACCCATATATTGAATATATAAAATCTGAAAAGAATTGCTTTGCAGATGCATTGACAAGAGAATGGAAGCAGCTATAAAGACATTACAGAATTCTCTCAGGCAAAAGCAGGAGCAAATTGCCTCTGCAAAAAATCGTCTAGAAACTCTTCTTTCTGAAGAGGGGGAGATGATATTAACAATTCAAAACCTTGAAAAACTATGTAAAAAAGAAACATTAACAGTTTCAGAATCCAAAAATACTGAAAACTGGGATCTACTGGGACAAGATTCTGGAAAATTCAACTACTATGTAAAATACTCAGCTCCGAAAGAGTCAAACATCCCAATTGAGTCAATAGAACCAAAAGGATGGAAATCTTCAACAACCCCAACAACTGTCCTTGCAGATTTACCAAAAACATCTTGGGCCGATAAAGTCGAAGAAGAAGAAAGAAAAAATGGAAAAGAAAAAGAATCCATTGATCAACAAACAAGTCAAAAGATTGACAGTCAACTTGGAGGTAAAAAGAAAGCTTATGTAATTTTTGATGGACCTATGAAAGGTATCTACCAAAACTGGGAAACCACAAAGTTACATACAAACGGCAAAAATGTCAGATACAAAGGGTATGAGACCCTTGAAGAAGCAAAAACAGCCTACAACGCTGTTTACAAGGAAGTCGCAACAGCAAACAATATAGTCCAGCCATCAAAAATGGAGACTAAGAAGAAAATATCTGTAGATAGAATCATCTATGGAGAAAGCAAATTTGTTAAAGAAGTCACCATTGGAGACTACTACAAAAACTGGAGATGGTTAACCAACTACTCAGAAGAGTTAAAAACAGAATGTTTTTATCCTAGCAACAACGGGATAGAAGTAAAAGCCGTAACAGTCCCAGGCGTAAGCAAAGAGTTAGTCAGATCATTCTATGATTGTGGAATGATTAAAACAATGTATCTTCAAGAAGATGCAGGAAGGAAAATTCATGAACTAGAACTTCTTCCAAAAGATATAGGCGAAATCGCTTATAAATTCAATAATAGCTTCGCAAAAGGTAAAGAGTTCTTTTTATCTTTTACTTCAACTTATCCATGGTTTGAAGACGATGAAGTTATTAAAGCCAGACACTTAATCAAGATTGGCATTTCAAATCATTCATATCCAACAAATGATGGAAGAGATGTAGATCCAAGACCAGAATGTTTTCTGCATTAAATGGAAAAATTCTATGATGCTCTCATCAGATTTGGAGTAAAATTACCAAACTTCAGGGTAATTACTGCAAAAGAAAGTTTTCTAGTCTATAGTGATTCAAGGAAACAAGCAAAAGAAGAGCATCTTCAGCAAATCCTAAAGTTTGAAGAAAACTTTAGTGGGCTTGAAGCAGACTTGGGCCGTCTACCCGACCCAATCCAACAGGAGTGCTGCCGACACTTTCAAAAATACAAAGGACACCAGTGCAAGTGGTGTGCAAAAGACATAAATAACGTGGCAGACAAAGAATCGTTGTATGACAGTGACGTTTCACCAAACAACGAAGAAAATGTAGAAAATTAGTAGGGCATGGGACCCATTTAGAGATAAGCCTTATCTCTAAGGCAATTATGTAATGTAATTTTCTTTGTCGTTTTCTTTTTCTGTCATGTCATTTCTTTTCCGCGTGCTGTAAAGGAAAGAGACGTTGTGCCAGATATGAAGGCCAACTTGTGAGTCTCTCATCCTATAAATAAGGGCCTCGAAGCTCATTTGTAACCACCATGTTTTGAGATAATATAAGTTTTTCATAAACTTTGCCTCTTAGTTTTTCCTTAAAACTAATGGTCCTATAGTGGTAAAACGCTATAGCTGAGAATTCTTGAGGTAATACTCTGGAGGAATTCGTCCTGAGTTGGGATAAACTCAACACAAGCAGAAAAAACTGCTGAAGAAGATCAGATTGCTGAAGCAAAACAACCCATATTTCTGAAGAAAAATCAGGTATGAATTTATCAAGAATTATTATAAAATATGTCTGAAGTTTCATATTTTGAAGGAACATCTAGTTATCATGCTGATAGCATAATAGATAATAAAATTGAAGAAGCAGATTTATCTTTAACTGCTGAAGAAAATTTTAAAAGAAAGTTTAGTAAACTTAAGGAATTTCTGTCAAGAAAAAATATTCTAAAATTCGGAATAATGGTAGGAGAGGAAGCAATTCCAATTGAAACAACTAATGGAAAAATAGTTATATCAACTATAGATAAACAACAAATCGATAAAAGACTTGGAAAATTTTCTGAGAACGAGAGAAAAAAGATTGGTTATATTCATATATCAACCATTCAAATTCTAATCAAAAGTACCTTCATGAAAGGTATTGATTCACCTCTAGAAATAGCTCTAGAAGATTCTAGAATTAGAAATAAGAAACAAGCAGTAATTGCAAAAGGAAAATGCAATCTAAAATATGGAAAGATAAAATTTGATATAAATTTACAGATGGGATTATCCCTAAAAGATATAGATTTGAATAAATCTATAGTTTTTCATTATAAACTAAAAGATTCAACATTTATGAAAGAGGGTAATCATCCTTTTACAATTTACTACAGAATTAATTATGCTTTGAGTAATTCACATCATAGCATAGAATTCATAGGGAAAGAAACAATTCATATTGATGAATTATTTACACCATTAATTACTTTGGAAACACCAATATTTAAAGATATCACAAGAAATAGTTTTTCTTTGATAGAAGCAGAAAAGAATATGTTTGAAGAAACAGAAAAACCATTGTTTAGAAGCCAAAGTCTTCGAATAACATCACCAAACAGAGATCAAAAGGATTTTAGTAAATCATTAAGTTCTCGAACTATATTTGAAGATGATGCTTCATCCTCATTCGAACCTCCTAGAAAGGATTTCGAAATCAATAAAGAAAGTGAGCTGAAAAAGCTACAAGATTCTATAAAAACCTTATCAATACAGGTTAATAACATAAATCAAAAACTATAATTAAATATGCCTGGTTTAACTCTTAAATCGGAATTAATACTGTTTAAAACTAGGTTGCAACACTTAGTAAGTGATATAGAATGGTATTATGATTTAATAACGTTCAAACAAATAGTTTATAGAGCACAAACTTTAATGAGATCTCATATAGATTTAATTGAAAATTTGGTAGAAGAAATGCAAGAAAATCTCACAGAGATTCAAATAAAAAGAGCAAAAATTCTTTTAGAACCTTTTTGGGGATTAGAAGGAATTGAACAACTTATAAACGAAGCTCGAGAAAAAGATAAAGCTCGAGAAAATTCCGCTGAAAATTCTGCCGAAAATCTATAATGCCTGGACTAGATCTTATAACAGAATTAAGACTCTTCAAGAAAAGGCTAGAAGACATAGTCTCTGAAATAGAACTGTATTATGAAAGAATTGTTTTTAAACAAACTCTTTACAATTCTAGAGAATTTGTTATATATCATATAGAATATATTGAAGATCTATTAAGAGATACAGAAGATTTAGAAAATCTTACTCAGATACAAAAACAAAGAGCTAAAACACTCTTAAAACCTTTTCAAGGGTTATTTAAAATCGAACAAATGTTAAAAGAAGTTCGTGAAAATTCCGCTGAAAACCCCACTCCAAACCTGGTATCAGAGCAGGAAACACAATCCTAAGGGATAAACATGAAAATAAAAATAAAAAAGAAATTAAAAAATATTTTTTATATAAAACAAAAGCTTTTTAAAATCGTTTTTCCAAATAACCGATTTAAAAAGACATCCACGTGGCACTCTCCCATTAAGCCACATAAGCGACTTTTTCAAAAAAGTCACAAAAGTAACTTCACCATAGAAGCCCCCTTCTAAAAATGACCATTTGATTTTTACTTATGGTAGGTTCACAGTGGTACATTAATATATAATATATGTTAGGTTGTTACTAATTAAAAACACGATTTATAATATACTATCTAGCTAGATTAGCAAAAGATTAAGATTAAGATTTCAATTCCTCTTTGTCTTGTTCAATATTCAAAACAAAAAAAGAGTGTGTGTGTCTATATATATATATATATATATATATATATATATATATATATATATATATATATATATATATATATATGAAGAACAAAGTTGATCATTATTTTTTTAACTACATATCCATAAAATTTTATCTAATTATTTACGCGTTTTCAATTAATTGAAAGTGTAATTGTAACACGAACCGAGATGGAGAAGTGGATGATCACAAGAATTTTATTCAGAAATCAAGGATATTTTAGTAATTTCTTCTATAAAAAATTAAAACTATTTTGGTGGGATGGGTTGCGGCCCACCCGAGCCCTAAAGTGGTTCTGCCACTAACAACACATCATTTGAAGTGGTTTGGTCGTATCGTGGTATCTCTTTACATATAAGTATAAATTGATGTCTCTATATTCTTGTTTAGAGATGATTTGATTAGATCCAGATTCATTATGTATCGACAAACATAAACATAATATGAGCTATGTCCATCTCTTTTTTTTTGAAGAGAAGAAGCTTAAAGCATTTCATTAATCAATATGTGTTCAATACAATCAGGTATTACATATAATAACTGGAAATTAGCTGACAATGTAGCCGCCTTTGCTAAAGCATGAGCTGCCTCATTTGCTTGTCTCCGTACAAACTCTACCTTAGAGTTTTCATAATAATTCCTAAAAAGAGATTGACAATTTTGAATGATATTTCCGAACTCAGTTGCATCATGATTTGTTGATAAGAACTTATCAACAACCTTTTTCGCATCCATCTCAAAATCCGTAGGACCAAGATTAAGCTCGTGAACCCATTCTAGAGCAGATAATAAACCAAGAGCTTCTCCTATATGAACTTCACATATCGGACTAAACCATTCAGTTTTAGCTAAGACAAACGTACCTGTGTCATATCTTATACACATTCCTATACCAACCTTGTTTAAGTGCTTAGAGAAAGAGGCATCGATATTGCATTTATATCGACCTACAGCTGGTTTCTTCCACTTTGAAGTGTCAGCGGTATTTTGTATCTTTGAAGGTTGTTGCTGGTAGGATTTAGCTGCTTTCCAGTCTTGTAAAAGTATTTTTGCACGTTCAAGAACAGTAATCTGCGCTTCAGTCACATCATTCCAAACCTTGTTATTTCGTTGCTTCCAAATGCTCCAAAGAATGCAGCAAAACAGCGCTGCCTCATCAGCATTTAACACCTGCAACAATTGGAAAATAACACTTGCACTATCCTGGCCTTGATTTATCACATTATTCGTAGTATTAAAGAAATCACACATGCTCCAAATATTGCAGCTACCAAAGCAACGAAAGAAAAGGTGGAGACTGTCTTCCTCCACCAGATTGCATAAAGCACAAGTCAGATCACAATTAACCCCTTTGTCTTTAAGGCGTAAACGTGTTGGTAAAGTGTTTCGACAAACACGCCATATGAAATTTTTCACCTTGGGAGGAATTTTAAGCTTCCAGACCAGATCCCAGTGTCCATGTGCCTTTAAATGATTCACATCAAGTAATTCATGCATACACATTTTATATGCACTTCTGACAAAATACTCACCGTTGTTTTCCTTCGTCCAAACAAGCCTATCATCATGAACTGAGGGATACAAAGGTGTATTCACCACCTGATTCACTATATGTTGATCAAAAATAGAAAGTAAGAAAGAAACATTCCAAGCTTTAGCTTCTGGGATAATACAATCCGAAACTTTGAGATTATCAAAGGGTGTTGAACCGTGATTTTGAAGTGTAAGGTATCCATTACCAACAAGCCAATTATTAATCCAAATTGGAATTGAGGACCCATCACCTATCTTCCACCTGATTCCCGCTCTAAGAATGAATTTAGCATTACAAATACTTCTCCAGACAAAACTTGGATTATGCCCCAAGGAAGCTTCAAAAAAATTACTATGCGGAAAATATCTTGCTTTGTACATTCTAGCTATAAGTGTTTGAGGATTGGTCATAATTCTCCACCCCTGCTTACCAAGCATAGCAAGATTAAAAGTCCCTAAACTCTTGAATCCCATGCCTCCATCTTTTTTGTGCATAGATAATCTGTCCCATGACATCCAATGGATACCTTTATTTTGAGCTCCTGAATGACCCCACCAGAATGAATTCATCATCTTTTCAATCTCATCACAAAGAGATGACGGTAAAGTGAATAAACTCATAAAATATGTGGGAATAGACTGTAGGACAGATTTAATTAAAACTTCTCGATCTGGTTTGGAGAGACATTTACTGCTCCACGAGTTAATCTTCTTCCACACCTTATCCTTAATGAAATTAAAAGTTGCTTTCTTGCTTCTTCCTATCATAGATGGCAGACCAAGATACTTACCAGTGCCCAATACAGCTTGAACTCCAAGAATATTAGCTATACTATTTTGATCCGCGGTCGAAACATTTCTGCTGCAAAAGATTTCTGATTTCTGGAGGTTAACTGCTTGACCTGATGCTTTTTCGTAAACTTCCAAAATTTGCTTCATTTTCTCGGCTTGATTAGTGTTTGCACGAAAGAATAAGAAGCAGTCGTCCGCGAACAGTAAATGGGAAACAATTGGTGCCCTGGTACAAATCTTTACCCCATTAATATCTCCTCTAGCCTCTGCCTTCCTGATTAGAGCTGATAACCCTTCTGCACATATGATAAAGAGATAAGGTGAAAGAGGGTCACCTTGTCTCAACCCTCTACCTGGTATAATCGGACCAGCACTATTACCGTTGACAAGAACAGAATAATCAACAGTTTCGATGCACATCATAATCCAATTTATCCATCTATCAGAAAAAACCCATTTTTATCATAACCCTTTTCAGATAACTCCAATCAATTCTGTCATACGCTTTACTTATATCAAGCTTAAGAGCAACATCTCCCAATGTACCTTTGACTTTAGACTTCATATAATGAATGATCTATATGGCTGCCATAGAATTATCTAGGATAGATCGACCCGGAACAAATGCAGATTAACTATCAGAAATGCACTTATTTAAGACAACTTTGAGATGATTTGCTAACACTTTGGCTACCACCGTATAAATCACATTACATAAGGCTATAGGTCTCCAGTCTTTCATAGAAGTTTGAGACTCACCCTTCAGAATAAGAGCTATGGTGGTCGCATTGAGAGTTGGAGGGAAGCTACCTGTATCTAACCATTGACAACACTGGTGGAATAATTCTTCGCCACAAGATGCCCAAATTTTTTGGAAAAAACCAGGATTGAATCCGTCTGGCCCCAGACACTTATCTGCCTTCATGGAAAAAAGAGCTTCTTTAAATTCAGAAATCACAAAAGGTGCTGACAGGTTGTTGTTATCTTCAATGGAAATCGAAGCTTCAATAGCCTCAATGACCAGCTCTGTGTCACTAATCTGTTCCTGAAACAAATCAACAAAATAATTTCGAGCAACATCACACAATTGATTTTCATCAGTAATCCGGTTGTTATCTGGATCCAACAACGAATGAATTTTGTTAATTTTCCATCTTGAAGAAGCCGCAGCATGGAAGAACTTAGTATTAAGGTCTCCATCCCGTAACCAGTGAGTCTTCGCTCTTTGACGCCAAAAAGCATCCTCTTGAATTAACAGCTGAGTCATACGACTCCTCAATTCATTAAACTGATGAATATTATCACTATCCACCTGACTCCTCATTCTATCAATTTTCTGGCGACAAGTATTGATTTCACGCTTCAAATTATGAAAATTGTTTCTGCTCCAGTCTGTTAGATCAGAAGCGCAATATTCCAACTTATCAACAATCGGGCAAACTCCATAGGAACTCCACTTATCAGTGACGAAACTACTAAAGCCGGGATCAGCTAACCAGGCGTTCTCAAATTTGAACCGAGGCAACACTCTTCTGTTATTGGATATCGACTCACATGAGAGCAAAATAGCGTAGTGATCCGAAGAAGGTGCTGGCAGATTCTCAAGAACTGCATCAGGGAACTGAATCTGCCAGTTTTCAGTAGCAAGAGCGCGATCAAGCCGTTCTTCAACAGCTCTGGTGGTGCCAAGACTTTTAAACCATGTATAAAGGTAACCTTCTGTATGTACCTCAGCCAGTCCAGAATCACAAACAGCATTTCTAAAACCATTGATAAGCCAATTCGCCCTTTCATTATTACCCTTCTTTTCATGAGGAGAAAGAATATCATTAAAGTCCCCTATTATACACCACGGTAAATTTGAAACATTTGCAAGTTGTCTAAAAAAATTCCATGCCTCCCGTCTTCTGTTATTATTAGGGAAACCATAATATCCAGTAAGACGCCACTTACCTTTATTAGTATCTGTTATCTCAGCATCAATGTGATTATTTGAGTAATTAGAGATTGAGCAGTTAACCGACGAATTCCAGTATAAAACAAGACCACCACTCTGACCTTGTTTATTCACAGTAAAACAGAAATCAAACCCCAAAACATACTTTAGTTCCTCAGTTTTATTACTTTTAGAGATAGTTTCACAAAGATAGAGGATATCCGGTTTATAAACACAGACAAGGTATTTTAAACTAGGAATTGTACGGGGACTACCCAACCCCCTACAATTCCAACTAATTATTTTCATGGCTGCTGGCAGGGCTGATTTTCAGCCTCCGCCATTACAATTGTTTCAGTAAATAAAGGGTTGTTTTGCAGAGTTACAGAGTTCACTTCAGCAGCACTACCTTCATTCACATAGTCCAGCACCATATCACTTGCTTCCTGTTCAAGTACAGCCACCATGCTTACATTATCTGCCTGAGTTGTACTGGGTCGAATTCTCTTTTTCACAGTAGGGCCAGATGCTTCTTTTGCTTTACCTTTACCTTCATATTGTGTATTTTGTGTCTACACAACCTGTAAATCACGTGGGCCATCCCTTATCACCAATGGTCCAGCAACCATGTGTCTTGTCATTACCGGTTTCTTCTTACTTGCGCACACCACCCGCCCTGGTTCAGAAGTTTGTCCAACATCTCCTTCATTCAGCAGAGCCCCATCAGTTATGGAGAATTCAGAATTAGTCACTTGGTTGCAGCCAATCAATCTCAAACTCCCATCATTTCCTGTTGAATTATTACCTGTATTCCCTGTTAGCATGAGAGTTATTTGCTGATGTGTTGGGTTAGCATTAGTATTCAGAGAACTTGCAGAAACACCTCTAGCATTAGCAGCAGCCATACCATTAACTAACCTTCTGATAGTGACTTGGTTTTGAATGTTTGTATTGTTCAGATTAAAAGGAACCCACTGACCTTCACCTCCCCCATTAGGACCAATAACACTTGTGACTAACCTGTGAAAAGTAAAGCCCCTACCACGTATGATTTTAACTCTTCCAAACAGGGCATGCTCGCTGGAAGGGCCCATCACCACCACATTGAAAGGACCTTCATTAACATCAGCAACACCATTACTACTACCAGTACCTCTTCCTCCATCATTACGGCCGCCACGACCAGCCATTCTACCACCACGCAACCATTTATTCACAGTTACACCCCCGCCAACAGAACAATTACTCGGATTCAAGAACTTGCCCCAAAGTTGCACACCATCCACAAAACCAGGTTATAGTCTCTTAGGACAATATTGATCAGTATGTCCCAAGATACCACAACAATAGCAAAATACACCAAGTTTCTCGTATTTAAATGACAGATTGACAGCATTACCATCTTCTTGCTCAAACACCATACATGTCTTCAGCGGCTCATTGACATTCAGAGCCACACAAATACGCATGTACATCCGTCAGGGTCCATAATAATTATTGATATCATATGAGACATAGCGCCCCATATGACATCCAACCAGATACGTCAGGTCCTCATGCATAAAACCAAAGGGGATATTAAATACCTGAGCCCATATTTCAACCTCATCTAGGACTGTGTCAGCAATAGCTTCACCAATGTTGACCTTCCTAAGCACCAGCAGAAAGCCATCAAACGTCCATGGCCCTTCTTGTAGGATTCTTTCCATATCCCATTGGTGGTAAAATTGGAATATGAACTTGTTCTCTTCCACCTGATCAATGGTAACACCTTGGCCAGAACGCCAAAGTTTTGAAAGTCTCTCCTGCATGAATTGGAACCGCACCGGCTTGTCAGTCAACAGCTTCCCAACAACGCACAGCTCAAGCAAAGCCTCTTGTGACAAATGAGAGGATCCAGCTGAGGATGCATTTGGTGAATCATTAATATCAACATTGAAATTTTCCATGGTAAATGTGACACAACACACACAAACAACAGTGAACAGAAGTTGTATGAGAGTTGATTGCATGAGTTGAAAGTGATATTCTCTGAATTGTGAAGACCATTCCTTATAAAGCATCAGGTCGTTGACTCCATAAGACTGAGCAATCCCAACAAATCTTCTTAGATTAAACTTACAGCATTGAAAAATCCCTCCAAATCTTCTTGGTTTCAGAAAATGTGAGAGCATTAAAGGAGAGTAATACTCTGATTCTAATGAAGTCTCCTTGAAATTGGGATGCCAAATTTCAACGTCATATCTGTTGTAATGAATCATGTACCATTGAATATTTGAAAATTGCGTGATGCCTAATTTCCCACCTTGAAAGCTCTGTTTGACTTTGGCCCAGATCCTATCTCCCATAATCCTATTATTAAGATAATTGAAAATTAGAATTATAGTGCCCAATATATGTCGCCCCCAATTGAACCATTCTACAGCAAAATAATATCTTCTTATTAATATGATTTTGATACATAAAAGCCAATGTAACAGCCAGATCTGAGGACTTGAAGGATAGAACATCAAACAAAATCAACGTACATGAAACTTAGACCCATACAAAATCGGATCCAAACAAAAGGAACTCAAAAAAGGAAATCAGAGATCTTAAGAATCCGATCACAAATGAAACGGGACAGAACACCAACGACAGAATAAGAAATAAAAGATTAATGTAGACACAAAAACGATCAAATTGATTCAACATTCAACCGCATCGAGGAACAAGCACTCACTAGGTCAACGTTTAGTCAAAGGACAATCAGACAGAAACCCAGAAGAGAAAAAACCATTCTTTTTTTTTTTTTTTTTATTTTGAGGAAAGAAAAAACCATTCTTGTATTGTAAGGTTATGTCTAGCGAAATCTTCTATATTATTGGGATTAGGTGTATGTCCATCTCTTAAATTAGACATTTGTTGTTAACTGATATTCTTGGATCGCCTACTACTCAATTGATTAAGATGTAATGTTCTTTTGTTTTTGGGCTTCCATCCTCTTATGATACAAAAATAAAATAAAATAACATAATACATATATTAGTTTCCGCCACACACTCACGTAAAACTATAAATCAATTAAATTTTTTTTATTAGAAATCTTAAATATTCTTATATTGTTTTTTGAGAGGTTTAATATTCTTTAGAATGATATTCAACTTTGTTATTATTAAACATACAAAGTCCTGATATTTCAACTTTGTATTATTGATACCAAACTTTCTAATTGATTTACCATGATACAAATCAATATTGTCGGAGTTTAGGGTTTCGAGTAAACCTTAGGGTTTCGAGTTCATTTTCCACTAATTAAAGAAATCTCAATTGAAACAAAATTCGTACTATAATTATTAAAGTCGTCTGATATGAAAATCACAAATGCACATTAATATTGCTAAAAATTATATGACTATGCTACTCATTTTGAAATTATTCCGTGAAGCAATTGATTTAATGTTTTTAGCTTAATTATCAAAAAAATTCTTTCTTGTTTCCATTTATCTCCATTTAAAAGATTTTCATGCTAACGATGATCAAGTAAAAGAACGTTAAATATATGTTGTTAACTACTATATGATTATAACTACAAATAAATAATCTATTAATTTTGTTTTATATGTTTTGGAGAATACCACTTGCAAATCTATGAATTTACTTTTCGTCAAGGAAAACCCATTAATTTATCATATCAATATTTCTTCAATTTTATTTTTTATCATTTCAATAATTACTTGTTTGATAGATTATGAATATTAGATTGGTTAAGTAATTATGTCTACAACGCTTTATAATTCAAATTTAAAAATCTTGAGTGATTTTTTAATTATTATTTTTTTCTATAGAAGAGTGATGTTTTGGGCATCAGTTCTCCAAGCTGATTTTAACATCTATAAAATTCAGATGCAAATTACCCAAATGATTTTTTTTTTGGTACAAAAGAAGGTTAAAGACCAACCCAAATGATTTTTTAATTCATTCACAATGATATTAATTTATAGACTATAGTTAATTCTGGGTAACAAGTACGAACATCTAGACATCCTCATCAAGAAGATACATATAAAGTATTGAACGAGTTTCGTTTAAGGCTTGAAGTAGAGTTCTTTTTTTTTTTTTTGGATCTGTTTAGTTTGTTTATAATGCGTTATGTGTTATTGTCAAGCTGGGAAATTAACCGGAATTTTGTTAAAAATTTAGAGCTAGTTTGGATAAGTTTTTTTCACAACCACACATTGAAATGAAAAAGTTGAAATTATTTTATGATAATTATGAGTGTTCTAACTAATAGGCATAGCTTCTCTCATTAATTAAACTAAACTTTGGAACCTTAGTTTTATGGTTTTTTCTAGATTACCCTCTCTTATTTAGAGGGTATTTACCCCTTCATGATATCAACCAATCAAAATGTAATATACATTGGCAACATTAAATGTCAAATAAATGAGTAAATTTTTTCTATAAAAAAAAATCAATTTTAGGTAACTTTTAATACTTTTAATTTTTATTTAATTATAGACAAGATTACATTATAGATCCTTTATCTTATTTATTTGTAACACTTTAGTCCTTTATCTTTATTTTTTTCCGTTTAGGTCTTTTATCTCTCATAAAAGCACATATACATCCTTTTACTCATTTTTTTATTAAAAAAAATACATAATTTTATTTTTTAAAATATATTTTTATTAAAAATGAAAAAAAATCCAGAAATATGATGAAGATGTTCATCATCCCCATCTTCTTTATTTGAATCTTCATCATCTTCATTGAATCAGAAAAAATTCTACATAAATATATCTCAAAATATCATGAATTAATGTTATGTTCACCTCAAATCTTCTTTTAAACACAAAAATCAAAACCCTATAGAAAAGAGATTTAGTTTCATCACAAAAAAAAAAAATTAGTTATATAAATTGGCACACCGTATATTATTATTATTATTTTCTAACTCAATATTCAAACTCGGCATAAAAATAACCCCAAAGTTGAGAGCAGCTTTGCACATCAATTTTGTTGTTTCCAGAACAATCTTAACTTTTGTAAAGCCTAACCCTTCCGCCAGTGACTAAGCCTCCACCATCCGCCTTGCAACATTTGTGAAATTAAGGTTTTGATTTTGTGTTTAAAAGAAGATTGAAGGTGAATATAACATTAATTCATGATATTTGGAGATATATTTTAGTAGAATTTTTTTTATTTAAAGAAGATGATGAAGATTCAAAGGAAGAAGATGAAGATAATGAACATCTTCATCATATTTCTGGATTTTTTTTTTCATTTTTAATAAAAATATATTTTTAGAAATAAAATTATGTATTTTTTAATAAAAAATGAGAAAAAAGATGTATATGTGCTTTTAAGAGAGATAAAGGACCTAAACGGGAAAAAATAAAGATAAATGACCAAATTGTTACAAAAAAAAATAAGATAAAGGACCCCAAATGTAATCTTGCCTTAATTATATTTAGTTGTTCAATCTTAATTAGTTTACACGACAAGACTGGTTTAGAACAATTAAAATTTCACATCAAATTTCTTTCATCTGAATGTCCTTAAATTTATCCGTTACATTCATGAAATTTCTTCTTCCCATTTTGATTGTTCAATTTTGTCGTTCTAAACTGCCGCATTTTTCAATTTTCGTGAGAATCGTCGTCGTTCGTTTGATTCCAAATATCGTGAGAATTACCATTATTTCCAGAACCACGTCAAATATGGTGAGTTGACTTTTCTTTTTGATTTGATTTTTCTTGGTTGTGAGGTAGTTAATTATGAGTAAGTCATCCGTTATACTTTAAGGATTGCTAGCAGGTGTTGCTGCTGTGATGTTTTGGGAGTTTGCTAGCATTTTTTTCGGTTGCTGCTGAAATAGTTATGTCACGTGGCTTTTGTTCTTTTGTTTGGACTTAAAGGCTTTGGTTGATAGTGGGGCAGGTCTATGCGTGTTAGCAGATTTTATTAGGTTGGCTACTTAAATAAAAAAAGTCACGATACCTGACGCGGTTCTAGAAACAACGACAATTCTCACTATAATTTGAAACTGCAGCAGTTTGGAACGACAAAATTGAACAATCAAAATGGGAAGAAAACGAAAAAGAAACAAGAATTGATCAATAGGGAAGAATAAAGAAGAAATTTGAATGAAGGAGATGTTTTTGTTCTCACGTTCGGGCTTGTGGAATGGAAGAAATTTTATGAATGTAAGTGATGAATTTAAGGACATCCAGATGAAAGAAATTTGATATAAAAATTTTATTTGTTATAAGTCTTGTAGTGTAAATTAATTAAGATTGAACACCTTAATATAATTAAATAAAAGACTAAATTACACTCTTCTCCCCTCAAAGATTCTTGAATTACACTCCCCTCCCCTGTTATGTTAAAATATACACTTCCCTCCCCCCTTATTCCAAACATATTAGAAAACATTTCATTCCCCTCCGGCCTTAAGAGAAGCTTGAATTACATTCTTGTCTCTTCTTATGTTAAAATCTACACTTTACTTCCTCAATAATCTAGCAAAAATAAAATAAAATAATCTAACACACTTAAAAAAAAGTACCGCGGGTCTATTTTAACATAATCAAAATTTGAATACATATTTTTCGCTATTTTTTTATTCACAATTACATTAACATATAATTTTAAACCCTATTATAAAATATGAAACAACCAAAAAATAAAATTACAATAATTACTAAATACAATAAAATATGGTTATATAAAAATTAGTTTTATACTATAAATTATAAACTTAATAGCAAAATATTTAAGTTTAATTACCATTGATATTTAAATTATAAAGAAATGAATTTATTTTTCTTAAATGGTGGTTCAAAATTAGTATATATCATAAAAATATTTATTTATGTTAAAATAGATTAAAGTGTAGTACATATTTAATTATTAAGGGAGAGGGTTGTAATTTAAGCATCTTAGAGGGAGAGGAGTGTAGATTTTATTTTTAAAGGGAGGGAAGTGTATATTTTAACATAAGAGGGGAGGGGAGTGTAATTTACTCTAAATAAAAATTAAAAGTGTTAAAAGTTACCTTATGATTAAGATGAACTTTTTTATTTTTAGAAAAAATTGATTCATTTATTTGATATTTAATGTTTTCTATGCATATTACATTTTGATTGATTGATATCATGAGAGGGTAAATTACCCCCTAAACAAGAGAGGGTAACGTAGTTCTCACCTAGTTTTATTCATAAGCTCATTTATTTAAATTATGCATAATTAATACTAGAACTCATTTTCATTTGACATGTGATTGTGAATTATGGAAGTACTCGTTTGTTAATTGATTTTTTATGGCTATTCTTTATTTTTCCTCCCTCTCTCACAGATTTAATGACTATGGAGTTGATGGGGGACTTGCAGCAAAAGCAATCAGACCGAAGTTTGATGCCTTCATTACACAAAGTAGATTCACAAGTTGGCTTCAATCTTCCAGAAATTGATGTTAGTCTCTCTTGTTCTCTTTCTCATTATCAATAAGAAAATCTGTGAGTTTTTAGTTGCTGGGGCTATAGCTCTCAAGGGCATTGGATGGATTCTTTATTGTTACAACTGTTTATTAAATGATATGGTATTACTCTTTTGCAGAATATATATGGCTCTCTTTAGGGCTTTGTTGTTTTTTATTGGGATGAAAAACTCCATTCCTAGAAGGCAACCCAAGAAGAAGGTTCCCAAAACAAAAACCTACTAGTAGCCGAAATTTCTAAGACTCATTTTTTAAGAAGGTTCCCTGGTTGATCAGTATTCCCATTCCTCAACTTCCCAGGATCTGGCCAGTGCTTGTCTGGCACCGGCACAATCTCCCCACCACGTATTTTATTTGTAGGTGTAGCATCAGTCTCACATAGATTACACATGATTTATGTATGCACATGTATTGTTCTATTTACTCAAACGTGGAGATTGCCGATTTCATTCCTTCTAGTGAATTCAATGTTAAAGGTTCTAAAAGTGTGACCGCCGTTGAAGTTGCTGTTGTATCACATTAGATTAGATATCTCCACGTTGCCACCTAGTTTTTTGTTCCCCGATTTGATTCCTTTGTTTGGTCCCTTTCATCTGACTTGGTGTTTGTTTAGTACCGTGGCGAGTTTGACAAATTTAGAGTGAGCCACCATGATTTTGTTCTACTCCAACCGACCATGATACCAAACATGCACCAAGACACGAATAGGGCTTTGCAAATGTTTTATCTTGGGTAGTGAGGCATGTTAAGAGCTTGTTTTATAAGAGATCTCATTTGAAAGCTCAAGCAAATGACATCAAATCCCTGACTGGTCTTAGTGGTGGAGCGGTAGTGAGATTTTTATGTACTCCAATTGTTAGAGATTAGACACAACAATTATGTACTCTTTGTTTTTCAACTAGATTTAAGAAAGAAAAAAACATTGTTAATTGCTGCCATAATTGGGAATTGTGTCAATATTTCCCCTGCTTTTCCAAACACACAATCAGTTACAGTGTGGTTCTTTTTTGAGGGTGAAGGAATTTCTAACAATAACATGCAATTTCATCTAAAATATTAGACTAATGGAACATCTCCGATGGAAAACAGAAAATATATCACAAAGGTACCCAAACAAAGGCATCCAAACAAACAGTGCATGTAAAATCTTGGTCACTAAGGTATCCAAGACAAACGGTGCATGAAAACTCAAACAAGTATTAACACTAAAAGTATCAAAGTACTGACTGGCAAGAAAAGACATCTCATGATGTTTCCATAATGCACAGAATCAACCAAAGACCCTCCTTATCTAGGGAACTTATCTATGGTCGAAAGCTCCTTGTCCCTCTTTTATGGCATACAAAAGCTTTTCCTTCATTGATTCCTGAAAATGAAGAGGCACCAAAGAATTATTCTAATCCTCAAAATTAAGAAAATAAGTTTCAGGAAATAATGAGAAAAAAAATTATGATCCTTACTTTTGAAGGGTAGAGAGGTAGATTAAGTTGACTATAACAAGTAGCCGCGCTAGGCAAGCTTTTATCTTCACATGGATCCTGATAGAAAAACAGTCAAATACAAAGAATTAATAGATGATACAAACATTTAAAAACAAAATTCAAATGAAGTGCAAAAGGAAACCACACTGATAGATATAAACGACATGGTAATCTATTTATCTCATCAACACATAAAAGCGACCATTATACATCAAGTAAGACAACTCTGCACAATGTTCACAAACCTTAACAACTGTTAATTTGGGATTTAAGGATGCGAATCCTCCAAAAGGAAGCTTTGGTTTACCAGTAACAAACTGCTGAAATCCCCTTCGTTGTTCCCGATCGAATCCCTGAAGGATTTCTAGCAACTATACAAAGCGATAGATATCTTTTAGTAATAAAGTGTAAGAATATCATCCAAACAATCAGGGTCATTTTAAACTACTTACATTCACAATAGGAGCACATTCTATCGTGTATCCAACAGCGACAATATGCTTTCTAAGTTCCTCCAGCTATTAACAACAAATGGTTATCATTAATAATAAATAGAAGGAGAAGGCTTAGGGGTGCAAAACTAAATTTAATACATACGCTCCAACTTTTTTCTCTTTCACCACACAAGTTAGACTCAAATTCTTCTACATTGAATATAGAAAAAGTTTGAATGCCAGTAGGATATTTTCCCAGATTGAAAACCTGAAAAAACATTGTAGAATTTGTTAACCGCCCTTTTTTGGTATATTAGAGATTCATTTAGAAGAGGTACAACACACTAGTTTTATACCTGGTTAAATCCCTCTATGAAAGCATCCCTTTGACGTGAAACTCCAGAACCAATAGTTGCATCTTCCAAAAATGAAACATAGTCATTTAAATTGCTTGAGTCTACCTACAAAAATAACAAACAAAAATGTATATTAAATCTGACTCTGATTGAAATTAGAACTGGGTTATATAAGTGAATAGCCTTACTGCAGCATCTTTAAATTCAGAAGGGAATTCATCATATCCCGGAACAAGAAAACTAAGACCAAGCTCTTTAATAGATGCACCATTATATCTTAATTCTGAATCTGTATGCTTTTTTCTTCTAACAAGTTCCTTGAATTCTAGTAACCTTTTGCCAAGTTCAGGTTCAAGTGATTGAATATCATGTATGGACAATTCCTGAAAAACATCACAACAACAATTCCACAAAAAAAAAATAAAAAAATCAGTCAAATCAAATCACATAAGTGATGTAGGTGGTGTGAAATTGGATAAAATAAATCACCTTCCCCAAAATGAGCTTGTAGAAAGCTTCTGAGAAATGTATATCCAATAGCCTGCCATCTTCAATGGCTTTGCCAACAAATTTTCCTAAAAGAACAAACATCTTCTTTGCCTTTTCAATAGACGAGGCTAACATCGGACGAGGGAAAAGTCCAAAACTGACATCCTCTCTCCACATAAAATCACACTTTGTAAATTCTTTACAAACCATGGTATAAAACTCTGAAGTTGGTCCAATACCAACACCTTCTTCACCATTAAAGTTCACTTCAAGTATTTTATGGTTACTTGCGTGTTCATCCATCAGTCGGATAGCATCCTCCAGAATACAGTTACGAGACACAGAATCTTTCACCTTAAAAACCAAGTTGGTATTAGCCATAGTTCCCAAAAAATTTGTTGGCTTCCTATGATAGTATGCGGCCAGTCTCAAAAATTTACCCCTTGTTTGGTAACTGAATAGAAAGGGATAGGACAGTATCAAATAAATCCACCATGGAGGCAAATTTTGAGATTGTTCTCCCCAGATATCTTCTTTCATTTGATCACTTAGATTTCTATCCAACCCGTTATTAACAAAGGCCTCAGGTAATCCTATACCAAGACTGTGCATTCTACGAAGAACTTGTAAAACAACCTTGCTATATTTTTCCATATCAGAAAAACTTTCAACAAATTTGTTAGTATTTGTTGTGAACCTTCTATAGGTTATCGTCTGATTTGACAGAAAGTCATTGAAATTCCACACTCCATTGCTGAGATTAAAATATTTATTATCTCTCCATTTAAGGCTAAGGAGTGCTTGGTAAAGTGAAAATCTCGAATCCTGTTCCTTGCCTCCAAGGCTAAGAACCAGTTTCTGTTCAGCACCTTCATTATCATCTGGTTCTTGACTTGCATTAACCTGGAAGTTAACACTCATGATCACATTAATTGGAGATATAAATATCAAGATTAACATGTACATTGTGCACCAAACACAAACACGTTTACACCGGTAATAATTTGAGAAGATACACAATTAAATGCAATCACATTTGTCAATAAAACTAAAGAAGATGCTTTTGAAACTGACATGAAGTCATGAACAATAAATTACAAAAGTAAGGCTAGATCTGTTTTGATTTAAACAAAATATATATTTAAAGCAAAAATGTGTGTGGAAAACCAAGAGAATAACATTTAACAAAAACAATTTGTCACAGAGGAAAAAGAAAGTTGCGTAAAAAAGGATAATTTGTTTGTGTGTTTTAGAACAAATCAACCCACAAGTAAACATGAAATTTCAAATCTATTGGCAACCTGAAATTTGCATAATTAGAACAGGGGATAATGATTTTATGATGAAAACTAAGCATTTTCTATGATGTGGAATAATCAGAACTCAGCATTTTGTAAATGAATATATAGCTGCAAAATTTACCGCTCGCCAAACTAGTTTTTCAATTTCACCAAAAGTAAGATCAGGAGGTAAATCTTCCATTTCGTCGTCTCCCATGTAGCTTTCGAGACTTGTCTCTCCCTCAGCTGGTATAATGAAGAAGGGCACCATAAGCTGATCAGGATCCTGCTCATATAGTGCACCATACGTGGAAACAACTCGAAATTGTTCCAAGTCGGTTAATGCCTTTTGGAGGTTAGTAAGTAACAATTCACTGTTGGTAATGGAATTCACAAGAACCATGCCATTCTCTCCATTTAGCATCTCTAATATTTCCTTCAAAACGATTAATACATCACCATCTGTTCTTTTAGAACTCATGAAATCATTGAGTTTCTCATAAAGACTTGTAAATTGAATTGTAATGTCTTCAAGAGAATGATTTGCAGCAGAAGAGTCAGCCATTCAACTTGTTTCCAAATCCTACAAAGTAGCCACAATAGTGTGAATAAGGATTAATCTTGGTCTATTGTTTTCTCTTATAACAGATTAAATACAAACAAGAACATATTGAGTAGTAATAATCACTAAATATGTAAACCAATCAAAGATTCATGAAAATTTATACCAATAAAAATAACAAATCAATAGCTTAAATTAAAGTAAGATGAACAACAAAATCACTTGCTGCATTGATTGAATAAGAACAGATTTAGTAGTAAAAATAACTATACGATAAACTAAGCAAAAAAAATGAGCAACCTAATCGAGGGTATATGCTAGTCACCTATGAAGCTCGGACACGTGTCGTGTTCAACTTGGACATGTGTCGTGTCCGACACCGACACGACACCGACACTTGTAATTACACTGAATTATGTGATTTTTTCAAATTATTAGCTGTGTCAGTGTCCGTATCCGCGCTTCATAGCTAGTCACGCATGTGCACTTTGTTTAGGTGTGTTGACACTCTGTATATTGAATATTTTGTGCTAGCTTGCTCTTCGTTAATAAAATTTTGGTTATAAAAGAATCAATGAAGTATCCTTCATTTTCTTAATAAATCAATGAAATGAAAACAAAAATTTTAATCAATGCAAAACACAGAACAGAGAATCACTTTCACAGTACTGTGTAAGATCAGGTGTGTGTGTGTGTGCGTGTGTGTGTGTATATAGTGTCGATTTGACTAAACTAATATTTATTGAATCCAAAAATGGAAACAAAAATTGTGCAGAATCAAATTCAACAACAAACACTGAACCAAAGAAAGCAACTCTGAAAGGAAAAAGAAAAAACATAAACTGCATGAGATTAAATGCTTCTGAAAATGAAGATAACTTAGTGAAAACTTCACTCACTTTAATTGAAAATAAATGAACGGTGAAAGAATGTTGGAGAGAGAATTTTCTTCTGTGTTTTGAAATTTTCTTGAGAAAATTAGAGAAAGAAAGAAGAGTGATAAAATTTGAGTGGAATGAAAATTTGTTACGTGCTCTTCAAGAGAAAAATTCAACAACAAACACAGAACAGAGAATCACTTTCACCTTCACGGTACTGTGTAAGATCAGGTATGTATATATATATATATATATATATATATATATATATATATATATATATATATATATATATATATATATTTGACTAAACATTTATTGAATCCAAAAATGGAAACAAAAATTGTGCAGAATCAAATTCAACAACAAACACTGAACCAAAGAAAGCAACTCTGAAAAGAAAAAGAAAAAACATAAACTGCATGAGATTAAATGCTTCTGAAAACTTCACTCACTTTAATTGAAAATAAATGAATGTTGGAGAGAGAATCTTCTTCTGTGTTTTGAAATTTTCTCGAGAAAATTAGAGAAAGAAAGAAGAGTGAGAAAATTTGAGTGGAATGAAAATTTGTTACGTGCAAATGGACTCTTCAAGAGAAAAATTTGTTACGCATGTGGTGTGCAATGCAACATTTTCATAATGACGGATATGCCCCTGTTAGAATGTTGGGGGAATGAGAAACACGGTGACTTTAACAAGTTTTCTCACTCGCAACTCATAACATTGTGTGTAACTAACTAATAAGATTTCGACACGTGGAGTGTAGTTTTGAATAGAGGATTTTGATTGGTTCGTGAATTCACGTCCATATATTGGTAAAATTTAAACAAATACTATATATTACTTTATTTCTGTATTTTCAAGAGGAAATTTACAATATGACGTGATTTTAGGAAAATTGCACTAGAATGTAGTAGTAGTACTAGGAATAAAACACATTTCAATAACTAAATTTGGACTTTATTTTGACATTTATTGATTACTTTAAATAATACTACATGGATTAGTTTTTATGAAATTAAATAATTGGGGCTTCTACGGTACACCTGAATATATGTATGTATCGATACTCCAAACCAAAATGACCAGTAATTTTCTGACAGCATGGAACAATTTTATTTTATGATATAATTATTTAATTAACTCCATTCAACTTCTTCTCCTTCATTGCAAATTCTTCTTCTCCTTCGTACCAGCATTTCAAGCGAATTTAATAGAGAGAAAGAAACTAAGGAATAGTGAGAAAGAAATAATGTTATTAATTAAATGAAGATTTGTTCAAAGATGCGAGAGAGTAAATTGATACATAGATGAACTTATGTGTTCCCAAAAAGGAAAAAGAGGTTACGTTTCATGATGAGGATGAAATTGTGATGGCAATTGCTGATTTTGCATTTCAGATGATAAAGGTCGGAGAAAAAATAGTGATGGTGGTTACTTATTTTGTTTAGTTTTAATTAAAAAAATTAATTAATTACTGAATAAATAATTTGTAGAATCTATGGGGTTAAGTTGAATAGACAAATGTACCAAATACTCTTTCTTTAAATCAATCTCTAATAATGTTGACATGGATCATTTAATTGAAATGTCACTTTTTTATTGGTAAAAAATTTAGGAGTACCAAAACACATAATTTTGTCTGGAGTACCATAGAAATTGAGGTACTAAATTATCTTTCACACGAAACTGCAGCGATTAATTTCGAAGTAGTTGAGACTCATTTAAAACGTTAACATGTTTTCATAAATGTTTTTTCATACACACCGACTAGGAAACAAATTTTCAACCAAACGATTAAGTAACCAAAGTATCTACCACTTATGTTAAACTATCTTGGTTTTTTCTTTCTTGTATTTAGTTATCTTTTATATTATAGATATTTAAATGGTATAATATGAACCAACATTAGAATCTCAATCACAAATCACAATATACGATTTAACAATTTCGATATTTTTATCCATTGAACTAATGCTTATGAACAGTGGCGGAGCTAGAAAATATTCTGGGGGTGGGCCAAATTATTTTTTATCCATTCAAGTGACCAATTATTTCATGTGCAAATTTACAGCGTAAATGAGTTTTATTTTTGGATCAACCAAAATCTAAAATCGACATAAAATTGTATAAAATCTCGCAAAATAGACCTATAATTGAATTATTTAAATTTTTTGGGTGAGCCACTACACCACTTTACGGGAATTTGGATCAACCGAAACCTAAAACTGACACAAAATTGTATAAAATCTCGCAAAGTAAACTTATAATTGTTGATTTTTTAATTTTTGGGGGTGAGCCGTGGCCCACCTCAGCCATGAAGGGCTCCGCCACTGCTTATGAACCGACATTATGATTATGATGATTAGGTGAAAATGTTGTTTTTTGGAGAGAGAATTTTCTTATGTGTTTTTAAAATTTTCTCGAGAAAATTAGAGAAAGAAAGAAGAGTGAGAAAATTTGAGTGGAATGAAAATTTGTTACTTGCTCTTCAAGAGAAAAATTTGTTACGCATGTGGGTGTGCAATGCAATATTTCATAATGACGGATATGCCCCTGTAAGAATGTCGGGAGAATGAGTAACACGGTGACGTAAAAGGTTTTCTCACTCGCAATTCATAGCATTGTGTTAAACAGTTTAACTAAGTAAGAATATTTCGACACGTGGAGTGGAGTTTTCAAAAGAAAATTTGATTGGCTCGTGAATTTCACGTCCATACATTGGTAAAATTTAAACAAATATATATTACTCCCTCCGTCCCATATTACTTGACCTAGTTGACTCTGTCACGTATGTCAATGCACAATTTTAAACTTAAATTTCTTTAATAATCTAGCAGAAAAAATTATGAAAATTTGATATTTTGAAAATATTAATCGAGACGAATCTAACAACATCTTATATGCTATATTTTGTTTTTATATATTAATAGAAAAATAGAGTCAAAACATGATACATGAATAGTGCAAATATTCTAAATAGGTCAAGTATTATGGGACGAAGGGAGTACTTTATTTCTGTGTTTTCAAGAGGAAATTTACAATATGACGTGATTTTAGGAAAATTGCACTAGAATGTAGCAGTAGTACTAGGAATAAACCACATTTCAATAACTAAGTTTTGACTTTATTTTGCCATTTATTGATTACTTTAAATAATACTACATGGATTAGTTTTTATGAAATTAAATAATACAGCTAATGATCTAGTAAATAAATTGAGCTACTAAATTATCATTCACACGAAACTGCAGCGATTAATTTCGAAGTAGTTGTGACTCATTTAAAAGGTTAACATATTTTCATATATGTTTTTTCATACACACTGACTAGGAAACGAACTTTCAACCAAACGATTAAGTAACCAAAGTATCTGCCACTTATGTTAAACTATCTTGGTTTTTTGTTTCTTATATTTAGTTATCTTTTATATCGTAGATATTTAAATGGTATCATATGAACCAACATTAGAATCTCAATCACAATATACGATTTGGTTTGGTTGAAAAAACCGCATAAACCGATCCAATCTAAACCGCATTGGTTTGGTTCGGATTTCGTTTTAAAAGCCAACTGAACCAAATCAAACCGCATGTTTTCTTATCTTCCGTTTAGATGATTTTAACAATTTCGATATTTTTATCCATTGAACTAATGCTTATGAACCAACATTATGATTATGATGATTACCTGAAGCCATTTATACAAGCTTGGATTCACGTTGATTTCTTCGAATTCAAATTAAAAAAGCTCTGCCATGCCTATGCTAGTTTTGTATGCAAGTATAGAAGCAGCATATACCAAAAAATAGAGGAAGTAACACGGGACTACTGATTTTCATCAATGAACTACCATGACAAAAAGCAGTCACTAAATTCATTATTCATCGTGTGTTCATGTGTCCTGACTTTTCTTTTAATTTTTTTTAATTGTATATTAATTTTTTTTTGAAAGGATCTGTATATTAATTTTAAAATTGAAATATGATGTGTCAAAATTATGGATATTTATTGGTTGAGTGTGTATAATTGCTATACACTGTCTTCTTACAATCTTTAAACTCTTTAATTTTAGGCTTAAATGTGTCTTTGATCCCTGTAATTTCATCATTTTTTGGTATTGGTCCGTACATTTTTTTTTGTTTGGTTTAAATCCTGCAGTTTGTAAAAAAATTGGTTCTGATCCCTCTGTTAGTTCATTGTTAAAAAAAAACATCAAAACTAACGGAGTGCCACGTGGCCCAATTATTCCACGCCACGTGGCACACTACAAGACAAAAATTTAAAATTAAAAGAGTTCAAATTAAATAATTGTTTTTAATTATTAATATTATTCATATTTAATTTAAAAAAAAACAAAACAAAACGTCGTAAACAAAGAGGGATTAATCGGGTGTCTAACTCCAAGTCTAATTTCTACTTCTTCATGTAAAATTCATCACCACCACCATTAACACCATGCAGGGACGAATGCATCAAGGGGCTATGTAGGGCTAAAGCCCCACATCAAACTTTCCTATTTTTTGATATTATAAATAAGATATAGTTATTTTGATCCCTGAATGTGTAACGAGTCGTTTGAAGCTTTGATCTTTCACCAGTGATCTTTTGCCTGATATGATTATTGTCCTATTTAGGATCAATTTCAAATCCATTCCCATTGTGAAGAAACACCGTTGCAGGCAGAGCTGTTTTTCTTGTCTTGTAGCAGAGACAAAAACTGAGTAGTGGTTGTACACTTCGTACAATTGTCCTTTTTCAACGCTCTTTGAGAAATAAGAATTCAATGCCTCCAAATCCATTCAAATTTACTGTTGCGTTGTACTTCCAGTCTTCTGCAATGCTTAGACGAGATTAAATCCATTAAATAGATCTTGTTTGCATCTTCTGATGAATTACAGCTTCTGATGAACATGCTTCTGATGACGTCATCACTTCAGGAGCAGTTTGACTTCAGGAGCAGTTTGTCTTCAGATGCTTTAAGCTTCCTTTTGTTGATTCCTTAGCTCTCTTTTGTTCATTCAGAACCACTTTAAGATATAAAATTTTTGTCTATGATCCTGTACACTTGAACAAATATTAACTAGTCCAATTGACAATTTTTAATACCTTGTTATCATCAAAACTCTTAAGGTTTATTGTTAAACACATTTTGTTCCAACAGACATTAGTCTTGTTTTGTCGAATAACATCTATAGTCATGTAACTTAATTTGTAGGTTTGGTATCTCGTGGAAAAAAAGTGAAGGACTTGTTGGATTAATTATTTAATTAATCAATTATGGATTGACAATAATCAATTATTATAAGTTGATGTCATAATATAAATTATGGTCTATTGTGTTAAGCACTAATTATATGATGAATTTGAGTGATTGGGCTTTTGTTACTAAATGGACCGTGATGGGTTGGACCATTTAGATAAGCCCAATGAGAGGTCCCTGCCCTCAGCCGTTTAGCTATTTAAACGTCATCCCATTAGACGGTTAATTATTCTGAAGATTGGTGAGAAAACCTAGAGCTAGACGGAATGAGGGTAGTTACCCCTTTCATAGTTGTCGGCGTTGTCTACGGTTATCCTTCATCAACCTAATTCAAAGGTACACAATCTCTTGTTCCTTCTTTGTTGTTGATGATATGCTATAATTTGTATCTAGTGATTCATGGCTAAACCCTAAAACTTTCATCAATTGGTATCAGAGCCTACTAGATACAGTATATGGCTATTATTTTGATCTATGTTTACAACATGATCGTACTTGGTTAAATTGAAACTATTCTTATTCTTGATTATATATACTGTATGATCATGTGTGCACTCTTACGATCCCTAGTTATTATAATTCCTATGTCAAAAGTTATACGGTTAACAAGTTTCAATCACAAATTAATCATCATCGATGCCAACAACCTAATGATCATTCTGTAATTTGTGATTGTTTATTTATTTTGAATTTTCGTTTCTCTGTTATGTTGGTCGAGTCCCCGTTTGTTATTTTATGTTATTATTGTAAAATTTCGAATCCAAATAAAACGGGTGTAATTTCTAAAAATACTTTTGAGGGCTTTTTGATTAAAGGTAAACGATCAACGTTCTGCGCAATTATGCAGTTTAGTTAGCTTGAATTCTAAAACCTGTAGCAAGAGATAGATTCGGGTTGATTCCGGGCCATCTACCGGGTAGGATACGACCCGTTACAACAAAACGGGTGAGGGAGATAACAATCTCCTAAAGCCACACGCACATAAAACTGTTGTCAAAGCCTACAGGCGCGTGGGAGTCCGTATGACAAAAATATTCATATATATATATATATATATATATATATATATATATCTGTTTTTTATGTGCCTGATAATTATAATGTAATTTTCTAATAATTTTGGCATAATTTTGACAATTATAAATATTTTCAGTCTTTCAAATTTGAGATTAATGTGTCATGAGGAATTTTAAATCCCCAATTAATTAGTAACTATTAAATTATTTTGGGATAAAAATATAATTTATCTTGTACCCAAAATATTCGAAAAATTTGATTTATTTTATACCCTTAAAATTTGGGATTTAAATTACTTTTGAGATCTCTAAATATTTGATGTATACTAATATGAGAATCTTATGTTCTTTTGAATCATGAATTCTTTAGATTTGAGTCTAAAATATAACACTTATGTAAATTTATTCTTTTTAAAGTGTTATAATTGTGAAAAATTCTTATACTCAGACTTATATTTTTGCATCAAATATTCTATATTAATATATAGTTTGAGATTTGTTGATACCCTCAAAATTATTTGTCGTGTCAAGAATATCTTGACTATTATACTATTCTTGATTTATGGGTTTCAAAATTTTGTCAAATCTTAAAAGGATCGTTGAGAATAATTTCTCTTCAAATCATATATTCTCAATATTTGAGCCTAAACTATTTTGAAAATTCACTCTTACATTAGTAACACTAACTATTTAATCAATTGAAATGTTACTATTGTGAATTTCTAGAAGGTTCAATTTATTAATTCTAATGTCAAATATATTGAATATAATATATTCTTTAATTCATATTGTTTTAGCATAAAGATCCAAAATTTACTAATTGATAATTTTTTGGCGACATATTTAAACTAAGACACTTGTCTTTGATTCTTGTCACAAATTGTTTTGAAGGGTCCTCATAATATTTTGTTTTCAAAATGAGTATAGTGAGTTGTATATATATGTCATTTATATTAATTGAATATGATATTGACATATTTCCCTTTAATATACATTATGCTTTCTGCTATACTCTCTAATCTAGACCCGTAATTTATTACTCTAAATTTTGTGATAAATACTATTAGTGTGTCTTGTCGCAATTAAATATTTGGATCACAATTATGTTAAACTATTTATTTTTGTATATAGTAAATAATGCATTATTGCATTTTTTATGCTAAAATTATAATGATGAATTAAAATTTGTAAGCCTCTTTGTTGTTTATCTGTTAACTATTATCAAAACAACTTATTAAGAATGGAGGCAATTTTTGAAATATGTATCATCCTTACATCTGAATTCTTATATAAATCATATTGATTTATAATTAGAGTCTCACATATGCTTATTTATAATTGCTTATTCTCTATTGATGAATATTTTTGAGATGACTATATTATAAGATATTCTCGTTAAGTCATCAAAATTTAGTGACTCTAAGTATAAGGATGAATGTCACACTCTGCGAGGTAAGTTGTTATTTAATTATTTTATACTCTTGTGACTTATTGCTTATTATTGCACATATGAAGAAATTTAGTTCTTCTTCTCTTTTGTTGTGCAATTATGATATCCTATATAAAAGTGAAATCCTTTTTCGGAATATTCTAAACAGAACTCTGTTGTTATATACTATTTTCTTACTATAATGCTCCATTTTGTATTTGTGTTTTTTCTAATTTATAGTGGGAGTATTGAAAAATTTTATTCTAAGAGTTCTTTTCTGGATAAATTAGAAAACTGTTTGACACACTTCTATTCCAAATAACAATTTTTGTTATTATACTACTTCATATAAAAGAAATTCTAAAGTCATATTTATGATGTGCTAATTTAAAATATTGTTAAGCACATTTTTCTATCATTTGAATGTGACCGAAGTTGAGTAAATTTAAGTATAATTGTTTATGCATGATATTATTGTATCATATTCTCTTAAGCATAAACATTATTTATTTGTATAATTGTAATCTCACCCATCGTGGGTACAATTATGCAAATTTTGTTAAATAGATTAGCATTATATTAGTAACAGTCATACCCTATCGGTGTGTTGTTATTAATATAATTGTTATTATTCAATGTACCTAAAATGTTTATACTTATGTCAATTATAATTAGAATACTCTATCAATGTTTAAATTTTGTAAGACATAAGAATTGTACATTGTGATGATATAGTTCTTACTTATTATCGTTAAGATCCTTGAATGAGATTAATATAAGTAAGTTACTTTGTTAAAAGACATGTAGAAAATTGTATAAATTTTGCAATCCAATATTATTACATTTTGAATTAAATTTCTACCTAAATGTGTTTTATATATATATATATATATAAATATATCGGATTGCTACTATCCCTTTGTTATGTGAGTGACGGACATACCCTATCGGTGTGACGTTACTTAACATATCATTTTGTGATAGAGAAATAGTTGAATATTTTATTTAAAATATCTTTCAAACCTTTTTAATTCAACTATCATTGTCTATTCTCTATCAATTGGGAGAATCATTGTTATGTATTCTGTAACGTGATGGACATACCCTATCGGTATGACATTACTTAACATAATCATCCTTTTGTGGGTAAGATAGTTTAACTATCATTCTTCAACAAGTGAGAAAAATTCTACATGTCAACTAACTATATCTCATAAACAAATATATTTATTTGTTTTCATATTTTAGATATGAAATAGAGACTTATATTGAGGATATTAATTATGTTATTGCTATTCTTTAATACTTATGGAAGCTTATGACTATTTTCTCTTATATCCTCAATAATAATAAAATATAAGTCTTGTGTATTTCCGCTGCTTGTAACCTAATTGTTTCTCAAATTTGTGTAAGTATAATTGTAGCGTTTGAGTTTTGAGTGAGTTATTAAAATTGTGAACAGAGTCTTATATCCTATTTTTAGAGACTCATCTCACTCATATGATGATAAATTTTTTATATAATCATCATACTCTGTCATATAACGGTTACTATGTTTATAAAATTTTGTGGAATTTTAATTGTGAAAAGGAGATCTTGTGTTATAAAATTCTTAAATGAAAATTTACGATCTCCTTAATTGTAAATGCAGAATATGTGGTTAACTACGAAACCCAATTCATGATAATATCTGCCATTGATAAAATATGTATTTATGGGGTTTCATATTATCTTTGAGTTACCACTTGTGTTAATAATTCTGCTATGCTCATGTGCAAAATATGTGGTTGAGTTCATGAAACTCTATTGGCTAAAATTATATAACCACTTATGTTGATGATCTTGCACTAGTAATTGAGTATCCCACTGTTGAATATTACATTATTATAATATTTTGTATCAGTGATCACTAATGAGAATTCCACTTACTCTTGTTTATATATATGTGGGATCAGTGGGAGTGTGTACACAATATTATATATTATGAGCTCAAATGAGAAATCTCACTCTTGTTTATATATATATGTGAGATCAAGAGAAATGTGTACACAATATTATTGTCGTTATCGCCATATACTCTTGTGCACAATATAAAATATGGCATAGCTTAAGAGACTTTAAACTTTAGTCTCATTCTATTATATTGAGATATATGTTAAAATTCTATCGATCTCAATGAGCATCATAATTGGATGCTTAAGTCAATTTTGTTGGAATATGCACAATAACTTCTTGGCATGCAAATATACATTGTGTTTCTGTTTTACCAACATTCCACATTTTTGAGGTCATAAATAGTAAGTACAATGTATAATATCAATACTCCTATCGAGTATGATATTGTGTTCTTGTGGTACTTATAATTTGAGATAATCATAAATGTTCTTTTGTTATTGACATTCTAGTGGCCACATTAATCCACATATTTTTCTTTAAACTACGTGTCTATGTTAATCCAATTTGGGGATTATTGAATTTCCTATTTTGCTTTTATGGATTTTCATAGTCACATTTTTTTTTTATAAAACTTGGATTAATTGAATGTCATAGAACATTTATCGACTTTGACTAAATGTAATTACTATCTCTTTATAGGCTATCCCTATAAGTAATTACTACTCTTATACCTATGTGGATATATGACTTTTATGGAATTGAAAACTCATTGGCAGAACCACTAACCACATACTTATATATGAGTATTGTAACTCATAATGATATGATTAAGTCTATGTTATTTTGGGTTAGTGGGAGTTTGTTGTAGCATTTTTAAAATGCTTGGGCTATTCTTTAGTGACATATTCTTTTTAATTCAAACGTGTCACTATAGATTCATCATTTGTTAGAAAAGTGAGTCTTTGATCTGTATGATTTGTTTTCCCTATCGGATTCAATTTCTGCAGCATTAAAGCTTACTTCTCTTTTGGATGATTAGTGCTTTGACCATACATGTAATTTTAAATTTTTTAAATTCTTTATGACAAGTGAATTTTTTTTTTTTAGTAATTGAGTATTGTCATCCAAGTGGGAGATTGTTGGATTAATTATTTAATTAATCAATTATGGATTGACAATAATCAATTATTATAAGTTGATGTCATAATATAAATTATGGTCTATTGTGTTAAGCACTAATTATATGATGAATTTGAGTGATTGGGCTTTTGTTACTAAATGGACCGTGATGGGTTGGACCATTTAGATAAGCCCAATGAGAGGTCCCTGCCCTCAGCCGTTTAGCTATTTAAACGTCATCCCATTAGACGGTTAATTATTCTGAAGATTGGTGAGAAAACCTAGAGCTAGACGGAATGAGGGTAGTTACCCCTTTCATAGTTGTCGGCGTTGTCTACGGTTATCCTTCATCAACCTAATTCAAAGGTACACAATCTCTTGTTCCTTCTTTGTTGTTGATGATATGCTATAATTTGTATCTAGTGATTCATGGCTAAACCCTAAAACTTTCATCAGGACTTTCTTCAGTTGACATGGATGGCTTTCCTGTACGTTATTTAGAAACGGCGTAATCAAGTCAATTTTGGTAGTCATCAGGAAAGTCTTAAACATCATTTTGTTGATGTGGTGAAATTTTTGGCTTGGACTTGGATTAAATCCAAAGCTAAGGGTTTCTCTTACAATCTTTCTCTATGGACTATTCAAACGCTTTGATGCTTAGGTGTGATGACTCTTGGTTGTCGATTTTTATTTATTTTTATTGTGGTGGTAATGTTGTAATGTTTTGGTAGTTTTATTGTTGACTTTTATATCATTTCAGTCTGAGAACTTCTTATGCTTTGATTGTTCATTTAATATATTTCTATTTTGGTCTCTTAAAAAAAGAGTTTGAAAAAGTTTTCCGCTCTATATTCGAACATTTGCTCTTTCTTTTCTCTCCGAAAAACTTTAAGAAAAAGTGCAAAAGTAAATGGCTTTGATTCAAATATGACAACAAAACAGATAGTTCATGCAAAATATAGTGATAAAAGTATATTGATAAAAGTAGAAGGTGCCTTTGTTCTCTCGATTCACTAGGCTTCTAATTTTCCATGCTTTAATATGTTAACTTAGCCAAAAAAGAAAATTTGTTAACTTTGTCTTATCTTAATGTATTACAAAGATTAGTATAATTTATTTGAAATATATTTTGTAATTACTTAGGATTAATGAAACTAGTTGTTGCGTCAATATTCTGAAGGAGCCAACTTCTTAGTATTACAAGTATGTTACTTTGATTCAATACATCTTCTAAACCTTGATTGGAGTACACCCATTTCTCACACCTTCCGAAAAGGTAATAGTTTTGTCGACTTCTTAGAAAAATTTGGTTCTTTTTTCTTCTCGGATCTCGTGATTCATACCTCTCCTCCGTCAGACCTCTTAGTAGTAGACTCCATGACAACTTAATTTCGTAGATTGTAATTTTTTTTTTTGTCTTTTCTTTTCAGTCTTGTAACAAAAAAATTGTTTAATGGTGCATTTGATATGCTAAAAAGTAAAATTGTTAAATGTGTAACATAGGTGCAATGACATTTGTAGAAATGTTCACGATTAATTTCAACCCTATCACTCTTGAAAAAATTCAAATCTAATATTCATGGTTTAGTTTAGGATTTGCAAGGAGAACTGGCAAGATAGTTTATAGCTGTTGAGCCAGTAGATTGAATTTTTAGTTTTTGCTAAAACTAGTGGTAAAATTAACTGATAAATTTAACAAAATATATATAATATCGTAAAAATATAATTTTAGTTTTATAAGAAAAAAAATCAATAAAAATAATGAGCATAAAAATGAGTGAAGAAATTATACATTGTAATATCAAATACGGCATAAATAATTAGCTCAAACGTAGCTGAAGTAGCTTCTAAAAAAACACTATTGTCTCATGAGAGAAGAACCATTATCAAGCAACTCTATTTTGTGTTTCTACGCTATAAGTTGTCCTCTATAACTTAATCATTATAAACAACCTCTTATTTCGTTTAAAATAAGGAATAAGTCATCCATTTGTTTTATATGCCTAATGTATTTTTTTAAAAAAAATTTATGATGGTTATTTTCCAATTTCCAGATTAAAAATCTACATTTGAAGAAGTCGCACATGGGTGGATTTCACATGCGAAGAAAAAACTATGTAAAGTTTTTTCATAATGATTTGGAATATGTTGAATTACGTGGTTGCGGTTGTTCAAAAATATAATTGAGTTAGTTAGTCACATGTTGGTTTAAACGAAATCTTATTCATAAGATGCTTAAAGATGAAGTACCTGACCAATATCGGCTTGTAATTTTCTAGGGTTATTTTATTTATTTATAATGAATTTTGTAGTGATCATAGCGAATTCATTCTTATAAACATTTTATAATTTACGTTGATATAAATTTCAATATCCATTATCCCTTTTCCTTAAAAAAAATATCCATTATCCTTTTAGGTGTTTTTTATTTTTTAATAGGAAGGAATCATTGTAGTGTAGACATGGACAAAGTCTTGTTAGGCTAAACTATCTTTTTGATTGTTGGAAGATTTTATAATTAAGTGTTTATCGTAAGACAACCTCTTATATCCTTTCAAACACTTTTTTTTTTGGCTAATTAAGCCTCTAGTATGAATGCGTTTATATAGATAGATATTCTTTAAAGCGGTTATTATCGCACCGTCGAAGAGACTTGTTCACCAATAAAACTTGTAAGAGAATTATTGTGGAGTTGATGGCTCGAGTTGGGTGTTTTAAATGGTGGAAGGTGTTTGTGTAAAGAACGTTTGTTGAGTTTTTCCTTGTTTATTTTTATTAGTTGCACAATGTGAGTGAAATGTAAGAAACTTGAGTTTCAAGCATAAGACTTGTTAAGTTTCAATTGTTTTTTTAATAGTATAAATGTATATATTATTACTCAGATGGATAAGTTGGGCTTAGTGGTGGAGCGGTAGTGAGATATTTATGTACTCCAATTGTTAGAGATTAGACACAACAATTATGTACTCTCTGTTTTTCAACTAGATTTAGGAAAGAAAAAAACATTGTTAATTGCTGCCATAATTGGGAATTGTGTCAATATTTCCCCTGCTTTTCCAAACACACAATCAGACAGTGTGGTTCTTTTTTGAGGGTGAAGGAATTTCTAACAATAACATGCAATTTCATCTAAAATATTATACTAATGAAAAATCTCCGATGATAAAACAGAAAATATATCACAAAGGTACCCAAACAAAACAAACAGTGCATGAAAAGTCTTGGTCACTAAGAAATCCAAAACAAACGGTGCATGAAAACTCAAACAAGTATTATCACTAAAAAAATCAAAGTACTGACTGGCAAGAAAAGACATCTCATGATGTTTCCATAATGCACAGAATCAACCAAAGATCCTCCTTATCTAGGGAACTTATATATAGTCGAAAGATTCTTGCCCATCTCTTATGGCACACAAGAGTTTTCCCTTCATTATGTCCTGAAAATGAAGAGCCAAAGAATTATTCTAATGCTCAAAATTAAGAAAATAAGTTTCAATAAGAAAAGAAAGTATAATCCTTACTTTTGAAGGGTAAGAAGGTAGCCTAAGTTGACTGATACAAGTATGCGCGATAGGCAACCTTTTCTCTGTGTATGCAGTCTGTTAAAAACAGTCAAACACAGAGAATTAATAGATGATACAAACATTTAAAAACAAAATTCAACTAAGGATTAAACCCTAAACACATAAAAACGATTATTATACATCAACTAAGACAACTCTCCACAATGTTCACAAACCTCAACAACAACTGTTAATTTCGGATTTAAGGATGCTAATCCTCCAATAGGAAGCCTTGGTCTAGCAGTAACAAACTGCAGAAATGCCCTTCGTTGTTCCCGATCGAATCCCTGAAGAATTTCTAGCAACTATACAAAGGGATAGATATCTTTTAGTAATTAAGTGCAAGAATAGCATGCAAACAATCAGGGTCATTTTAAACTACTTACATCCACAATAGGAGCACATTTTACCATCCATCCATTGATGAAGTCAATATGCATTCTAAGCTCCTCCAACTATTAACAACAAATGATTATCATTAATAATAAATAGAAGGAGAAGGCTTAGGGGTGCAAAACTAAATTTAATACATACACTCCAACTTTTTTCTCTTTCACCACACAAGTTAGACTCAAATTCTTCTACACTGAATATAGAAAAAGTTTGAATGCCAGTAGGATATTTTCCCAGATTGAAAACCTGAAAAAACATTGTAGAATTTGTTAACCACCCTTTTTTGGTATATTAGAGATTCATTTAGAAGAGGTACAACACACTAGTTTTATACCTGGTTAAATCCCTCTATGAAAGCATCCCTTTGAAGTGAAACTCCAGAACCAATAGTTGCATCTTCCAAAAATGAAACATAGTCATTTAAATTGCTTGAGTCTACCTACAAAAATAACAAACAAAAATGTATATTAAATCTGACTCTTTGATTGAAATTAGAACTGGGTTATACAAGTGAATAGCCTTACTGCAGCATCTTTAAATTCAGAAGGGAATTCCTCATATCCCAGAACAAGAAAACTAAGATGAAGGTCTTTAATTGGTACACCGTAATATCTTAAATCTGAATCTGTAAGCTTTTTTCGGTTAAGCTCCTTGAATTCTAGTAACCTTTTGCCAAGATCAGGTTCAAACGATTGAATATCATGAATGGACAATTCCTGAAAAACATCACAACAACAATTCCACACAAAAAAAAAAAAAAAATCAGTCAAATCAAATCACATAAGTGATGTTGGTAGTGTGAAATTGGATAAAATAAATCACCTTCCCCAAAATGAGTTTGTAGAAAGCTTTTGAGAAATGTATATCCAATAGCCTGCCATCTTCAATGGCTTTGCCAACAAATTTTCCTAAAAGAACAAACATCTTCTTTGCCTCTTCAATAGACGAGTCTAACCTCGGACGAGGGAAAAGTCCAAAACGGGTATCCTTTCTCCACATAAAGTCACACTTTATAAATTCTTTACAAACCATGGTATAGAACTCTGAAGTTGGTCCAATACCAACACCTTCTTCACCATCAAATTCCACTTCAAGTATTTTATGTATACTTGCGTGTTCATCCATCAGTCGGATAGCATCCTCCAGAATACAGTTACGAGACACAGAATCTTTCACCTTAAAAACCATGTTGGTATTAGCCATAGTTCCCAAAAAATTTGTTGGCTTCCTATGATAGTATGCGGCCAGTCTAAAAAATTTACCCCTTGTTTGGTAACTGAATAGAAAGGGATAGGACAGTATCAAATAAATCCACCATGGAGGCAAATTTTGAGATTGTTCTCCCCAGATATCTTCTTTCATTTGATCACTTAGATTTCTATCCAACCCGTTATTAACAAAGGCCTCAGGTAATCCTATACCAAGACTGTGCATTCTACGAAGAACTTGTAAAACAACCTTGCTATATTTTTCCATATCAGAAAAACTTTCAACAAATTTGTTAGTATTTGTTGTGAACCTTCTATAGGTTATTGTCCGATATGAGTCATCGTCGTTGAAATTCCACACTCCATTGCTGACATCAAAATCATTATTAGCTCTCCATTTAAGGCTAAGGAGTGCTTGGTAAAGTGAAAATCTTGAATCCTGTTCCTTGCCACCAAGGTAAAAAACCAGTTTCTGTTCGGCACCTTGATTATCATCTGGTTCTTGACTTGCATTAACCTGGAAGTTAGCACCCATGATCGCATTAATTGGAGATATAAATATCAAGAATTAACATGTACATTGTGCACCAAACACAAACACGTTGACACCGGTAATAATTTGAGAAGATACATAGTTAAATGCAATCACATTTGTCAATAAAACTAAGAAGATGCTTTTGAAACTGACATGAAGTCATGAACAATAAATTACAAAAGTAAGGCTAAATCTGTTCTGATTTAAAAAAAAATATATATTTAAAGCTAAAATGTGTGTGGAAAACCAAGAGAATAACATTTAACGAAAACAATTTGTCACAGAGGAAAAAGAAAGTAGAGTAAAAAAGGATAAGTTGTTTGTGTGTTTTAACTCATACAAATCAAAAAAACAATGAATTTATTAGAACAATTATAATGCAAAAACGTAACAGAGAACATAATATAATTCAATGAGTTAAAACTACTGCAATCAGTCCAGCTATCAGAGAAAACTACAATCAGAACAAATCAACCCACAAGCAAACATGAAATTTCAAATATATTGGCAACCTGAAATTTGCATAATTAGAACAGGGGAGAATGATTTTATGATGAAAACTAAGCATTTTCTATGATGTGGAATAATCAGAACTCAGCATTTTGTAAATGAATATATAGCTGCAAAATTTACCGCTCGCCAAACTAGTTTTTCAATTTCATCAAAAGTAAGATCAGGAGGTAAATCTTCCATTTCGTCGTCTCCCATGTAGCTTTCGAGACTTGTCTCTCCCTCGGCTGGTATAATGAAGAAGGGCACCATAAGCTGATCAAGATCCTGCTCATATAGTGCACCATACGTGGAAACAACTCGAAATTGTTCCAAGTCGGTTAATGCCTTTTGGAGGTTAGTAAGTAACAATTCACTGTTGGTAATGGAATTCACAAGAACCATGCCATTCTCTCCATTTAGCATCTCTAATATTTCCTTCAAAACAATTAATACATCACCATCTGTTCTTTTAGAACTCATGAAATCATTGAATTTCTCATAAAGACTTGTAAATTGAATTGTAATGTCTTCAAGAGAATGATTTGCAGCAGAAGAGTCAGCCATTCAACTTGTTTCCAAATCCTACAAAGTAGCCACAATAGTGTGAATAAGGATTAATCTTGGTCTATTGTTTTCTCTTATAACAGATTAAATACAAACAAGAACATATTGAGTAGTAATAATCACTAAACATGTAAACCAATCAAAGATTCATGAAAATTTATACCAATAAAAATAACAAATCAGTAGCTTAAATTAAAGTAAGATGAACAACAAAATCACTTGCTGCATTGATTGAATAAGAACAGATTTAGTAGTAAAAATAACTATACGATAAACTAAGCAAAAAAAATGAGCAACCTAATCAAGGGTATATGCTAGTCACCTATGAAGCAACTCTGAAAGGAAAAAGAAAAAACATAAACTGCATGAGATTAAATGCTTCTGAAAATGAAGATAACTTAGTGAAAACTTCACTCACTTTAATTGAAAATAAATGAACGGTGAAAGAATGTTGGAGAGAGAATTTTCTTCTGTGTTTTGAAATTTTCTTGAGAAAATTAGAGAAAGAAAGAAGAGTGATAAAATTTGAGTGGAATGAAAATTTGTTACGTGCTCTTCAAGAGAAAAATTCAACAACAAACACAGAACAGAGAATCACTTTCACCTTCACGGTACTGTGTAAGATCAGGTGTATATATATATATATATATATATATATATATGACTAAACATTTATTGAATCCAAAAATGGAAACAAAAATTGTGCAGAATCAAATTCAACAACAAACACTGAACCAAAGAAAGCAACTCTGAAAAGAAAAAGAAAAAACATAAACTGCATGAGATTAAATGCTTCTGAAAACTTCACTCACTTTAATTGAAAATAAATGAATGTTGGAGAGAGAATCTTCTTCTGTGTTTTGAAATTTTCTCGAGAAAATTAGAGAAAGAAAGAAGAATGAGAAAATTTGAGTGGAATGAAAATTTGTTACGTGCAAATGGACTCTTCAAGAGAAAAATTTGTTACGCATGTGGTGTGCAATGCAACATTTTCATAATGACGGATATGCCCCTGTTAGAATGTTGGGGGAATGAGAAACACGGTGACTTTAACAAGTTTTCTCACTCGCAACTCATAACATTGTGTGTAACTAACTAATAAGATTTCGACACGTGGAGTGTAGTTTTGAATAGAGGATTTTGATTGGTTCGTGAATTCACGTCCATATATTGGTAAAATTTAAACAAATACTATATATTACTTTATTTCTGTATTTTCAAGAGGAAATTTACAATATGACGTGATTTTAGGAAAATTGCACTAGAATGTAGTAGTAGTACTAGGAATAAAACACATTTCAATAACTAAATTTGGACTTTATTTTGACATTTATTGATTACTTTAAATAATACTACATGGATTAGTTTTTATGAAATTAAATAATTGGGGCTTCTACGGTACACCCGAATATATGTATGTATCGATACTCCAAACCAAAATGACCAGTAATTTTCTGACAGCATGGAACAATTTTATTTTATGATATAATTATTTAATTAACTCCATTCAACTTCTTCTCTTTCATTGCAATTCTTCTTCTCCTTGGTACCAGCATTTCAAGCGAATTTAATAGAGAGAAAGAAACTAAGGAATAGTGAGAAAGAAATAATGTTATTAATTAAATGAAGATTTGTTCAAAGATGTGAAAGAGTAAATTGATACATAGATGAACTTATGTGTTCCCAAAAAGGAAAAAGAGGTTACGTTTCATGATGAGGATGAAATTGTGATGGCAATTGCTGATTTTGCATTTCAGATGATAAAGGTCGGAGAAAAAATAGTGATGGTGGTTACTTATTTTGTTTAGTTTTAATTAAAAAAATTAATTAATTACTAAATAAATAATTTGTAGAATCTATGGGGTTAAGTTGAATAGACAAATGTACCAAATACTCTTTCTTTAAATCAATCTCTAATAATGTTGACATGGATCATTTAATTGAAATGTCACTTTTTTATTGGTAAAAAATTTAGGAGTACCAAAACACATAATTTTGTCTGGAGTACCATAGAAATTGCCTTAAATAATACAGCTAATGATCTAGTAAATAAATTGAGGTACTAAATTATCATTCACACGAAACTGCAGCGATTAATTTTGAAGTAGTTGAGACTCATTTAAAAGGTTAACATATTTTCATAAATGTTTTTTCATACACACTAACTAGGAAACGAACTTTCAACCAAACGATTAAGTAACCAAAGTATATACCACTTATGTTAAACTATCTTGGTTTTTTCTTTCTTGTATTTAGTTATCTTTTATATCGTAGATATTTAAATGGTATCATATGAACCAACATTAGAATCTCAATCACAATATACGATTTGGTTTGGTTGAAAAAATCGCATAAACCGATCCAATCTAAACCGCATTGGTTTGGTTTGATTTGGTTCGGATTTCGTTTTAAAAGTCAATTGAACCAAATCAAACCGCATGTTTTCTTATCTTCCGTTTAGATGATTTTAACAATTTCGATATTTTTATCCATTGAACTAATGCTTACCAACATTATGATTATGATGATTACCTGAAGCCATTTATACAAGCTTGGATTCACGTTGATTTCTTCGAATTCAAATTAAAAAAGCTCTGCCATGCCTATGCTAGTTTTGTATGCAAGTATAGAAGCAGCATATACCAAAAAATAGAGGAAGCAACACGGGACTATTTTCATCAATGAACTACCATGACAAAAAGCAGTTACTAAATTCATTATTCATCGTGTGTTCATGTGTCCTGACTTTTCTTTTAATTTTTTTTTTTTAATTGTATATTAATTTTTTTTTTTGAAAGGAATTGTATATTAATTTTAAAGTTGAAATATGATGTGTCAAAATTATGGATATTTATTGGTTGAGTGTGTATAATTGCTATACACTGTCTTCTTACAACCTTTAAACTCTTTAATTTTAGGCTTAAATGTATCTTTGATCCCTGTAGTTTCATAATTTTTTGGTATTGTTCCCTACATTTTTTTTGTTTGGTTCAAATCCTGCAATTTGTAAAAAAATTGGTTCTGATCCCTCTGTTAGTTCATTGTTAAAAAAAAAACATCAAAACTAACGGAGTGCCACGTGGCCCAAATATTCCACGCCACGTGGCACACTACAAGACAAAAATTTAAAATTAAAAGAGTTCAAATTAAATAATTGTTTTTAATTATTAATATTATTCATATTTAATAAAAAAAAACAAAACAAAACGTCGTAAACAAAGAGGGATTAATCGGATGTCTAACTCCAAGTCTAATTTCTACTTCTTCATGTAAAATTCATCACCACCACCATTAACACCATGCAGGGACGGATGCATTAAGGGGCTATGTGGGGCTAAAGCCCCACATCAAACTTTCCTATTTTTTGATATAATAAATAAGGTATAGTTATTTTGATCCCTGAATGTGTAACGAGTACTCACAATAGTCTCTAAATATATTAAAATTTTAATCTGATTTTGCACTTTGTTAATTAAAATAGCCCTGAAGTATATTAAAAGACTAATTAATATGACAATAATAACAAATTATTAGGGACAATTTCGACTAGCAAAATACACAATCAAAGACTATTTTAAAATTTTGATACACTGAGCGACTATTATGGCTACTCCTTACAAATTCAGGGACCAAATAATTATTACCCATTATAAATAAAACACAATATGCTAAGAATAAGACCAACAAGACAACAACCTTGTGCAAAACTTGTGTAAACAAATAAGTGCGACACATTTCCTATGATTTATAATCTTAGCCAAAAGTCTGGATCCGCCCCTGACACCATGTTTGCTTCTTCTTCTCCCCCCATCTTCATCAACATATAACTCCAATTTCACCTTCTTCTCTTTCAATTCATAATCCACCAATACCTAACAATTTCATCTTCTTTTGATGAGACTGTCTTTGTACTGCATATTCATATCGGTTCTTTTTCATCTTTTATTTGCAGAATAATAATTTTTATCAAGTGATACAATGAAGCATAGAACAAACCTTTAACAATGATAAAAATAAGTTACACTGATAACAATAAAAGAATATAACAAAACTTTAACTGTGATTCCGCAAAACGGCCTTCTCCAAAAGCTATTTTACAGGAAGTGAGCTTAGTGACACAAAAATTATGATTTCCAAACATGATTCTTTCAAAACAAACATAAACAACAGTGAAAACGCGAACGGAAATGACATTTGAAATGCAAACGGAAACAGAGTTAAAATTTCATGATAAAGGTCGAAATTAAATCCGAGTGTTCAATCACGGTTTTGGATTTGAGGTTCAATTTCAAACCCTAAAATCCATGCTTCCCCCTATTTAAATGTTCAATCATGTTTTCCCCTTTCTTTTTAAGTCTCGTTTATGTTTTTTTTCTTCTTCTTTATTTTCATTTCTAATTAAATAATAATAATAATATAAATAATAATACTAGTTAAAACAATTATTTAATTTGAATTCTTTTGAATTTAAAATTGTATCTTGGAGTGTGCCACGTTGCGTGGAATAATTGGGCCACGTGGCATTCCGTTAGTTTTGATGTTTTTTTTTTAATGAACTAAAAGAGGGACCAGAACCAAATTTTTTACAAACTACAGGGACCTAAACCAAACAAAAAAATGTGTAGGGACCAATACCAAAAAGTGATGAAACTACAAGGACCAAAGACACATTTAAGTCTTAATTTTATGTCGTCTCCAAATATGCTCTACAGTTAAATAAAAGTGGAAATGATACTAGAACTTTGATGACTTTTAGTGGGACTGATTTAAAAAACACATTCATTAATTCTATTTGAAAGAAGAAAAAAAATCATGTATTGATGACTTGTCTTAGGATCAACTCGGCCATATCTTGATATTGTCATGTTTTTGTTGAATCTAAACTTCATCAAATTTGATCGGGTTTATGACTGGATTTGAGTCTAAAAATTGGCATGATTTTTTTTTTTAAAACGTTAAGCAAAAAATATTAAAAAAACCAACACAAGCTCCTATAGTACAAAATATACTAAATAAAGCTAAAAAAATTCAAATATTACAAAAGGAAAACACAAGCTACCACAATGTAACCTAGAAAAACAAAATTATGCTACATCCTAAAAACATAACAAAACATAACAAAAGATCCTAAATTATTTTATCGTTGCTTCAGCTTTACATAGATTTTTCTTCTTCTAATTTCTAATAGATACTTATTAAATCAGTATGCATTTTAGGTCTATAATTGTTGCGAAAATTACACTGACCTTCCATGAGGTCTCTTTAAACAAAAATACCCCATCTATTTTTGTAGTAGACACAAACCTCCCTTAAGTTCTCATAAAATAGATAGACACCTCCCTTTACAACTTAACACGGTTTGTTATGTTTGTTATTCTGTTAAAACTAAAAGGAAAAAGAGATAGGAATGTCACCCTATGGACAATGCAAACAATCGCAAAACTGATTTTCATCAACAACCAACAAGTGATCTAGAGTCAACATTTACTTTTAAATAATAAATCAACACACAAGGAAATAGATGGTCATGAATTCAGATTACAAGCTGATAGACCTTCATGAGTAAAAGGAGGCAAAACTCAATAGCACCCAATACTTTGTTTTTGACTATAAAAAGGGGTGGTTCATTCAACTCTCAGGATGAGATTGTCATAGACATATCCATTGAGTATTTTAATAGCCCTCTTGGCATCTTCCCTGTTTACAAAGTTGAAAAAACCACCAATAAAATGGTCACCTTTCATCCCCAAATACTGCATACCATAAGAACAGCACCTTATTGGAATTGAGACAATGGATCACTTTTAAGTAGAGTCTAAAACTAAGAACAGTAGTCTAAAAGACGAAAGCCTGGGACAACGAATCAATTTGAGAAAATAGAACATAAAAATCTGAAAAAGAAAGAAGGATTTTCATTTTTATTTTATTTTTTTTGTTTTGAAAAGGAAGTATTTCAAGATTTTTAGTGGAAGGTGGACGGATGGAATTAACAGCAGGAGGTATTGTTGCTGAGTGAGAAAATAGAAGGGAGGTGAGATATATTTACATAAATCTCATGGAAGGTTAATGTAATTTTCCCTTAATTGTTTAATCAATATAGTCCCCGGAGAATTTTTGAACTTAGGTTTAATAGAGTGCCGGGGATTTGTTAAAATATTGACCTTAAAACATTTGTACCAAATATTGTTAGACCATAAAAAGAAGGGTTAATTATGTTTCAGATCCCTATAAATAGGCATGTTTCCAACATTAGTCCCCACTTTAATTTTAATAAATTTTTAGTCCCCAACGTTTTTGCCTTTAGCAAAATTAGTCCCTACCATTAAATTGTTGCTGATTGGGAAAACAGAGATAGACACATGGATGCCACATGGGATGCCGCATGGTCTTATTTCATGACGTGGCATGTCAAATGTCATTAACATTTAAAAATATTATTAAAATCTAATGTATACTTTATTTATTGATAAAACAATTTAAAATTAATAAAATAAAATAAAAAAAACCCTTACACCTTTCATCAAACAACTGAGATTCTAATCTTCAGTCTCTTTTAACAAACTTATCCAAACCTACTCAACACACCTACTACTCAAAACTAAAGAACAAAAATTAGACGGAGAAAAAATTGATGAAACCCAATTCATATTTCAGTGAAGAAGAAGATGAAAGTTTGGGAATTTAGGGATTTAAGAGAACAACAAAGATAGCGCACAGCCAATACAGGAGAGAAAAAAAGACACAGGCCACCAAATTCCAAACTACCAGTACAGAACAAAAATGAAAAATTAACACACTGAAGGCCAAAATACAAGGCCGCAGAACCCCAATACACACAGGCAGCACAAACAGCCGAAACAGCAGCTAAGCACCATCTTACCACACACAATCAGACCTCCCGAAACAAAGGGTTAATAGTGCCAAAATCTTGAAAGTGGAGAGTTTTGCCAAGTGGGTTTCAATTCAATGCTTCCGTCGTATTTGTTCCTGTAGAGTATCACTACTAACAACTGAGTTTCAATTTAAGTTGATTTGAATGACACTGAAGGTGGTGTTGATGGTGAGTTATGTTCAAATCCCTAATATTTTTCCGATCTGCAGTTTCCACAGCCGCTGAAGGTGGCTCCCCCCTCTGTCTCCGATCAAGCACAATTGCGCTCCCTTGAAGGCCATCTGATCCCATTTCGTCTCACACATGCCCCCTTCCTCTTTGTCATTTTTTACCATCTATCTTTTTCTTTTCCTAAAAACATTTTGAGAAGAGGGTTAACAAATTGAGGGTGATGGCAAAGATGTAGCTCTCTTGAAGATGATGGCGGTTGATGAAGGGTTTTGGGTTCAAGTGATAGTGGCTGAGTGAGTGTGATGGTGATGATGTTGGTGTTAGATGGGGTTTTCATCTTCCTCGTGAAGATGAAGTGATGAGAATTGATGAACTTTTTTTATATTAATTCTTAATTGTTTTTTTTGTTAGTTTTAATTCTTAATTGTTTAATTAACAAATAAAATAAATATTTGATTTTTAATTTAAATAAGTTTTTTAAAATATTAATGACATTGGCATGCCACGTCATGAAATAAGTCAACACATCATCCCAAGTGGCATCTACATGGCGTGCTCCGTTTGTCAAGTCAGCAAAATTTTGACAGCAGGGACCAAATTTGTTAACGGAAAAAACATTGGGGACCAAAAATTTATTAAAATTAAAGTAAGGACTAATATTGGAAACGCGCCTATTTATAGGGACCGGAAACATAATTAACCCTAAAAAGAATAGTTTGATGCATCTTCAAATACCAAGTGACAAAAATTTAATATGTTATTCCTTCAAAAAAAAAAAAATTAATATGTTGGCTTGAGACATTGGAGTGTGCTTCTCTCAAGGTCTCAGGTTCAAGACTCTCTAAAGCCAATTTCGGTGGTTTAGTTTGGCTTTCTTCCGAAAAGAAAGTGACAAAAATTTATGTATATACTCCTATCAATTTTTTTTATACATTGGCTTTCTTCCAAAAAGAAAGTGACAAAAATTTATTTCCAAAAAGAAAGTGACAAAAATTTATGTATATACTCCTATCAATTTTTTGTATACATATACTCCCCTACACCCTACTCTGACCTTGCTCGCGTTAGTCCATGGGATCAAAAAGCTCCCAAAGGATCGAAAATCAACTCTTGAATGTGCGAAAATAGTTTCTTAATAAGGAAAGAGCTACAGTGAATTCTCCAAATTGGCTGTTCATTCATCATGGACTAATGCTTGTGATTATTGATAACATGTAGGTTGTGTAAATTACAAACATATAGAGACTGGGTTATGATGTGGATCAATCGAGAGAATAGCTAGATAAACAAGTAGGGAAGTCACAATTATGGGTGTAACCGTGTTAAGTGGTTTTGACTAAACATGCTCTGCTCAACATAACACTCAAACCAAATTAACCCACCAAATACCCAATCCAAATCGGTTTAGGTAATAACCGAATCAACGGGAAACTAGTGTCCTTAGGTTCCGGTAACAGGTATGCGTTTTCAAACCTCAGCTGATACTTGTATCCCTGCATTTTTATTTTCCACGCAATACTAACTTGGTGAGTAAGTTACACTATTATATGTTTATGCTGCTTTTCATGGGTTAAACCTTTGTTGCTTTCCCCATAGAGATTTGTATCCAACATTATAGAAATAGAATCAGCTATGCAAAACTTCCGTTTTATGGTTCATGTGTATGGAAATTCATAATTTGGGAGTGGCAACTCTTAAATGTGATTTACTTCAAGGGATGGAGGCACATATTTGGTTGTAGGATCTTTCCCTTATTGCTCTTTCAAATTGCTGTTATTTAAGTTCAAACACATTCAAATGCTGTGTACATTATTTTTCATTTCTACTAGCTTTTTCAGGAAGTAGAAATCCATATTTTTAGAATTGAAAAATAACCCCAGCTGTATAGTTACTTTATGTTTTTAAGCCTATGACACAACCACATGCCAGGCTTAGGTCTTAAACTTTTTTTACAAACGAGGCTTAAGCCTTGCAATACCTAGTTCGCCCTAACTTATTCTCACCCCTAAGTACAATCTTGTTGCCTCGTTCAAAGAGTAATTATATTCATGAGTTAATATTTGAGGCGTAATTTTTGAAGTTGTCAATGTTGTCATGATTCATAGTAAGAGGGGTACTAAAAAATCATTCTCTTTTCATGACTCTATAACATTGACTCTCCCATTGAATAAAATCAATGAGGGTCTTACACTTTGGAATAGGTTTCACATATAGTGGTGAAATTCACATTAATTTTTTATTCAATAAAAGAGTGAATGTTAGAGAGAGTGATGAAAAAAATAATATTCCAAGCAGTTTTGTTCATTACAATCATATTCATTAATTATCTATTTTTTCTCCGTATTTTCTCTCATTTATTTTCCTTACATTTTTATTAACTTTAAAACAAAGTCTTCAGATCGTAAGAAAAGAAAAAGAGACTTCATTTCTTTTGGATAAAATCCACAAACATCATTCTCTTGAAGACCAATCTCTTTGTTCAAGACTGACCGAGCAAAATCTAAAAAATCAAATTAAGGACCTTACAGGGTTATAACGCACATGTTTTCTCTAGGCCACTAGGTTAATCAATCAATTATAGATTGATAACAATGCAATTTGTGATGTGATTATGGTTTTTTCGATTGTGATTATGATTTTTTCTGCTTAGGAATTTAGTTTCTATGATTAGTATACTCAATCTAATATGTTGTTATCTATCTTTGATTTTTACAGACAATAAGCATGTGATGTGATGGTGCTTTGCTTAAGGATATGATGTGTTCTGGTTGTACTTTGCTTGTATAGGCAAGCTTGTTTGCCACAAGTCTGAGTTAAAAAATAAAAATAAAAATTAGCATTAGTAATTATCTTTTGGCTTAAATGCAGGTTTGGTGTTTCTATTTTCACTCACGGAATTGGTCTCTCCGTTTTAAAATTACGTGGTTTTTGTTCTCTTTTCATATTTTTCAACTCATAATTGATGATGTGACATTTTAAATAACATGTCATACGATTCGATGACATAGAATTATCAACAACCATGACATTACATAAAATCATGTAAAAACTTTAACTTAAATAGATATATCAATATTTTTAAAGAGGGACCAAAATGTGATTTTAAAATGGGGGGACCAATTTCATGAGTGAGTGAAAATAAAGGGACTAAAATTTTAATAAGTCTATGTTTATAAAGTCTAAGTAGTGAAGTTGATGGCAATTTTTGGGGTTATCCATGGATCCTTTAAGCTAGGAATTTTGCAATTATCCGTGTGGATTTGTATCATGGGGTTACTTCAAGAATATTGGCATCCAAGAATGTTGTTTGAAATTACAAGTGTTGTGGAAACGTCACTGTGTCTTGATGATGCCATCAAGAATGGTGTATTTGACCATTATGCAAGAATTCTTGTGGACATGGATCTTTTATAAGAAGATTATTTGATAATTTTTTTGAACCAAAATGGTTTGAAGAAGAATGACCTCTAATTTTCATTTTGATGGTAAGATACAAGAGAACAATTTTATTCCCTAATGTTTGTTTCATGCGCAGAATGTCAATTGAATCTAAGGATTTTTATCCTCTGAAAAATACATGAAGAACTCCATTGTCCGGTCATACTGCCAAGAAATGATAATCCAACCTCTTCCATTGATCACGGAAGGCAGAGTATTGATGATTATTTGTGGGTATAATACATAAAAGTCAACCATTCATCATCATTTGATGTAAGATTAATAAGACAGCTTATTGTCTGATGACCATGTCTATAACTCTAGAAAGCTTATCCTTTGATGATCAATTATGCTTTCCCTCAAAAAGATCAAATTCAAATACAGAGACAACAAACGTATATTACACAAGGCACAATAATACAAGTTATGCGCCACAATTTCGACATTCGTACATGATCGTGGAGACAATTTCTTCAACAACAAGACAAGAATTTTGAAGAATTGTTCTGAACAATGGTACAAGTTAATGCAACAACTCTTATTTCAAGGAATATCATATGTAACGTTCAAATCAAATTTGGCCAACAGTTTGATCATCCTTGACTGGAAAAGGCGCTCTCCAACACTTAGGAAATCATGAAACTAAACAAGAAAAGTGAACAACACATACACCATTTGAATATGCAACAACTGCACAAGAAATACTCACATTTGTTTTCAGAGAAACAAATCTGCTAAGACCATCTCCAATGGGAGGGTCTTAGACATTTAAGACCCGGTACCTATTAGGCACCCCTATTGGGGAGAATTTTTTTCAGGGTCTCATAAGACCCAGGGTCTTATTTAAGAACCCCAACTTAAAGTGGGACCCGCACATTTTTAATATTAAAATTTTTGATTGTAGTGATATAAAGTTATTGATAGTTGATTAGTGGATCTCATTTAAGAACTTTGTATGAGATCTGAGTTGGAGGGATTGAGTATTTATTAGGTACTAATATTAAAAAATTATAAATGAGTGATGTGTATATGTGAGATCCATTTATGAGCCAGATTCATATGTACAACAAAAATTTGATATTTCATGAGGTCTTAAATGAGTAATTATGAGCCTTTGATTAAAAATAGATGGATGGTTAGGATTTGGTGTCAACGGATCCTAACTCATAAATAAATAGTAATAGTAATAATTTAAGCACACCGAGCAGCGACAAATTAAACAATTTACCACAACCTACAAAATTGCCATCCCTGAACGAAGCACTAATCAAACCTTTTAAATTTCATATTTCCTTCATCTAACATACTGATGGCCTTCCTTTTCTTGGATAAGTTAGTATCTTGAAATCCACTATGTTCATTAAATTGAGCAGCAGTTCTAGCTCGCAGTTCGTTCAAACTCTCACCTTCTTTTGCTCTCTCAATCGCCTGAAAATAACAAGGGCCGTTATTTATCAACTATTTGCAACCTAATTTGAAAATATGTATACCACCTAAAACAAGGGGCTGAGTAGAGGATTCCCTAAACTGAATTTGCCGAATCCATAACTTAACTTCACTTACCAGATGTCTGCCATACAAGTGGGTGCTTGAAAGTGCTCTAAGAGCATTTTGTGCCTCCTGCTGAGTAACATACTCCACAAAAGCAAAGCCTCTATGATTTCCAAACTTCATTGGCAATTTTAATTTTTTAATCTGCACGGTTTTAAGCCATCAAACATGAGTGATAGGAAAACTTTTGAATACTCTCAATATACAACTAAATGTACATATTATTATGGCCGACAGAATGAATATTTGTTAGCAATTGGACTAAAATTATAATTTTTTATAGTAATCACCTGGCCAAATGGGCTAAATAACTGTCTCAGATCCTTCTTTGTTGCCTCAAAAGCAACATTTCTCACAAGCAACTTAGTTGAACTCTTGTCTTTCTCAACTTTCTTTTGTACTTTACCAACATTCTTGACATGACAAGGTTGTAAACTATGAGCATGACTGTCCAAAACAGCCCCCTATACTCAAACAAAAAAATAATAATTAAACAATTCCTTTGTAAAACAACCATAACCATATTTCGGATTTCAAATACATATAACATGCATCTTTTGATTCAAATGTGTAAATACCTGTAAATCGTTGCAAACACTTGTAGCAGTCTCTGCAGAGTCAAACTCAACAAATCCATATCCCGTAGAAACATTTTTCCCATTTTTCAAATGCTTCTTCACCTATTTTTGAAAGCAGAGAAAAAAAAAAATGAAAAATAGCCAAGTCATAAAAAGTAAAATGTGTTACCTAGCACTTAAACCCATTTACCTTGACACTCAAAATCCGTCCCTCTTTCATGTGTTTACTGAAATGTTCCCTCAAACCCTCATCTGTTGTCTTGAAATTTAGGTTCTTGACAAACAGGGACCGAGCCTGAAGCATGATAGATTAATCAAATGACAGAAGAACAATAATTATTGATTATTTGGCAATGGTTAATGTACACAATTTCAAAATAAATATTGACTTAATTGCAAAGTAAAATGCGGAGGACAAAAATAGAGTGGTGACAACCAATTTCCCTAATGGCAAGGACAGAGAATCAACAGTGGGGATAAATAAATGTCCTTCAAATTGACAATCAATACAGAAAATGATATTGAACTTCAAAGTTCTGTTCTTATTGACTTAGATAGAAATTATTGAATGAACAACAAAGAGACGACCATGGGCCTTCAAGGAAAGTGTAAATGTTTAGGGCCAAAAAGCTCAAGTTACAACGATAAATAACAAAATGGAAAGAAAAATCCAGCTGTAATACCTAACAGGGGTTAATACCAATATTTCCAATGTCTATCATTTTTTCATATTAGAATGTGTGTTGCTAGCATTTCTCTTTGACCACATAAAGGACTATGACAGGTTAAAAAAAGTAATGTAATCTGGAGATCCTTGAACTATTTGAGGATTTTTAAATAGCCCTTGAGCTAAAATAATTATAATTGTGTCCTTGAAATGTCTATAATAATGAAGTCCTTGAAATTAGAAAAATACCCAGTCCCTGAATTTTTAAATAACTTGTAACTAAATACCTAAATTCAAAGAACTAACCAATTAAAAACTTTAGTTTAAGGATCTAACTATAAATTATTGACAAGTTAAGAGACCAGATCTAAAACATTTTTAGTTAAGGGATCTATATAAAAATATGGAGTTCAGCGATCTATAGAATAATTCAACCTAACAAGTAAAATGAATATATCATTGTTATATTGTCAATTGCATTGCATATATCATTGTTATTTTGTCACTTGTCTATGCATTTCTATTTTATTTTTATCAATTGACCATACATTTTTTCTCTTCTCTGTTTTCCATCAATTCTCGCAAAAGACTAATGCATCAAAACAAACTAGAGCAGAAGAATGATAAAAATAGGTCAAACCTCTATTCTGTCCGGATCAATATCAATATCTGATATTCTTTCCACATCTTTCTCTAATATCACTCGCTTGACATCCTTTTCAGCAATTCCATCATTCACCTCATCATTTTTAGATTGTGATTTTGGGCAAAGAACATCGGAAGGAGCCCACTCCAAGTATAAGGGAGCAGCCCTACATTGAATAGAAGGCAAAGCAAGTCAATAACCTTCAATGAATAAAAATCCCTATCGTAGCTGAGTGGAGAGGGGTTTGGCTGCTTTGGCCAGACAGGGAGGGGGGGATGAAATTGCAGTTGTACAGCATCTCAAAGTGTAAAATCCTTCCCAACTAACAAATTCCAGGCTCTGGTCCAATTACTACAGCAATACGATTAAAACTATGAAGTTATGGCCGTAGTTCTGGATTATTGTACACCCCTCCCACAACACACACACACGTACGTGTAAGACACAGATTTTTGACAACTCTTGTAAAAATATGTGAACTCTGTAAATTTTGTGTCTATAATAAGATCACACACCTTGTATTTATAATGGTTTTACAATAAAAATAAATGTATCGAATGCTTAATGAGTACGCACTAGCCTAGGAAGTTGTATCCTCTAGGAGTAGGCTTAATGAGTACGCACTAGCCTAGGAAGTTGTATCCTCTAGGAGTAATAACAATCAATTTAGGAAGTTGTACAATTAAAGGGAATATCTAAAGATTCTTAATTTTAACAACTTTCTTTCTTATGAATATCAACTCATATTCAACATAGGAAGAAACAATAAATTCATTCACTTAGGATAACAAATGCCTGATTGTCTATTGATAGAAGCTAATAAAATATTGCTTATCACTTGACAATGCTGCATGGAACTAGTGACCAAAAGAAACAAAAGATCTTACTTGTAACACTTGTAAGCTAAACCTCTAAAAGCAGCTTTAGCTTCTGCTGGTTCGAGAAAAATAACCTGAAATATCATCTCCAAATAATTCAAAGCTTGAACAAGAAGAATTTAGTGTTACCTATTCATTAAAAAATGAACAAATAACAATAAAAGCAATAACTTTTTAATTGCCTCACTGCTGAAGACAAGCTCCACCAATCAATTAAAACAAATATGCAACAAAATGCCTATAAGTATATTAAAGTTCCCATAATACATATATTAAAAAGAGTTAGGATCCATCGAAACCAGGTGTAGATCAAAAGGCTTAAAAACAAAATTAAAAATATCTTAAGTGAGGCATGCGTGCAATTTCTTTTTTTTTTTCTCCCCGCCACAATATACTGATTGAACTAATGCACACTGTTCAGCGCTGCTCAGAGTTGCAGAAGCCAACGTTGGGGGTCATATTACTTCTCCCGTAAGGATCAGGCTTTAGATTTTGATTTTGGATAGCATATAGTATTAGAGTTCATTCCTATCAGTTTGTGGTTTGTTGAACCTTCAATCATCAATATGAAATTAGACAAATTGGGTGCAAATTTGTGGCCATATAAATATATCTCGATCATGTCAATTTCAGTAATCCTCCAATGCTAAGTGCTCTTGTTTTAGAATTTGGGATTAATTTTTTCATGTGGCATCATAATAATATCTATAAATTCCAATTGAGGCTTCAAGAGATCGATGTCAAGCTTGGTACTAATCTGTAAGTCTAGATATTAGTGAGGCACACTGATGAATTAGGTTTCTATGATAGTAGAAATGAGAATGAAGAAGACGGAATCACACGTTTGCCTCAATTAGTTTTTTTATTTATTTCACATATGGAATATTACGAGCCATTCGATACATTATATTTAACAGTTGGATACATCTAGTGTCAACGGATCCTTACTCTAAAAAAAATCCAATAACACAGTACATTACCATCATGTACAGCAGATGGTGCAGATGAGAACATGTAGAACCCAAAGGACCATAATATTTATTATTATTAAAAAAATATATATAAATAAAACAAGGGTTAATAGTGCTTTTCCCCCTATAATATAGGTCATTTCCAGTTTTCCCCCCTAAGAAATTTTCGTTTTGGTTTTCGTCAGAATACCCCCCTCCCCCATCCAACTCAGCAGAATCTAATATGTGGCTCTGATTTGGCATTTTTTTTTTAATTGGCCACGTGTGAAAAAAAACCCTCCACGTCAGATTTTATTTTTAAAATATCTTAAAATTAATTTTAAAATTAAAAAAAAATCGAAAAAATTAGAAAAATATTTAAAAATCGATTTTTTTTTTCTAAAATAAAAAAAATTCAGAAAAAAAAATCCAAAATTTAAAAAATCTGAAAAAAATTAAGTTTTTTTTTTAAATTTACCAAAAAAAATTCTGGAAAAAATTCTTTGAAACAAAAATTAGATCATATTTTTCCAGATTTTTTTGAAAATAATAAATTAATTTTTTTCTAATTTTTAATTCTAAATTAATATAAATGAATTTATATTATTTTTTTAAAAAATTCTAATTTTTATGATTTTTTTATTTTTGAAAATTAATTTTCAGATATTTTAAAATTATTTTTTATTTTAAAATTAATAAAAATGAATTTATATTTTTTTTAAAAAATAGGCACAAATGCCACGTGTGCCCTTAAAAAAATAAAAAACAAAATTAATTATTCCGTCAGCGTGCCACATAATCAGATATGCACAGTCAGCGCGCCACTTAGTGTGCCACGTCAGCATATATGCACAGTCAGATGGGGGAGGGGGGTATTCTGGAAAAAAAATAAATTACGAGGACGAAAACCAAACCGAAAACCGGAAATGACTTATATTACAGGGGAAAAGCACTACAACAACAACCAAGCCTTAACCCACTAAGTGGGGTCGGCTACATGGATCAAACGACGCCATAGTGTTCTATCAAAAACCATATTTGGATCCAACTCATTGACCTTTAAATCCTTTCTAATGGTTTTCTTAGGTCTTCCTCTCCCTCTTCTAACGTGACTCTCCTCCATTTGATCTACTCTTCTAACAACGACATCTACGGGTCTTCTCTCTACATGTCCAAACCATCTAAGCCTATTTTCTACCAACCTTTCTACTATAGGTGCTACCCCCACCCTTGGTGCAGTCCTATTGTTATCGGAAAATCTACGGTATCCCCATCCTGCGTCCTCACACTAGTCGAAGCTCCCTCATACATATCCTGGATAGCTCTAATATAGGCAATCCTCATCCCTTTCTTCTCCAGGGCTTTCCACAAAATCTCTCTAGGTACTCTATCATACGCCTTCTCCAAATCAATGAAAACTAAGTGTACGTTTTTTTTATCCGTCCGATATCGCTCCATCACGCGTCGAAGTAAGTAGATCGCTTCCATAGTCGACCTCCCAGGCATAAAGATGTGGTAATATAGTTTTCAAAATGTAAAAGAATAAACTTCACGCACAAGATTGTCATTTGTTTTTTCTTTAGGATATCAGGACAAAAAGACTGTTCCACAACCACATATTATGAAAGAAGAAATACTGTTGAAAGTTGAATTAAGACATAATTGAATGAAAACTTTATTAGAAATTATAATAAAACTAGGCTATACGATAGGATAATAAGCTATCAAATGTACCCACGGCCACCCCCCAGAATAAAAAATACATAAGACACATCATGAACATAAGGAGGGAAAAATACCAGGGCCAATGTTCTTGTCGAGGGGAGAATTATTTTATCCAAACTACCAAATTTCCCAAACATCTCTGCAAGTTCATTTTCCGTAGCACCATATGGCAAATTTTTTGCTAAAAGTACATGGTTACTTCTTTTAACGCCATAAACTTTACCCTCCGCAAGCTCCTCCGAAGACTCCACATTCACTCCAGCCTTTTTAAATGCATTTTTTGTTTCTAAAATCACATCAGTTTCTCCCAGAGCAACATTTGCAGCAACATCATCAGCTTCTGGACCCAGTAAATCACTTTTACTAACACCATGTTTCCGAGTAACGTTTTCTGTAATCTATTAACATCAACACATGATTAAAATATACTTAATATATATATATATATATATATATATATATATATATATATATATATATATATATAAAACACACAAGCAATATTATAATGCCAAGGAAACATGAAATTATGTTTGCATTGGAAAATGGAAACATCAACATTTTTCCTATTTTCCCAATAAAAGAAAGTTCTGAACAGTTTCTCACACCACATAACCCCAATATAAAAGATTATACTTTTTTATGTATGTATGGAAGCGAAACTTAATAACTCAGGATATTTTTTATAGCAAAGGAAAAATATTTGAAAAGCAAGAGGAGATAAACAAATAGATGAAAAATAAGTAATCTTCCAAAACAAAGTACAACAGTTGGCAAAGGGTGTGTTTGATCCACCTAGCAGGACTGGACAGACAGAATAACACAGTACAAGTTATTGAATTACAACACAACCTTTTGTTCTATTTTCTGTTAGGTGATCAATGCACAACGCAAGTTGTTTTGAGGAACATGAAGGGACGAAACAATGGAGAAGGTACGTTAGAGAGAAGAGGAATCTCGGGGAAAATAGCAATTGCGGATAAAATGAAAGGTTGGGTACTTTTTTACCTTTTGACTTTGTTGCGAGTGGGACAAAGAGTTGTCCCATGGATTTATTACTGAATAAGAAAATTTAAGAAGTGTCCTATCCTTCAAGTTTCGCTTTGTTTAGTTAGACAACCATTCTTCAAATCAAACATAGAATTAATTTTGTGCTGTCCAGTCTTTCATTTTTTAGCAAATTAAATGCGCCTAAAAGTTCTTAAGAATAAAACAGCCGACACGGCCAATCTCTATGCATGTTAGAAATAGCAACCTCAATGAAATATCCATTGTGAGACTGAACAACCCTCTTCAACAAGTGATGCACCCCCCCAACCAAATTCCCAAAACCTAACCAGAGCACAAGGAAACCCTCCCCAAAAAAGGAATAAACTTGTTTCATGAGGACATGCCACAAGTTGTGACTTTCTACTAGAAAATATGAAGATAAAACAAGCATTATTCAGAACATCAATGAACTATTGCAAAATTGGCTACTCAAAAAGGATGAAATAATATAATCATAGCTTTCAATTTCATCATAAGGAAACATACTGTATCCTGGCGCATGAACAGACTATTCCATGCTCTGGTATCTCCTTTAGCTTCAGCTGCTTTCCTTTCTTCCTCTCTTCGTTGTTTGAGAGTTTTAAAGCCTTGGTCCTTGTTCCTACAACATGTAAACCATAAAATGACACTGTTGATGAAGCAATATTGGGTGCGTTTGTTTCAGCTTTAAAAAAAATAGATTTTGTGTCAAAAGAATCTAGAGATTTTTTTTAGTGATTTTAAAAAAAAACTGAAGTTATTTGAGTTTGCCTTCTATCCATAAAAATCCATTTTTTTTTTTTTAAATGAGTTCTAACATGCACATGTGTTATCTCCTTGTTGAAAAAAATAAATTTTGAGAAAAGCTAATCCTAATAGCTTTTTATTTTAGGGTCAAAATAGATTTTTTTGATAAAATGATTTTTCTAAAAATCCTAAACAAACACTTAAAAATGAAAAAAGTGATTTTTTTTAAGGGAAAAAATAGATTTTTTTTGGAAAAAATCTGAAACAAACGGGCCCATAATGTAAAAGAGACAAGTATACTATTTTAGCTAGTTACACAAACTATAATATTATAGTATTGTATTTAAATAAAACCAACACAAACTATAATACTATACTATTATGTAAACTATTTAAAAGAGACAAGTATAATAGTATTGTATTTAAATAATACGGACATAAAATATAATACTATACTATTATGTAAACTATATTATGCGAATATTATGTAAGAGAGCCTTACTCTTGTCTTGGTAAATTAGCTGGCATAACATGCAATAATCTCCCCTGGAAGATTGAATTGTCCGACTCTTCTAGCGCCCTGATAAACATTTATCACACAATTGTATAAATTACAATGAACTGTTGACAAGCACCAGCTTAAGTTTTGAAACAGTATTAGTGTTGCGAAACGTAGCAGCTATCTGAAGTCTAGTGATGTTGTAGCTACAGATACAATTCAATTGACGTGGAATTATGCAATTCCAACCTACTTCGATTCATTGCAGAAAATATTTCCAATAAATTCCAACAGGTTCTTAGAATGTTTTAGAACTTTTCGATAACTCAAACCAATGTAGTAATCCTATCATTTACCAGGATCCGGCTCCTTTAAAATGAGCAACTCACTTTAGAGTGTAAAGTGAATAATATCAACCGTTAATTAAAAAATCAAAGGTAGATATTGTAGGTGCATTATAACAAATCATGAGTTTGTTAAAATAACAACCCTTGATTTTCTTGCTTTACACTTAACTCACTTTAGAGGATCCAAATCCCATTTTACAGGACAAGGCCCAAGTGGAAGAACCGTCTTCTGATCATTTAAATACAAAATATACTATTTTAGCTAGTTACAAGTATTATTTAAAAGAAACAGGAACACAAACAAGACACTCTTGGAATTCCATCCTTAACAACAGAAGAGACAACAAGCGAAATCCAACCCATCACATGTCTGCCAATACACCCTTAAATAGACAATGGATGAACATTAAAAGACTGAGAAGAATCCTTGCAGACATGAACAATTCACAAAAGCCAAATACAAGACAAAAGAAGCATAGGTGACACGTCATCATAAAGATGCTCCTAAATTCTACCAGATCCTCTAAAGCTAATCAATTGAAATTGTTTCAAATTTAAAAGACACACCCTAAATTAACCACAACCACTAAATAAGTAACTCTGCGCGAATGTGGATAAGGCTATGGGGAAGTTTATGATAAGGACTTGGGTATTATGGAACGAGGTGCCCAAGTCTCCCATCAAGTAGTATATGGGATGCTCAGTGGAGTGTTAAAGTGGTTTGATTCCCTCTTGATATCTAGCTTTTAAGGGAAAGTTCGCCAAGTGCTTGGAATGGACAAAAGATTATTTATGCCTACATCTGCAACCTGAAGTTTCTTTAAAAAAAAAATGACTTAATGCTTCAAAAGCATTCCCTCGCAAATTCTACAGCTCAACCATGAACAAAAAGAAAGATTTACAATATAACAATAGTTGGTATAAATTAAGGTGAGACAACAATTTCTATCCATCTAGTTGTTACCTGGCTGCAAATTCTGGAACTGAAAAATGAATATAAGCTATTCCTTTGGATCGTTTTGTATCCTCATGAACAAGCAAATGAACCTGTGAGACACTGCCAAACTGACTGAAATGCTCTTCCAGTTCCTCCTCACTGCAACAGAATAACAATAAAAATATAAAACCAACTAGAAATATAAAAAATATTAAGGTCAATTGAAATTAACTTGCAGAAGACATTCATTCTTGTGGGAAAACAATAACAGGAAAAGTAGGCAAAATAATATGAAACATGCATCCATAAGATAATTTGAGAAATTACGTGGTCGAATATGGCAGATTAAGGACAAACAGTCGACACGGCTCAGTTGCATTCACTTGAGACTTATCATTGGCTACATCCTTTCCAACAGTATTTTCTTGGTCTTCTGGATCTAACTCTTGAGCACCACTTCTTGGGGTTCTTTCAATAGGGTTATTACCACGATTTTCTTCATGTTCAGTAGTATGACTATGTTTATCTTTGTCATCATCATCAGAAGACACCGAATCACTGTTGTCATCGCCATTGTCATCATCACTGCTTTCAGAATCAGACCACTCCGTTGTCAATTTGCTCTTGAAATAATCCATATCAGAGATTACTCCATCATGCTTAAGCTCACGTTTCTTATCGGATTTAGGGTTTTTTGGTAATTCATCTACTTGTGAGTCGCTTAAGATAGGATGGTTTGCAACTGATGTAATTTCGGTCTCCTTATTCAATGTTGCTTGGTTGTTACCATCATTGGATACAACTGAAGTATCATTTGCCCACAGCTTAGACATTGCCCGAGGTTGCATGACCTGAAGAAAATCTTGAAGTTTTGGGTCATCAATTTCCATAGAATTGTCTTCATGTCCTTTAGCTCTAGCATGATTGTTAACATGTGAGGTGATCACTTTATTGTATTTTTTTGTTGAATGTCGACTCCGCGGACGAGGAAGATTTGCATCACCAAGTTTTCGAGCCACCTGCTTGGTTGATGAAAACTTGGTCAAGCATTTTTTATGGCTCTCGGTTTCAATAATATGAAAAATAATACTCTCAGATACATATGTATTCAATGAATCTAAAAAGTGAATTGTTTCTTATAATAAGGAGGACAGGAGGGCATATATAATAGTGTTGACAAAGTTAAGAAAAAACAATGGTACAAACAACTGACCTCACAAGTAATTTTTTGTGTGTCAAAGTAAGAATTATTAAGATGTCGAATTGCTTCCTGTGCTTCCCGGTCGGTACGAAATCCAATAAAAGCAAATTGCCGACTTTTTCCGGTTCTGAATTTTAACCAGTAAACAACACGGATGAGTTAAAATTGTAAATGAGTGTCCATGAGGATTTTAGATTTAAGGAAAGAAACATGTAATACTTGGTACGCATAAGCTTGAGATCAGTTATTTCTCCTATCTTAGAAAATTTTAGCCTTAGATGATCCTCAGTATAGTATTTAGGGATACTCTTCACACATATCCTCGACCTGGAAACACACCCATAAACAAATCGTTTAGCATATTTTGGTTCTGAATTCGTTATATTAAGACAGAATGCCACATTTGCACTTACATGGCTTCTTTCTAGTATATTTGCACAGTTGCAGTTTGAGTATAGTAGACAAAGCTGGCAAGGATGCATGCGTCTGTGACAAATTAAACAATCAATTACAATACAACTTAATTTGCAGCTTATAGCATAAGCGCTTATGATATAAGTGCTTATGAACAGTTCCGATTCCAGACACAACAAAATAAATAGATGAGACGAACTTACCTCTTTGAGAGTCTTACGAAGGCGGGTGCAGCTATGGAATTCGCGTGGCAAGGGATGTTTGAGGAAGACGATGACGGAAGGCGTTCATATTCAAAGGGAAAAATAGAACAAAACGGGTCGGACTGAGTCGGGTTATATTGGCCCAAATAAAAAATCTGGACAAGTTTGATTGGGGAGTGCTTTTGTCCCCCAAATTGCTCCCAGCCCCCCCCCCCCAATTTCCAGTTTTACCCCTCCACCTATTACCGTTCAGGAGAGAAATTTTTTTTTTCTGCCCCTATCACCAAAAAAAATGATATATCTGCCCCTAGTTGAAAATTATTGCTCTAAATGCCCTTGTTCTTCATTTGAAATGGCGAGCATGACAATTTTTCAACCATATCCTCTGCAAGCTTGCAGGCTTTCTCAGACTTTTTCTGTACAACTCTGTGTGTTCCTAATTTAAGTTGGCGAGCATGAATTATTTAAGTTTTTTCTTGTTCTCTCTTTGAAATGGCGAGCATGTTTATTTTTTTTTTCCATGCTCCACATCTAAAATGGCGAGCATGCATTATTTTTTTTTGTGGTAAAAGGATGGATTACAGCCTACTTAATCAGAAGTTAATTTTAAAACAATATAAATTTACTCTTCCATTGTAAAGACATCAACATATTGTCTAGTTTAGCATTTAGCAACTCCCCACCCCAAGTTACAAATAACCATCCTAAGTAAGTTACCGCTTTATTCAACAGACATCTTAATTTCTCTACATCACAGTTCACTATAGCAATTGCAGTAAAAAATTAAGATATACTCAACCATGTTTCCTTGTCAAAGAAAATATCAAACATAAAGAAATCTCTAAACGCACTGCTACCATGTTGTGTGTAAGTTGCCTCCCTAAATTGTTCATTTTAAATGCCGTCTTTCCAAGAAAGGCCTAGAATCACAACGTAACTCCGTTGGAAAAATAAACCATTTTAGACCCATTAAAAACGAAGTTTATAAACACAAATTTGAGTCTGATTGAGTAGGAGAGAAGAAAAAAGATCCAGAAATCTTTTCACTGTGACAACTTTTTCTACTTGTTCCCACAACACATGTTTTTAAGACTGCAATAATGCAACCGAAAGGAGAGTCACTAAAACTAGCAATAGTCCAGTATGTACTCTAATAACTAGTGCAAGACATTTTTAACACTGAAATGCATGCTCGCCATTGAAAGGACAAGCAAGAAAAAATACGAAAAAAAAAAACAATAATGCATGCTCGCCATTTTAGATGTGGAGCATGGGAAAAAAAAAATAAACGAGAACAAGAAAAAACCTTAAATAATTCATGTTCGCCAACTTAAATTAGGAACACACAGTGTTGGACAGAGAAAGTCTGAGAAAGCCTGCAAGCTTGCAGAGGATGGTTGAAAAATTGTCATGCTCGCCATTTCAAATGAAGAACAAGGGTATTTAGAGCAATAATTTTCAACTAGGGGCAGATATATCATTTTTTTTGGTGATAGGGGCAGAAAAAAAAATTCTTCAGGAGAGTAGTTTGAGAGTTATCTCTTGTTCGCTGCATTTAGGGACAATTAAAAATGGAAATTTCCAGTTTTGGACGTTTAAAAATTCATATTTTGAATGTCAATGTTCAGGGTGCTGAGGATCGAACCTCCAACAACTAGTTCTTACATAACCATTGCGGAGGTACGACGATGGCTTTTGAATGTCAATGTTATAAAGTCATATCTTCAACCACACTCTTTTAAACACACTTTCACATCACCGTCTTTGTCTTTGTCCTTGACATAAAAAAAAATGCACAAGACAAATTCTTCTCAGTGATACATATAAAAATAAGAGACAAACAATTGTCATTGATAAATCTATATTATAAATACGTAATACAGCTAATGATCTAGTAAATAAATTGAGGTAATAATTATCATTCACACGAAACTGCAACGATTAATCTCTTCGATGTAGTTGAGAATCATTTAAAAGGTTAACATATTTCCATAAATGTTTTTTCATACACACCGATTAGGAAACGAACTTTCAACCAAGCGATTAAGTGACCAAAGTATCTACCACTTGTGTTAAACTATCTTGGTTTTTTCTTTCTTGTATTTAGTTATCTTTTTTTATGGTAGATATACAAAATGGTATCATATGAACCAACATTATAATCTCAATCACAATATACGATTTAACAATTTCGATATTTTTATCCATTGAACTAATGCTTATGAACCAACATTAGATATACAAAAATTTCATTGATTTTCTTTTAATTTTTTTTAATTGTATATTAATTTTAAAATTGAAATATGATGTGTCAAAATTGTGGATTTTTATTGGTTGAGTGTGTATAATTGCTATACACTGTCTGCTTACAATCTTTAAATTATTTAATTTTATGTCGTCTCCAAATATGCTCTACAGTTAAATAAAAGTGGAAATGATATCAGAATTTTGATGACTTTTAGTGGGACTGATTTACAAATATGCTCTACAGTTAAAAAAAATCATGTATTGATGACTTGTCTTAGGATCAACTAGGCCATATCTTGATATTGTCTTGTTTTTGTTGAATCTAAATTTCATCAAATTTGATCGGGTTTATGACTGGATTTGAGTCTAAAAATTGGCATGAATTATTATTTTTTTTTTGAAAAGGCTAAGCAAAATATATTAAAAACCAACACAAGATCCTCTAGTACAAGATATACCAAATAAGGCTAAAAAAATCCAAACACTACAAGAGGAAAACACAAGCTACCACAAATTATTTAATTTTTTTGAAAAGGCTAAGCAAAATATATTAAAAAACCAACACAAGCTCCTCTAGTACAAGATATACCAAATAAAGCTACAAAAATCCAAATATTACAAGAGGAAAACACAAGCTACCACAATGTAGCCAAGAAAAAAAATTATGCTACATCCAGAAAACATAACAAAAGATCCTAAATTATTTTAGTCTTGCTAACCAGTGCCCTAAGGGCAATGATTAAGGATTCAAAAAAGGAAATAATTTATGAATTTCATGTAGAAAATGCTTCAATTTTAATTTTCAATGTAGTGAAAACACAATTTCCAATAAAAAGTTTCTTCGCACTTGTTAGCATTTTCCATTATTTTATCATTCTAGGACTATAAATGTCAGTGCTAGAAAGACATTTGTTGTTGTAAATAGTTGTCTTTGTAGCACTATAAATGATCATTTGTGATCATTAAATGTAGCGTTTTGACACACTTGAACTTTTAAAAGACAACATTTTGATTCAAGTCAACAATTTAACGGATACATCAGCATCAATTAATTATTAACTGATAACAGGGGTAACAGTGAAATAGTTTATCAAAGAAATCCTCAAGTATATAACCTTTTGTAAAGAAAAAGATATAAAACTCATCATATTAATTTTAAAATCATACTCACTCTGATCCTATTTATAAGAAATATTTGACTTTTTCGATTCATTTGATAAATGATGTATTTGGTCTATATTCTAGACAAGATACATCAATTACTCAATGAATCTAAAAAGTCAAAATTTTCTTATAAATAAGACCGAAGGGAGTACATTTTTTCTCGTGTTGTGAATTTGCTGTCACGACGTAAATGAATGAACTAACAATGTTAGTCCATACCCAAAATACTCGAAAAAAAAGTCATCTTTCTATATGACCAATTCAAATTATTATTGATTAATTCTTGACACAGAAAATGTTTATTTTATTTTAATTAAAATTAAAAGAAGACATTTCACACACCGAACCCAATTATGCATAGTTTCGCCGGAAATTAGCCGCTTATCTGTCGTTTAGCAGAGAGAAATGATATTTGTACAACCATATTGTGATAAATTTTCTCTCTCATACTCACATTATATTCTTATTTTCTTTCGTATTTTTTCTCTCTTCATTGTTTTTGACCAATAAAACAAAAAGAGAAAGAAGGTTGTCATAAAAGTTGAGTTGCACCAAATACTTGTTCAAATATAATTGCTCTTTACCGAAACATGTGACCCATCAACTCTTCAGTGCCTTCCAGGTGGATTTCATGCACTTATTTTAGGAGCATCAACTAAACGACAGCTATTCCTTCCTTTTTTTCCAACACATCACATGATCACAAAACGCACCCTCTTCGTCTTCCTCACAATAATCACTTTCATAACAGAAAATTACGGTTCGTCAATTCAATCATAATTCTCTTTGCTATGTCATGAATCTTTCATAATTATGAATTCTTCATCTTCTTCACCACCTCATTACAGTTCTCTCCCATCATCAAATTCCATTCCTCCAAATTTCATCTCACGCCCCACCACACCAAAACCCCTCTCCGCCACGCGCCGTCCATGGGAAGAAGTTTTCGCACTCTACTCCTTCACACGTCCATACTCTCTCACCGAAGCCACCTCGCGCGTGAAGCGTAACATCAACCACTTCCGCGTAAACTACATCATCCTCATCCTCTTCGTCTTATTCCTCAGTCTCCTATGGCATCCTATCTCAATCATCGTCTTCTTGATCACACTGATAGCTTGGTTTTTTCTCTACTTCTTCCGTGACGAACCGATTGTTCTGTTTGGCCGTGTTGTCGATGATAGAGCTTCTGCGGCGGTGCTTGCGGCGGTGACTGTGGTGGCGTTAGCTTTTACTGGTGTTTGGGTGAATGTGTTGGTTTCGGTTGTGGTTGGTGTTGTGGTTGTTGTGTTGCATGGTGCGTTTAGGAGTACAGAGGATTTGTATGTGGATGAACATGAAGGGTATGATGGAGGATTGCTTAATTCGTTTGTTGGGGGTACCCCTACAAAACGTGGTGCAGGGTATACCTTAATATAGGTTCTTTATTTTTCTCTTCATTTTGTGTCCCATTAGTTTACGTACAATTTTTTTTGCCTTCATAAAAATTCATTCAATTTGTTTAGGGGAAATTGAATTGTTTTTGTATTCTTAACTCTCAATAGGACTGGTCTTTACATTACATTGATTGATAGAGTGGGGTTCGGTTTTGTGTATTGAGTTTCATCAACTTCGTTTGTCTTGTCTTGATAGCATGATTTTGATATGCATTTGTTATTGGTTTTATTCTACTACACTGTTATAAGCAAAAAAATACACTATTATAAACCATATACATCGTTGATTTAAAGTAGAAATGCAATTAGGTAGGTTGCAAACTTGCAATGTTTTTAACTTAATTGGTTCGTGCTTTATTGTCTCTAGCTAATTTAAGAAGTTCTCAATTCTCATCATAAGATGCTTGAATATTGCAAATATGGTTGATTTTTGCGTATACAAAGTCACGGCCACGACACTTGCATATTCCGAGTCTTTGTTTTTTGTACTGAGAATAAGGAGGGTCCCAAATCATCTAAGAGAAAGACTAGTTTCTAGTAACTCTAGGTGGGATATTAACACGCAACTTCAGTAGCTGGAGGACGAGCACGGAGCTCCTAGCAGAGAAAGATCAAGCTGTTATGTATCCTCTTTGTGTTAACCGTTCCGTTCCATATTCGATTTTCAAGGAAAAGAACTCTAATAATACAGAGTTCGATCGAGAGAAAAGTAAAATTTGATTAGAAATTGTTTCATCTAAACTAAATAATTGGTTTATTCGTGAAACTTTTTAACATTTGTTTTTTGTGATGTAATTTTTTTCTTGGTGAATTTTATGTGATGTATTTGATAGTCTATGTTATGATGCAAAGTATAATTCGCTTGCAAATAATTTGGCGGACCACTTTGTGAAGTCTAGTTACTACCATCTTTTTTCCATCAACAAAACCTGACATGTTGCTTAATAGATCCAAATTCAGTTTTACATGGGAATATGTCAAAGAAATGGAGTAAATTATTTAAAAATCAATGGAATAATAATAAATTCATCTTTCAAGGGCTACGACTTTACTCTGTTTTATTTGAATGCTTTTGGATGGCACAATACATGGTTGGAAATTAAAAGCATGTGTAATATAAAAAAAGAACACGTGATGTGAGGTGTACCAAAAGAGCATGCCCCCATAATAATAGGAGGAAGAGGAACTTGCATTGGAGTAAAGCAATGTGTGCTTTTATGGGTGGCGAGGGCACTCACTATCTTAATGTCATGTGTTGATTAAAGATTTTCATGTGTTACTACATGGGAATGCATCCAGTCAAAAATAATGATGTACTAATTATCTGGAAATGCATATTGCACAGTCGTTTTCAAAAAGTTCTCATGCGAACTGACCAAATCTTGAAAGTGCCAAACAATTGAACAAAGCAAAAAGAGAACCATTGAATGCCATCGCTTTTGAGGAATTTTTGGAACCTGCGATTTATTAAAATCTCAAATATCCTGGATATTTTGATACAAAAAATGTGTTGTTATAAACTTCACGTATTTGAGGAACATAAAACTTCCTATCTGTGTATTTCAGTACTGCAGGGCTAGCTAGAGTGAGTTAAAAACTATTAACACTCTTGTTAGTTACTTAGTTTGGTGTGATAAATTTGTGTCTGAAACATATGCAGTATGTTTGGTGCTCCAACGTCTGTCAAATGTGCTTAAATGAGTAGTTTTTTTTTTTCTTCATTGAAGTGGTTGAAATTACTAGATTTAATTAAAATCAATTTTACCATTGTGCCAAAAAAAAAAAATCAATTTAAATTACTGAACTAAAATTTATGCGGGCAGTACAATCTTTGCATTTACATAATACTACTCCCTCCGTCCCGGTATAATTGACCTACTTTGGTTTTTCACACAGATTAAGAAAAGTGTATTAATGAAGGGGAAAGTGGAATATATTGTATTGGGAATGATAAAAGTAGTATTATTTAGTGTTATATTGTATTGAAAATGATGAAAGTTGTATTGAAAATTGAAATGGGTCAGTTATTTTGGGACACTTTTTTTTAGAAAATGGGTCAGTTATTCCGGGACGGAGGGAGTAGTAGCTTTTCGGTACAAAAAGCTGATATGGCCACATTGAGTTCAGAGAATTGCATATCAGAAGGATTTCTGAATTGTGACTACTTAAAAAGAAGAAAAAATATTGTTTTTTACCCTCTAGCTAGACGTATGCTTCCAAATAATAACACGGTTTTTTTCAGTCTGAAAGTACCCTTCCAAAATTATGTGGTGATTAAATATATGAGATAGATAAAGTTGCCCTATTAACATGATAGAGCCACGTCTCATTTTCTCTTTGAAAGAGTGTGTTACTAAATCCATTACTCTCAAATGGTATAAAGTTATTCAATTTCTGCACAATTTGTTGCCCTGCATAAATCATTCATATTAGGGGGAAAAACAACCGAAAAGATTAAAAAAAAAATAAAAAAACTGTCCATTCAAATATCAAATCCCAACAAATTATATCTTATGACCAGTATGTTGGCCTGTAGGCTGTAGCTACCTAATCCACATGTTAACTCCAAATTATTGGAATAACAAGATAATGTAAAAAGGAAGAAAGAAAAAAAAGGGAAAAACAGCCTTAAAAAATCCGGATGTAATGATCATTTCAGTATGACCAAACCAGATCAAGATGCTCTAAACTAATGGTACAAAAGGGGTTTGTTTTCATGGAGAAGGAAGAATTTCTATCTAATATAGTACCACCAGCGACAATGATGCAGTGATGATTACCAAGGTGCATAAAAATGTGATTGGGGGTAACCATGATCAAGGGTGTGGAGATTTCCGGGCATAAGCGAGGACCATGACAAAATCCTTTGCTGAGGATCCAATAATAGCTGGAATTCGGTGTGATGTGGATGCTGTTGAATCAAGCCACAGCTCAACCAAATTATGTAGCGTCAACGTAGGGAGAACTGGTTGTCCCATACATATAATCTCAATCTGCAATATGAAATTAACAAAAGAGTGAGCAAACATGATGCTGAGTTAAAATAATAAGTTGCTAAAGTTTCTCCTTGGAATGATTCAAACATGACAAAAATGAAACACCGATGACACTGAACTGTGAAGGCTTTAACTGTTCTTAATGTTTTGTGCGTATCAACTTTTTATCCGAAGGAGAAAATTGAGCTAGTGAAAGCACTTGGTTATGGTGAGAAATAAGAACATTTACTTAAAATCATTAAATTAATTAATATTGATGTCTGATGATTAAGATGACACCATTATTTACGAATTCCATGTGATCTTCCCTCATATTTAATAAAAGATACATGTGGGATTTGTAATTATTGATGTCATCTAAATTGTTTAATTTTGAGCTACTAATTGTAATTCAATGTTCTGATTTCATTTAACATGCACTCTATATATAAAAACATGACTAAAATCTTCAAAGCCAGGTTATTCCCTAATGAACCAATGTCTTTAAGATATGTACGAATCTGAGTTACCTCTGTTTCACTTGTCAGATCGAGTTTCTTCATCAGGTATTTTTGGATAAATGAGACAGGTACGCTTCCATCCCTGCGGCAAAATACAAGAGATATTATGTTAGACAATAGACAGGATATCATGTTCTAATTCAGCAACATCTCATCATGTTAAGCTTTAGCAGCAGCAAAAATAGAGTGAAAATAGTTTCTCAAGCCTGTTTCTGTCATTCAATAGCTAGATGAAACCATTTAATATTAATACACATAACCATTCAGCAAGGTATAGATGAATTACCATAAAAATTTAATCCAGAGAGCTATCATATTCTAATTGCAATATTTATTGATGGAAAAAAAAACATTTACATACAATTGTGGATTTCTCGAAAGCATATGTTACTTAAAATTCACATTTGCTTTACTGAGATGAGTCTATAATATTGTTCTGTTTTAGATTTTTAGTTTTCCTATGCTAAAATAGCTTATGCATTTCGTCGAATTCACATAGCTTATGCACTTGAGTGAAAAAAGAACGAAAATTGAAAGGCTGGTAAAGGTGAATTTCCGTAGTTGTGGAAGAGTTGGAGATGAATAAATAGAAGATTTTTTTTTTAGGAAAATATATCTTAAATAGGAAAAATGTTTAGAATTTGCATTTAGAGCTCTTTGGATGTGTTTTAGCTGCTTCTTTTTTTCCTTCAAAAAATGCAATTTTTTTTTACATATTGTAGCATGTGTTGATTATTACATAAGCAAATAAGATGCTAAAAAATGTATTCTCTTTGATAACATCGATGGAATGCTAAGACATTGTATTTATTTTAAAGCACAACCAATGAAAGATTGTTGCTTGAATTTTACTATATAGAGATAGGCTTAGCTTATAGATATAATTCATGAATAACGGTATACAGATTCAAATGTCTATCATTCAATATCCTAAGGTGTTATGCACTGCTCCGAGTATAATATTCCAATTTTTAAAGCATGAAATAACTTGAAACTGAAGTAATTAATAGAGTGAACATTTAACACAGGTCCATAGAGTCTGAATGAACTTACTTTATTCTCACATAGCTTGCAGGAATTTGTGGCAAGGGTGTGTCTCCTTCTCTGAAACATTACTCTGAAGTTAGTACATGATATTTTGACATCCTGAAAGAGGATTTATAGAACATAAGATATCAATTTAAATTCGGAAGATGATATCTTACTGATTTTCAGAAGCTACTAAGGAGAACCAAATTGGACCACCCTTAAAGAGTTTACTGCCGGTAGAATCAACCACAGCTTGGGGTGATATGCCTGATTCTCCAAAAGGTTCCTTTTTCCTTCGTACTCTGCGCAATTTATTGGGTTTTGCTGTATCTGATGAAACGGGAAATGGGCTAATACTTTCATCCTCAACTTTTGCCTTGCGTTTCTTTTCCTTATTTTTGATTTTCTGCACTTGAGACCCACTCTCATTTGCTTGAGCAGGTTCTGGTTTAGCATCAGACCCTTGTATATTATTAGACTTCAAAGATTTAGTCCTGCTTGCGACCTCTACTAAACAATTCAACGGTTTCCAAAGATCCATCTTTGTGTCACATGTTTTGGAATCGTTCTCTGTTACTCTATTTGGTGCAGATTGACTACCCTCACTCTGCAGCAGCAAGTTAAAGTTCAAGCATAAGAATATGCAAGTAAACCAGTGCCAATACAATGTCAGAAATCAAATGAATAAATATGAAGCACCGACACCGACACGGACACCGGACCCAACACTGAGACTTAACACAGAGGTGTCGACATATGTTGGTGTCATGACACGTGTCGAACACTAGTCACGCCTTCAATCGGAAGTGTCGGTGCTACACAATAAAACAAGGAAATACAACAATGTAATGTGGGAAGCTAGGATATCTCTCTCTCGCTACCTGTCCGTTGTTCTGACGTAACTTATTTGAAGCTTCAGGTGAGCTTGAACTCTCGGGACGGTCATCCAGTAGTTCTGCCTCTTTTTTAATTGATTTTTCAATGGAAAAACTAGAGGACCGCAGATTGCTAGCCTTTCTGGTAGGTTTCGTTCTTCTTCCTGTCATGGTTGTTTGCACAGATACCCTTGGTGTGTTGACCACCAAAGACGAAAGAGATCTCTCCTTTCTTTTAGCTGGCAATGGTTCTGAGGCGGCGACAACTTCAGGTTCAGGTGCTTTCACCTTTCTTCCCTTTAAGGGGAAAATTTTGGCCCTTACATCTTGCTTAGTGTGGTCAGGCCTGATGGTAATCAGAAACCAAGGTTGTAACTTAGCATGAAACAATTCAAAGGAATACATTCTTTTGGAAGATATAGAAAACCAATAACCTTAAACATTCTCAACTAAACATATACTATCTCCCAACTAATTGGTGTCAACCATCTCAGTCATTTTTATCAGTTAATTGCATAACAACCAGTTATACCATATTCTTCTGTATTATGTTTCCAACTAAATGTTCAAATAAAAATTAATTAAATGCAATCAGTCAAAAGTAAACCATAATTGTTACATTTTACCGTTACATAATATATGTCTTAAACCATATTACATTTATTATGATATATACTATCAACATGTGAAATATCTGTCATGAAAACTATTGAAAGAAAACTACTAGCATTACAATACATATACACCATCAAATAAATTTTCAAAAGATATACAATTCAAAACATTATAATTCCCTATAATTACATGCATGCATGTATTATTATGACAAATTATCCCATGCGCGGAGTATATATATCTTTCTTAAGCTAGTTTCATAAAGCAACAAAATTGATATGGTCTTGATGGTACCAATATAGCATAGTCATAAACCAGCCTTATAAAAACACTCATGGCACAGCTTATATAGTTACATCCACAATTTTCATGCATATTGGACAACTCAAATTATGATAGAGGTACATTCTAATCTGCTTTAAAAGAAGAAGTAGAAGTAGAAGTTTGAAAGAGAATAAGAATGAGTTGAAAATTGGTCAAAGACAGAGAAGACTTACCTTAATTTCTCAAGTGGAACACAACCCAAATCAATGTTACATACTGGACAGCATTCCAAATCCTCATCAGTAAATTTGTCATAAATGCACTTCCTGCAAACTGAATACAGATAATAATATTAGTACAACTTTTAGCTCAATATAGTTCACGCAAAATTCAAATGAACAAACAACTATTTTAACATAAATAGCTAATCAAAACACAAATTAAACTTTAAATAACAAATACACAAACACAACATTGTTACATCCACGACAATTATGTTGTTGCATTGCATGTAGTAAGACTAAGTAGAAGCTAGCAATTTTACTAAATGACCAGTCAACAGTGGTTGTTTTGTTGTAGTAAAAAGTTCAAACCACTTTCCACCTAGGATATTAATGTAACAGCCAGCACAAGTGCAAAACACACAACAAAAACTACTGAAATACTTGACCAATCCAAAACAACAATGTTTCTGAGTTCAGAAACAGCATCATGAATAATATCAAGAGAGAGAAAAATAAATAAAATATTTTTTTGACAATCATCAAAATTACGAAATAACCAACCATATGAATCTGAACTGAATGAACAGTGACCCACATGAAGAAGTTGAAAAATAAGACGATGGGTAATGCAAAATGAAAGAAAAGATGAAAAATTAGTGAAATTAAATTATAGATCGAAGAGCTTACACGTGTGAAGACATTCAGATATAGTTGTAGGTTGTTTGAACAAATTGTTACATAGTGGACAAGTCATGCATGCTGCAATCGTTTCTCTCTTCACTTTCACAACATCATTCGACATCGTTAATTATAGATTGTTACGAATCTTTGTTGGTTCTGTTTCACTTTCATTCAACACGTATCTACCTTCAGTTACTGCATGCTGTCGAGAAAAACATTAAAATTTACGTCCATTATCGTTATAATCAATATGAAGTGCATTTATACAAAAGAAAGTGTGTGAGAAAAAGAAACAAGAAAACGTAGAATGAATATATATATGATCGGAGATGAATTGAAAAAGGGTGGTTGAGGATTTTAGAAGTGAAAATAGGAAATGGGTCGGTGAGATTTGACGTGGGTTGTGTTGGATTTGGTGAGAGAGATTGTGTTGAGTTTGCGTTGTGAATGATCTGAATCGAAAAGAGCATGAATGAACCAAAGTACCAAACACAAAACACAAACACAAACCAAGTCGTTTCTCTCTCTTTTCTTGTGTTACTTGTGTCTTTTATATTCTTGATGATTTCTTGCTTCTTTTTCTTTTTTAGCTTTTGGGTGAATTTTAGTTTTGTTTTCTTTCATACAAAATATTTTAAAGACTTTTCTACCCAAATAAATAAATGAATTATTTTAAGGACTTTTTTTTTGAGTCAATATTTTAAGGACATGAGTTATGTTCCACACTTCAACCAAAGACAGCTATAGAAGTTGGGGTTTTTTGATAACGTGCGCTAAGGTTGAGATCGCGGTGCTAGGCGGCGTGTGGTGTCACTCAACAATGTCCAATTTAACTACTTTAAATAATTACTCGGACGGAGGACTCAGGTTATTAGCATAAAACAACATAGCATTTATACGTATAAACATAACTATGTTCAAGTATCTTGAATACCCTGTTCTAAAAAAATAAAAGTATCTGGAATAGTCATGTCTCTGTATTTGCAAAATACTTGACGATGACAAAGTCATTGATCGAATTTGCATTTGCTTAAAGTTAAGCTTTCAATCTAAATCAAATAAACACCACATTAAGACAGAAAATAAAAAAACACAACGTACAAAAACGAAAAATCAAAACAAACAAAATCATGTAAAGGCAACGAAATCACAAAAGCAAACAAAATATTGAAAATATGTGAAAATAACTTATTTAACTAAAAAAAATATTGTATGTTTACCTAAGTTTGCTAAAAGGGCAACTTCTGATTTTTTCAAACTCACCTCTCATCCAAATATGCATTTAATATGTCACGTAAGTGAAATTTTGGGGTGTGTTTCTCTTCTTAAGATCTTAGGTGGATGAAGAGATTGGACCCCTCAAATTATTCTATCTTTAGTCGGATACCAAATTTTAAAAAAATGTCAAATACCTCTTGTAGTCCTTTAAGTTAGATGTTTCTTTGAGTATTATTGTTACAAATTTGCTCTTTTAAGTTTTTTTTTTGTTACAAATTGGTCATTTTAAGTCATAGAATATTTACACGGTTGATCATTCTTTCAACCAACTTTTATTTAAAAATGTTTATGAACCATTTAACACTGAGATTGTAGGTCCATAAGTGCTTATCACATCTAACATGATTACTAATGCACATTTTCTTTTTCTTGTTTTTGAATTCAAGTCTAATTTTAGAGATAAATATTCAATAAACAATATTAAAAATTAAGTAATGGATTGACTTTGTTTCAAATCAAAATTGAATTACACATATAGGAACCTAGTTTTCATTAGAAGGTTCAGTTGAGACTTCTTATCAAAGTTAAAAAAGATACTCAGCTGAACCACCTAACATTTTTTTTTCTTTAACCTATTATGAAATCGAATTCATAATTAACAATTCCTTTAATCAATACTCACAATTTTTTTTGGTGGTGGTCAGGGTTTAAACCTCCGACCTTGCATATATTGTGCATTATTCCTATCAACCGAACTATAAGCTCTCACCATGACCAATACTCACAATCTAATTACACAGTTCACGCACTTGATAATTATGTTAATGAGTAATACTAACGGCACACATTATCTTTTTTCACACATTGTAAATAGGTTCTACTTAAAGTGGTAGGTCATACATTAGTTTTATCCAATAAAAGAATAAGTGTTGAAGAGAATATTGAAAAAAGAGTGTCCCTAACATTCCTATTCACATGAATCTCGCTCAATATGTGTATTTCATATGAATTTATGATGAAATCCATATAAATTTTAATTCATAAAAAAAAATTTGTTAAAAAATATATTAAAATATGTGTTGCTGGCCTAACTCATGTTAATACATGCAGGTGTTACGGAAGGAATTTACAACCGTAACTTGCATCCATCGAACTTTAAAATAATAGTAAAACGCTATTAATCGGATGTAATTTTGAGGTATTGAATTCATTGAACTTGAGAATTACAGCAAAAAGAAAAGAATTGGATGTAATTTGGAGGTATTCATTCCTTTGAATTTTTCTTTAGAGGAGTCATGTAGGTTTCATTTTGTTTTGCGGTTTGATAGAATCGAATCTGACATGCACCGAAATCACATCCGTTTTTTTTGTCTCTCTCTTTTTTGACTTATCAACTTACTCTCTCTAAATTTGCTTTTTTTTGGTTACCTCTCTCTCTAAAAATTTGATAATGTTTTTTTAAACGAGTTATAAGGTTACAAGAAAAATAAAATATTATAATAAATTTAATTTCCTGTAGCTTTATATGCTTTATCATGAGGACCCGAATGGATCTTGGATTTGTAACGGGCGGTTGTTAATTTTTGAGTTAAAATGTAATGAAATATGTGTCCAAATGTCCTTTGCTTCTCTCTGGATTAGTGGTAGATTTGATCAATCCTCCTAATCTAGCAAATAGGTTAAAGAAAAAAGGTTAGGTGGTTCAGTTGAAACTTCTTATCAAAGTTAAACACAAGATACATCAATTGGCTATGCTGAGAAACGAGAGCACAAAGTAACATGTGGTCTTCATGTTTTTGCTAATTAACTGCTAAAGGGTCCCTCCCTCACCAGCACCACTGCATGCCTGAGTGCGTTGAGTTCACACTTTAGAGAGATTTGCCATGAGGTGAGAATTGAGACCAATAAGTGTGACTCATGCCTTATGAAATCATTTATCTACTGGTTAATCACCTTCAAAGACGTACCTAAGGTCAAAGAGAGAAAGATGATTTTGGCAATAAGGAAAGAAAAAAAAAGTGAATATGCAAATTTATCAAAATAGTCTTTGAGATTATGATGTTTTACAATAACTAATAATGTCACCATACTAAAAGTTAATTTTGAAGGTGAGAAAAACACAAGAAGGGGGGGTTGAATTGTGTTTTGAAAAATTCTTCGTTTCTCCTAAAAACTGAACACACTGATCAGAAGCTAAGTGAGACAGCTTCTGAAGTGATAATCAGAATCTAAATGCAGCGGAATAAAACAGAGAGAGAAGAAGAACGACACAAAGCAATTATACTGGTTCCTTCCACAATCCGGAAGTAGTCCAGTCCCCCTTGCACTTCCAAGGAGATTTCACTAAGAGTAATATCTGATTACAATTGATCAAGCACACAAGCTAGAGACTTCCTTTGCTCAAGAACACAATCAAGAGACTTCCTGCTCAAGCACAACTGCAAGAGACTTCCTAACTAAACAAAATTACACAGAAAATTGTTTAAGGTTGAACACTTGATATACAATCAGAGGTGCTCACAATACAAATCAGATACAGACTCAATGGACTTAAGAATTTCTAAGATATGACTTTGAGACACAGAAATTCTAAGTGAATGCAGAACAATTTCAGCAGAGGTTTGGCACTTGTAATAATGTTGTGAGTCGTTTGTTCAGCATTACCAAAACTCTAGGTCTTCACTCCTTTATATAGAGGTGTGAAAGAGACGTTGTGAAATTGCCAGCACACCAAAGAGTCGTTGTTGAAGCTTGATCTTTCACCTTTGATCTTTTGCCTGATTTGGTTGTTGTCCTATGAAGAACTAATTTGAAATCCATTCCTTATCCAAAGGAACATCTATGCAGGTGAAGCCGTATTCTGGAGCTGTTTTCTTGTCTTGTAGCGTGGACACAAAACAGAGTAGTGGAGAACGTGGTTGTACAATTCGTACAAATGTCAACGCTTTCGTCCAAATTGCAAGCACATGCCTTCAAACACTTTTGAAATGACCGTTGCAAAAATTCCACTAATCCTTTGTTGTGTTTTCGAATCCAATAGACAGCTTTTGCAGTGATGATTCTTCAATCCTTGAATCTTCGCAAATCCAGTTGATATTCAGCTTCTGGTGAAATGGCTTCTGATGAGGCAGCTTTTGATGATGCAGCTTCTGATGATGCAGCTTCTGATGATATGACTTCTGGATCTCTTGTCTTCAGGAGCAGTATTCTTCAGGAGCACTATTCTTACTTCAGAAGCGACTTAACTTCAGGAGCGCTTTTTCTTTTCAGTAGCAAGTTGCCTTCAGGAGCGTCCAAGCTTCAAATTTTGTTGTTTCCTTTGCTCTTTATTTTCTCATTCAGAACCAATGATGATGTAACTTTTTAGTTATGATCTTGTACACTTGAACAAATATTAGCTAATCCAATTTACAATTTTTAATACCTTGTTATCATCAAAACTCTTTAAGGTTCATTGTTAAACACATTTTGTTCCAACAAATTTGTCTGTAAATTTAAGTCCCTTCTCTTGAAGACTAATTTGACGGTAATTAGCCCCACATAATTGCAGTTACCACCATGTTTATTATCATATAAGATGACCAAAATTTTATAGACAACTTAGTCTTGTAAGCTGGTCTAGATGTATGATCTATGGATAATGTGACATGTGCACTCAGGGCCGTCCCTGAGAATTCGGTGGCTCGGCTCTAGGAATGAAAAGAGGTCAGTGATAAAATCAAAACGTATTTTTTTTAAAAGAGCAATGCTCTATTTATATTTTTTAAAAGATAAATACAACGTGCCGTATATATGCGGTACACCCATAGGTGAAAATAACTACCGTATACATGAGGAATCCCCACCTAACACCAAAAGCAAGAGGAAAATTAAACCTGCACAAAACAATCAAAAGCCATGCGCTGTTTGCACCCCCTTTATTGCAGGATAGTATACTACTGGATAGTATACTACTGGGTATAATTTTTTTTTTGAGGCCCATCCTTGAGGGAGGCCCAGCTCGGTTGAGCTGTTTGCACCCCCTCAAGGCCGGCCCTGTGTGCACTTACTGTGTTAGATCATAATCTCTACTGTCAAAAGTTACCATGAATTTTTTTTTGTTGCAAAGCTAATCAAAACAACAAAAAGAAAAGGAAGAAAACAGAAAAAACAAAGAGCTAATCCTCAGAGAAAAAAGTTCCTGCTGCAACGATTGAATTTGGATACCGGTTATTGATCATTTGTAAATGTCTATATAATGCACATGAAGATAAAGTTCTTCATGGAACTCAAATTGTTAGAGGGGTTTCAAAAATTAATCATTTATATTTTCTATGAAAATGATAGTCTCACTTTTTGTATGGATTCTATTCAAGATGTTTAGACCATTCAAGGAATCTTAATACTTATCAATATGTTTTTTATTTTTTTTTTATTTTTATCAACTTATTAATTTAAATAAATTAGAAATTTCTTTAAGTCAAAATGTACATGATTATGGTAAATCTTGTACCATGGTATGTCGTTTTGACTTTTGATTTTTTGTCACACTTTTGTTAATGAAATTATCTTTGACGTAAAAAATAGGGAGGGAAACGGACAATCAGAAATTCACAAATAACTTATTTTATGAAGAAATGTTTAGGTAAATTATATTCATGTGCTCACCAAAATTAAAATAGATCTCAAAGTTCAGAGAATAATGACAAATGTATTTATAGATACCCACCAAAAAACTCTTCACACGGGCAGTCATAATATGACTGGGTGTATTAATATGATATGATGACTAGGGTGTATTTTTCCCTATGTCCTTTCTATTAGAAGGAGGTTCTTATTAATGAGGAGAGAAGGGTTTGTATGAAGGAGTATGCATGGCAAGAAATTGTGGCATATGGAATCTGGAGATTCAATTGTCCACGGTTTAAATAATGGGAAAGAGGTAGTGCTGCAGGTTGGAGCACATTAAAGAAAATGAAAGCTCTTCTTGATCAGAATTGGAATGCTAGCTAGGATTTCTCATATGTACTGCGAATCTAATAGATATGTTAATTTTAAGGATGTTTATTTCCTCTGTTTAGTTTCTATGTAGTTTTTTTGTTTTGTTTTTTGGACTTAAGCCCAGTCATCAGTTGTTTAAAAATAATGTTCCTAATTTTTAAGACGCACGTACTCTTCAGAACTCATGTTAGTGATGGTTTCCCTATTATTATATTGCATGCGCTCTATGAGAAAATGGAATATGCCCATAATCAATTTGATGAAAATGCGTGACATTGTTTAACAAAATAAATAATTCCAATTAAAGAGAAAGGATTAATAGACAATGGTTGCAGGTGATAGTACTCCAGAATCAAATAATTCAAATCAAACTTCAATGCCCCTTGTACTTTATATTTTTTGAAGGAATACCACTTTGTATTTTGCAACTAATTGCAACTACTATTATTCCTTCATAAAACCTAAAAAGTGAATTTTGCAAATACTGTTATTTTGCGCACAATTAAAAGCCATTATAAATCAAGCTATTGCCCACATAAATTGATTGCAACTACTGTTATTTTGCAAGTATTGTTTGAGCTCAAAGATCTTCTATATCTTGGACTGAGACATCATCTCGTCACCTATTTTTTTTTTTAAGAAAAAAATGATATTACAACAAATCTAGCATTATCTTAAAAAAAAAAAAAACAAATTATAGTATTGTTAATTTTGGTGCTATATATCGAAATTGGCCTTGGATTTCCACTTTATGTACACTTTTGACTTAATATTCTGGTACCTCCCAACAAGGTGCATCGATCTTCATTCATTTCAAGACCCAACAAGACCTTTGCGTCGAGCATACGATATTATGGACAAAAAGAAGGTTCCACAAACCATTCCAGTGAGAATCACCACCTAAAGATGCAATTTGAACCCAAAAATTATAAAAATCAGAATAAATTAAAACCCACCGATTCTCTTTTTCTGTCTAATTAGTCAGAAATTTTTCGAAAGTTTTCTTTTAATATTTATGCAGATGCATACATACCCATTTAAATACATATGCGTGACCTTCTTTCCATGTATATGGAATGTTCATACCAAATATTGCAGCTACCAATGAATATATTGATAAACAAACAGTCCCGGAACTTAGGAATAGCTCTAGCTGCATATATATCATGCACAATAATAAGGATATGAAAAAATAATATAGCATATTTGAATACATGAATTATGGCTAATTATACCTGAATCAGTTGATTTCGGTGATTATCAAGCTGCATTCATGCAAATACAACACATTATAAAGTGCTAGCTGTTAATATTCATGCTACAAACCAATATATAGTGTGCAAATTTGAACCGGAAGTAGTTAACTTAAATGGAAATTTTTGCACCTAGTAGTAAATAATTTGTAAGAAACTAAAAACTTAATATCTACAAAGCAATATGAGTTTACTTAATTATGTGCCCTTAAACTTACCTGTATGTTAATGTAATCTTCGGTGTCATCAATATACTCTCGCACCTAAAGTGTAAAACAGAAATCAAATTATAATAAGTAACAAAGAAAGATTACAAGTAAAATGTAGTTTAGTTCACTGTTATTACCGTGGTCAATTTATTTAATGTTCCATCAATTTGTATGAAATAGGCCTGCAAAGAACGACATTATTCAGTTTAATACATCATAAGCTAATTCATGGAAATGGATTAGGTGCAGTCATGACTGTATGTAATCAGCTGCAGTCAACACTTTAAAACCGTCCGATCTTGATCAGACAACTTCAACGCCGACTGTCGCCAAATGAGAGATTTTCATTTATTTTAGTAGTCTCTAATTTCTATTGGTTTTTCTGGTAGTGCAACTTTATGTGTTGCAAAATGAAATGAAGAATTTAATAACCTCTAGTAACATCTCAAGCTCTTCAACATCATTCTCCCCTTGAAGTGTTGCTGCACTTCCTCTGCTTGATCTGTGTATTTTTGAACCTTGATATGGACTGTGATGCCAATTGGGACCATCAGAGCTACTTGAGGGAGAGGATGAAACAGCCATCTTTCTTGATAAATAAAGTTCAGCCATGTCATCATCATCATCAAGTAGGTTTTCTAGTTCCTCTCTTATCTACAAGAAATTAAATTATTAATCAAAGTAAGTTCTTGGATATAAATATGTTGAAGGAAAATGAAAATCGTGACAAGTGAGTAGTAACTATACTACTTATTAAGTACTGAACATATATATTTGTTTCTTAGTACATTTTATATGGTAAAAGACTACCTTTAATACAGTACCAATGGTAAAAAACCGTTGAGACATTTAATTTGACGACTAGGCCTTTTGAAAAGAAAAAATTACCTAAAAAATCTATTTGTTATTTCAACATACCTTGTGAACACGATTTGTCAACCTAGTCATTGCACTTTTTAATTTTCGCACTTTATCCAAATTACGACTGCTGATCTGTACACAAATGTAATTCAACCAAAGTGACGATTATTAAGGAGTAGAAAGGGACGAGGGACCATAATTTTGTGACAACATGCATATATATTATAGGAAAATCCAAACACTAATTAATCAGTATTTTTTTCAGGTGTTGCGACTTTTACTATATCACCCCTTTCCAATGATAAAAACCTTACTATATTCCTATTATATATGCAATCTAGAGTTTAAGTGCAAAAACCAATGTTGTTATTATTAGTATATTTTTTTGTATCAATGTGATTCTTTTGATGATCATATAACTTTTCTTTATTTAGCCGCCATCCTAACCATTTGGATATAAACACAAAAAAATATCTCATGGAACTATACACACAAATAATACTTTGAGAGAAAGAAATAGAGAAGATGTGATATGTCGGTGATATGATGAGAAGAGGAAGATATAATGAAAATGATTAGACGAAAATTCAGTTAAGGTTTGATTGTTTGGAGTCGTCCGAGTATATTTCTAACTAACAATTATTTGTTAGACTTGAGGTCATATTCTAGATTACATGACTCTCTCTTGCAAATCTTAATGAAAAGATTTGATTACCTTAGAGGTTAGTTCATCCAAAGCTGGATAAGCAGCAGTCTCCAACTCTCTTGTCCGTGCATCAAGGAAACTACAAATTGCCTCCAATACAACTTCCAAAGCTCGAAACTCAAATGGAAATTCTACAAAACCACCACAAGTCAATTTCCCATTATTATTAAAAACAACACAAATCAAAATAAATAAATAATGAAGAACCATGAAACTATACAACACTAGATCTTTCCAATGATAATAAAATAAAAATCTCACACACACCGATACAATGTATTTCTCACAAACAAAACAAATGCTTATCCACAAGTTCTATCTAATAAAAAAGTCATAATTGTTAGGTTGAATGCCGTAATAAGGTTCGAGTCCCGGTTCCTCTACTCGTGTGTGAGTTTCTAATAGCCATTGTAATTTCGTTTCTATACCAAAAAAAAAAGCTTACCATTTTCTTCTCCACCTTCACCTTCTTGAACACATAACTCTTCTTCTACTTGGCCTTGACCAGCAACACTTACCTTGAGTGGTAACCTTCTTCGTAGCTCTTCAACAACAGGCACAACATCATCATCCATTGGGTCTCTAACCAATACCTATAATAAAACAACAACAAACAAACAAATTTTCCATTTTCGCTTCATCATTTTTACTAAACAAATTAAAAAGCTCTTAAAAAAGATAATCACTTAAATATACACTAATATTTCATATTAACAGACTAACTATACCTCTTCAGCAGTGATTATAGCTTTTATGTGCTGCAAAAGAAAAAATACAAGATAAAAAACAGAACAAAAACAGAATTCAAGTTATGGTTATATATATTGGAACAAAGTATTTTTGTGTGTTTGCCTCTAGATTGAGAACAATGACTTTCTCTCTTCCAAGAATGGTGGAAGGATATGAAAGAAGAGGATCCATTATTCGAAGATCTCTTGCATGAATTTCAACCAAACGCATAATAGCATACTTATCCACATCCAATACTATATCTCTACCATCACGGTCTAGCAAAATCCAGCTTCTTGAAATAGTAGTTTTCTTCTTATTCATAGCTTGAACTTTAAGCTCCACTTCAGAACTAGCAAGAGCCATTTATTTACTTTGCAGGATTAATTGTTTGGTATGAAATGAATTTAGAGTGAAGTGAGTGAGGAGAGAAAGGTTTTTGTTATTTTCAGAAAGAAGAGGATGGGATGAAGATGAGGGAGAGAAAGCAATGGAATTAAGATGCGTTGTTCATGAATTTATTTGGTGAGTGATTAGATAGGTTGTGGGGTTAAAAAAAGGACACAATAATAATGCCTTACTAATATAACATGGTAGGTTTTGAAGTAGATAGTATACATAGAAGCAATATGACAGGATACGTTTGAGGAAGGAAATTCATGGTTGCTAAACTTTGCACACTTTTTTTTTTCATTAATTTTTTATTAATACTATAATAATATGGGTGGAAATTCATGGTTGCACACTAATACCTTTTTGTAAAAATAAAAATAAGAGAAATGTCAACTTGTATCTTAGGGCACAACTTAAAAAACGAAAATTCAAAATAAAATCTTGAAAATTGTGTATTCTTTATTTTGAAAGTTTAAACTTTTATCTTTTCAATATAAAAATTGATTTTTGATTTTATTTTTAACTTCTTACCTTATGCTCTTAGGCAATGGTGGTGCCCTTCATGAGATGGGTGGGCCACGCTCCACTAAAAAAATTAGAAATTATAAATGTATTTTGTGAGATTTAAAACAGTTTAGAGATGATTTTTGTTTTCGGCATATTCAAATCCTCACAAAATGGTGTAGTGGCCCATGCGAAGAAAATTAAAAATCATAGGTCCATATTGCAAGAATTTAAACAATTTTTTAAGTGGTTTTTGTTTTCAACGGTTCAAAAAGTGGCATACATGATTTTTGTCATGTTTATATTTGGCTGGTTAGTGGAAGTTTATAGATCTTCTAATTTGCGGGGGGATTCAATACATCTCTTATATTGTTTTGTCATGTAAAAATTTCCTCAATTAAAAGTTATACTATAAAAAAGTCTCATAATTTATACTAGTAATAAAATATGTCATTCATTTTTTAAGTATCCACCCAAGCTTTTTAGTCAAACTCATCATTTCAACTTCATGCTTAATGTTTATTACAAATTTAATTTTATGCCTGTATATTATAGTTTATTTCATTGACTCATCTTAATTTTTTTTGGCTCAACCACTATTTTTAATACACGAGTTAACATGACGTTAAAATTAAGTAATAATTTAATATTGGTTTTGTTTGGACAAAATATTGGGTGTTTTTAGAGGAAGAATATGTTGTAATTCTAAAGTTATTTTATTTTAAAAGTTGGTAAAAATTAAGGCTATCTAAAAATGAATCTTTTACACGTTTTTTTATTATCAAAATTTACTAACCTTGACTCAGTTTGCTTACTTAGGCTGTCAAGCCTTTGCCTTATTTTTCTTACCTAAAAAGCGGTTTTATGCAAGTGTCCTTATATTTATATGCTTTGAATAATTCATTCAAAAGCTTAATTTTTTTTTCTTCACGTGTATGCTAAAACACAAATATCCAACCCTTCTTTATTTTTGTTAATAAATTTGTCAATTGCTTGTACGGTTGTACCAATAAAAATTATACATTTTACGTGGAGGATTTTATATGAAAAACTACCACTTAAAAATGATCTTTTTAAAAAAGAAATCAGTTGTGATCCATTGTGTGTTTTTTGTGGGCAACATAATGAAACAATTTCACGTCTCTTTATGGATTGTCATTGGTCAAAACATATATGGTTTGCTTCCTCTTTGGGTGTGGTGTTCAATTCACATGCTTTTAGATGCGTGCCCTTTCAAGAGTGGTTGAAAAGAATTATTGTTGATGAAAATGAGGATATTATATTTAATGTGTTGGCCTTGTGTTATGAAATTTGGTGCACTAGAAATAAAAAATGTTTTGAGGGGACTGAAATTGATGTGGCTACCACTGTACATAAGGCACAGAGATCTATTGCAAATTTTAATAGTGTTAATACGGTGTTGTTGGAGACGTTAAGTGGAGGTCCAAACTTACCTATATCTGATGTTCACTAGACACCCCCCCGATAATGGTTGCTATAAGTTAAATGTTGATGCAACAGGTCCAATAGAGGGAGGTAAGTGGGGTATTGATGTTGTTGTGAGAGATTATGAATGTATTGTGGTTGCTGTTAGTTGCTGTCAAGTCTTTTAATTACCAGATTCAGAGGTAGCAGAAGCTTTAGCTACGCGGAAGGGGTTGGAATTTGCAAAAGACATGTTTTTCTAAATCTTATAGCGCAATCAGATGCTTCTAATGTGGTTCAGGTGTTGAACACTCATCAACAACATCCCAACTATGTTGGATATTGGAGATTGCATTAATTTTAATGTCTTTTTTCGTAGTTTAAGATTCTTGCATGTTAGACGTGAGGCTAACCAAGTCGCTAATTATCTAGCTCAATACTTTCTTCATAATCCTGATTGTATATGGATTGAAGAGACCCCACCTTGTATTTCCGCAATCTTAGCTTTTGATTTATTGTCAGACTTTTGTTAATGAAATTTTATTTATCGTCAAAAATAAAAATAAAAATTATATAAGTAACACACTTCCTGTAGAAGAAAAAGATGCACACACATCAAATAACAAAACCATTTCTTCTTCCAAATTTTTTTTATGGGTTACATATACGATGAGATACATTTGAATTGTTATATGTAACTTCGAGTATGATTCATACTCGAAAAGAGTATGGTGTATCATGAGTTTACGCTTATGAAACAGATAAATTCTTAAAGTTTGTGACTATGTCACGTCCTCAGATTTATGTAATGATTTACTATATTATCATTGTGTAATGATTTTATGGTTGTTTACTTCGCCGTTATTAGTATCATATTACCACAATTTAGAGGATCAATAAATTTACTTGATATCTTTTGTTTATTATCGTTGGTGTGTTGATTGATGCTTTTATTTATATGTTGATTATTGATAGATGTTTGGCAAGTGCACCAAATACTATCGAAGTAGTAAAAATATCGATCCCACGATGACTGTTTTTAATCTCAATAATTCAACTACGTTGTACTTTAGGATGTATAAAGGTTATTTTGATTTGCCACTAGGCAGTATATTGGTTTGATTGCATAAAAGTAATTGCTGAAAATAAAATTGGTTTTTAAGAATAAGAGAGAGATGAGTTTAGGTCTTTCGAATCATTGATGTTCCCCTAATTGTTATGTTGCACCTATTCGTATGAATGATCTTCTAATCCCACGATAGTTAACAAAATAGTCCTAATCAATCCCTTGAGTTAGGACCCTTTTCTTAAACTACAGCCCCTAATCCCTTAGGTGGTCTAATAATCTTTGAAGGTTTAAAGCACGTTAACCTAATATCACTAATAAACGATTATCCATTCCTAGACTAACCATGTTTATTAGAACAATTCAATAGGTCTAAGTAGAAAGTTATGGTCAGTAGTCATTCATTCTCACTAAATCATATTTATATTTGATCAGGATGTAAAAGGCATTAAGAACAATTGAATTGAATAAAGACTAGAATATCATTCACAATAAATAGAGTTTCACAACATAATATTTCAATTAGGGTTACAACGAATCATCTCAGACCTAACCTCTAAGAGATTTAGCTACTCATAATTGAGTTTACAAATAGCATAATCAATGAAAGAATTAAAACATACATAAACTGGTAAAGAATGGAGGAAATCGCCCCGTTCTTCAGTCTCCAGGTCTGCAAATCGCACTTTCTCTCTCCAGAATTCGTAACCCTTGTTTTCAGAATAGTCTTCAGCTTAAATAGGCAACAACTGCTCCTAAAATCGTGGCACGATTTAAGTAAATCGTGACACGTTTCTGTCTTGTGCAACAAACCACCAAAATTAGGGTTTCCATAATCGTGTCACGTTTTAGCCATCGTGACACGTTTTCCTCAATGTCGGAACAATGCATTCTGTTTTGTGGAATCGTGGCACGTTTTTAACAAATCGTGACACATTTTGAATCTTTGCATATTCTTCAGTTTTCCTGCTTTCTTGCTGCTTAAGTTGCCTTGTGAACTCCAAAATGTGATGAAAATGACACTAAAAATATCGAATAATTGACTGTCATCACAGCCCCAAACTTGAACCATTCCTTGTCCTCAAGGAATCTACTTGCAATATTGACAATCGACAGTAAAATAACAATTACTTGATCAAGCGATAGTACCCAAAAGTTCAACACCTTACTAGCTAAAGATGAGCTAGTTTGACTTGTACGCATCCACCAATTCACAACTCCACGCAACAATATGAAAAGGGTTCACACAGTCGACATGCAATCTACATATTTCCATACGCTTGAAAAGTTTCTAAACGTCAATCAAAATCCATGTCAATGCACACTTTGAGGTCTTTAAGGGTTATAACGGGGCTTAGGTGAAGGTGGGATACTATTTGGATAAGTAGGCTACACAAAATTTGAGTTAGGCATTCCTACGGAAGTTAAGCACAAAATTCAATCCATCATTCATTCACCTTATGGAACAACAATTCTTGCAAAGGTACTAGAGAACACTTGTAACTATTGGGACAATCGAGTTTAAAGTTACTCGGATTTTCAATGTTTTGTCCCTTTTTCATTCTATTCTTTTCTTCCTTTTTTTTTTGATACACCATTTTTATGTGTATTTTTTTTTTGATACACCATTTTTGTGTGTATTTTTCATGATAATGTTCTTTGTTCTCTAGTACCCCCAGCCCCAAACTTAGTTGGTTGCAAATTCCAATAGCAACCCCAAACTTAATTATTTAGCAACATTCTACAATGCCTTAATCAGAAAAAACAATATGGGACAAATCCTAAAAGTCTCTAAGTTTGTAATGTAGTTTGTCACCGAACAAAAAGTTCTAATCCTACCGGCTCAAATTGGCTAAGAAAAGGATAAAATTAACAATTAAAATCAGGGTAGGCTTCAAAAGGCTCACAGGACCAAGCACTTTTGCCTCAGTGTGCTAATGACAAAGATCAATCAACAATAGAGAAAAATTGCAAGTTCTAGAAATGTAAATGCATGGAATATTCTAATATAAGTAAATTGAAAAACAAAATTTGGCAATGAACCTTATGGCTGAGATTTCTGGGAGTTGTGACTACCTATCTTTACTGCCGTACACTTCGCCTTTGAAAACCAAGTCACTCCTCCTTTTGAACTTTTGGAATACCACTTGAACAACTATTTGTTACTAAACTGTAAAAAGTCAACAAACAAGCAAATTCATCAATAATAAACAAGTTCAGATTCAATCACATAACAGGGGGATACAATTGAGTTATTCAAACATATTGACAATTGTCTGACTCAACAATAAAAATAAAATACTGAAAATAAAGACATAATAAAAAGGATGGGTTGCCTCCCACCAAGCGCTTTCTTTTACGTCATTGAGCTTGACGCTTCAACCAATGTTAGGGTGGAAAATATGATAGAAAGAATATATCATCCTTCTTCTTCCTCTTATTTGGTAGGAATTCCATGAATTTGTAGCAAAGAAGTAGATGCTCCCATGCTCTCATCGTTAAACCTTTGGAATTTAAGCTCTCCCACCGTAGAGAAGGACGTGCATCCATCTGCACACGAGTGATTTCCTTAACCTCCGTTGATCCAGACTTTGGGAAAATATCAACTCTCATTACTTTGGGTTTTTCTTCCACCACAACCTTGTGACACTCACTCTTCATCTGAACCAATTTCCTATGAGACTCATGTGCTTTCTCAACAAGATCACCACACTTAAGATCAAACTTCTCAGATGAAACTTGATTTGAGACCAAGAAATCATCTAAAATATTCTGAAGTTGAGTATTGTAATCGATGTTGATCACCTCTTTCTTCCCTTCACCATCACTACCTGGTTGATTCGCCTCATAATGACCACAACTCGAGATTTTGTTGTCCAAAATTTTGATCTTAAAAGATAACATATATTTTTCATACTGCAACTTAGCAATCTCTTCTGTGTCATAGAGGAGTACCCTGTCTATCATAGCTGCAAAACTTGGATAAACTTTTCAGTAGCACAGTACAATGAGAAGAAAACAAAGAGCATAATATTATTTTTTTATTTTTTTTTAATATATATATACAAAAATATAAAAGACATAAATCCTAAATAATAACGTAATTACCAAATTGAAATGACTCAACAGTCCCCGGCAACGGCGCCAAAAACTTGATAGATGTTTGACAAGTGCACCAAATACTATCGAAGTAGTAAAAATATCGATCCCACGAGAACTGTTTTTAATCTCAATAATTCAACTACGTTGTACTTTAGGATGTATAAAGGTTATTTTGATTTGCCACTAGGCAGTATATTGGTTTGATTGCATAAAAGTAATTGCTGAAAATAAAATTGGTTTTTAAGAATAAGAGAGAGATGAGTTTAGGTCTTTCGAATCATCGATGTTCCCCTAATTGTTATGTTGCACCTATTCGTATGAATGATCTTCTAATCCCACGATAGTTAACAAAATAGTCCTAATCAATCCCTTGAGTTAGGACCCTCTTCTTAAACTACAGCCCCTAATCCCTTAGGTGGTCTAATAATCTTTGAAGGTTTAAAGCACGTTAACCTAATATCACTAATAAACGATTATCCATTCCTAGACTAACCATGTTTATTAGAACAATTCAATAGGTCTAAGTAGAAAGCTATGGTCAGTAGTCATTCATTCTCACTAAATCATATTTATATTTGATCAGGATATAAAAGGCATTAAGAACAATTGAATTGAATAAAGACTAGAATATCATTCACAATAAATAGAGTTTCACAACATAATATTTCAATTAGGGTTACAACGAATCATCTCAGACCTAACCTCTAAGAGATTTAGCTACTCATAATTGAGTTTACAAATAGCATAATCAATGAAAGAATTAAAACATACATAAACTGGTAAAAAATGGAGGAAATCGCCCCGTTCTTCAGTCTCCAGGTCTGCAAATCGCACTTTCTCTCTCCAGAATTCGTAACCCTTGTTTTCAGAATAGTCTTCAGCTTAAATAGGCAACAACTGCTCCTAAAATCGTGGCACGATTTAAGTAAATCGTGACACGTTTCTGTCTTGTGCAACAAACCACCAAAATTAGGGTTTCCATAATCGTGTCACGTTTTAGCCATCGTGACACGTTTTCCTCAATGTCGAAACAATGCATTCTGTTTTGTGGAATCGTGGCACGTTTTTAACAAATCGTGACACATTTTGAATCTTTGCATATTCTTCAGTTTTCCTGCTTTCTTGCTGCTTAAGTTGTCTTGTGAACTCCAAAATGTGATGAAAATGACACTAAAAATATCGAATAATTTACTGTCATCAATTATTATTTAGAGATAATTTTATACTTGAACCACAATTTTTTTATTAATACTATAATGGTATGGGCAGGGAAATTCATGGTTGCACACTTACACCTTTTTTTTAAAGAAAAATAATAATTTAATATTGGGTTTTTTCTTATGAGAAGAAGAATAATGGGATCTACCAATAAATTTCAATCTATAAATTTCAAATTTCATATTTCTTTCATTTTATTATGCTCTTTGTTGGACTCTACCATACTTCTCAACCATCTCCTCATACCACCATTAATGACGAGCCAACCAAGAAGAAATATCTTTTTTTTTTTGTTTGAGAAAAGAAGAAACATCGTTGTTTACTTCTTTTGCACAAACCTTAAATAATGTGATTGATTTTCCATTTGTCAGCTCTCAAAACCTTGTATCAAAAGTGATACACTATCAATTGAAAATTCTTGAAGAGTTTCACCAACGAGTGTTGGAAAACTTCACGAACAAGTTACATGGTAAAATTACACTGCAGAAGGGGGATAAACCACTACAATTGAGCAACCTTCATTTCAAATTAGTAAAATTATGAAAATCATTATGCTATTGAAAGATGGTATCATTAAAGCTTTGTTTGCTAGTTTAGAGGGGAAGGAAATAGAGGGTTTGGAAAAAAAAAGGAGTAAGTGGAAGAAATAGATGATATTGGAAGGAGAGGACTTTGGGGGGTTTATTTTTCTTCAAAATATAAAACCCTCCCCATTTGGGAAACTAAACAATTGTATTGAAGGAGGGTCTTGGAGGGTTTAGGAGGGTTTATATGAATCCCGCAAATATAATCCATGTTGTTATAATATTCTTAAAATTAAAAATATACTAATCATAAGCATTAGTTTATCACTCTCTAAAAAAATATACTCTTTCAAAAAATGTGAAAGATTTTTCAATTTTCCTCTGTATTTCTAACCCTCCAAAGTTTTTCCTTCCCTTCCACTCTAAACTCGCAAATAAAACCTAAGAGTCTTTGAATTTCATATAAGGACATTATTTGATCTAAAGATACTTGAAGATGATTTTAGTGAGGTTATATCTAAATCATTGAAGTAAAATATGAGGAAACGTAGAATACTTTTCATGTAAGTAGCACATTACAACTTCCAAGTCAGGACAATATTAAATTTGGTGGGTACTAACGTCAGTTTTCTCCCTTTCATCCAAATCAACCGGCCAGATGTAGATCCCTGGCAAGGGTGGTGCGACGAGACTTCGTCTCCGCACCACCTTCTTTAACCCCCCCCCCTATTTGGGCTGTCTTTCTCTGCTGCGTTTTTCTGTCATTTTCCTCTCCGGTTTTGCTGTTTTTCTCCGATTTAGTCCAGATCGGTTCTGTCTCGGTGTGTGGTGGTGGTGATCTGTTTCTGTTCAACTCCATGGGACCATTATCTTTCCAGCTTATTGATCTGAGCTTAGGTTGTGGTATAACTTTCTCTTCTTCAGCTTGTGCTAGACGGAGTTGGCATCTATGGTCATACGGGCACTCAACACCAGCAAGGACATTTCTGCAGACCTCAGTTGTGTTGTGTGGGTGACGGGTGGGTCGGGTCTGTTTGTTGGTCTTGTCGTTGTTTGTTCCAAATCCGGCAATGCAAGTCTCAGTTCACTCAGCTTCTGATGGATCCGTCAGTGGCAGTCCTTCCCGTCGATCTGTGTCTGAGTTATGTCAGATCCGTAAGGGATTTTGTTGTTGCGGTCGTTGTGGGTATGTCAGCGGTAGATCTGCCTCGCCAATCTGTGTTTAGAGGTGGTGGTGGTGAGTTTTTGGCCACGGTTTCCGTCTTAGGCATTGGTGGGGGTTTAGCAACTGGGGTGGTTTCGGTGCTGTTTGGTCTGTGGTGAAGTGGTGGTTCACGGTGATGTGGTGGTGGTGGTGCCTTTTCCTTGTCACCTTCGGTCGCCATTATATGATATGGGTTGTGTTTTCCACTTCAAACCGGCGTCGCTGCCCGTGTTTTGTTGTTGGTTTTCGTCATCCTTTAGAAATGTGTATGTGTGGCCGTTTGTTTTCTTGGTGAGGCGGTTTGACGGGATAGTTTTTTGGTGGTGGTGGCAGTGGCGGTGTTGATGGGTGGTTGTGGTGGTGTGGCTTTGTTGGGTTGTCGTGGATTTGGTGTCAAAACGCGTTGCGAACGGGAGCCATTTTAGGGGGTGGTTTTGGAGGTGGTTGTTTTTGTGGTGGTTGTTGTAGGTGATTCCTCGGGGAGGCCACCTTTGTAATTCGGGTCCGTTTCTGTTGTCGCTTACTCTTGTTTATGTTTAGGGTGCTTTGAAGATGGTGTCCTTCGAGCCGAGCAGCTGTCTTTTTGTTTGGATTGACGTTTTTACACAACCACAAATCATGCCGATTGTCTTCCTTTTTTGCGTTCTGGATGCTTGTGGGCCGGTTAATTTTGCTTCGAGATCGGAAGCTGGTGTCTTTTATGCAATTTGGTTTTGACTGGATTTGATGTTTCTCTGGTAGACTGGGGGTGAGGTGGCCTTCTGATTTGGTCCTGAAGTCTGGTGGGCCGATCGCTTTTGATTCAAGATCGGGAGTCAGTTCTTTGGTTCAAGTTTGGTTTTTGGCTTTTTTAGGTGTTCTTCCGGTGGACTGGAGATTGTGCATTGGTGGAGGCTGTTTAATTTTTCGAAAAGGTGGACGTGGCTCAGTTTGGGTGATGAGGACTGGATTTTCTTTTACATGGGTGTTCTTTTGGGGTGAGTGATGACGATGGGTGTTATAGATGCCGCTTTTCAGTGGTCGGTTGTTTAGGAGTCTTTGGGTGTTGCCCTTAGGGGTGTTGATCACAGGGGTGTCTTTGTTGGGGTTTTTGTTTTCAGGTGTTCTGCCTATGTATGGCGCCTTTTGCTTGTACTTCACCGATCTCTGTTCGTCTTGCGCAGGGATCAGGTTATTAATAAATTTTTGCTGATTCAAAAAAAAAAAAATTTGGTGGGTACTATGAATTTTGGTTTTTCCCCTCATATTTTTGTTCCTCTGTTTTGTTTTTGTTTTGTTTTTCTTTTTAGAAATTTCTCTTTCTTTTTGTTGATTAAAAGATTAAAAATATTATCATTTTTTTACGGAAAATAGTGATATTTATTTGTGACAATTTTGATGATAATTTTCTTTTCATCTCTTCTTATTGGTAAAAAATAATAGAGAGATAAAAAGAACATAATGTGAATACGAGAGAGTTGTCAGAAAGTTATCACAAAATGGTTGTAAAAATATATTTCTCAATTCTTAATTCTATATATCAAGTTGCAAGCATATAGTATAATTTTAGGGACTAGACTATGATTGAATTTTTTTCTCAAAACTAGTCACAATTGTTAGGAAGGGTGGCATTCACTCAAAAAACCATAAATTGGATGCTTGGTTTGTTTTTAATTTGCACAACAGAAACAACCATCCACAACTACAAGTATTTCTAACGAATGATGATGTTGTTTGCCTTTTCGGGTAAGTTTATCATTTTGGCTTCATTGGCAGATATGAAACGTGAAATGGACCGCACAGCAAGGAAAGTAGCACGACAAATTTATGACCCTATCAGATAGAGAACACGGACCCAATGTACTACGTTAAATAAAACTCATTTTTTTTCATTTTAAGAAGATACACCTAAAGATTTTGTCTCAAAAGCAAAAGAGAAGGAAGACACCGATTATTAGAGAGAGGTAAAAATAAAACGTATTTATTTATTTATTTTAACACAAAAAATAGAATGCATTTCATGAAGCTATAATTTTTTGCCTAAAAACAGCTATAATATTTTATCAAAATAAAACTACTACCCCTAAATAGATTGATCTTATTACTTAAACAATCTATTTAAATTTGGTTTAAATGTGTCATTGGTCCCTGCACTTTCATCAGATTTTGGTATTGGTCCCTGCACTTTTTTTTTGTTTGGCATTGGTCCCTGCACTTTGTAAAAATATTGGTATTGGTCCCTCTGTTAACTTTCTGTTAAAAAAAAAAACACAAAATTAACGGAGTGCCACGTGACCCAATCATTTCATGCCACGTGGCACCAATACCAATATTTTTACCAAGTGCAGGGACCAATACCAATATTTTTACAAAGTGCAGGACCAATACCAATAGTTTTGTGTTTTTTTTTAACAGAAAGTTAACAGAGGGACCAATACCAGTATTTTTACAAAGTGCAGGGATCAATTCCAAACAAAAAAAAGTGTAGGGACCAATGCCAAAATCTGATGAAAGTGCAGGGACTAAAGGCATATTTAAGCCTTTAAATTTGAGAAATGATATTTTGACAACCATTTTGTGACAACCTATGTGACAACTTTATCTCTCATACTCACATTATTTTTTTACTTTCTCTATCTATTGCTTTGGTTTCCGTGTCACTATCTACTTTCCTTTGTAAATTAGTGGTTGTCATAATGGATGTTTGGTTTGGCTTCTGAGAAGCAATTCTAGCCCAAAATCAATTCTCTACAGTGCCAAAAGCAATTCTAGCCAAAAACAACGTGTTTGGTTCAGCTTTTCAGAATTGCTTTTATCCTCCAAAAGCAATTCTCCATGAAGCTACAAATCCTAGCTTCTAGCTTTTCTAGAATCAATTCTCCTTGAACAACGTGTATAGGTTCGTATATTTTATTATTACAACATGTTATTTTACTTTATTGCCCTTTATCAATTCTCATTCTTTATCAATTCTCCTTTAGCTATGTCTATTTTAGTAATTATACATTCAAAAGCAATTCTACATAATTGCATCCAAACATAAATCATTTTGTTTAATCAATTCTACATAATTGTATCCAAACATAAATCAATTCTCTCAGAATCAATTCTGTCAGAATCAATTCTATCAGAATCAATTCTCTCAGAATCAATTATATTCAAAGCTGAACCAAACGGGCACATAAAAGTTGTCACTCAAATGGTTGTTCATATAACACACCTCTTAAATTTAGATCACAATACTTATTTAATCTTCATATGAAATAGATTTTTAAACAAACTAACAACCTGTATCAGACTTTCAGAAGGTCAGACTCATGCCTAAAAAATAAGCATATGATAAACCGTCGGTCAGACTTAAGCCTTACAAATTTTGACAGAACTTACGTGTCGTAAAGCCTAACTCGGTCTAATCTATTCCTACCCTTATTCATCAAATGCCACATTATTCTATTTATAGTTTTAAATATTGGTGATGAAAAAATTGGAGAGAATCTTAACTTTAAATTTTATGAATATAAAGTCCAATAACACTCTGCCCTGAATATGTCCATTCGACCAAGTCAAATCCAATAACTTTGAATCTTTCGGTCTCACCAATTTCTCAAAAGATTAGTAAAAAATCCTCCATTCTAAAACACCTTGATGACACCTAATGGGTTTGAGGTCGACATTGATAGCGCGCTACACTATAACGGTCATCAACCATCTAACAACTTTACACTCAACATCATTCATCACAAATACAAGGTACACAAGTTCTCATCTTATTCTCTCATTAACTTGGCGTCAAAGTGCTTACAAATATTCCACTTTGCATCTCATCTTATTGTTGTTCAACATACCTACGTTGCTAATCACTCTAGATCACCCTTGTTAGCAATTTTATTTAATTTTCTACAAGTTATGGTCATTTGAAAGTGCAAACTTTATACCGTGATTGCTGGTAGAGATGATTGAATGTTGTATGGCATCATATTCATATGAGTATGTATGTATGACCAATAGAGCGTCACATCAACGACAGCTCATATCTATCATCATCATCCTCATCATCTCCATGATACAACAGTTTAAGTACTGCTTCTCAACTATTAATAAGTCCCAAAAATAATAAATAAATATATAAATAAAAAAATGAAATAAAAAAAGTAGCGCTTCTATTATTTTATTCCCATTTTCAGTTCTTCTCCCGTGTCCTACTTGGCGGTAACGAATCTCGAGGCAACCCAAAGTATAAATACTGTCAACCAAAAAAATTTGGTAATAACAAAAAAAAAAAAAAAAAAAGAATAAAAAGAGAGAGTGAGAAATTTTTAACAAGGCACGAACATGGATGATTCATGAAGGAGCTGCACCTCTCTCCCTCTCTCTCTCTAAAAAGCGCAAAAGCGAATAACTGAAAGAAAGGAGAAAGAAACCCTAGGTTCTGCGTTTAGTTACTTGTATTCAACGCATCGAATTGTGTGTTTGTGATCGCAATTAGCGTGAAATGTGGTTGGCGACGATCAATCATCGATGAAGCAATCTCAACGGTGGCAGAGGATTTTGATCCTCTGTCTCCTTTCTCTCTCCGTCGCCACTCCTATTGTTTTCGTTTCTCGCCGCCTTCAAGGTCTCACTCGCGATGGTATGGTACCTACCTCTAATTCTTCTTACTTCTCTATTTCTTCTATTTCCTCTCTCTCTCTCTTTTTCATTTATTTTTTTTATTCAATTCTATTTCAGGTCGAAGAGATTTTCTTGATGATTTATCCAGTGTTGTAAGATTCTTCATTTCATTTCATACTTTAGGAACTAATTTCGTTTACTAACATATTTACTAACATGTTTTATTTTCTAAAGTTACTTTCTACCACTTTGAATGCTCTGCTGCTTCTGAAATTGAATTAATTGTTATTTGTTTTTTTTTTTTGTTGCAGAAATACAGAACAGATCCTTTAAAGTTAAATGCTATAGAACAGGTAATGCAATGGATAAAACATAAAATCTTATTTCACTGAATTGGAAAATAAATAAATATATCTAACTTTTGCTTGTGATTTGGGTCTATTTTTGCAATTCAGGAAGACTCAGAAGAATTAGAAGAGCCAAAACAAGTTGTTTATAAAGAAAATGATGTTGGCACAAAGTTAAGTGACGGTTCAGAAAACAGTAATGATTCTGAGGAGTCTAAAATTGAGGGGACCAGAAATAATTTGTTGGAAAAAAATGGTTTGTATCCCTCGCTGCATTTCTCAATTTTCGTGGTCCACTTAATGCCACTGAAATACTCAACAATGATGTTACTTTCTGATTTTTTTTTTTTAATTGCGATCAAGTTTCAGAATTCGACCATGATGAAACACAAGACCAGGAAGATCGACAGAAAGGATTGTCCTCCACTGATGAAACACAGGACCTGGAATCTCAGCAGAAAATATTGGCCTCCAAGGATGATACACAAGACCAGGAAGCTCAGCATAAAGGATTGTCCTCCACGGAGAGAGATCAGGTTTGGATTAATTCTTTTGAATTTCTGCCCTTATAAACATGAGGCTGCACGATTACTATTTTCCTGTTCTAAAAGTTAAAATTTAGCGATTGCCAAAAAAAAAAGAAGTTAAAACTTAGCACAAAGTTGTTCCCTAAAGGAAGTTGCAGAGCTCGCAAAGATATAATCTTCTTGTCTGTCAATATCACTTCATTTCTTTAAAGTTTAATCGCAAATGTTATGAAAAATGCTATGGGTGCATTTAATGACAGTTAATATTGACATATAAAAACTCGTCTGATCTAAGAGCTGTTGCCTGAGGTTTTTATTTTTCAGACATCAATTTCTCTGGCCTAATGTAAATGTTATTCATGATAAGAAGTTGGGTCATAAACTTGGACTTTTTTGCTCAACCTCTTATAGATTGCATTTATCATCTGATTTCTTTGTGCAAATTTTAATACGGCAATTCAGGTTTACTTAACTGCTCTGTAACATGTTTCACTATAGACAGGAAAGTTTTATTACTTGCTGATCTTATACTTTGGATTTAAAGTTATCAAAAAGCATAATCTCATGTTGGTTTCATTCTGAGATTTTGTTGGACAATCAACTTGAGATTGATTCCTTTGATTGCTCTCTATTTTACTTCAACACTATCAAATCTGAGTTTGTCCCTAGTGGTTGGTTTTATCTGTGCCTAATCGCTAGCTAAGTGGGAAGGTTTAGTTAGAGTTTGAAGGACTTTGGCAAATCAGTAATTCATGAGGTTTTTTATGGACATAGCATGAAATTTATGATTTAGGCAGAGTATTGGAATTTTTTGATCAGTTTCTAAAGTGATTAGTTTCTATAATTGAAGCAAACCTAATTTTGTTGGACTATAAAAAGGTCTTATTGGTTTACTATGTTGGCTTTTATATTCATGTCCAGATGTGAGCTGATCTGCTATTTGGAGTAATTTAAAACAGATTGAGGAAATAGTTATAAATGACATGTGTTTATCACACATTTTATTTATGTATTTCATTCATAAGCACATGTTATTTACTCCCTCTAGTCCTATTTATAAGAAAAAAGCAAAAATCATCCAGGCCAAGGAGCTTGACTTATGTTTCAATTTTGAAAGTTCGTTCTAAATATAATCCTGACATAAAACGTTTTCACACTCACATGGAGAATAATTGTATTTCTAGTAAACAAAGAAAAGATATCAAAGTAATTTCAGAAATTAATACATGTTAAAATTTTTGGCTTTTCTTATAATTATATCCAAAAAAGCTCATCCTTTCTTATATTATGGGACAAGTTGTATTTGTTTTGCATCTCCATACTTTTAACTAGACTCATAGATCTTTAGTTGGCAGGAAAACGAATTATATATTCAAAGAAATAGTATATACGGAACAAGAGGTTGTATTTACTTTGCATCTCCATGCTTTTAACCAGGCTCATAGATATTTAGTTGGCAGGAAAACAAATTATATATACAAAGAAATAATATTGATTCTAGTTGCCAAACTTTATATGTGTGTTTGCACGTTCAATTTAAAATTACAAAATAGATTGTGGAGAAACTTACTCGTGTAATCTAATATCAACTTTTCGGAATTTCTTTTATTTTCAGAAGTTTAATTCAACAGTTACGGACAATCAGATTATACAAAGTCGCTCTCAAAGAAAGACAGATGAGAATATTAAACTGAAAGAAAAACAATCTGGTTTGACAGTAAACCGACACCATCAGATTTCACGTCATCAGTCTCGCAGAGTGACAAATCAGACTGTTATGGAGATTAAGGATCAAATTATTAGAGCCAGAGCATACTTGGGCTTTGCTCCACCAAACAGCAACTCACACTTGGTGAAGGAGTTGAAGCTTAGAATTAGAGAGATGGAGCGTGCAGTTGGAGAAGCTACCAAAGATTCAGATCTTTCAAGGAGGTAAAGTATTCTCAGTAATTTTTCGACTTGCATTTTGTTCAGCAATTATTACTTGTATTTATCATATACGATGTACAAGTCTGTAGAGAAAACATTACTGATACTGATGCTTTGGTCTTTTTACATCCCCTGTGCTGATTAAAGCAAACAATGTACAAATTTCAGTTCAGTATAAGAAATTAGAATTGGAGTGATAAAAACTTAAACTTTTTCTCAAAAGTTCAAATTCCAATCTGTGAAAATAGTGTGGTCTTTCAGTGCAAAATTAATGATGGAGAGAACATTCTTGTTGAATTTTTGTAACATAAGATGTTAAAAGAATATGGGGGTATTTTCAATCTGAAAACAAGTGAAGTTCACAGTGCTTTGCAGAAAATGAGACACATGGAGGCTTCCCTGTCTAAAGCCAACCGTGCTTACCCAGACTGCACTGCTATGGCTGCTAAGCTCCGTGCGATGAATCATAATGCTGAAGAACAAGTTCGATCTCAGCAACATGAAGTAACACATCTTGCTCATCTTGCTGCAAGGACCACCCCAAAAGGTCTTCACTGTCTTTCTATGCAACTAACTGCTGATTACTTTGCCCTGAGCCTTGAGGAGAGAAAGCTGCCAAATGAAAATAAGATTGATGGTACGGAACTTTATCATTATGCCGTCTTCTCTGACAATGTTCTGGCATGTGGAGTGGTCGTTAACTCCACTGTATCTACTGCCAAGGTAAATGTTGATGCCTTTTTTGAAAATGATTTCAATTTTGTTTCTTTCTTTTGATTCAGTTGTTTCGTCGTGAAAAAGGAAACGATCCTAGCAAATTCAATGTTAGTTAATTTAGCTATCAAGTTATTTTTAAGTTTGTGCCCTGGTGGTTTGCTTTGGACAAGTGATGGCCCTCAAGTCCCTTAGTAGTTTCTTCACGGTCATTCTTTACGATTGAAGTGGGTGATTATAGGACGAAGTGGTGAGAACTGAGAATGAACAATTCAACTTGATCTCCTTTTTATCCTTCATTGACCATGGATGCATTTTAGTTGGCATTCCATTTTTATCTCTTTTGAGTGCAATTTTAAGTTTACTTCTCTAAAGCTTTGAGAGAAGAATTATCTTAGATTTTTCAGTTTTAGTTGCTGTAGAGTGCAAAAAAATTTTTACTTGCACAATCATGCAATCAAACCAGTAAGAGCACAAAAAAATGTACAATCATCTTCCATAATGAAATATCTGAGCATCTCTAATAAAACATTTTCCCTCCATCAAGCAATCAAACAAGTAAAAGTGCAAGAAAAGATAAACATATTTCATAATGGAAATGTCAGAGCATCTCTAATAAAACATATTCCCTCTGATTTTGATTACAAGCCAAAGTACTTAACCTCAGACTTATTAAAAATTTAGTTAAATGCATTTAATCTTCTTTGTTGTGAATTCGTTGAAAAAAATCACACCAATAAAATACTTGATGTGTGGAGCAAAATAATCAAGCAACCAAAACAAGTGGGTGACAGTTATAAACACAAGCAAAAGTAGAAAACAACAGGAGAAAAGAAGAGAGAACACACGAAAATTTGTTTACCCAGTTTCGTCCAATACTGACCTAGTCCGGGGTTCCACTATAATCATGAGTAACTTTACAAAAGAGATATCAAAAGGTTACAAGAATAAGTCTTCAAACCTAATTCTACCCAAAGTCCCAATCTCTTCCCTCGACCAAGAGACTCGATCCTAATAGTGTTTCCCAAGGTGAATCAACCCAACCATAGTGTCTCCCGCTTAGAGAAACCTCTCTAAACCCTAGTTTGTTGTTTGTTTCTAAACCCTTGTTTTCAGACTCTACCTCAAGGTTTACATCTGATACAAGGTCTATATTTATAATAAAAGTATCCCTCAAAAAACTGGAACAAATCTAATCCCGAAAATACGTTTCTGTTTTATTTTTTGCTGGCAAAATCGAGCCCCGATTTTGCTCTTTGGCCACCGATTTTTTACGTGAAGAAAAGGCTGAAAAACACAGCCAAATTCAGGCCCCGGACTGCACAATTCGGGCCCCGATTTTGGCAGTTTCCAGAAACTCCAATTTTGAGTCACTTTCACAACATTCTTGATCTCATAAAAAAACGTGCATTCTCAAAAGTGTCATTCATAGGAACTTGTTTCATGAGAATTAGAGTCATTGGAAAATAAAATTTGTACTAATTTAGGGTATTTTAGAATGGCATCATTTAATATAGTGAGTTTAATTAAATGTTCTTATATTTGAGACCACCAAATATGAGTATTTTTTCCCTATATTCAATACCATACAAAATAATCTTTGAGGTACCTCCTTTCTTTTTTGACATTTAACAATTTCTCAATTTCTTTACTGCTCTTGAAGAACTATCTTATAACTATTGTTACACTAAATTTATGAAAGTGTCTAAATTTTAGCAAATACAAGAGACACAAGATTGGAAAGCTATATTAGATCTACTTAGAAGTATTAAGTCTGTATATATAGTGGCAAGAAAGCTTGACAATGACTTTTAAATTGCAGGAACAGGAAAAACTTGTTTTTCATATAGTGACAAATTCACTCAACTTTCCTGCAATCTCAATGTGGTTCTTATTAAACCCTCCTGGAAAAGCCACCGTCCACGTACAAAACATAGACAATTTTGAATGGCTGTCCGAGTACAATACATTCAAGAAACAAAATTCCAGTGATCCAAGATATACTTCTGAATTGAACTACCTCCGTTTCTACCTGCCAGATATCTTCCCCACTATAAATAAGATTTTGTTGTTTGATCATGATGTGGTGGTGCAACAAGATCTTAGCACACTATGGAATATTAACATGAATAGAAAAGTAATTGCAGGAGTTGGGACTTGTCAGGAAGGTGAAACTTCATTTCGCAGGATGGATATGTTCATAAACTTCTCAGATCCATACATTGCAAAGAGGTTTGATGTCAATGCTTGCACATGGGCATTTGGGATGAACTTGTTTGATTTGCAGCAATGGAGGCGACATAATTTAACTGGTGTATATCACAAATATTTGCAAAGGGTATGCTTAAATAAAACATTATGATATGCTTATGGTTCTTTTCTCTATGTTTGGTGTAACTAGTTTATACCTGTCCTGTCCCCAAAATATCTGGGTGGGTCCTAGCATTGGTTAAGTAATTTAGACTTTAAACAACCTTTTTTTTTAATGCTTTCACTGTTTCTTGTTAAAGAATAAAATTTAAAGGCGTCTCTCTGTAATTAAAAGTAAGAAATAAGAAAGGAAAAAAATCTGAAACCAAACAGCCACTTAGATTTGTTATCCAAAGCTATGTTTTGGCATCTCTAATTTTGATTCGAATGGGGAATGTGTCGAAGTTACTGTTTAAATTGCATAAGATAGAGCTGAAATGCATATTTTATGTAGTTCTGATGCAATGCTAATCTAATGTGAATTTCTATGGGTAATTAATTGCAGGGTTCCAATATGCCATTGTTTAACACTGGCAGTCTGCCATTAGGCTGGCTCACCTTCTATAACAGGATTATGATTTTGGACAGACGGTGGCACATTCTTGGCCTTGGTTATGACTCGGGCATCGATACAAATAAGATTGAGCAGGCTGCTGTTATACACTACGATGGAATCAGGAAGCCATGGATGGATATTGGGCTGGGAAGATACAAGAGTTATTGGTCAAAATTTATGAAGTCCTTCCACCCACTTTTGCGACGCTGCAATATCCAGGCGTAGCTCAACATCTAAAATTACTCTACTTGGCTGGTCCTGTTTGACTAGTTTGTTGGCACATTGATTGCCTGCATATGCTGTAGTTGATTCTTTCTTGTTCTTGGCAATTCTTGTTGTAAAGCCCTTCATAGGTTGCAGAATTTTCACACACATATTCTTTTAGAAAATTAGCTATTTGTATTAGTGGCACAAAAGATGAAATAAGACTTACAATAGACATTTTAGATGTTTGGAGATGACATTCATTGTTGTGTAAATAATGCATTCCCATGCTCTATTACAGGTTATGCCACCACAGTTTGCCATTAGTTTACGCCAATTTCACATGGACTAGACGTCAAAGTTATGTTTTACTTTGGAGGACAGATTTGCATAAATATTGAAATTATTGCTTTCATTTCAATTGTAGAGTCAATGATGCTTTGTGCTTGTTTTTCCTGTTACATGAAGCTGGAAAGTGGCGGGTATTCAACTACTGTTCGTATAATGTTAATTATATTTAGGAATACTTTTTAGGTTTTTTATATTTAATTTTTGTAAGAATATTGTCACCATCATATTATTTTGACGAAATACTCACAAAACTTCAAACCAGTTACTTTTTCTGTCAAATTAATCATTGCGAAATGTCTTATTTGTTCATGAATTTACTGCTTACTGTCTTCTGGTTATATGGTTGTGCAAGTGATGTATTACTGGACACCACACATATAATGTGACACGTGGATAAAATTAATTGGGTATTTGCAGATATGGATATCTAACAACGTGTTTCATTTTTCATTCTATCCACGCTGTGTGGTGCATAGGTTGACAATGCACCAATGCTAATAAACTAATATTACAACATATTTGCCCATTTGTCTGAATTAAGCAAATAAGTTGCCTATCCATACTCTCATACCTGAATCTACATTCAAGGAAAATGGCAACCATTATTGCTGGCACCTCAACATCTTCAATCATCCGCACAGGTTTTGTGCACAAGCAACCTCTTGGAGTCCCATCCCAGACCATTGTTGGTAAGTTTTTCCTAGTGAATCAACCAACAATTTCATCTTCATCAAATAAAATGACATAGCAATTCATTTCTTTCAAACATAAATTGTATAGGATTGCCATCAATAGCTAAGGTTGGAAGAGTGAGATGTTCCATTGAGGGAAAACCTGATGTGCAAGGAAGCAGGTCAAACATAGGAATGGGAGCATCCTTGATAGCAGCTATCTCTGCTGCAACCTTGTCAAGCCCAGCAGCCATGGCTTTGGTAGATGAGAGAATGAGCACTGAAGGAACTGGCCTTCCCTTTGGACTTAGCAACAATCTTCTTGGTTGGATCTTGTTTGGTGTCTTTGGTCTTATATGGACTCTCTATTTTATCTACGCTTCCTCCCTTGATGAGGATGAAGATTCTGGGTTGTCTCTATAAAACCCCAGAAGGATATGCACCTTAGAAATTGCACAGTTCAGTCCTTTTTTGTTGTATTAAAAAACTATTCCTTGTGTATTTATTCTAAATTCTAATTTCTCTTTTCTGGTACTTTCAAATAGCAGATTCTTTCTTTGTTATGGATTACTCACATGATGTATCAAATCAATTTGTGGGTTCATGGGAGATCAAAGTTAAACAAAATCATTACATCCAATCCAAGTTATAAAAAAAACATAATTAATGTCAATTTAGCAACGAACAACCTGATTTCAATTATTCAGTCTATATATGCTTTATTATACTTGCACATGCCAAATTCTTATGAGTGATTCCCTTAAGCACCGCTGTTTACAAGCACTCATCATTATATTAGTTTCATCAAATGATAATCAGAATGGATAGTACTTATCTTATGGATGGGTGTGTAGGCCATATATAGTGTCAAAATTATGTTAAAATGTTGATGAAATATAAGGACGTCAATGTGAGTTAATGATGAAATTGATTTAGTAAAAAAAAAATTGAGTATTGAATTGGAGAGATGATATGTTTAAGTTTCCAAAAAAGTATCATATGTACGAGTGAGATTCACTTAAGATCCTCAAAATGAAAAATATACAGGGTGTTGGACTTGGATTAGAGGTTCTATACACTCTTTGTGAGAGCCAATCTTTCAGACACCAAGCTACAAATGCAAGTGTGATTTTGTGTGTTCCAAACATTGCAGATTGTCACGTTCATTTGCGTTGACTTCCTAATTAAAAAGGGAGTAAGAGAGTAGAGAAATTATATTGTTCTTGTCAAAACATTAATCAACCTCAAGTGAGGTTGGAGGTGGTAGATCTCTAGCGAACTGCAGTGGCAGTGTTGGACCGTAGGGGAGGAACTATCAAAAGGCACTCCGAATGCAAAGTCAGTCTAAGCATAATATAGTTAAATGAGCAGTAGAATAAGAGATACCTTGATTAGGCAAACTATGATCTTTATATAAGATGTGAGACAGGCTACTTCATGGGCCTTATGACTTTAGATCATAAGAAAATGGGGACAACTTTCATTTGGTAGCGAAAACAATCCCCAAGCGTCGAGCACAAAGGGTGAAGGTGCTCTTAATGATCGAGCGGGCAAACAATTAGGTGCTGAACAACTACATAAAGATGGGAAGAGGTCACAAAAGTTGTATCATTTCTTAGGAAAGCATGGAATTAATATTGTTCCTCTAAGATGACTACACTGTATATTCCTAAAAGAGGCTGAATTCATCATATTTTTTTTTAGCAAAATTCACCATAATGTTGATCAAATTACTTTTGAGCATTAGTATTGCATTAATTCATAGTGTTTATATTGCTACATTGCATTAATTCACCATAAATCTTTACTAATCACTGAACTGACAAAAACTTGTTTTCTCTTACTGCCAAATGACCGAGAGTTTTTGAGCAGAATTCCCAGCTGCAAAATTATGCAGGCCAAACAACGCAGTCCACCCAATGCTCACAACTCCAGCGCGCGCCAAACATAGAGAAGATCTACTATCCACAATTTCACAGAACCAATAACAACTATTTTCTTGATTAAATTAAGAGTACCACTTTATATCTCCAAGCCAAATCTGACTTTATTTAACACCCCATTCCCTAATCAACATTCACCGTTACAACCTTTAAGTTCTGCAAAAATAAGTGGGATGACCTTATGCACCAAGCCAAACATGTCAAAATCATTATAACATTAATCCCACCACAGTCTGGCCGATACACAGACCTCACAACCAAGTCTCTTATCATAACAAAATGCACTCTGCTCCTACCATTTACCCTCTATACACCAAACAAAGCAATGGATTAATATCCGTTGAGCGTCTGAATAGTTGATCTCGGAACTTTATAATCAAAGTCAATTCCAAGACATAAATTTCAGTCGCTCATCAACTATAGGTATCTAAATGACTTTGTCCTGGAAAACTCTCTAATTTCTTGTTTCCCATATTACTCGAACACAAGCAAACCATAGCGAGGAACGACATGATGCACAACTTGGATAAGTATAGTATTATATATTTAATTAACTACTTATTTAGGGAACTGCTTTTTTTTCTTTTTCAAGCGGTATATCAATATGGCACAACAATATTACAAAGACTGATCCTCGGTTGTTATTTTCCATCATCACTCATCCTTATATTCTAACAAACATATAAAAAAGGATTTCTTTCCGAATTACATTTGTAAACACTTTAATGCACATTTTTTGTCTAATACTACAGTAGTATAGCATAATCAGCTTCGGAGAAGATTCAAATGCTCCAACAATTACAGTATGTTACCACTCTATATATATCATTATCAGTTTATCACATGGATCCATTCATTCAATCAACTAGCTTTTATTTATTTATTAGATGAAGAGATGAGTCCTATCTGGGAGAGATAAGGCTCAATGTCTTCATGATGAGTATCTGCAAGTTGTGGGCGTTGAGCCAGCACCCAACGTCCATCTTCGGTCTTCACCATATTCCTATTCAAATCTTGCCTCCAATTTGGTGGCACAGAGTGCTCATCTTTCACAAAGTCACAAGCCTTATTCACCAAAGCAATGTCCCTTTTAGTTGTCGCTTCATATCCACGGTTGCTCCCATGGTACCTGCTCATCATCAAAGTTATACTTTATTAATATTTTGCCCATATATACAAATTTTGCCATTCAAAAATAGTTAACAGTATAATTTTTTTTATATGACACTCAATTATATGATATAATTGAGACTAACTTTGATAAACCGTCAACCAATCATAAACCATATTTCGTATGAATTGGTTGGTAATGTAAACAAATCTTTATATTATCCGCCCATACCAATGAAAACGATAGGCATATGAGAATATATTTTAAAAAACAAGAGCATCCGCATATAGCGCACTCATTTAAATGTTTAAGTGGGTCTCTCATGTATACTTGACCTATTTTATAGTTTTTTAATACCAATATCTAATAAGTATCTAATTTTTCCAACTCGACACCTCATGAAAATTTATTAAATAGGTCTTACCGGTAATTCTATGTCATTATATTTCAAAAACATTTGATTGTTGAATGTTATTTCAAAAGAAATTTTTTTGATTGTTTTTAATTAATTTATTAAGTTGGGTTTATGAAAAGAGAAATGATATTTTGACAACCACTTTTTGACAACTTTTGGACAACTTTCTCTCTCATACTCACATGATGTTGTTATCCTCTCTCTTACTTTTTCTCTCTCCATTGTTTTTGACCAATAAGAAGTGAGAAAAACAAGGTTGTCAACAAAGTTATCATCAAATGGATGTCAAAATATCATTACAATTATGAAAAAGTGAAAAAAGAGGGTCCTTTTAAAGGTGTCATCCTCTATAAACACAGCCGAATTATCCACTCCACAAAGACATCCGAATTATCCACTCTAGAGAATGTGTCTATTTTGTTTGATATTAAATAGATGAATTATCTACCATGTTCTTTCTATAACATAATATAACAGTAAAATTTAATTGAATCTCTATAAACTTTTGTCATTACCTAGTACGCAGTAATTAAATTTCAGTTTATTAAATAACTGGCAGAAATAAAAATAATTGTTAAAGTAATACTACTCATTTATTTAACTCTTCTATACAGATTAAATAAAATATAGGTAGTAATTTAATTGTTAAGTAAACACTCGCATTTTTTTTTGTGATTTAATATCTAAGGACGGTGACCTATGATAGGTCCGTAAGGGGACCTCTTTCTAGTCCTGAAGATCATTGTTGCGTGTTAAAGTGTCTAATTGGTCATGGTCCCCCTCAAACCCCCGGACACGATAGATAACGATCGATAAATTTTTTTAGCCATTCACACAAGAGAAATGATATGAGTTTCTAATTCACAATAACAATTTTGACAATATAGGGTATTGTCATAAAAGTAAAAGGAAAAAAAGATTCAAAACATGATGCTTTTACAAAAATATACCTTATATTCATAGGTTGTTAAAATAGTTGTTGCAACATAGATGCTCATATATTATTTCTCGGAAAATATTTGGGTGACTTTAGTGTATTTTATATGAAAGAGTGTCATAGATAAATAATTAAAATAAATTATTTTGATGAAAGATAATTATTGATTAAAAAAGAGATAGAGACAAAGTCATCAAAATCACTAAACACAGAGTCATCGAAGTGCAACCCAATTTCTAATTGATTTGGAATGAGGATTTGCATTTTTGGTATGTATATATGATTTAATCAAATTTTATCGTTCATCATACTTCACATTTAACTAATTTTTAAGAAAAATGTTTTTTACAAAATCAAATCATTCAAAGTCAATTTTTGTTAAGGCATAACCGAACAAACTTAAACTCAAATATCATTGAACTATAGTATATTACAGTAATTAATTGGCGTCTTTGCCAATATTACCTCCTCCCTTAATATTTTTTTATTTCAAATCATTTTATTATTATTTAAAAACACGCGATTTATCATGCTCGTTAAATATTGTGACAACGTATATCTTTTTTAGTCATGGATCAATGCACCATTGGATATGCATATGTTATAATTTTTTATGATGATGTACATAAATTAAATATTTAAAATATACATTTATATTTTTAAAAATGTTTATTACCTATCATCAATCAAAGAAACTAGAGATGCACATGCAAAATACGTGGTTGGACTAATTAAGTTGATGACAGAAAGACTTACCCATCGAGTATGTGCAAGTGGGCCTCCAAGTTATGAGCACATGCAGCATCAGCATTAGGATTCAAAAATGGAGAAATCTTGTGGTCCAACTCTAACTCAACTCCAACATGAGTGTAACACCATGGAATATCAATATCCTCAGCAAACTTTAATAACCACTCAGGCGATTTCTCATTAATAAGAAACCCTGGTGACTTTGGCACCATATCATGCTTATTATGAACCCTCAAAATCTTAACCCCTAAATGTTTCTCCAATCTCCCTTTAAATTTCACGTTCCCAACCCTAGGTCCAGAAAATGAAAAAACAGAAACATGGATTTTTTCACCATTTTCCCTAACATTTAACCGTGTTTCTGCTATATCAAACGCACTTAATGTTGCCATAGCACTCCCTAAACTATGTCCCGTTAACGTAATACTAACTTCTTCATTAGGAAATTTCTCTAACAACCTTTTCACTTCTCCTAAAACTTGTTCTCTAGCAGAATATTTGCAATAACCGTCTTTTGTTTGTCTATCGGTGTACATATCAAGAAAACCTGCTTCTACTCGAACATCGTTGTCTGGACAAGGAATGTCTTGGTAAATAGGTTTAAGAAAATTTTGAAGATTGGCTACCCATTCAACATGAGTCACAGTACCTCGCCAAGCAACGACGACGTCTCTACGACCTGTAGTTCCAAACATAAACATCGTTAGGGAAAACTCGTTATTTTAATTAAGAGTTCATTTGCAAAATATTTTTTCCTATATAAAGTATACAAAGAAATTGGTCAAGTGAAGTTGCATATAGTAGTTCAAATTTTGGACTAAATACATAAACTTTTTTTTACCAATTATTTCTTATATTTGATATATAGTGGAGGGAGTAACATCCACTCAAAAATATTTTGGAAACGTTAATCCACACACCTATCTGTTTTGTTGTTTCATCGTTTGAAACGGCTATGTATCCCATCCAATTTGCGTGTTCGCTCCAATATTTATCTGGCCATCGAGATTTCTTAAAGAAATCTGGGACGTTAACATTTGCTGTGGCGTAGAGGTAGCGTGTCACGTCATACCCTATGTGTGGAAGATCTAACGATGGGAAAAATTCAAGGTGTGGGTGTTTGCAACTACCACAATATTTTGAATATGGATCAAAATCAAATGCATCATAACAGGCTTGGGACATCTCTCCATAACGGATTAGTTCAGATCGCATTATTGGATCCATTGGATTCAAAAGGCCAACCCAATCATCTTCACCGTGGATTTTGCGCCATGCCTTTTCGATTGGTAGTTCAGTAAGTTTTGATGATTGTTTTGTGGGTTGTGATTGGAGTTGTGTGATGGTGTTGGATTGGGTTGTGGTGCATTTTGTGGTGAGTTTTTTTGTTGTTAGGGTTATTGGTTGTGTTGTTTGGAATTTGAGGTGGTTGGAGTTGGATCCGAAGAAGAAAGTGGATTCGGATTTGGGAAAGGCTATGAGCATGTTTGAGATTGATACAGCCATGTTAGAGTAAGAATGAAGATGGAGTTGGAGCTAGAGTCTTCTTGAATTGATTAAGTGAATAAAAAAAGGATGTATGGTGTGCTATTTATAGAAAAATAATAATGGTTCACGTAATTTATTATTTAGAAAATCTGTTTTGTGATATGACGATGACATCTCCTTTGATCTCGTAAAGTTAATAGTAGCAGTATGATAAAAAAAAAATTAAATTAAATTGGATGTTAAAAGTTAAATCCGCGCACATGTTTAGCTTCCGGACAAGGACAAAGCTTCCGTGCATGCAGATGGAATTCCTCTAAAGCAAGAAATAAACGTGAACTATTTTACTTTAATTTCGTACTACTTTTTATTTTTATTTTATCATGTATGATTAAAGGCAATGGATGGCAAGATAATGCTTTTAGTTTAGGACTAGTACTCCTATATTGCAAATGCAATTAATCAATCACCTTCGAGTTTATGATCAAAGCACTATTGTACAAAAATTGACATCAAGTTAATTGAAATATATGAAGGTTAAAATGGACCACACCATAACACTACCAATTAAAAGTTAAATTACAATTGTCTTGTTGGCCTTAGCTTAGGTTAGTGTTGCTTTGAAGTTTGGTTGTATATCCGTACACCGTATGTAACTCATTCAAAAATTGATTTTATTTTTAAATAAATTAATAAAGAAATATAATATGACATTGTATTTTTTTTTTGTTGAGAAAATATGACATTGTATTATTATTGAACCAAGCATTATGGTACCAATGTATTTGCATGGAAATATAAATAATAAAGGATCATAAAATGCTTTAAGTAAGTTTTATTTAATAAACTTTTGTCATGGAAATAAATATGAATGCAAATGACCGAGTATGGACTTGAGATAGAGCAGGGCATGGCAGTATCAGATTCATTCAGAAAGACAGAAACACGCCCCCACGAATCAGGATGTTGTTATAAATAATATAATAACTGGTGCGCGGTTCACGTGGAATAGTGTGACTAATTTTTATGAATGTTTTATTTATTGAAAGATATATGAAAATTGTTTTTTGACAATGAATATTTCCTTTTGACACAAGTAAATGACGTTTTTACCCCAACGGTAGTTTACTACAGTTTGAAAAACCGCCGGCAGTTAACTGCCGCTGGTGCCAGCGGTAGTTAACTACCGCTGAATTCATCCTCCTCACAACTTTCTCATTTTTTTCATTCCATTTTTTTCTTCATTTTTCTCCAAACCGAAACTCTCTCAATTCAATATCCACAACAAAAACTTTATGCATACAAAATCAAAATACAAAGAAACCACAATTGGATGTGTTTCCAATTGAATCACAAATAACATAGCCCATATTCTTTTCCACAAATTCTTTTCCAATTGGATGTATATTGATTTTTTTGGGCCAAATTTTGTACTGTTGGAGGAGAGAAGAGAAGGAATTGAATCATATGGGATTTCAATGGGTCCATCTCCTCCTTCTGTTGTGATTGTTGTGGTGATATCAGCAAGCCATGCGAGTGATGATGAAGTTGAAGGAGGAATGGCTGAAATTGAAGAAGAATAAGAAGAAATGGGTTTTAATAATTGTTGTTAAAATAATTGAACAATAACCATAAAGGATTGCAGATGTAATAAAGAGATCGAGATGGAGTGCGACAATTAGAAGCACGTAAACACAATAGATCGTTACTAGAATTGATCAAATCAACATGCTTATGGATATGAACAATGGTAATCATACTTCTTGTATTCCGTTATCCAAATATTAGAAAAATTTGCTATATACATGCTCCACGGTGGTTAACTACCGCTTGAGCAAATTTTTTTTTTTTTGTGCTGTATACTTGGAACGGTAGTTAACTACCGCCGAATCAATCCAGCGGTAGTTAACAACCGATGGGGGTAAAAACGTCGTTTACATGTGTTATTATGAAGTTTTAAATGTTAGAAAAGCAATTTTCAAGATATTAAATAAATAGTAAATACAAATAGGCATCGTGCCGAAAAAGGAATGAATCATTTTTCTGAGGCTTTATCCATTGCAATACCGGAATGTTCGGTTGCTGGAACTAAGAACAGGGTATGAAAAGAAAGAGAAACACGTAAAGAAAGTTTAAGAATTCTTTAAAAAAAAAAAAAAAAGGAAAATGATATTTCTAAGGAGAGATAGGTGTAGCAAAATTTTCCCGACACAACTGGCAAGTGTTTATTGCATGGTGTATTGTGATAAATAGTGCATTGTGATGTCATCATGTACTTAACTCAGTGGGTAGGAGCAATGCATAATATATGCAAGGATTAGAATTCAAACCCAACCACCATAAAAAAATAGTGCATTGTGATTGTCTGCTCTTTATTATTGTAGAGATCATGATACTTCCTTTTTAAAGATATAACACCGCTAAAAGAATAATAATAAACATGTCACAAATATATTTAACAAAGAAATAAAAAAATAAAAAAAAAAACAAGTTACTTTAGCTAGGTAGAAACCAAGTTACTTTTAAAGGGAACTTGATGGATGTAAGTGGCCTAGTTTCACAATTTGATGCATTAAGGATGCTTGGAGAGTGTACGTTGGTCTAATGCACATTTTTTTCACTAATACTATACAGTAGTATAGCATATACTCAGCTTCACATTCAAATGCTCCAAAAATTACAGTATTCAATCAACTAGCTTTTATTTATTTATTAGATGAAGAGATGAGTCCTATCTGAGAGAGATAAGGCTCAATGTCTTCATGATGAGTATCTGCAAGTTGTGGGCGTTGAGCCAGCACCCAACGTCCATCTTCGGTCTTCACCATATTCCTATTCAAATCTTGCCTCCAATTTGGTGGCACAGAGTGCTCATCTTTCACAAAGTCACAAGCCTTATTCACCAAAGCAATGTCCCTATTAGTGGTTGCTTCATATCCACGGTTGCTCCCATGGTACCTGCTCATCATCAAAGTTATACTTTATCAATATTTTGCCCATATATACAAATTTTGCCATTCAAAAATAGTTAACATAAATTTGTTGCTTTTGATTCATAGGTCGTGGGGAAACATGATTTAACTATTGCTGCCAAAATTATAAACATTATTCTTCAAAAAAAAAAAAAAAATTATAAACATTAAAATAATTAACTACAAGTTTCATTTTTTACACCATCAACAAATCACAAATAATCTTTTGTATCATTTTTAAATAACGTCAAATATTTCTTTTAAATAATTTAATGAAAAAGTCTTTACACTTTTAAATGATACTTTTTTTTAGAATGATACATTTTTTTGGTCAAGTAGCCTAGTGACTGGAGCTCACACATTTTAAATATGGAGAAGTGGTGTGTCTGGGGTTCGAACCCCCTGCCCCTTCATATATTATGCATTTGTCCCTGACAACTGAGCTAAGTTCACGGGGACTTAGAATGATACATTTAATTATTAAGTAATAGTCATCTATTTAACACTTCTACAAAGATTAATTATAAAACATAGCTAGTAATTTTATTTGGTAAAACATTAGTAGTAGTTTTTTTTATTGCTTTGATACAAAATATCATTGCTAAAAAATCCTATTAAAAAATCAAATACTCACAATCTTTTTTTGTGACTTATATTTAACTTAAGACAGTGACCGTGAAGTGGATAGGTCGGAATGGAGGTCTCTTTGTGGTCCCTTTTTTTTTTACACTATATATGTCTGGTCCTGATCATCGTTGTGTGTTAGTGTTAATGTTAAAAACATGATTTGATTTTCAATTCTACTGGTTTCACTCAACCACTAGACGCCATAAATAACGAAAAACATTTGTTCGGTTTTGAAATAGGATTCTTGCCGGACAACTGGTCCCCTTTTATGTGCTTTCTGCTCTAAACTTTGTAATCATTTTTACCCCATAATCTTTTTGCTTAAAAAAAAATAAAAGATGTCTCTATAATTTGTTAAAAAAAAAAGATTGTATTTGTACCCCCATATTTAAATTTTTTAGTTTGAATTTATTTCAAAAAAAAAATAAAAAAATAGTATTAAAATTTGGATTTTTCGATCTTTCAACAACTCATTGGGCTTACTATTCAAGGGGTAAAAAAATTTAACTGAAGAAAGAATAAAAAGTGATTCCAAATATAAAAATATGGTAGTGTTGACATAAATTAATTCTATCTTGAAAAATAATAATAGTTATAAAATTATTTTTAAATATTTCTAAAAATGGTAACTGTAGCTCCTATCAATCAATTCAATCGAAGAAAGTAAAGATGCACATGCAAATACGTAATTGGTCTGTTTGAGTTGAAAACAAAAAAGACTTACCCATCGAGTATGTGCAAGTGGGCCTCCAAGTTATGAGCACATGCAGCATCAGCGTTAGGATTCAAAAATGGAGAAATTTTGTGGTCCAACTCTAACTCAACTCCAACATGAGTATAACACCATGGAATATCAATATCCTCAGCAAACTTTAATAACCACTCAGGCGATTTCTCATTAATAAGAAACCCTGGTGACTTTGGCACCATATCATGCTTATTATGAACCCTCAAAATCTTAACCCCTAAATGTTTCTCCAATCTCCCTTTAAATTTCATGTTCCCAACCCTAGGTCCAGAAAATGAAAAAACAGAAACATGGATTTTTTCACCATTTTCCCTAACATTTAACCCTGTTTCTGCTATATCAAACGCACTTAATGTAGCCATAGCACTTCCTAAACTATGTCCCGTTAACGTAATACTAACTTCTTCATCAGGAAATTTCGCTAACAACCTTCTCACTTCCCCTAAAACTTGTTCTCTTGCGGAATATTTACAATAACCGTCTTTTTTGAGTCTATCGGTGTACATATCGAGAAAACCTGCTTCTACTCGAACGTCGTTGTCCGGACAAGGAATATCTTGGTAAAGAGGTTTAAGGTAATTTTGAAGATTGGCTACCCATTCGACATGAGTAACGGTTCCTCGCCAAGCAATAACAATGTCTCTGCGACCTGTTAGTTTCAAACATAAATAACATTAGGGAAAACTAATTTTTTTTAACCAAAAGTTCATTTGCAAAATATATTTTCCGATCTCAAAATATACTCATAAATTGATCAAGTGAAGTTGATATATTTAGTTCAAATTTTGGACTAAATACATCAATTTTCTTTGACCAATTATTTCTTATATATATTTAATACATGCATGAGGGAGTAACATTTAGTCAAAAGTACATTTGTAAACGTTAATCACACACCGATTTTTTGTGTTGCTTCATCGTTTGAAACGGCTATGTATCCCATCCAATTCGCGTGTTCGCTCCAATATTTATCTGGCCATCGAGATTTCTTAAAGAAATCTGGGACGTTAACATTTGCTGTGGCATATAGGTAGCGTGTTACGTCATACCCTATGTGTGGAAGATCTAACGATGGGAAAAATTCAAGGTGTGGGTGTTTGCAACTACCACAATATTTTGAATATGGATCAAAATCAAATGCATCATAACAGGCTTGGGACTTTTCTCCGTAACGGATTAGTTCGGATCGCATTATTGGGTCCATTGGATCTAGAAGTCCAACCCAATCATCTTCACCGTGGATTTTTCGCCATGCTTTTTCTATGGGAAGTTCGGTTAGTTTTGATGATTGTTTTGTGTTTTGTGATTGGAGTTGTGTAATGGTGTTGATTTGGGATGCGGAACATTTTGTGGTGAGTTTTTTTGTTGTTAGGGTTTGTGGGTTTGTTGTTTGGAATTTGAGGTGGTTGGAATTGAATCCGAAGAAGAAAGTGGATTCGGATTTGGGAAAGGCTATGAACATGTTAGAGATTGATGCAGCCATGTTGGAGTGAGAATGAAGATGGAGTTTGGAGCTGGAGTCTTGCTGAATTGAGTAGGCAAATAAAAAAGAATATGGTATGCTATTTATAGAAAAATAATAATGGCTCATGTAATTCCTTTATTTTAAAATCTGTAAAATAAAAAAAAAAAAAAAAAGTAAAACTGGAAAATAAAGATCAAAATGATCAAATGTCTGATTTTCTATGGCACGTGATATATTTTTGATTTTTTTTTTTGTTTGGAAAAAGTCTAGTGGGTCAATAATACACCTACCAAATAATGAGAAGGGAGGAAGCAAGTTTAAACCTTTGCCCGACATAATAATTGTCGCTATTTGATTGCATGATACTTATATTTGTTGCGATATTTTAAAAATTACATCCCGGTCACTATTATAAGCAAAAATCTACATTTTAGATTATTCAATGAGAAAGTAGTATTAGTTGTTTTTAGGGAGAAAAAGTAATAATAATAATAACAACATATGTTTTATAATCAATACTTAATAAATCCCTCAAAAAAAAAATCAATACTTAATAAAAAAAAATATAAATAGATATTAAAGACTATGCAATATCAATTTTTTTTGTGGTGGCCGGGGTTCGAACCCCGGACCTTGCATATATTATGCATTGTCCAAACCAACTGAGTTATGCTCACGCGGACAGACTATGCAATATCAATTGTTCGAAACAATTCAAGTTCGATATTTTGGTAGAATAATTTTTTTTCAAACTTTACTTATCTCTCGATCGAATTTCAAATTACAAAAGTAATTTTTCCCTAAAATTTGGAGGGTTATGAACGAGATTATAACTTACTTATCAGTTTAATGTTTTTCTTTATAATAACAATCAATCAATTTGTCAACACTTTAAATAAAAAAAAAAACTAAAAAGGATAATTACAGATTTTTTCAATGTTTTCAGCAACTTGTGATATGATGACAAACAACACGTCCTTTTTTTTTGTTATATGATGACGACATGTCCTTTGATCTCATAAAATTTAGTTTTTGTCAAATAGTTTACGGCTGAAAATTCATTTGTTAAAGTAAATAAGTGTTTAGTTGAAAGTTTATTTGTTAAAGTGAATAAGTTTGGTGTCCAGAGTTCTAACTCGAACTCATGCATATATTATGTAATGTCATTAACAACAGGGTCAAGTTTATGGGGACGTACGATCTATAAAGTTAACAGTATGTAACAAATAAAAAATTAAATTGGATTATTTTAGGGTAAATTATAGTGGACGTTCAAAGTAAAATCCGTGCACATTTTTTTAGCTTCTGGATAGAGCTTCCGTGCATGCAGATGGAATTACGCAACTAAATAAACGCGAACCATTTTAGTTTAGTTTCTACTACTTTCTCCTATATTGCAAATGCAGTTAATCACCTTTGAGTTTATTGTACAAAAATTGGCATCAAGTCATTGGAATATATGGAGGTTAAAAGAGGACCACAACACTATCAATCAATTAAAACAATTGGCAATGACCTGAACTAATTTACAAGAATAAAAGCATCATATTCGGAAGAAAGAAAGAAAAAACTATTTTAAATAAATGGAAAGAGGTGAATTTTTAGATACCTTAAAGCAAGGTCGGTCTAGCATATATTGAGGTCTAAGACATTTTAATGAGATTCTTTTAAAGGTTATAATAATACTTTGGTAAAATTATTTTATTTTAATTTTAATCAAAATTTTCATACTTTTTAAGATACAAAATCATATACTAAACTAACGTAATCAATGTTACTTTTAGATAATATTTTATTAATTTTAATAGAATATGAGGTTTTTTTTATCAAGTAGATTTTTATTGAAAGTAGAATATGAAGCCTCTTTATCAATTAATTTTTCTAAAAATGTTTGGTTTAAGATGATTGTCTTGGTAACCTAATCTTTGGGTCAACCCCACTTTGAAGTTAGATTGAATATCGGACATCAGTATCATGTAGACAAACTCATTCATAATTTGATTTAATTTTTAAATAAATTAATATCCAAATATGACATGATTTACATTTTTTTTTTTTGAAATAATGACATGATTTACATTATTGAACCAAACTTCATTCATATCATTGTGTTTATGATGAAAATATAAATAAATGATCGTAAAAGTTACAAATCCGGGTACATATTAGAATTAACCTCGTGAATACTGTATTCACAACTAAGTGAGTGATAAAAGATAAAAAAATAAAAACACAAACAAGCCTAAAATTAATTTAAATGAAAACACTTCTGTCCTAGAAATGAATATGAATTCAAATGACCGAGTACTATTGACTACTAACATACAGTAGCACAGCCACATACATCAGATTCAGAAACACGCCCCCACGTATCGTGAGGTTGTAATAAATAATATAATATAATATAATAATTGACGCATGATTCACGTGGAGTAGTGGACTGTTTTATTCGAGTCTTTGTCGATTGTGAAAAGAGAAACACACACCGAAATAGTTTAAGAAAAGATAAACATTTTTTCAAAAGTAATAAAAATAAACATGTCACAGATATATTATTATCCACACATTATCCTATTATCCACTTAAAAATTTACGCTACAATTATCCCACATTTATGATCACATGCATCATGTAACTACCTAGTCAAGTTATGTCTTTCTTTGAGTTGACGATAAGTCACGTAGGGAAATGTTAACCAGTGCCACTAGTTAAGGACCATAAATAGTAACTATTTATGAAAATGTGTGTATTCAATGCATTGGAAATTGATATATTTAACTTTTTTAAAGAACAATTTCTTATTTTAGAATGCTTTCGTTAACAAGACCCATAATTTTATACTCTCCGTTTTAAAATGAGTATCGTTTTAACAAGAAAAATTGTTTCAAAATGAATATCAATTTCAGTTTCCAATAAAATAATAATTTTTTCTTTTCAATTATACCCTCCAATTATATAAACTACTCTAAACTCTAAAATATTTTTTTTTCTTTAATGAAAAACAAACCAATAGTCGATTAAGATAATTTGGTAAAATAACATCTCTCTTTATTTTAATTAATGTATTTCTTAATATGTGTGTAAGAACTTTAAACGACATTCGTTTTAAAACGGACGGAGTACTGCGTTTTTTGTAACATCAATTAAGGCAAATTTACATAACATAGGTTATTTGAATACACGTTGTTTCAACTAATCCAACCAAAATTACAACACAATTTAATAAAGGGAAATGTTAACGAGTGCCTCCGGGGCACTCTTTAAGACCTTAAAGAAGTACTCCCTTCGTCCCTCAATAGATGACCTAGTTGACAATATACATTATTGACTTGACATACTTTGACTATATTTTTCTACTAATTCACAAAGATAAATAATATCATGTAAGATGTTGTTGGATTCGTCTCAATGAATACTTTTTAAATATTAAATTTTCATAATTTTTTTTAGTAGAGAATTGAAGATATCAAAGATAAAACATATGCATTGGTACGTGTGTCGGAGTCAACTAGGTCATCTATTGAGCGACGGAGGGAGTAACTTTTTTTGAATTTTTTTTGTAATTAATGCATTGGAAATTGAAACATTTGACTTTTTTTTTTTATAGAATAATTTCTCCTTTTAGAATGCTTAAAGAGTGCCCCGGAGGCACTCGTTAACAAGATCCTTTAATAAATACTCCATATAGTCACATTTATAAGTAAAAAACAACTTTTTAGGTACATTTAATAATTAATGTATCTTACATATAAATGTGACCGGATACATTAATTATTCAACGCACCTAAAAAGTCATTTTTTGCTTATAAATGTGACCGGAGTGAGTATATATTATTGGGATAGTTAAAAGTAAAATATACTTACTTATTTAAATAAAATTTAAAAAAATGGGGTGGCCCTGCTAATACAAAATGACCCATAAACCCATAATCCTCACCGCTCATAGCAGGACAAGGGACCTCGTTTATGTCTCACCGCACATGAGCGTATCACGTCTAATTTGAACTCTACCTAGTTTGTTTTGGAAAATATGAATTCTAGAAGTGATTGCTTTCTTTATAAACATAAATTTGTTTCCTTCATAAAAATATTGATTCCAGAACTATTTGTTATCTGTTCAAATAATCATTAAGTATATATATGTGAATAAGTTGTTGAATGAATATTTTTTTTTGTGTATGAAGATTCATTCTCAATTAGTTTGAATTGAATGTTTTGTTTATAACATGATTATGATGTTTGAGTTTATTGTTATTAAGTTTTCTACGATAATATTTTGTCTTTTTTTTTTTGTGATCAAAGAGGGTAACTCCCAAGAAGAAAACAAACAAACTACAAAGCTACAATAACATTCCTTAGACATGCATGTTCCAGATATATCATCAAAAAAGAGATTTTAGAGCTCCCTATGAGAAGACTACAAAATTCTTAAATCACAGGAACTCTGATTGAAATTAAAATTAGCCAACCAATCAACACAATTGTGTCACTCGCGCCACGCGTGCTTAAAAGCAACATTGCCATGTAAGATAGTGAGATTCTGAATACGGAGGACCAAGATAGAGGTGTGTTAGTTAAGCTTATAACTCCTTGTTATCATAACGATTAGAAACTTGGAGTCACTATCAACTATGAGGTGAGTAAAACATTCCTTATTTGTCATTTGCATTCATGCGTACATACCCCATATTTCAGCAAGAAGGGCATCCAATTCTTTGAGTATAACCCTATAACCAACTACCATTTGAGTCTCGAAAAAGATCACTACAACACGCAAATCTCATAGAATCCTTGTAAGCTCCATGATAATTAAACTCTCTTTGAGAATACTTTCAGCCAGTGTAAAGTCTTCAGCTGCCTATGTCTTCCCATTAAAAGAGGCTGCTCACATCTATCAATCAATCTAGCCATCATAAGAATCACCTGGGATGGATTATTGGGGTGTTGAAAGCCCTTTTCTAAGATGCATTTGTTTCTCCAAGTCCAAATATGCCAACACGCGACTATGAAAGTAGATTGCCAACTCCCATCTTGTTCTCCAAAGTCTTTGTTATTCATGTGGTTGAAGATCTAATCCCTACGATTAGAAAGAGAAAAGAAATTAGTAATTTGTTTAAAACTAACTAGCCTAAATCAGGTGCGGGTTGCATAGACAAAATCCCTAAAAGTGTGGATGAGTGTGTCATCCCCATTCCTAAAATTAGAACAAATAGGAGAAACTCCCACATTTCATTCGCTTATACAAATATTGGTTAAGAGATGATCATGAGCCGCAATCCACATGAAAGTTTGTCGTTGGTTGATAGGAGAACAATATTTTGTCTTAATCATGCATTTTGGAAATATTTCATGGTATGTTTGTTGTTTTTGCTTTTATGACCTATTTGTAAACACGTTGTTATACACACATTAGTGTGATTTTTGTGAGTTTGTCTTCTCATTTAAGGGTTGCCAAGTGAGCTTATGGTTACTCTGCTACAAAAAAGGCTGATTATGCCTACACATGTGGGTAATGCCTTGTAAATTAAAGACTTCTTCCATTAAAAATTACTTCATCCGTCTCACAATAAGTGTCATCCTTTCCTAAAAAAAAATTGTCTCAAATTATTTGTCTCTTTTACAATATCAATACATTTATTACTTTCTTTTTTCACTAACATACCCTTATTTATTGCATTTCAATCATTTATAACTATTCCACTAACCATAATTAATAAGGATGTTTTAGTAAATAATGCACATTTTACCGTTAAAATCAATATTATTAATCATTTCTTTAATAACCGTATAAAACTCAAATAATTTAGTTTGTCTTACTTTGACCTTTACTATATCTTTAGCTACAACAAAAGATTATCACTTGTTTTATTTTCTTTTTTTATCTAGAAGTGATTGTTGCTTATAAAAAATAAAAAAGCATCACAGGAGAAAAATAAGAATAAGACCCAAATTAATGAATGCTGTCATGAGACACCAAATTATCTTTGCCCATTACCAAAGATACGCGTTTTTGAAGTTAGTTTTAAGATAAAGCGGTAAAATTATAAAAAAAATTCGCCGTTGCCGGGGATCGAACACGGGTCACCCGCGTGACAGGCGGGAATACTTACCACTATACTACAACGACCTTATTGTTCATTCTTCCATTTTTAACGTTCTTATATAATTTAATCTAATCTAATGACAACAGATTTTTAATCTTCTGCATGTTTGTTAAAATGTTCAGTTTCACCATTGTTGAAGGAAGCTTCAAAATTTGATTGAGCAAATGGAAGTAACCTTCTCATCAACGACGGCAAAATGTATAGCACTTCTCTTAAATTGTATGAACCATTTTGAATTTTTTATTTGATTTCTTAATCGATAACTTCCCTCGTCGCAGTTCATTCGTTGCCGATAACAAAATCAAACACTCGCGATCGAAATCCGGGTTCACTCTCCATCGCACAGCGTAAAAAATTCGTGCAATTATCATTTTCTTCAACATGCTTTCTCACTAACAAGAGTAATAATCTCTTCAAGGTATCGGAAATTGATTCATATCAAATTCATATTATATCAAAAAGTTACATACAATAATTCATTTGCATGTTTGAGATTCTAAATGCGGTGAAGGTGATGTTAATTCTGTTTTCGTATTTCGTACCATTTTTTCGCGGTCACAGGTTTTATCTGCTGAAAAGGATCATGTTCAAGTTGTAGAGGGAAGGTAAACTCTTTTTTTTTTTTTTTTTTACTTGTTTTTATTTACTAATTGTTTCGCGTTTTGTTGTAACATTAATTTTATTGCTTTGCAGTGGTGTTGATGAGATATATGATACATTGGTTAGACGAATTCTGCCTCCAGCGTCAGTGTCGTTAAATCCTAATTATAAGTAAGTTCTTACTTTTGGAGTTATGAAAGCTAAGCTAGTAAAATTGGTTATGAGTATTGAATATTGATGTCAAATGTTAAATGTATGTACCATCCTTTTGTGTGCTGTTGAATATTATCAGTGATGTCAATTGCTAATAGCATAAACAAACAGTTTGTTCAAATTCCGCTACACAATAGTGCAATAGAGCCGCTATAGTTGATATTTGACAGATGACAACATTATATACTGAATAGCGTACTACACAGCAATATCGATTTGTTCAACATCCACCACCGCGTTATAACGCTATAGCGACAACACAGGCTATTCCTTAATATTAGTTTAATCTTCCTAGTATCTATGTTGCTTGTCAGATTTTTTGTTGGCCTGGCTGGTCCACCTGGTGCTGGAAAAAGCACCATTGCGCATGAAGTAGCCAAACGCATAAACAAGCTTTGGCCAGAGAAAGCTTCATCCTTTGACTCTCAGGTTCAACCTCCTGATGTCGCTATTGTGATTCCCATGGATGGTTTTCATCTTTATCGTTCTGAACTAGATGCTATGGAGGTCAGTGTCCTTCTGTTGCATACAACTTTAGTTATTCATTTAACATTATTCCCAGTACATTTCATTGTTCATATAAATGACCTAGAGTTGATAAGTTGAAGTAATCAAATCATGTGTTGCTCAAAGTGAAATAATTGATTGCTACACTGTCATTTTCCATGTGATAAAGCAACAGAGTTGGGATAGGAACATGTTATGAAGTTTTGTTTATTGATTTCTTTCCCTGTAGACTAAATTGATGTTACATTCAGTTCAGACTATTATTGAGAAGTTTTGTTAATACTTGATAGAAGTTATACCTCTCTTCCATACAAAAAATATTTGTTGTGTTAGCTACTTGAAGTACACTATAAATAAATACTAATGAACAAGAATCGATATTTATCATCATGAGAAATCATAATGCTGACATCTTAAGTGATTTTTTTGATAATAGAATCCTGAGGAAGCACATGCCAGAAGAGGAGGTGAGGTACCTCTTCATATAACCCATCAATTTCAAACACCATTCTTAGAAAAGCATTAATCTTTGGATTGGTATATCAGCTCCATGGACATTCAATCCCACGCGACTGCTTACCTGTCTCAAGAATCTGAGAGTTCATGTAAGGCTTACGAGTTTGTAATGGTATTATCATTGTTGTTGGTGTAATTATAATTATTATTATTATCATTATTATTATTATTTCCTGTAGGTTGAAAACTTTAGAATTGTTTATTTGACCATGACACTTTCCCCTCTAAAATAATGTGATTTATCTCTAAGGGCCAATTCTATGGTAAATCTAGGATGCACATAATAACTGTAAGCATCTATGCATTGACATAGTTCTAATCTGCTTTGTTTTATTGCATTTTGGTGAAACATAATTCTTCAGGGATCAGTTTATGCACCATCATTTGACCATGGTGTTGGAGATCCAGTGGAAGATGATATCTTTGTGAACCTTCAGTGAGTATCTTAACAATACGATGGGCCCATTTGTCAGCATTTTATTAACTTTTGTTGCAAAATATGATATATATTAAATAAAATTAAATGATAAATTTAAAGGTAACACTCAAAAAGAAGAAATGGCCATCATGAAGGGGTCAGTATTTTTCTCCAGATTTTTACCATTAAAATTATGTCAAAATTTGAATTTGTAATGAAATCTGTTATCTTAAAACCTTTGCAAGGCCAACCTACTCTAATATTAGATGTGAGCAGAAAGTCCAGGTGCTCTGATTGAAAATACACACGTTCGAGGACTTTCTAGTGATTGTACCAATTATAAATCAACTTTCCACTTTTTTCTTTTTCAATGTAATTTCATACACTTAACAACTCTGATAGATTTATCCCGTAGCAGTCATTAATTTTGTTGTTCCATCTATTAATGAGAAGTTTTCAAAAATCATTCAGTAATATCTTGTATTTATTTTAATATTAGCTGCAACATTTGTATCATTGTTTCAGTGTTTATCTCCAGCGAGCCATCTTTTTTCAAAATCAAAGTAATTAATTTTCCAATTAGTTGCTACTTGCAACATGTATATTCAGCTTATTTCATTTCCTTTCTTCCTTTATGTAGGCACAAAATCATTATTGTAGAAGGCAACTATTTGCTCTTGGAAGATGGGGAATGGAAGGAGATTTCATCTTTGTTTGATGAGAAATGGTATTGGTTTTACTGAGACACGTTTCTTATATTTTTCCATTGGCCTTGAAAGTTTTAAAAGTTGTCTTTGAACTCTCTATTGAAAATTCGGATGTGAGCCGACTACTCTTTTGAAAATTCTGCCTTGAAAATTATACTTATGGACTTGTGTTTTCTGAACCGCATTCAGATGATTATTAGCTTTTGCCTGTTTCATGCTGGGAATATATCATTATTGTTGTCTTTAGCAATCTTACATAGTTTTTTCTGCATACAGAAAAATCTTATATTTTGTTTTTAGAGCCCAAGTAGATAAAGGTTCCATGGATGAAATAAAGGCATTGATTTATAGAGGCTTGTATTGTATCTCATTTTTTCCTATAAATCCTCCCTGGTTTAACTTGTAAAATAATATTTATCCATGAGAGTTTATTCAGGATTCAGCTAGAAGAACATGTCAATGCAATAATATCTTACACTTTTGTTTGCTTTTTTCTTAGTCTATAGTATGTATTAGTTGTTACCTAATTGATGTTCATACATTAGGCCCCTACTTATTTGTTTGGAATTATTTGTGTTCTGACATAATGTAGTAAAGTTGTTTTGACATTAATAAGTAGACTTTCTAGTGCACTATTTGTTGAAAAAGTTAACTAATTCTCAGAGTACATTTCTATTCCTGGTCTCCTGGACAATATGGCTTATGTTGTCTATGCCTCTTGTCAGCAAGAGACACTTTAAACAGGGCATACCTTGCACCATGTTTCTGACCAGAAGAGACAACCCAAACAACCTATCATATTTAGTTGGGCTGTTGATTTCTCTTAAGGGCACTTGCGTTCACAGTTTCAATATATTTACATCTATCGAGAAATATGCAACCTAGCCTAAGGCCAATATATGTTTTTTCAGCATCAGATTTATCCAGGATACTGGTTTACCTAATTTGTTTGTTCCTATTCTTTTCAAGGTTTATTGATATTGATATCGATAAAGCAATGCAGCGAGTTTTGAAGAGACATATGTCTACTGGTATTTACCATGCACTTTTCTGCAAAATTATTATATTTCAACTTCCTCTGCATAGGGAATTCATTTTAAATTAACATGAATTTTTCTTTTCCCTTTCCATCTATAGGCAAGCCTCCAGACATTGCTAAGCAGCGGGTAAACTTCACACCTTAGAACTTGTGATGTTTAGTTGAATGTTGGCTTGATATTTGATCTATCGTTTTTTTTTATTATGGGTCATTTGCTTACATGCAACACTTTCATATTGCAGATAGAGAACAACGACAGACTCAATGCAGAACTTATAATGAAGTCCAAGAAAAATGCTGATATAATAATCAAGTCGGTTGATTTCTGAGGAATCCGTTTGTGCTAAGTCAAGCCTAAATGTGCATTAGAAGCAAGTATTATAACTTTATAAAGATGTCTGTAATAAAGGTTGTGATTAGTTCACATCCTAAAATTGTTATGCAGCTTTTAAGTATGCAAATAATTTTGGCAATGAGTCCAAGCACCATATGAATGCTACTTTGAATTGTGAGTGCAAAGTGCGAACATGTTAACATAAAATGTGCTTTGCAGCTAGTCAACTACTTGTTCTCTCTCATTTCATCTTGATCAATGTCTTACTACATTGTTTCTTTTGTGTCTTGTGGTGGCAATGTTGTCATCACATGTTCGATTTTAAGTTTAGAGGTACTGAATACTTTTTGCATAATTTTCAGGTTAGGTGGATTGAATTTTGTATTTTCTTCGTTTTCTCCTTCAGGCGTTTTTCATTAATCATCGATAGAAGAATATTTTACTAATAATTTATAAATATCTATCACATATTGTTTGATCAAGGGAAAATTGAGAAGAGGAAAATGCAGTCAAATAATCTTTTTAATTTGGATTATAGTGGAAAATAGTGGAAGGTTGTTTGGAATCTGGGTCTTTGAAAAGCTATCCTGGCATAAACACCATCCTGTCTCCTTTGGTATCTGTCTTGCTCTGCTGGGAAGAAAATTGCAGCCCTTGAATCATAACTCTGCTGGGAAGAAAATTGCAGCCCTTGGATCATAAGAGGCTATCACATTTATTCCGTTGGAAAAAATGCGAAGCAATGAAGTTTCAGCTAGACATTAGAGCCATCCATTCTTGATTTATGAATAGATAAAAAATTGGGATAGGATATTGGTAAACAAGATGAGAGTTTGATGATCTAGCACAAGTGCTTGGTGCACAGTAAGTGTGAGGGTTGTAAAATTTGGGATATCGAGTTCGATTCTTGCTCATAAATAAAAATGAAAGTTGGATAAGAGTGTGATAAGATTTTATTTGATTCAATGTTTGATGGGCACTAAAATCACTAGATAATATGGTGTTATCATATCCCAGTTCTAGTAACGTGTAAACTCGTTGAATACTTGCAAATAATTATCCACAACGGGTGGGGTGATTATCCACGTTATTAATCGTGGACAACTAATTACCCCTAAATCGCATGATTGTTGTTTTTATTGGGTGCCGACATAGTTGAGCTGTCAATAATATCTGTAAATTTATTGGGTATGAGTACGACTACGAGTACTCTAATATCTGTCCAGCACCCGCATATGAAAGACACATGAGATCCCAAATGTAAGATTCCTTAGTTAAGAAGAGACATAAACCTACGTGCGAAAATGCCATGCTTCACCAAACAATTCAAGAATACATATTAATCAGATCACTTAATCAACTAAAATATTATTAAAGAAAACTGGCAATTATGACAATAAAACATCATTTTCTAAACAAAATAAAGTTATGACACAGTAAAACATCATAATCATAATTTCTCTAAACCTCCAATCTAGCTATCACCAAAATTGTAAGTGCAACTATTATAAAATAAGGATTTGATTCATCATCTCAAATGAGAATATTAAGGACTGATATTTTAATTATCTCTAGACATTTTTTATCAGCAATTAATATTATTCTCTAATAATGTGAGACAGGTCCATAAAATAAATGGGACCTTTAACGCGTATTGACGTTTATGAAGTTTGACAAAACACACCCTTATTTATAAGTGTTTGGGTAAAATTAGACAGCAATATCTTGGATGGAATATGGTACAATTATGGGCATGCATAAATGCTCCATGAACTAGCACATGTTATTGTTTCCCAACCCATCCACCATATTCAGGGAACATTTCCAGCTATTTATTCAGTTCTTGATCTAAAAAACAACCGAAAAATATAAAATATTTTTAATATTATACCAAAAAACTGATTTCATATCAAGGAATGACATGATGAAAAATGATAATTAGAGAGAACTTCAACACGAAAACAATTATAGACAACATGTCCTTAGTATTAATTATTAAACAAGCAAACACACTAATAAGAAATAGGAAATCATAGATAATATATAAGCAAGCCAAGTCTAACAACATAATTTGGAGTCGTTTATTGTTTCTGTTTACAGTAATCAGTGCTTAAGACTCTCATTGTATTTTGTTTCAAACATTATATATGTATAACAAACCATAGAACAATTTTATCAAAAAATAAAAACCATAAAACATTACACAAATCAACTATACTGAACACCCTGCTATGTCCATTAATTCGTGGCTTCTGCATCTTAACTATCTTTGCTTTAGTAACTATAAGCCAAGCAGGTACCAAAATATGACAAAAGATGGAGCAGGTGGTGAACAAGTGCGACTAGCAAGTCTAGCTCCTGTTCTTGCATTTTTCCATGGCTCTTGGTGCTGAAATATATAGATAAACTCAAACAAATTAGTATTTTTTAAAGAATAAAGTTCAGATTAATCAGTAGATTTCATCATGTGTGTTTAAACACTTGACTAAATAGAAGGTTTAATTACAAATGAAATGAGGGCTAATTAATGAAATTTACTTCTTGCAAATGGTAATGAAATTGAAGACTTGATACTAACCTATACCAATAGCCTCCTTTCCTTTCATGATACGCAAACGTTTGCATGATTCAACAAACATCCTGGTTGACATGAAGAGTCCATGTTAGAGTGCTAAGCCTGTGCTTTATAACTAGTTAAACTTAAACCCTTATAATCTTCTTCAATAAAAATAACATAAACCCTTGTAATAATTTAGTAAAAAAAACTTATAATAACTAACTAGATCAATTACTTTTTTAAAACAGCAAAATATATAGGAGCACCACCACTCCGATAACAAGACCTAACCAGAGCAGGGGATCCAATTACATTAATTAATGTGCAAGTTTTAATACCGATTTGACTAATCATATAAAAGTTACAATGAAAAAGGTTAGCATATTATCATTTTTTTGATGTATTGGAATATTATCATAAATAATGTAAGGTGTCATAACTTATGCACATGGACAAATATACCGAAAGATTTCACCAAACATATAACTTTTATTTTAAACTGCAAACATATATATCGAAAAAGTTAGCACAATATAAGGTGTCATAAGCACATGGACAAATACTGAAAGAATTTTACCAGATATATCATTTACTACACCACATATACAAGGGTTTGTCTATGTACCTCTCGAAATTTTTTAAAACCGCCCCTTACAAGACGGTACGAAGTCAAAAATTAAACTTAAGGAGACCAAATTGAAAATATAATAATTCAATAAAGAAAAAATAAATATTCAAATGCACAACATAGAAAAAAAAATAAAAATATTATAAAATATATCTAAAGTTATAGAAAATTTAAAGGATATTGAGGATTGCCATAGAATGACTTATAGCAAAAAAAAAAAAAAATGAAAAATCACAAATGCAGATGTAGAAGGATGAATATTTTCCGATGAAATCGTGAGCAGTGAATCTTTGGTAGTGTATGAGGGTGCGCAATCAAAATAGTACGTAGTCAATGAGTTGAAATTTTCAAACGAATTTGCATTGAGGATTCAAAAATCTAATTAAGGATGTGGGTTCTTCTCTAAATTGTAAACAAAACGTCACTTTTTATTTCAATGTTAAAGATTCCCGTTAATGATTAATATAATTAAACCTAAAAAAGCTCATTATATAATATTATATATAGTTCACAAAAAATAAATATCGAGATAAAAAAATAAAACAACATAGTACTAATACAAAAAATTAAAAATATAGTGGGACCATGACCTCTGCTGGTCCCTTCTAGCTCCATCTTTGCTTACAAGTAAATAAAAATGAATTCTATGATAAAAAAATAAAACCAATTCCCGCAAATATATTAATTTTATAATTTGATATTTTAAAAATATGCCCTTTAAAGAATCAAATAAGATAAGAATATAACAAAAAGAAAGAATTAAACAAGAAACTATGATAATTGATCGAAAAATGATCAATTACTAGTTACTACACAATTTAACAATTTATGATGTGTGTGTAGTTATGTACTATAATCATTAGAAAAAAAAAAATTCAACCGTTGACTTCCATTAGAAAATAAAATAAAATGAATCATTGACATTGAGAATTCATAGAAAGACTTACTCCCATGGGACGTCACCGACAAGCATCCAGTCACCATCCTTGTCTTCATAGGTTGGGACATAATCAGAATTGTTCAAAAGATCCATCAACTTACTCTCATTCATGAAATCCTTCATTCCTTGAGATTCACAGTTGCCTTACATAAACACAGAATTAATCAATGATCAATATCAACACGAGAAATGATACATTACATTAAAAACCCTTTTGGGACAACTAATGTTGATAGTATATATTTTGTTTGAGTGGTATTGACTTGAGACCTGAGAGTATGCTCCTCGAGATCTTTATTCTTCCCTTACCAATATTTTGGTTGTCCCGTAAAATTGTTCTAAACAGTTTCAAATATCATAACTCTATCAATATATATTATATATTTTTTGAAGAATATCAACATATATGTGATCGATCATTTATTTCTATTTTTATTTTTTTTTGTTACAACATGAAGTTCTAATTTAAATTCATGCTATACAAATACAATTTTAATGACAAAAAATTGAGACACATGTACTAATTGAACTTATTATTTTCAATCTCATTTGTCGGTCTACGTGTCTAGTTCTCTACAAAAACAAAGGTAAAACTGAGGTTAATAATTAATGAATTTATTACGTACCAATGGTGAAGGAGCTGAACATTTTGCCTAAGGCATCAGAAAGCTGCGAGTAACTTGTGTACAATTTCAAGTCTACTTTGCGGAGGTAAGGAGCTCCATCCATACTAACTTTCACAAATGTAATTGCATTGAAATTGGAACTGCTGTTCTTCTCACTTTCACTCTTTTGCATTGCTAACATGTTCTTCCGGTACGACCGGACAGGTGGCCAACCCACCACTTGAGCCCTATACATACATACACATTAATTCCATTTATTTTAAGACTACATATTCATGGAGTATAACATTGTGATCGATACACATGTGCATAGCATATGGTTTATATATATAACCTTATAATCAATTATATTTACAATAATTATGGAAAAATATATATAACTTCAATATATAATTTGTTTGGGGTGTAAAGCCATATATATATATAACATTACTCCAAAATAAAATGTGTTTGTTTTGAATTTACCAAATTTATTATTAGGAATAACATTCCTTGAAATATACAAATGTAAATTTTATTTCAACTTATTTAAAAAAAAATGTTTGGTTAACATTATAATATTCCGAAGAACCTAAAAAATAAAGATTATAACAGGTAATTACACATGAATTTATTCTCATCTCCATGGGAACTTTATTCCCACCCTTTTCTTTGATTTTTTTTCTATTCCCAATAACATTTTTTGGAGTATCCAGGAATAAAATTTAGTAAACTTGTAACAAACATATGCATGTATATTTATGATTTTATTCCCAAAAATCTATAAATATAAGTTGAAACAAACACGCCTAAGCTCTTACAAAAGCAGACATGTATTTTTTTGGTAGTAGTTATTCTTTATTTTATAAAAGCTGTGAAAAAAAAATCTTTTTTTTATAATTTTTCTGACCGGATCTATTTATTTATTCTTAATTAGCTAGTCGATTTTTTTAATTATCTTTTAATTTACAAATAGAGTCGCTATATTACTTGAAAAATAAAAAAATAAAATAACATCGCTATATTTTACTAGTGAAGTTTCACTTCTATATTAACTCAACCAGTATTTTTATATTAAAAGAAAAACTCAGCCAATATTTTACGTTATCTGTTACGTATCTGCAGATGATTTTTTTTCTTTTGAAAGAATCTGCAGAAGATATCATGCTATGACTGATGAGGAAATTAAATAGAAACTTTCCTATGGTGTACTGCATCATAGTACATAATGTATCACCACAAACTTGAAACAATTCAATGGTAATTGTTCTCGCCTCTATAACCGACTAGGCATGTGGGACAAATTTATAGCATGAAAAGATGCTCATTCCATTTTTATGTTGCACAATGTAATCAAGAATCGTACCATATTTCAGAAGAATATAATTAAAAAATTTTAATTCTTTTTTTAGACAAAAATTTGTTTTTCTTCTTCATAATCTCTCACGAGTCCATCTTCTGATCTATATGTCTCTTTCTCTCACACGTACATAGATATACATGCTTAGCACCATGAATTTGTACATGTGCTATAAGCTATATTTACAAGCTTTAGTATGAAATTTAAGAAACTTGAGAAAAAAATACCATCTTTCTTAAATAAAAAAAATGGTGGTGAATATATTAAGAGAATATAACTTGCACATACCAAATTTGAATTTGAATATGATACAGTAGTGAACTAGTTTGTGTTGTTAACTATGTGGAGACCTAATTTGCATATAACTAGTTCTAAACTAGTTTGCACATCTTGATTTTTTTTCTCTGGTTTCCTCCTATATATCTTGGAATTTTTTATTTTCAACAAACTTATTTATTTTACTTATCAAAGTAACAAGAGCTAGTAAAGTCACTCTACCACATAAGTGGTTCGTAAATGACATATAGAGTATATATTGCTTATTAACTATATATTTGAATAAAACACCTCCAAAAAAAAAAATTTGATTAAAAATTACTTACTTTGCAGGAGGCTTGGCAGGATCTGCAGGCAAAAGGGTCTTCTCTTTTTGCAAAGTCTTGGTGGTTTTATCACTTGGATCTACCTCAGCAGTAGCTTCCTTAGAGGAAAGATTAAGCATCAAATCCATAGTAGTTGTTTCATCATCAGTTTCAGTCTCAGAAAATCCTCTCTTCCTTACAGCTCCTTCAGTAGCTGTGGCTGATCCATTATTTCCAAGAAATCCAATTCCTAGTCTCAGCTCAGTTTCCTCAAATCCCATATTCTCCTTCTTCATACCAACAACTTCCATGATGAGTTTTTCACTCTCTTAATTATATATATCACTCTTTCTCTCTCTATAAGCATATAAGTGAATGATTTGTTTGCTATGTGGAAATAATAATAGCGGTGGAAGGGAAACTATAGTGTAGTACAGGGGCAAGGGGAGTTTTTGGTGGGAATTAATAGAAGGACGCATGGTGCGTTTTGTCTTTTTAATAAAGTTTTTTAATTATTAGTAGGAATTATAGGTTTGTTATTACACGTGGAGGAATGTGTGAGCTGGATTTGTAGGGCTTGGTGACGACAAGGTGATGTTATCTTACTATGATTGTTAAATGGACGATATGTAAGTAGACACTCCATGTGGCTTGCTTTTTATCACTTTGTTTACTACACTCTCTCCTAGGGTTTTATCATTTCAATCACAAGGGTCCTTTACTATTTTTCTAAAGGTAAGGTAGGACATTTGTTAATGCACCAAGAATAACTTCTTTTTTTTTAAACTCGGTATCCGGTCCAACAATCGACTAATCTGAGGGGACCAATCCCACTGTCCACTTGCAGGGGTTCTATTTAAAGTCAAAACAAAACTTTGTATGGATTTGCCCACTGAAATTGACACTAAAGGGAATTAAATCTGAGACCTTGAGAGAAGATCACTCCAAGGTCCCAAACGAACCACTAGGCCAACCCCAAATGGGTTATAACTTTTTTTTTTATTGAAAACAATATTATCTTAGATTTTTAGAAAATTGACTACATATCTTTTAAAATATAAATACTTAAATGATATTTTTAACAAATGTCACAATTGTCTTAAGATATTTGTTAATACTTTTGTTTTTTTAAACGTTTGATGGACATTCAAAGATTTCAATTAAACTTTTAAAGAGGATGACAAGCCACTTTAAAAAACTTTAGAATTTCAAAGTTTTGTATAGATGATTTCATTGTACCTTTGGAGTTTAATTAATGCTGACATGCAAGTAAATTTTGGAGTTAACATGATTAAGCAGTTGTTTATCACATTTCAATTTTTTCCTACATCCCTAAATAAGTCAAACTATATTAGCAAATGATAAGATTTTTGACTTGGGAGCTCCAATTTCTATCCAAGATAGACAACAAAGTAGAAGGAGAAGAAAGGTTCCAAAAAGCAATTAATGGTTGAGGAAAGCCAATTCCATCACTTCAAAGCAAAAGAGCACTCGAAGAAGAGCTGATGACTTGATGAATATAGTTCCATAGACATGATTATATAAACTACAAAATGATACCAAAACAAAGCCTCCTCTTAATTAAATTTCCATATGTTACAATGACATCACGAAAAATTCTTCACAACACCAAAGTTTTAGTAGGTTACACAACAGGAGATCAAATCAGCTATACTTAGGAAAGAGGTTGAGTATTAGAAGACTTGTTCATATAAGAATCTTTGAAACTCATGAGAATTGAGAATGAATCCTCCCAGATGTGGTTAAGCTCGTTATTTTAGAAGAAATGTAAATGGATATATGTATGTTTACCAACCATGAAATCCACTACCATAGCAGTTTGGAGATTACCAACATAATTTTATCATAAATAACATCACCAGTGCAAGAGCATATCTACTTATCACTCTAAAAAGGAGTATATATTCATGTTTACCATCACCAACCTTCCAAATACTAGATTGACTAATTGTCAAGAAAACTTTTTTAATGTCCGGTCATATGTAAGAAGCTCCTGGCTTGTTATTAGTAAAAATTTGCTTCTCAAAATTGAGGACCAATGAGTTTTAGAATTCATCGAGTACCAACAACACAACTTCATACAATCACTAGCCGCATTAATTTTAGATATAGTACTTCAGAAAGGTTAAAATAAAACAATAAAGACCAAAAAGAAAAAAAGAAAAAAAAATAATATATATATATATATATATATATATATATATATATATATATATATATATATTTACAATCGCTAAAAATAAAATTTAGAGGAACTAAAACAATAACTTTTGATATTTGCAAGAACCATTTGTTTTATGTATTTTATATATATGGGAAAGGGACATGAAAGGTGGTTTTCAAAATAGAAATTGTAGGGAAAAAGTACATGGAAAATGTGTTTTGTACACTCATACTTCCATTATACATCTTGAGAGAAAAAGAAATGGAGAGAGTAATGTGTAGATGTGTTAGGTTGGTGATAAGAAGATACATATTGAAAAAACTTGTTGAATAAGTATTTAGAATTAATGAGTGTTCAAAATTCAAATATCAATATTATTGATAAAATATATAGATGTGCAATTATTTGACAAACACACTTTACTGTATGTTAGTGAATAAAATAGTTTTGACTTGTGTTTCCACAAAATTGAGCACACACATGGTGGCCATGTCCACTAATATAATTTGCCTCAAATGACTTATCTTTTAATATCTTAGGTAAATCAATTGGGGAAAAAAGAATAGGAACTGAATATTGTACCCAAGATTGTGTTAGAGACAGTCTAATCTATTCACGGTTGGAATTAGAGCTAGCTTTAGAATATTGAGACACTGAAATCTTGTATTTGGAGGAATGGCATTTAACTTGTGGGATGAGTGTGATCCTCATTTATGCAAGTTGAGAAACACAATCTTTGAGAAATTCATTTTGTAATAAATCTGGTAACCTATTGAGTAAAACAATACATTTAAAAGTGCATAATTGGATTTTCAAAGATTATATGGTATATAAAACAACCTAATGTGATTACTAGGTATATTATATTTTGGTTTGTTGCATTATTATGTTGTGAAATCATTGTGTTGAAGATAACTTCATGTAATTATATTTTGTGAATATGTTTATTTTAATATTATTAATAGTAATGAATACTTTAAAAACTCGCCATCATTGGTTAGCATAACCACTTCAAAAAGAATCATTGGTTAGCATAACAAACAAACTCCCTAGCTATAGAGGTCCATCTACATCATTTTCCATGATATGAATCTCTAAATAAAGAATATACTAGCAGCTATTTGATGAAACATGTGAACTTCGATCAAGATAAGGAAATAGAGGTATATTAGCAAGCAATTAGTTAGTTAATACCAAAAATGGTGTGTGAGCTGATTTCTTTTCACTTTTTCCTTTTCTCCAACCCCTCAAATTGGGTATAGGTAGAAAGGTGAGTAGGAGGTACTGTGGGGGCCAACATGCATGTGGTAAGATTCATTTGATAGAAGTGTGAGGCCCCACACAAGACGCCATGTGCTGATGTGGGTTTGTTGGGTTTATGTATAGCCTTTTTTAGTGTCAAACCCTATTCCATGTGCGCCGTTAGAGGGCACCCCCCACTCATACATGGGCTCTGCTTGGTAAAAATAGCGGATAGCTTATAAGCTAGCTGATAGCTTTTAGTTGATAAGCTAGCTGATAGCTTATAGCTGATAAGCTAATTAAAGTGTTTGGTAAAAATAGCGGTTGAACTAGCTGATAAATGTAAAATTACATAAAAGGACATTATTAATTCATATAAAATTTATACTACTATAAATTAATATTTAAGATATTTGATAATTTAAATATTTTAAATTTAATAACTGTTTATTTTATTTTAGTTTTTATACTTTATATAAAAAAAATTAAGCAAAACCTTTCCAAAAAAAATTAAACAAAAGTTACTTGTGACCCTCTTAAAAAAAAGTTAATTGCGACAACAATTTTTTTATAAAACGTAGCGTAATTTTTTTAACTAAAAAGTAACATTTTTTTAAGGGAAATGTTATGTAAAAGCAAGTCTATATTTTGTAACCAAAACATAACGTGAGCATGTAATTTTATTATCAGCCTTTTTTTAAAAAAAAATTATTATCAACCAATGAAATCTGAAATTTAATTAAACATAAGTACATAACATGTTTTTTTTTTTAAAATAGCTATTTATTACAAAGGGTAAACATGTGTTTTAGTTAAAGTGGTAAGGGTATAAATGGAATAAAACATGAAAATCTATAAGCTATAAGCTCAAACGCTACTTGAAGTAGCTTCTGAAAAATAGCTTATAAGCTCCTGAAATAAGCTATAAGCTCGTTGTAAAAAGCGTTACCAAACAGAGCTATTTTTTGTCAGACGAGCTTATAAGCTAAAAGTTAAAAGCTCTTTTTTGAACTTACCAAACAGAGCCATACTCTCCACATACCAATCTCTTTGATTTTTTTTCACTAAGTTTTAACAACGCTTTGTTTTTTTTAATCCCAAATCAAAATTTTACAGGATTGGACCTAACTCAATGTTTTAGCAACATTATCGATCTAATGCTTCATCTTGATAAATTATTAGCATTTGGTTGTACCACTTATATAATTTAAGTAAGTAATCTTGTTTTTCAATGCGTAAAGATTTGTTCATTTTCTTGGATCTTGCGTGATCAGATCCATATATTGTGATTTCTAGGGCTCCTTGACAAATTGCAAATTCGAGAATTCCACGCTTATACCAAAAGTGCATGTACACACACAGCCCTAAAAGCTTCCTCTATTGATTAAACCATCTTCGAATTTTAAATACCCTTTGGTACATAGAATCTGAGATTAAATTCTGTGGTCTTGAATTTTGCTAATGTTTTATTACATTGATCAGTTTGTGTCAGTTCTGCTGCACATGTCTCTGGTTTGGCTAGCTACGGAATGAATTTGATTAAGTTACGCTATAATACACTAGCTAGCTAGATCCATTATTTGATTTCACATGCATAAATTGAAAATTTGGCAATATATACAAAAATATTGATCCAGCATGTTGTCACCTGTTCTGTTTGATGAATAAAATTAGGTTTTATGTCATACTTTGGTCTCCTTGATTACTTATCAAATGAATATGAGTAAATAATAATATTAGTACTTTGAACACATTCACCATCAGTTTCATAACCAAATACAAAGAAAATGCTTTGAAAATAGAGTTGAAAAACGATTACAAGCATGCCTTTGATCAAGACTTTTCAACGCAGACTATGAAATTAGGTGGGAACCAAATCTGACTTTAACCACAAACACGTGTAAGCAGGGAGTCAAAGGCAACGTCGAACAAGAACATCAATAATTTAAGCCGTATTAAAAAATAGTAATAAGAAGTCGTAGTGGTGCTGTCAGAAAACTGAATTCTTTGAAGAAGTTATTTTGTATAGCCAATAATATAACTATCTATGATATATCAATTAGTGTCATGCCGATGGACCACTCTAAAATTAAAATTTACCTTATTATAAATCTGTCCTCATACAATATATTAAGGAGAATTTCAATCTTAGTGCACAAATGAGAATAGGTTTAATTTTGATTAATCAGGACACAATTTTAATAAGTAAAGATATAATGACATACCTTATGGGTAAATATGCAATACAATATATAATCTGACGTGGCGTGAATTAAATACATAAATGCTCAATGATCGACCATTTAACTTCACCAAAAAAGTCATTTTCATGACTCCACCATAGAATTTTCCTTAAGAGTTGGAGTTATGTACGTTGAGGTTCTAAATTTCAATCTCCTTCAAATGAAAATATGATGGCGGACACTTTTTGTGCTTTAGCTTCTCTTGAGTAAAATTTTGCTTGTGAAAAAAATAAAATGTGTTCAAGGTTGGTAAGCTCCGGGAAGAATGGGCAAGTAACCCATGTATAGCTTTAGGGTAAATAAAGAGATCTAAATAACTTAAAAGTCTTTGGTTCAATTCTTTCTCGTGACAATTTGAGTGGGTTATTTAACTTGAAAAAAAGTTAATAAAATTTTATAACTTTAAATAATACTAAAATAAATATTAAATGCATTCACATTATCAATTGCCTTTTTTACTTAATTAGTTATTAGCAAAATTAGGAGTGAAAATTTAAACTTTGAGGGAAAATTGGTAGAAAAACAATTAAAATTAATATTAGTAGTTATATTAAAAAACTAATTTTGAGGCTTGAAGCAACCGTCTTACTTGTAGTTCCATTAATTGGATAGTCGTTGAAATGTGTTATTCTTTGTAACTTCATTTCAAACTTTATCTCTATTTTATGTGGGATTTGAGTTTGACCTAATTCAATCCTTACAAAATTGCATGAGTGTTGTTCCACTTTGTTGTTGTTGTTGTGTAAGTCAAGAATTGTTTAATTCAACAATCAAACTTACTATATTAATTCTCTCAAAAGATTCATTCTTAAGTGGAACTCATTAATCACTCAAGTTCAATTACTTGATTGATTATTACCAATCTAATGTTGCACCCTAGGTGGTGAAAGTCCGGTAGCCGAAAGCATCACTAGCTTATGCTCTGACTCAAGTAGCATGGGGCAAGTGGAATCCCGTGTGAATATTCAGCAAGGACCACCTTGCAAGGCTAAATACTCATGGGTGACCAGTAGTGAAGTAGTACTGTGAGGGAAAGGTGAAAAGAACCCCCGTCGGGGAGTGAAATAGAACATGAACCGTAAGCTCCCAAGCAGTGGGAGGAGCTAGGGCTCAGACCGCGTGCCTGTCGAAGAATGAGCTGGCGACTCATACCTCATTTATAAACATATCTTCATGTCATATCTCATTCAATATAAAAGTTTTAAAACCTTTCTTAATTATATTATTATGAATAAAAACGAACCTATGTACGTATGAGCATCAACAGGTTAGCTCCAATACATAAAAGCTGGAACTGAGTTACATCATTGCAGAATTGTCTGTGCTACTGCTTTCACACTAGCTGTTTTGCCATGATATCTCAAAAGAAGGCTAATAATGCCTCGTTTGTACATGGTACTCAGATGTGGTGGTCGGACCCTATGTTATGTATGGGTATCGACTGACTGATTCTTTGTAAATATTTTGAGACGGTTCTCTTCTTTTATGGTGTGACCATGTAGTACACCTTGTACTATAGTGGCTTCACATCAAGTAGTAATATATTCCATTTTGATGTCTTCAAAAAAGAAAAAGAAGGCGCATTGATAGAATCTCATGGCAAATGTATGGCCTAAACAATCAACAATCACATGGAATACTTTGACATCAAGCGGGAACAATGGAACAGTGAGAGGGTGAGAGTGGGGTCTAACTATTCTTTTACCCAACAAAATTGAAATTGGGCCTTCATTCCCCACCTCCATTAACACCTAAAAGGCTCCAATAACAATTCCCTCACAACTCACGTGTGACTCTAGTCCCACATTAATACTTCACTATCAATATAATAATGTAACGAGTGTGCTACTGTGCTTCCATTCCATAAGCTGCCACTAGTATATTCAATTTAATTTTTCTTCTGTTTATCGATAGTTTCTCTATTTTTTAAGTACTTGTATCTTTCTCTTTGAGATATCATTTTTTATTTGCATAAATTCTGTGATGTTAATCAGTTAAATAAGATTGGGAAACAAAACAGAAATTTCTAAATTTGGTTGAGTGAACATGGTGAAGTGTACAACAAAATACAAACTAACATGGAGAAGAGGGAATTGAACTAGAATACCCTCCATGTGCACGTTGCTGTAGGGACTTAGACATCATTGAGGTTGCCAGCCCTCACTGGCTTTTTATGAAAACTTTTCGTGCATTTATATGAATTTGGTATATAGCCCAATCAATGAATATTTCCAAATATGTTGTTCTAGCCTGTAGGCTGTTTTTGTTTGCATGATTATGATTTTGAGTAGCAACGAGATACTCGATGCGGCAAGTGTGAGGTGAGTTAGATGTCTTACATACACATTGGATGGAAAAATGAGTGTTGAGCAGTATATAAGTGAGATGACTCATAACTCTAATGTTTTAAGATTTTGAATAAAGATGAAGTGTCCAACTCACTTGTGTGGTTTGTTCTTGCCCTAACGTAGATGATCCACCAGACTCCCCTCATCCAAGGGCGGACCTGGACTTGGAATATTACTGGGGCACAATTTTTGTATCAAATAATTAAATAATTGTAAATATAATAAGAAGTTTAATTAAATTTTTGCATCCAATATTTCAAAATCAATGACTTTGTTACTCTCGCTTCTACTAGCTTTTGTTTGTAGGCACAACTTGAAAAAAAAATTCTTCATCCTGAATCAAGTATACAGTGTATTAGATTATTAGATTACAGTAAAGTCAAAATCATGAATCAATTATACAGCATATTAGCTTTGTAAAATCAATTATACAGTATATCCTGAATCAATTATTAGATTACGCTAAGTCTAATTAGATTACAGAATAAAGAAGTATATGGTGTTTGCCGGTAAAAATAAAACAACCATCCATGGCTTCACTAATACCAAACTGTTTTGAATTTGCTGAATTAATTGAAGACTTGGCAAATGTCGAGGATCTTTCATACTTCTATAAATCTGATGGTGGTCAAAGTTAGATTGCTACTAAATATATTATAGACATCTATAAACATTTATTCATAATAAATTGATAAGATGATACCACCAATCACATACTGTCACAACTCAAGTAAAATGGTTGTTTCAAACCAGTCAAAATACATTGCACATAAGAAAGAACACCAGAGTAAATCTGCAGAAAAGAACAACCATTACACCAACATTTTAAAAATAAAAAAAATGGGCATGGGCTGGTGTGGCACTTGCCACACTAGGCCCAGGCCAGGTCCGCCTCTGCCCTCATCATGATCCAACATTGGTATTAAAGTCAATGGTTGAAGAGTTCCATCGAATCCTTGTGTTGATAAGTCTTCCTAACAATGGTGGTTAGGTAGCGTGTCCGTTGAGCACAGCGGTGACGGAAATGCAAGATGTGTGTGTGGGTGAAAAAATTTACACTTGAGGGGGAACATAGGTGAGTTAGAAGTCTCATATTGGATGCAAAAAGTGAGTCTTCAGCAATATATACTTAAGATGGCCCAAAAACCCTATTGTCTTAAGATTTTAGGTTAAGATGGGGCGTTCAAATCACTTGTGTGGTTGTTGTTTGTCCAACGTGGTTGATCACCACGTTCACCTCATGACCCAACAATACTAACTCCACTATTTTTTAGTTTTCATAGGTTGTTTACACACGAGCTACTAATAAGTAAGGCATCTGCAAGAACATGTATTTTGAGATCCCTGTTTCATTATCTTCTATTCAATATCTGAAACATCTTTGAAGATTTAAGCTGAGCATATGTATTATCGCGGTTCCTAATTGAAGTCAACAGTTAGAACCATATCATCCGAATCTGAATACACAAATCAGAATGATATATGTCTGTTTAATCAGATCATAGTAATAGTATGATCAAATAAATCAACAAACAAAGTGATTTATTCGATTTGGATAGCATACCAGCACATGTATTAAATGAGTGTATAATCTTCATAATGGACATACAAAAATATACTCTCTTCTTTTTTTAATAAATACAAAACATATACTATTAGTCTATAATATTACAGTGTAATCTAAACAACGCATACTTTAGTTAAATTTTAAGAAGAAATGATAGAATCTTTACAAATAAGGCAAAATATATCCCTTGTTGGGATAGCTAGGTGTTGAGCAAGGAAATTATAATCCCTGCAATCATCAAGTGCACGAACGAAGTCACGTATTCAAACATCATCTGATTGGGATATATCAAGCTCAATAATTTTTAAAATTTTAGAACCCTTAAAATAATTAGGAAAAAAAATGTTAAGTTTTTAGACCGTCTAATCTCGATCCGATGGTCAAAAAATCTCTTAATTGCATGAATGCGTATAGTCAGTGACTCGCAACGTCTGACTTGGAATAACAAGACACATGCAAATCTCACATGTCATGTACCCAGGAGCCAACATCCACATGGTAATGCTCATCCAATATGGACATCCACGTAGGACCCTCACCCCCAATCACATGTCATTGTTTCCAATACCAAAAAAAAAGGAAATGTTAACCTGTGCCCTCAAGGCACAAGTTAATGATTCAAATATAGAAAAAACTTATTGAAATGTGTGCATTGCATTTAATATTTAACTTTTTAATCATTTAAATGCACAAAATTTTAGAGAAAGTTTCTTCTTATAGGTTTCTTAACATGTGCCCTAAGGGCACAAGTTAACACTACCCAAAAAAAAAACCCTCACGATCCAACGCTTCTAGATTCATTACTAAAACTTCCCAACACCAATCTAAACCGTCCATTAGTAGTGGTGGTTCATTGTATTCACCATCCATTATTAACTCTACATGTTCCTTGGTTGTCCCCTCTACCTTAAACAACATGCTATTCCTTGTCTTTCATGTCACATACACTCACACCTGTCGCTATGACAATCAATCTTTCCACCGTGTGGAGTAGGTCCCACACCCTTAAACAATGCCGTGTCAATAGCTTATTGGTCGCTGACTAAGCGCGTGTGACACATTATGGTCGGTTTATTATCCTCCACATGAGAATAAGTTAGGTACATTTATTTAATGTGTTACTATAAAATTGATAAGATACCTAGCTTCTTCTCATCTCATTCCATTTCTTCAATCATCAATTCTCTCTCACATTTCCAAAGACTTAATCAGATTTTTCAGAATTTATCAATAGAGTTTGGATTTGGATTTGGATTTCTTTATTTATATAGAGATTAAGGTAGCACAATTAATTATTATCAAGAAATGGGAAGCTATATTGAAACAGAGTTGATTATTAATCACAAGGACACAGAATTAAGATTGGGATTGCCTGGAAGTGATGATGAACAATCATGTAATGGTGGCTCTATTGTTAGAAGCAACAAGAGATCTTTTTCATCTGAAACAAGTGTTGAAGAAGAGTCCATTTCTAAGAGCTCTGGTGATTCTAATTCCACAACCACAAGTGATCATGACCAAGACACTGTCCAACCTACAAAGTAAGTCATACATAATCAACATATATATGAATATAATGGATATTGAATACATAAACTTTTGTTGATTTTTGGGATGATGTAATTAATGAATTAAATTGATGAATATTTGCAGGGTACAAGTAGTTGGGTGGCCACCAATTAGATCTTTTAGGAAGAATAGTTTACAACAAAATAAAGTGGAAGATGGAAGTGGAATGTATGTGAAAGTGAGCATGGCTGGTGCACCTTACTTGAGGAAAATAGATCTCAAAGTTTACAAGAACTACTCAGAACTTCTTAAGGTTTTGGAAAATATGTTCAAGTGTACATTTGGTGAATATTCAGAAAGAGAAGGGTACAATGGATCTGAACATGCTCCTACTTATGAGGATAAAGATGGTGATTGGATGCTAGTTGGAGATGTTCCATGGAAGTAAGTTCTTAAATTTAATTAACTTCTTTTAATTTTAATTATTTTTGGTTTCATGGAGTAAATTAATTAATAATTGTGTGTTTTTACTAATTGCAGCATGTTTATATCCTCATGCAAGAGGCTGAAGATAGTGAAAGGATCAGAAGCAAAAGGGTTGGCATGTTTATGACCTCACAAAATTAACAAAAGCACAAAATCAGGAATGCATGAAGTTGAAGATACAGAGCAGAGAGAGTTCTATAGAGGTGGCTTTGAGGCCTGATTTCTTAATTCAAGCCTTTCTAGATATTTGAGAGAAAGAAAATATAAGGAATGATAATGCCAATGCTATTTTGATTGTACATATTATATATATAAAATTAAGATCTCATTTTGTAACTAGATCTATTTATGTTCAATTAAAATATATACACAACATGGGAAAAATGTTGTTTCTTCATATACACTTTAATTTATTTATTTATAATTTTGGTGTTAATTGCACAAAGCTAGTTATATCATTCTTTTGTATTTCAAGTTTTTGTAAATTTGACATTACACATGTTTAGGAATTTTGAAGTTTTTTTTTTTTTTTCTTTTTACGTAAGGAATTTTATTGTTAGTTACACGATTTTGGAATTATCTTTTGTTGTTGTGAATTTGAATAAATCACATCAAGAAAATAACGTGTTGATCAAATATCAATGACAACTACAAACTAAAATGATCCAAACAATGAAACTAACAACAACCGAATAAAGAAATAAAGATAAAAGAATAAGAGAAAACACTGAGAATTTGTTTACCTTGTTTTACCTAAATTGACCTACGTCTCGGGGAGAAATTAGCTCTCTAGTCCTTTATCAATTCTCGGGGATAGAGTAACTCTCTAATCATTTATCAATGAGATTCTTTCAAAGAGATACAAGAATTAACCTTCAACAATAAACCTTAATTTCTACAATATTCTCAGTCTCTTCCTTTGAACAATAGATTCAAAGATTTTCACTCACCAAAGCGTTTACAATGTTTCTCGATCCAAGATTATATCACAAAAACACTCAATTCTTAGCCTTTAACTTCCTAAGAATTCCCTCTTTTATCGATAGAAGAACCTCCAAAGCCTCTCATACACTCTATCTTGTAAATTGTGCCAAAAACTCTATGTTTAACATAGATTTATGTTCGTCACCAAGATTGTTTCTAGGAAATTTTTTTTTCTGCCCCTATCACCAAAAAAAATGATATATCTGCTCCTAGTTGAAAATTATTGCTGTAAATTCCCTTGTTCTTCATTTGAAATGGCGAGCATGACATTTTTTCAACCATTCTCTGCAAGCTTGCAGGCTTTCTCTGGCTTTTCCCTGTACAATCTGTGTGTTCTTAATTTAAGTTGGCGAGCATGAATATTTTAAGTTTTCTTCTTGTTCTTCATTAGAAATGGCGAGCATGTAATTTTTTTTCCCATGCTCCACATCTAAAATGGCGAGCATGCATTATTTATTTTTTTTGAATTTTTTTTCCTGCTTGTCCTTTGAAATGGCGAGCAAATACTTCACTTTCATTTCTTCTTCCAATGTTTCTTCCCTTTGCAGCTCAATTATCATTTTTTTTGTTTATAATACAGCTCGATTATCATTTTTTTTTTTATAATACAGCTCAATTATCATTTTTAAAGTTTGTAGTAATGTGACCATTTTAATGGAAGTTGTATCTACAATGTAATGTTGGTGGAGTTCTTTTTTTGGTCAATATGGAAGTGATATTTATTGATTTTATTAATTGAATAATTTTCTTAAATAACAAAATGTTAGTTGTTATGATTATTTAATGCAAACTCATAACTTCTTTATCACTTAAACCCTTTGCTCGCCATTTCAAAGGACAAGCAGGAAAAAAATTCAAAAACAAATAATGCATGCTCGCCATTTCAAATGAAGAACAAGAAGAAAATTTAAAATATTCATGCTCGCCAACTTAAATTAAGAACACACAGATTGTACAGGGAAAAGCCAGAGAAAGCCGCACACAGATTGTACAGGGAAAAGCCAGAGAAAGCCTGCAAGCTTGCAGAGAATGGTTGAAAAAATGTCATGCTCGCCATTTCAAATGAAGAACAAGGGCATTTACAGCAATAATTTTCAACTAGGGGCAGATATATCATTTTTTTTTGTGATAGGGGCAGAAAAAAAATTCTGTTTCTAGCACCCGTAAGGCTGAATTACACAGTCAGAAAACCAAATTTTCCCTTGTGGATGCCGCCTTGCGGCCATCCCACTCAGCAAGGAGGATTGTGCAAACAAACAAGAAAATACGGATTTGCAAGGCACGCTTACAACAATTCTCCAACTTACTTTTAAATCGGTGGTGATGTCAATTTAACAATCATTCACCTAAAAAAAATGTATTAAAAAATTGGAGTTGTTGCGCTTGTAACCTTAGGAAAGATTTTCTTAAAAAAACAAGATTTACCGATAATACTTTTAAAAATTAAAACAAAAAATTTACTCCCTTTAAAAAAAATTACTGATACATACAACCTTCTTTTATCCGGAACCATTTTTTTAATATATGATTCAATTTCTTAGTAAAAAAAAAGATATGATTTAATGTATATTTTGACTACACAAATATTAAAATAAAATATCCCTTCTTAAGAAAATTAAATTAAAATATATAAATAAATATCTTTATTTAAATGATTTTTTACTAAATAAAATAAATACCATACTATACCAATTTATATTTTCTTTAAAAATAATCCACAAAATTAAATTTATGAGGAGGAAAACCATTGAACTTTAACCATCTTTACAAGAGCTACATTGTACATGGACTTTGTCCCATTTTTAGCAAAATTCATTTAAGGTCGAATATAATAAAAGGAAAGAAAATGAAGAAAATAAAAAGATGAGATTCATTCTTAAGCATGAGATTCATTCTTCAATATTACAAAACGCATTCACATCTGATTTACCTTGTATTTAATTAACCATACTAACATTTTTCAATTTAAATACATTGTAACTAATCAATATATCCTTTATATAATTTGATTTTTCTCATTCTAATCTAATATTTTGGTGTGGTGTTTTGTGCAATTCTTCTGTAGAGAATATCGAAGACAAATTGTTCTCATGGCCATTGCATTGAAATCATATTGCTTCTTGCAATTGAAGAAACCTGAAACCGGTTTCCGGGTCGGTGTTTCCTCCAAGAAAGCTACAATAATCTCAATTAAAAGATACACTTCGGTATCTGCTAGTGCTACCGGGAGTATTGAAGCGATTAGCATCTCAGAAACATTCAACAAGCTGAAGAAACAAGGAAAAGTGAGTGTACTTATTTATTATATTTTTATTTTCTGGTTCCATGCAATGCATGTCACGTTTTCTCTTAAACTTGAATAGTTGTACTGTACATATTGTTTTAATTATTCCATTTTCTATGCTTTTACAAATCAATAACTTTTCTTTGCCTAGATATAATGGATTAGTATTTATGTAGCACAAACACCATACATGACACCAACACTAACATTGGTAATAATATTTAAGAAAATGAAATTGATTAATTGTAATATGGCGTCAATATTGGACCCTGAACAGACCTTCAATATGAAGTGTATGTACATCATGGATCAACAATATTGTCAGGATATAATGTATTAGTAACTGTGTTTATACATACTTTGTACCATGCCAACTTAATTTATTTGCAAAAATATGAATGAAATTATGAATTGAAATACTATTGATTGATGAGTTGAAATGATTATTTTCTAATAATCATATTTGTGTGAAGGTGGCATTGATCCCATACATCACAGCTGGTGATCCTGATCTTCCAACCACAGCAGAAGCACTGAAAGTTCTTGATTCATGTGGATCTGACATTATTGAGCTTGGTGTTCCATACTCGGATCCTTTGGCAGATGGTCCTGTTATCCAGGTTTGTTAATTTCATTTCTTTCTTCTTTTCTATACTGATGATATTATTATAATTTATCATTGTCCTTAATGATTCTCAAACTAATGTGTCTTTCTGTTCAGGCTGCTTCTACAAGATCTTTAGCAAGGGGGACAGATTTTGATTCAATTATTTATATGTTGAAGGAGGTATAATTTTATGAAACTATTTTCCATTTATTGAGTATTCATCTGTGTCACACTATTAATTTGTGTGTGCATTGTTATCTAGTTAAAACTATTTTTTGTGACATTCTAAATGGTTGATTTTTTAGGTTGTTCCAGAATTATCTACTCCAGTTGCTTTGTTTACTTATTACAATCCAATACTGAAGCGTGGTACTGAGAGATTTATGTCCATTGTGAAAGACATTGGTGTTCATGGTGAGACTCAACTTAAGTAATGGTTTCACAAATCGGTCATTGACATTAACGACTAGTGGTTTAGTCAATTTTCATAAAAGTAGTATGTTTATCGATTAATTTAGAGACCGATTTGAAAAATAAGTCGTTTAATTGGACGCTACAGAGACCAAAGTATATATATACTAGTCACTAAATGTGTCTATATATACCGAATTTCTAGTAGCGTGATGTACTTCATTACTGGTGATGATATTATTTTGTCTCTCATATTTATGCAGGGCTTGTAGTCCCTGATGTTCCTCTGGAGGAGTCGGAATTTTTAAGGACCGAAGCTAAGAAAAATGGAATTGAACTGGTTTGCCAAGCTAATTTTTTGTTAATTTATGGATTTCAAATGGATATATACTTCATTATATCGTTGATTATAACGATTTGGTGCATTTTGCTTCTTTGATGTCATGAAGGTACTACTCACAACACCCACCACTCCGACAAACCGAATGAAAGCCATTGTAGATGGTGCAGAAGGATTTGTCTATCTTGTAAGAGCTTCTGTCAATTATGCTAACTTTGGCTATTTTTCTGTATGTTTTGTTTAAGTCCTTCGGACATAAACTTTTAATTTCGGAAGCTAGATCAAGAGATTTATTTTCAAACAAATTATATAGTTCATGTGACAGTGATAACAAGTCAGCATAGTGCCAAATTTTGGGAATACAATCAAAACGAAAAATATGTTGCATTAACCATTTGTTTGTTTAATTGATGTATAGGTAAGCTCTTTGGGGGTCACTGGAACCCGAGCATCAGTTAGTGATAAAGTTCAGGCACTTCTGCGGGAAATCAAAGAGGTTTGTCTTATTAAACGAGATTTGGATTCAATGCTGCAAAAATATGACACACAATCATGAGATGAAGTCGTTATAGATATAGATTTAACGACTCAAATTCTAAATTTATATTTAAATTAAAAAAATACTCATTTGATCTTCATCCAACGACTCTAATCTTATGACGTTAGATTACAATATAAACCCAAATGCAGCTCATATATTGGTTAGGGAATCTTAATACTTATGCTCTTTATTGATCCTTTTTTGAAATTAAGGCAACAACTAAGCCGGTGGCAGTTGGCTTCGGGATATCAACAGCCGAGCAGGTGAAACAGGTAATAATTTCTTTAATAGTTATATATTATTCGTTAGTATATATGTTAGCGTCAAAGTTTGAACTTTAGACCTTATTTTCAAGCCACTTCAAGTTTTATACGTTCAATCACTTGAGCTACGCAGCAGCGACATTTGGTTAAATAACCAGTTAATCAAATAATTTGTTACAGGTAGCTGGATGGGGAGCTGATGGTGTAATTGTTGGGAGTGCTATGGTGAAGTTGCTTGGTGAAGCCAAATCTCCTCGAGAGGGATTGAAAGAATTGGAAAATTTCACCCGCTCCTTAAGATCAGCACTTGATTGAAATTATGTCTGGAAGAGCACAAAATCCTAGTAGTTGTTGTCTTCATTAATAAGGATTGAAATATGTTCAAGTTTTTGTTCATTTTCAATTGTGATAGGATATTTTCTTTACCGAAATAAATGTTCAATGTTAGATATATCACATTTCTCTGTTAAAGTTGTGATAACTGGTTCTCAAAATCATTTCATATACTCAGCAATGTCAATTCTGCCTTGTTTTATGATTATTTTTTTTAGATAAGTTTTAAGATTGATTAATTGAACATTTAATTCGATCATCTACATCAGTATCTTTGATAAACTTGCGCAAGAGCATTTCTGAAAAAAAAAATGTGTTGTCAACCACTTAAATTGAAAGGTTATGGATATTAAGCAACATTTTGACATACTAGTGAGATTTTATATTTTCACATAAGTTTGATTACACTCTTGACTTATGAATATTATTAATAGCAACACATTACTCTATAACACAATTTTCAACACATTTTATATTCGTTAAAATTCATATGGATCTCATCAAATATATATGGAGAATTCACATAATTTGATAGAACTCATATGAATTTATCAATAAGAGAGAATATGTTCAAAAGTTTTAGTTAGAGAGTGTGTATTGTTATGTGTTAGCACGCCTCTTTGACTCATTTATCGTTTTTACTTGACAGAAACTTTAACATGTAATTATGAATGAATATAGTGCAATTATGAGTGTAAAACTTGGTGAAAATAATCTCAATACAAAGCAATGTGAAGTGTGAAATACTATAACTAGAATTGATTCATTCAATTTACCATGTCAATAAACAAAAAGCCTTTCTTGACGATATTATTTTCAACTCAAATGCGATGGAAATTTTATAAAGTGTTTTGATGGAGAGAAATTATGTTGGAATGAATAGTTTATGATTTGGTTAATTGGCTAATTCGAGTAGTTTATGACTTCACCCATTGAAACACTAGAGTATCTATTAGATTTCTCGATGAACCGTTGGATTGAGTTTTTTTTAATCATGATCACTGCAACGCTTTTGAAGCGTTTGTTTCATTTGTGAACCGATGAATTGGAAGAATGACCCCCAACATGCCATTCAACTGTTTTATGGAGAGCATAAAAGGCCTTGGAGGGGTATCGAAAACACTTTTATCGTTTCTTAAGAGTTTTTATATTCTCTGATTTTGGCAAACATCCAAGACCAACCTTCAAGTTTTTCTTAGAAGTTCATCTTTCATTTTCACGGTTTGATATCTTGACCTTCTCTTCTTTTGTTGCATTTATAATGCTTTTGATTATGATTGTTTTTAATGTTTTCATTAGCTTAGAATTGTTAAGCTATTTTAGTTTGGAACTGTTAGGCCTTTTTTTTAATTCCTCGTGGTGGTGATGCAGTTGTTAAGCTTTACAATGTTTCTCGATCCAAGATTCTACTTCTACCACAAAAACACTCAATTCTTAGTCTTTAACTTCCTAAGAATTCCCTCTTTTATTAAAAAATAGGAGTTGTTGCACTTCTAACCTTAAGAAAATTTTTCTTAAAAAAAAACAAGATTTACCGGTAATACTTTTAAAAATTAAAACAAAAAATTTAATCCCTTTAAAAAAAATTACTGATACATACAACCTTCTTTTATCCGGAACCATTTTTTTGATATACGATTCAATTTCTCAGTAAAAAAAAGATATGACTTAATGTATAGTTTGACTACACAAATATTAAAATAAAATTTCCCTTCTTAAGAAAATTAAATTAAAATATATAAATAAATATTTTTATTTAAATTACTTTTTACTAAATAAAATAAATAACCGAAATATATAAGTATATTTTGATCCATATTTCTTTCACCTATGAATTTGGGTAATTTTTTTGACATGAAAGGGGTAATAATTATGATCATATTTTTCTAACCAAAAGTTATGTCTTCTACTGCTATTATATCTTTTACAATCTTCATGTTATAATTTTGAGTAACATACCACATATATTAAGGATAAAATGTATTCCCGATACTTCAAAAAACAATATCGTTATCAACAAATATATTATCTTATCTTAATTTTCAAATGGTTCTTGCTTGGACCTACACCCAGATTTCTTACGTTAACAAAACAAAATCAAGATTACTGTTTGAATCAGACTTCAAATTATGTTTGCCCATCACCTAAAAAACGGTACAAATTAATTTTGAGTTTACGAATAAAATAACCGAGATACCTTATCCTCTCAATATATTATACTCTCAATATACCGATTAAAAACAGGAAAAATTCTGATTAAATTAAAGGCTTAATTACACTTTTGGCCCCCTAAGTATCCAAAAGTTGTGATTTTGGCCCCCTAAAAAAAATATCTCTTTTCTGGCCCCTTAAGTTCACTTTTGGTTGCAATTTTGGCCCCCCAAGCCAATTTTGACCCAGTCAACAGACACATGGGCGTCACGTGTGTAATTTTTTTATTTTATTTTTTTAATTTATAAAAAATAAAAAAATATTTTTGTAATTAAAAAAATGTTTTTTTATTACAGAAATAAAAATGTTTTTTTAATTACAAAAAAAAAATTGAAAAAAAAATCTGAAAATTAATAAAAAAATTGAAAAAAAAAAATCTTGAAAATTGAAAAATTAATAAAAAATGATTAAAAAAATAAAATAATCAAAAAAATTCTGAAAAAATAAAATTTCGAAATTTTCTGAAAAAAATTAAAATTCTGGAAAAATGAAATTTTCGAAATTTTAATTAAAATTCTAATTAAAATTTTAATGAAAAATAAAAATTCTGAAAAAATTCTGGAAAATATTTAAAAAAAATTCGAAATTTTCGAAAAAATTAAAAAGATTAATCATTTTTAAAAAAATGAAATTTTTGAAATTTTCATTAGTATTTCTCAAAATTTCGAAATTTTCATTAGTATATATGTCGAGCTTAGGTTTTTTCAGTGTATTTTTCGAAACTTCTATATTTTCATTAGTATTTTTTCCGGGAAAATTTTCATTAGTATTTTTTCCGGGAAATTTTCATTATGTGTATTCCGGTTTACAAAAAATTATGTGTATTCTGGTTTGTAAATACACAAAAAATTATGTGTATTTCGAAAATTTTTAAATATTTTCCGTATTTTCCAGAATTTTCAATTTTTTCAATTTTTCAGAATTCCGTTTTTTTAAGAATTCCGTTTTCAAATTTTCCAAATATTTTTGAAATTTTTAAATTTTTTTTCAATATTTAATTTTTTTTTAATACTAATGATTTTTCAATTTTTTTAATCATTTTTTATTTTTATTAATTTTTCCTGAATTTGTAAATTTTTTCCGTATTTTTTCAATTATTTTTCATTTTTATTAATTTTTCAATTTTCCAAAATTTTTTAATATTTTTTTTCAACTTTTTTATTAATTTTTCAATTTTCCAGAATTTTTAAAAAAAAATTCAATTTTTTTATTAATTTTTCATTTTTCCAGAATTTTTATTTATTTTTTAATTACAAAATAAAAAAAATATTAAAAAATACAAAAATGCGTCCACGTCAGCGCTGACTGGGTCAAAATTGGGCTAGGGGGCCAAAATTGCATCCAAAAGTGAACTTAAGGGGCCAGAAAAGAGATATTTTTTTTAGGGGGCCAAAATCACAACTTTTGGATACTTAGAGGGCCAAAAGTGTAATTAAGCCTAAATTAAAATGATCGAACCCGGGTCACCCGCCAACGACTTGTTGTTCATTTATCCATTTCTAACAAATATTATCTAAAATTAATCTAATCTAATAGCAACAAGTTGTTCTTCCGTGTTAAAATGTTCAGCTTCACCATTGTTCAATAATCGATTACGTAAATGGAAGTAACCTTCTCCTCATCAACTGCAAGAGGTATAATACTTCTCTTAAATTCTCACCATTCTTTATTTTCATTTCTCAATTCAATTTGTTTTATCTCCGATCATTTTCCTCGTCGCAGTTCCTTCCTTGCCGATAACAAAATCAAACACTCGCTATCGGAATCCGTGTTCAATCTCCATCGCACCGCGTAACGCAATTATCATTTTCTTCAACATGCTTTCGCACTAACAAGAGTAATCTCTTCAAGGTATCGAAAATTGATTCATATCAAATTCATATTTTAATATACAATAATTCATTTGCATGTTTTAGATTCAAAATGCGGTGAATGTGATGTTAATTCTGTTTTCGTAATTCATACCATTTTTTGTCGCGGTCACAGGTTTTATCTAAAAAGGATCATGTTCACGTTGTAGAGGGAAGGTAAAATTTTGTTTTTTTTTTTTTTAAATTTCAAATTTTACTTGTTTTTATTTACTAATTGTTTCGATGATTTTTTTGTAACATTAATTTTATTTTTATTGCTTTGCAGTGGTGTTGATGAGATATATGATACGTTGGTTAGACGAATTCTGCCTCCAGCGTCTGTGTCGTTAAATCCTGATTATAAGTAAGTTTTTGCTTTTGGAATTATGAAAGCTAGTAAAATTGGTTATGAGTATTAAATATTGCTGTCAAATGTTAAATGTATGTACCATCCTTTTTTGCAATAGAGCCGTTATAGTCGATATTTGACAGATGACATTGACAACATTTTATACTGAATAGTGTATTGCCAGCAATATCGATTTGTTCAACTTCCACCACCACGTTATAAGCTATAGCGAAAGCACTGATTATTCCCTAATATTTGTTTAATCTTCCTAGTATCTATGTCGCTTGTCAGATTTTTTGTTGGCCTGGCTGGTCCACCTGGTGCTGGAAAAAGCACCATAGCGCATGAAGTAGCCAAACGCATAAACAAGCTTTTGCCAGAGAAAGCTTCTTCCTTTGACTCTCAGGTTCAACCTCCTGATGTTGCTATTGTGATTCCCATGGATGGTTTTCATCTTTATCGTTCTGAACTAGATGTTATGAAGGTTAGTGTCCTTCTGTTGCATACAACTTTTGTTATCCCTTTAACGTTATTCCTAGTACATTTCATTGTTCATATTAATGACCTAGAGTTGATAAGTTGAAGTAATCAAATCATGTGTTGCTAAAAGTGAAATAATTGATTGCTTCACTTTCATTTTCCAACATAGTTGGGATAGGAACATGTTATGAAGTTTTGTTTATTGATTTCTTTCCCTGTAGACTAAATTGATGTTACTTTCAGTTCAGACTATTATTGAGATATACTTGATAGAAGTTATACCTCTCTTCCATACAAAAAATATTAATTGCGTTAACTACTTGAAGTACACTATAAATAAATACTAATGAACAAGAATCGATATTTATCATCATGAGAAATCATAATTCTGACATCTTAAGTGATTTTTTTGATAATAGAATCCTGAGGAAGCACATGCCAGAAGAGGAGGTGAGGTACCTCTTCATATAACCCATCAATTTCAAACACCATTCTTAGAAAAGCATTAATCTTTGGATTGGTATATCAGCTCCATGGACATTCAATCCCACGCGACTGCTTACCTGTCTCAAGAATCTGAGAGTTCATATAAGGCTTACAAGTTTGTAATGGGATTATCATTGTTGTTGGTGTAATTATAATTTTAATAATAATAATAATAATAATAATAATAATAATAATAATAATAAAAAACAACAACAACGCCTTATCCCACTAAGTGGGGTCGGCTACATGGATCAAATGCCGCCATAATGTTCTATCAAAGACCATATTTGGATCCAACTCATTGACCTCTAAATCTTTTCTAATGGTTTCTCTAATAGTTTTCTTAGGTCTTCCTCTACCTCTTTTAACCTGACTCTCCTCCATTTGATCTACTCTTCTTACCACGGCGTCTACGGGTCTTCTCTCTACATGTCCAAACCATCTAAGCCTATTTTCTACCAACTTTTCTACTATAGGTGTTACCCCCACTCTCTCTCTAATGATGTCATTCCTAATCCTATCATGTCTAGTCTTACCACTCATCCAACGCAACATCCTCATCTCCGCTACGCTTACTTTACTCTCGTGTTGGCTCTTAACCGCCCAACACTCCGTACCATACAACATTGCCGGTCTGACTGCTGTCCGATAGAACTTTCCTTTCAGCTTAAGTGGTACTTTCTTATCGCACAAAACACCTGAGGCTCTTCTCCATTTCAACCACCCAGCTTGAATACGATGATGTACATCAGCTTCTATTTCTCCGTCATTTTGTACTATGGACCCAAGATATCTAAACCGTGTAACTTGGGGTATGATATGATCTCCAACTTTCACCTCTAAGGTAGACCCACTTCTCCTTTTACTGAAGTTACATTCCATATATTCTGTCTTGTTTCTACTCAGGCGGAAACCGTACGCTTCTAAGGCTTGCCTCCAAGTCTCTAGCCTCCCGTTTAACTCCTCCCTCGACTCACCAAGCAAGACTACATCATCTGCAAAAAGCATACATCTCGGTGCTAACTCTTGGATGTGTTCCGTCAGTACATCCAAAACTAAAGTAAAAAGATAAGGACTTAGGGTTGACCCTTGGTGCAGTCCTATTGTTATGGGAAAATCTCCGGTATCCCCAGCCTGCGTCCTCACACTAGTCGAAGCCCCCTCATACATATCCTGGATAGCTCTAATATAGGCAATCCTCACCCCTTTCTTCTCCAGGGCTTTCCACAAAATCTCTCTAGGTACTCTATCATACGCCTTCTCCAAATCAATGAAAACTAAGTGCAAGTCTTTTTTATCCGTCCGATATCGCTCCATCACGCGTCGAAGTAAGTAGATCGCTTCCATAGTCGACCTCCCAGGCATAAAACCAAATTGGTTATCCGTAACGTGAGTCTCTTTTCTTAGTCTTCGCTCAATTACCCTTTCCCATAACTTCATGGTATGACTCATTAGCTTAATTCCCCTATAATTTGCGCAATCTTGTATATCCCCCTTGTTCTTATAGATTGGAATTAAGGTGCTTCTTCTCCACTCGTCCGGCTTTGTTTATTATTATTATTATTATTATTATTATTATTATTATTATTATTATTATTATTATTATTATTATTATTATTATTATTATTATTATTATTATTATTATTATTATTATTATTATTATTATTATTATTATTATTATTATTATTATTATTATTATTATTATTATTATTATTATTATTATTATTATTATTATTATTATTATTATTATTATTATTATTATTATTATTATTATTATTATTATTATTATTATTATTATTATTATTATTATTATTATTATTATTATTATTATTATTATTATTATTATTATTATTATTATTATTATTATTATTATTATTATTATTATTATTATTATTATTATTATTATTATTATTATTATTATTATTATTATTATTATTATTATTATTATTATTATTATTATTATTATTATTATTATTATTATTTCTCGTAGCTTGAAAACCTTAGAATTGTTTATTTGACCATGACACTTTCCTCTCTAAAATAATGTGATTTAAGGGCCAATTCTACGGTAAATCTAGGATGCACATAATAACTGTAAGCATCTATGCATTGACATAGTTCTAACCTGCTTTGTTTTATTGCATTTTGGTGAAACATAATTCTTCAGGGATCAGTTTATGCACCGTCATTTGACCATGGTGTTGGGTGTGGTTATGGTGCATAAGGAAAATCCTTATGCACCATGCATAAGTCCAGCCCATTAACTTGTAGCCCAACAGAATTGATTCCTACACCCCCCAAACCCGAAAACAAAAGAAAACTGGCCAAAAAGCAGAAACACAAACGCGTTAACTCCAATCTCCACCACCGTCGAAACTCAATCTCCACCACCGTCGTTCACCACCACCGTCGAAGCGCGTTTTCTCTCCATTTCCAACTTCAACCACCACCGGTAACAAACTTTCACCACCGGAAACCATCTTCATGACCGTCGTTCAACTCGTCACCGTCGTTCAACTCAACAACACCGTCGTTCACCACCGCATTCACCACCGTCGTCCAACTCCAATACTACCATTCTCCACTCTGTTAGTCGCGTGTTTATTTTCAATTTTCGTTGTTTCTGTTTCCTCTTTTCTCTCTAACTTTCCAAATCCCAAATTGCAGGATGATAAGGTTGTTGCTTTTCGGGACATTAATCCATCTGCTTTCAGGTATTTCCAATTCATAATCATAGGTTTCTGTATCAATTTCATCATTTTCAATTTTAATTAGTGTTATAGAAATGACTTATTCATAAGCGCTTATGCCATAAGCTGCAAAATAATCGGTGTATTCAAAATCGACTTATTAAGGTGATCAATTTGAACTTGGCAAATTTTAGGCATTACTTAGTGGTTCCTGTGGAGCACATTTCTACTGTTAAGGATCTTCAGAGAAGAACTAAAGATTATTCTTTGGGTAAATAATAAGCTTATAGCTGTAACCACTTCACAGTTTAATTTTTGTGTAGATTTTCAAATCTGATCAGTTCAATTCATGTTTGCCTTATTTATACCGTAAGTCATATGTTACAGTGGTGCATTCACCATAACCGCATTCACGTCGGAAACCGCATTCATCACCACTGAAAATCACGTCGGAAACGGTAACAATCACGTCGCAAACTTCCACCACCGCAAAAACCAATAAATGGTTTTTGAGTGTTTAAATGTGCTTATTATAGTATTTTTGTTTAAAATTTATGCCAAAACCAATATGCTGTGTAAATGGTTTTTGCAAGTTTTACTCTGAAACCATTTTGCTGTGTAAATGGTTTTACTTTGGTTCTTTTCCAAAACATTTGTAGATCTGTTTTATATGCAAATGATAATTGTTATAGTTGAGAATACATAACAAAATTAAGGAATCTGATATACAATGCATTTATATACACCAAAATGGTAGCATGATAAATCTTTGGTAAAAATTGTAGCATATTTATATGTTCTGTTGCAGATAGATACGTATGTCTCAACTTCTTTGCTGCTATGTGCTTGAAACTCTGCCATAATTAGCTTTCAATTTTGTGTTTAAACTCTTGTTATCAAGTCTAAGATTGGTAGAATTTTAGTGTTTATGATATGACGCTTACTATATACCACTTTAAATGCATTCTAACCATTGACTGGTTAAATTTATCGCTCTTTTTAGTTCTGTCACTCACAAATACAATATTTGAAAGGATCTAGCTGCAAGTTTCTGATCATGTGCTTGTGATTTTGTTTTGGTCAACACATGAATTTACTGTCTTAGATTTATTGAAAATCCAATGGCACATGATCCAACTCAATAGTTGGATATCATATAAACTGAGATCAAATGTTTTTCTTTCAATTCTTTTGCCGATGCACTGGGATCATATAAACTGAGATCATATAAACTGAGATCAAATGGCCGATGCACTGGTTTTCTTTCAATGTTTTTGCCACATTTCAATTACTTGCTCCATCCTTATGAAGTCTGACACTAATATGTTTGGTTTTATTTTATGTGAGTATGAATTATTTGAATATAACAAAAAATTCATTATTGTTATTTTTGTTAGGAAAAAATACACAAGAGCCAGAAATATAAGTGAAAATAAGATGTAATATGGACATAGAGATTTAGAAGCCATACACCACAATGCACTTTGTTAGAACTTTGTTAAACTCTAAAAACTATGCTAAAACCATTGTGCTGTGGAAATGGTTTTGGTGAGTTGTACTCCAAAACCATTAGATGTATTTAATGGTTTTCTTTGATCATGCAGGTGAAAAAAACTAAAAAGCTAGAGCCATTGCCATCATTCAGTTTTGGGCTAACACAAATGGATGAGGAGGAAAGGAATGACACAACTTCATCATCTGATGGTGGTAAAAAGAAGGAGCAGAAAACAAGAAAGTCCAAGGGTAAAGAAAAGAAGCATCAAATAAAGAAACAGCAACATGTTGCACAAGATTCTGATGAAGGAAGTTCAACTGATGAAGAATTGATTCAAAAGCTAGCATGTTAATGTTTTTTTTTATTGAATTTCTGGATTTCTAGATTAGTGTTAAGTTTCTTGTTAATGTTTGTATCAAGTTTATGAATTTTTGGATTTGTATAAAGTTTATGGTGAAACAAACTTAGGGGTATGGAATACTGAAACCATAAGTATGGTTTAATGGTTTTGATAGTTAGGTGTGTCTTTTTATAGTATCTATCATATTATACTATTCATCTTATTTAATTTTTGGCCCAATAATGTTCAATTTAATTTAATTTTACTAAAATTAGGGGCATGGAATACTGAAACCATAAGTACGGTTAAATGGTTTTGATAGTGTTCTATGTGAAACCAAAATGACTGCCTAATGGTTTTAAATGAAATTATTAATTTGTTTTAAACAATTTTTCTTATAGAAAAAGAAAACATACTTTTGCTTTATTTTATGTTTGTTTTTCGTGTTAAACCTCTCGAGTTTCTACGAAAAGTGACATAATCAGTTGGTTGTCTTTTTATAGTATCTATCATAGTATACCGTTCATTTTATTTAATTTTTGGCCCAAGAATGTTCAATTTTATTAAAATTAGTTTTCAATGTAACCACTTAATAGTACACATTTTGATAGTTTTCAACGTGAAACCAAAATAATTGTCTAATGGTTTTGTAATAAAAAAATGTGATAAACATTAAAATCATTATTAAGTAACCACTTAATAGTACACACTCATAAACTATTAAATAATTGTCAAATGGTAAATAAAATAAAAGAATAGTGAAAATTATTATTGATAAATGGTTTTAAATAAAAACAATTACTGAAACCATAAGCATGGTTCAATGGTTTTGCTAGTGTTCTATGCGAAACCAAACTAACTGCCTAATGGTTTTGTAACAACATATAATCATGAATACGTAACAACAAAGAATGTGAATGTTATAATTTCCAATAACAAGTGCTTCACAACAAGTATGATTAGTTCGGTCATACTATGGAAATTAATCCATGTTGGGACTCGGAGATATCTATCACAACAGATTTGTTGAACTTCCTATCATTTTAACTTTATCATCATCTATGATTGATCATTTAGTATTGGAACAATTTGCATCTCTGATTTCTTTTTCTCCTTGAGAATAACCTGCCTAGGCATAACCTCTAACAGAAAGCTTGCTCCATTCCACACTGATGCAGAAACCTTCAGTATTTGGAAAACCACGGACAATTTATAGGACAAGAATATCGGAACAGTCAGCGCCATCGTTGCCACCGTAAACATTCCTTGAAGAAGAATGAACATTAACAAGCGGTTTTGATCCCCGAGCAAGCCACTTAAGCGCCACCACATGTTATTTGCTTTCTGAGCTTTTTTAGACAGTTCCCTAAAAAATGTAAGATTAATAAAATGTTTAGCGTCAAAGAATGCTCTACCAGTCTAAAACACATACTGTACAAAAACAGTTTGAAGGAAGGTTTTAAATAATAGTCAGGTGTCCATGAGTTCAGCTCAGTTGTAAGAGCTTGATCTTATAACCTCAAGGGACGACAGTTGCAAAACGATCGCTAGTGCCACTTGAAGCAATGATAAATAATAGTCAAGTACATTGTGACCCTTGATATTGTAGAGAAAAGCGGCCAACTACAGCTAGTGTGGTTCCAATCACGATTGTGGACCACCTTTTGAAACTCTATTGGTCTAAAGCAAACATAACTGGCTAAACCGAATGAGAAGAGATGATTACCTATAGGAAGTCATGACTTCAGGATCTCTTAAAAACCATTGTCGGTGTAAGACATTGACAATAAGGTAGTATAGAACCTGCCACAAGGTGTAAACTACTAAGGGAACCAGAAACATCCATGTACATAGATAGGATTTATCTTCGATATAAGGCCATGTAACTCTTGCGGCAGCTCCCTCTGGTCGCATAGCTTCTAAGGTCTCAGGATTCCACCATCGAATAGTAAAGAAAACCAATCCTGGAGAAAAAAAATCCATTAAGGTATGATGAATATTATAAATGGATGCATAAAGTAAAGTAAAGGTGACAATGACATGTCTATCACAAATCCATTCCAATGGTAACATCTATCAAATATTGTCATGCTTAGGTAAAAGTTACAGCTCGTCATATAAACAAATACAAAAATCACTTTTATACTAATTGTACAACATGAAACATGGGGAGTTAATACAATATTGTTAAGACCCCTAAATGGTTTTACATCTGACAGATAAGTAGTAATGCAAGGGTGTAGAGATGAAGAAAAGAAAACATCCAAAATCAGGCAGGCGTGTCAACAAACAATAGGATTTGGTTCAACAACTAGTAGTAGGCCAAACCAGATACCAAATATATTGCAACACGTAAATAACTAAACCAGATACTGAATAACATTGATCAAAATTTTCCATTTTAAGGCCAAACCAATGTAAAATTGTAAATTTGCTAGTAAAATCGAGAATTTACCATGTTATCAGAGTTTACTCGAGCTCGTAATTTTGTATCAAAAAGAGAGTTTACATGTGTGTTTAGTCATTTTCGTGACCACCGCAAACTCAAGAGTTTGACAATGACAACCATGACTACTACCATGGTTGAAATCAACATCAAAGAAATGAAAACTACCAGTGTATTGGTGGTGTTTTTTGTGGGGCAGCAAAATTGCAGCTCTATTGACCAGCATAAATAGAAGAAAATAACAAAGTATAATGTTACACATAAACACACAGAAGGTCCTTATAAACTTTTAAGTGCGAATTGTGAGATCTACACAAATAGAATAAAGCACACATCTACAAAATTTTCCAGCTTCAAAACTTATGATCAAGAAAGCTTATTTTTGTTATCACTGAACAATTTTCAAAGTTGATCACGTATACGGACTTTTACTACTAAACTTAAGGTCTCCTTGTCTAGCATGAATCTCTTGAATAGTAATGTTACTTTTGTTTATGTAGAAAAATGTTAGTAGATTTATATATTAGGTTCCAGGGTTTGGACCCTGGACCTCCTTCTTAAAAATTATTTGGTGTCGCTTAACTCACCAACCAAGCTACCTTCGTGGGATGACAAATATCTATATCTATGTGAACAAAAATTAATGGACTAAGCTAAGGCCAATGCTAGATACCACGAAAATCATGATAGTAGAACTTGAACACAGCAAGTAAAATACATTCCATCAGAGATATTATATGCTTTTGTTTCACAGATATGTCCAATATTGAATCAAATGCATATTCTACAAAGACCATAGTAGAAGCCAATGATTTTGCAAAAGGTTATTATCTTGTTGAAAAAATGAATATTAAAAATTGTAGGTAGAACATACATGGTAAAAGATGGATAAGAACACTAACGATTTTGTCAAGCGAACTGAACACCAAACTGCAACGCCAAACAATCAATGCCCATGCTAACGGACCCTAAAACCGCACTTAAATAAATCACACATTCGACCAATGAACCATTCTTGTGCTAGGATGTCAAATTACTAAGGATAAAATGCTCACCTCAGCAAATGAAAAGCAGACCAGAAAAAACTTCTCATTCTTTGGATAAAAAAGAAGGTAAACCAAAAAGATTGTATTGGCATAGTAGCAAAAATCCTGAAACACATGAACAATAGTTCAATCAACTTATTCTCATTACTTATGTTTGTACAACAATAACTGAACAAAGTAATAACGTTATCCTTATGATGATGACAGCGATGAGGCACTCCTCCATTGATTTTAATTATAAAGGTAATTGAGTCAATTCAAGTGTTTTCAATACACTACAATGCTAAAGTGCTTATACTAAAGACTGGTCAATTCAAGTATTTTCAATGCTACAATCCATAATTCTCTCACATAGGTATGTTTGGTTCTTGGGTGACAAAAATTGATTTTGAGTGAATTGATTCTGGTTAAAAGTGAGTTGAACCATAAATTTGTGCATAAAAATCAAAAGCTACAAATTTGTGCGTAAGAATCAATTCTGTAAGCAACCAAAACATCTCAGAATTAATTCAAAACCACCAGAATCAAGTTCATAATAGAAGATGAACGCAATAAATATATAATTGAAAGCTAACCGGAGCGGCGAGCAAGGGTGAATGCCGGTGAAATCAGGCCGTGAGCACGAGCAAGAGAGAAACGTCAGAGCAATTGAGTCAGAGGAACGTCGGAGCAGTTGAGTCACGCCGTGACCTAGCCGGAAAACCACGTCGGAGCAAGTTCCAGCGCGAGCAAGAGAGCAACGTCGGAGGAATCAAGCCGGAGCAGTTGAGTCTCCGTGACCTAGTCGGAAAACGACGTCGGAGCAAGGGTCAGGGCAAGCAAGGTAACTTCGGAGCAGTTGATTGCGAAAACGCGTGCGAGCAAGAATGATTTTTTGCAATCAAAGTGTGGGTGTGAGATGTGAGCTGTGAACCGTTAGATTAAGCATGATCTAATGGTTGATAAGTACTTATGCATGATGCATAAGTTATGGCTTATGCACCATAACTTTTGCCCATTTTATTTACTTTTGTTGCAAAATATGATATATATTAAATAAAATTAAATGATTAATTTAAAGGTAACACTCAAAAAGAAGAAATGGCCATCATGAAGGGGTCATTGTTTTTCTCCAGATTTTTACCATTAAAATTATGTCAAAATTTGAATTTCTAATGAAATCTGTTATCTTAAAACCTTTGCAAGGCCAACCTACTCTAATATTAGATGTGAGCAGAAAGTTCAGGTGATCTGATTGAAAATACACGTTCGATGACTTTCTAGTGAATGTACCAATTATAAATCAACTTTCCACTTTTTTCTTTTCCAATGTAATTTCATACACTTAACAACTCTGATAGATTTATCCCGTAACAGTCATTAATTTTGTTGTTCCATCTATTAATGAGAAGTTTTCAAAAATCGTTCAGTAATATCTTGTATTTATTTTAATATTAGCTGCAACATTTGTATAATTGTTTCAGTGTTTATCTCCAGCGAGCCATCTTTTTACAAAATCAAAGTAATTAATTTTCCAAGTAGTTGCTACTTGCAGCATGTATATTCAGCTTATTTCATTTCATTTCTTTCTTTATGTAGACACAAAATCATTATTGTAGAAGGCAACTATTTGCTCTTGGAAGATGGGGTATGGAAGGAGATTTCATCTTTGTTTGATGAGAAATGGTATTGGTTTTACTGAGACACGTTTCTTATATTTTTCCATTGGCCTTGAAAGTTTTGAAAGTTGTCTGTGAACTCTATAGAAAATTCGGATGTGAGCCGACTGCTCTTTTGAAAATTCTGCCTTGAAAATTATACTTATGGACTTGTGTTTTCTGAACCGCATTCAGATGATAATTAGCTTTTGCCTGTTTCATGCTGGGAATATATTATTATTGTTGTGTTTAACAATCTTACATAGTTTTTTCTACATACAGAAAAATCTTATTTTGTTTTTAGAGCCTAAGTAGATAAAGGTACCATGGATGAAATAAAGGCATTGATTTATAGAGGCTTGTATTGTATCTCATTTTTTCCTATAAATCCTCCCTGGTTTAACTTGTAAAATAATATTTATCCATGAGTTTATTCAGGATTCAGCTAGAAGAACATATCAATGCAATAATATCTTACACTTTTGTTTGCTTTTTTCTTTGTCTATAGTATGTATTAGTTGTTACCTAATTGATGTCCATACATTAGGCCCCTACTTATTTGTTTGGAATTATTTGTGTTCTGACATAATGTAGTAAAGTTGTTTTGACATTAATAAGTAACCTTTGTAGTTCACTATTTGTTGAAAAAGTTAACTAATTCTCAGAGTACATTTCTATTCCTGGACAATATGGCTTATGTTGTCTATGCCTCTTGTCAGCAAGAGACACTTTAAACAGGGCATAACTTGTACTATGTTTCTGATCAATAGAGACAACCCAAACAACCTATCATATTCAGTTGGTCTGTTGATTTCTGTTAAGGGCACTTGCCTTCACAGTTTCAATATATTTACATCTATCAAGAAATATGCAACCTAGCCCAAGGCCAATATATGCTTTTTCAGCATTAGAGTTATCCAGGATACCGGTTTGCCTAATTTGTTTGTTCTTATTCTTTTCAAGGTTTATTTATATAGATATCGACAAAGCAATGCAGCGAGTTTTGAAGAGGCATATCTCTACTGGTATTTACCGTACACTTTTCTGCAAAATTATTATATATCAGCTTTCTCTGCATAGGGAATTCATTTTAAATTAACATGAATTTTTCTTTTCCCTTTCCATCTATAGGCAAGCCTCCAGACATTGCTAAGCAGCGAGTAAACTTCACACCTTACAACTTGTGATGTTTAGTTGAATGTTGGCTTGATATTTGATCTATTGTTCTTTTTTATTATGGGTCATTTGCTTACATGCAACACTTTCATATTGTAATGTTTAGTTGAATGTTGGCTTGATATTTGATCTATTGTTCTTTTTTATTATGGGTCATTTGCTTACATGCAACACTTTCATATTGTAGATAGAGAACAGCGACAGACTCAATGCAGAACTTATAATGAAGTCCAAGAAAAATGCTGATATAATAATCAAGTCGGTTGATTTCTGAGGAATTTGTTTGTGCTAAGTCAAGCCTAAATGTGCAAGGGAAGTAAGTAATATAACTTAATAAGAATGTCTGTAATAAAGGTTGTGATTAGTTCACATCCTAAAATTGTTATGCAGCTTTAGAGTAAGCAAATAATTTTGGTAATGTGTCCAAGCACCATATGAATGCTACTTTGGATTGTGAGTGCAAAGTGCAAACATGTTAATATAATATGTGCTTTGCAGCTAGTAAACTACTTGTTCTCTCTCAGTTCATCTTGATCAATTACTACATTGTTTCTTTTGTGTCTTGTAGTGGCAATTTTGTCATCACATGTTTGATTTTACGCTTAGAGGTACTGAATACTTTTTGCACAATTTTCAGTTTAAGTGGTTTGAATTTTGTATTTTCTTCGTTTTCTCCTTCGGGTGTTTTTCATTAATCATTAATAGAAGAATATTTTGCTAATAATTTATAATTATCTATTACATATTGTTTGATCAAGGGAAAATTGAGAAGAGGAAAATGCAGTCAAATAATTTTTTTTAATTTGGATTGTAGTGGAAGGTTATTTGGAATCTGGGTCTTTGAAAAACTATCCTGGCATAAACACCATCTTGTCTCCTTTGGTATCTGTCTTGCTCTGCTGGGAAGAAAATTGCATCCCTTGGATCATAAGAGGCTATCACATTTATTCCGTTGGAAAAAATGCGAAGTAATGAAGTTTCAGCCGCTCCTTAAGATCAGCACTTGATTGAAATTATGTCTGGAAAAGCACAAAATCCTAGTGGTTGTTGTCTTCATTAGTAAGGATTGAAATATGTTCAAGTTTTTGTTCATTTTCAATTGTGATAGGACATTTTCTTTACCGAAATAAATGTTCAATGTTAGATATATCACATTTCTCTGATAGGTTGTGATAACTGGTGGTGGGATTTAGCATGGGAAAGCATAGTTGTTTCCCACCATGGGAAAGTCAATGTTAGCCATTAGATACACAATCTTATTATACACCTTCAACACTAGATTTTTTTGTCAATTTTTTCACACTATCTTCCCCAACAATTCTATCTCTTCCATCCATGTCTCTCTCACAAACCACAACCAGCAACTTTCCTCCAAACAAATCCATGTTTCAACAAAGAACTTTGAGGAAGTAAACAAACACACACTGTTGAATCAGAATGAGCCTCTCTTGAATATTGCCATTTCATCAATTTCATCAAATCCAATGAAGAACAATTTGAGCCTACTAGCAACTCTCCTCCAAACAAATATATTTCATGAATCTGAACCTCTAGAATCAGAACAAACCCATTACAAAGAAAACCTTCAATACCTCTAATTAACAACGAATCTCAGTTCACATCCAAAAATTTGTTCAACATGAATGCAGTAGGTTTAGATTTGTTCAACTTTGCTGGATTAAACTACTTATTTTTTAATTAACCACAACAGAACGAGATTCGGATATTAAAACTAGTGAATTCCATGAAGAACAATATATGTGATCTAATACAAAACCAAAATACCAAAACGAGAGTGAAAATTCGATACTACTCTCTTAACATATAAGTCTGATTATTGTTATAAAAAAAAAAATTAAGTCTGATTATAAATCAAAAATAACACGAAAAAAAAAAAACAAAGATCAATTGGGTTTTGAGAAATTAATGGGTTTCGTCGTTTTGAGATCTGATCGCACAAGAGTGAGAAATCTCTGAGAGAAGTGTGAGCAATGACGGAGAAGACAGTGTGAAATATATGGTGTGGACAGACCATCATAAAAGGTGTGCACCTCTTTAATCTAATGGTAAAAGAAACACTTTCCCATCATGGGAAACAACTTTCCTTTCCCATGCTAAATCCCACCATAACTGGTTCTCAAAATCATTTCATATACTCAGCAATATCAATTCTGCCTTGTTTTATGATTATTTTTGTTAGATAAGTTTTAAGATTGATTAATTGAACATTTAATTGGATCATCTACATCAGTATCTTTGATAAACTTGCGCAAGAGCATTTCTAAAAAAAAAATGTGTTGTCAACCACTTAAATTGAAAGGTTATGGATATTAAGCAACATTTTGACATACTAGTGAGATTTTATATTTTCACATAAGTTTGATTATACTCTTGACTTTGAATATTATTAATAGCAACAGATTACTCTATAACACAATTTTCAACACATTTTATATTCGTTAAAATTCATATGGATCTCATCAAATATATATGGATAATTCACATAATTTGATAGAACTCATGAATTTACCAATAACAGAGAATATGTTCAAAAGTTTTAGTTAGAGAGTGTGTATTGTTATTTATTTATTTTTTTAAATTTACCATCTCAATAAACAAAAAGCCTTTCTTGACGATACTTCTTGCTGATATACACACCTTAAGATTTTCAACTCAAATGCGATGGAAATTTTGGCCTAATGAGATTGGTTTTGACAGTTTCAATATCAGTTTCAATATCGATATAAATTAGAGATTGAGTTATCAACACTATTTCAATTTCAATATATTCCCTTGTTGTTACACTTTAACAGTTATAGATAAACTAATATAATTACACTTACATCAACGTCCATCCAGACTTTCTGGACAACAGGATCTACGAATGAGGGCAGTAGAGATAAATGAGAAAGACCCCAATAAAGGCAACAAATGTTGATGGGGGTATCGGTGAACCATGGTATTTGTCGTCGGCGTAAACCTCCTTATACTACTCCTAAGGCTCATCGTACTTCTCATAAGGCTCGTAGTACTGCTCTTGCATAAGGTCAACCACCTGTGACTGACTCGTTTGTGATGTTCCCTCCCCATTGACGTTCCTATGCCCCAACCCTCGTTTATGAAGAGGGTTCTCTACGTACACTATCGGCCATGGTCTCCATGCCTAGCATCCGCCTATGTTGGTTGTCAACCATATCTACACAACAAACAGCATGAAAAAAAAAATGAACTCAGTGAGGCATTTCATCAAATACTTGAGCTAATAGTGAGTTTTGTCTCTAAATGTATATCTAGTAGTCACAATAGTTTTTTAATGTATCAAAATTCCAAAATTGTACCTCGTTTGCACTTTATTAATCAAAATAGTCTGACACTAAAATAATCTCTTAATGCTCACAATAATTATTTTCATATAGATATTGATATGACCGTTAGTAATACCTATAAGGATTGACATGACAATAAATAAGTATATTAACGAAATGCACAATCATCGACTATTTTGAAATTTTTTGATACTATTGTGGCTATTGACCATCTCCAATGGCCTATTGAATGTGTCATTCAACTTGTTGAATCATTGGAGGAAGGCTATTGAAGATGATGTGGATGAAAGAGGGTGTTGAAAGGATTCAACAAGTTGAAAGCTGGCCCGCAGACGCCACATGGCTTGTTACGATTGGCTGCTTGGATTTTTATCTTCTTAATAATTTGGACTCAATTATTTCATTGCAAATAATTTTTTTTATTTTTTATTTTTTTACCAAAATTCATGATTTTTTTCTCTATAAATAGAGACTTGGATAATTTGATTTGGACACAGAAAAAAAAACAAAGTTTTTCACTCTCTTAATCTTATTATCAGCTTTTCTTTTGAAGTTTTAGTCTTTACTTAGTAAAATGGATCCCAATAATAATCAATTTAACTACCAAAATCCCAACAAAAACAAAAAAAAAAATTGTTAACTCTTTCTTTTTTTAAATTTAATTATAATCGATAATTGTAATTTTATCTTATGTAATTATAAAAACAAAAATATAAAATTAAATAAGAATAAGAAATGAAAGGTGGTGGGGTAGAGTGTTGAATGAAAAAACCATTGAAGAGATAAAAATTGAATGAGTGTTGAATTAAGAGAGAGAAAATGATGTAGAGTGTTGGGAATTGAAAAAGTGGGTGTTGAAGGTTGTTGAATGTATTTTACTATTGTACATGGTCTTATGACACGATTAGGGTTTTTTCTACATTACCCTCTCTTGTTTAGGGGGTATTTACCCCTTCAAGATATCAACCAATCAAAATGTAATATACAAATGTAACATTAAATGTCAAATAAATGAGTCAATTTTTTCTATAAAAAAATGAATTTTAATAAGGTAACTTTTAATTTTTATTTAATTATATTTAGGTATACAATTTTAATTAATTTACACTATAGAGCTTGTAACAATTAAAATTTCACATTAAATTCAACCCATCATGGTTGTGTTTGGTAACACGAATAAGCTAGTTTATAGCTTGTTGGACTTGCTTATACTCCCTCCGGTCACATTTATAAGCAAAAAAGCATTTTTTAGGTTCATTGAATACATAATGTATTTGGTCTATATATTGACTAAATACATTATGTATTCAGTGAACCTAAAAAGTGCTTTTTTGCTTATAAATATGACCGGAGGGAGTAAGTTTGTTTTGATATAATAAGATGTGTTGGGTAAAAAGCTTTTTCCACTAGCTTATAACGTTTTTTGAGAAGCTATTTCAAGTAGCTTTTGAGCTTATAGCTGGTAGCTTTTTATATTTTCTTCCAATTTTAACCCTATTAATTTAATTTAATTATTTTTTAATAAAACAACATGTTCATGGCTTAAAAAATAATGGTCAAGTTCATAGCTTATTTTTTAATAAAACAACTGTCACATTTTCTCCTTTGAAAAAAAACTGTCATGCTTTATTTTATTTTTTAACTAGTAATAGACCCGTGCGGTTACGCATGAGTCATGTAACATTGTGGTAATCATATAAAAAATAATTACTTTGTTAGTACTATCAAATATTTTCTTTTCATATATTATATATAAAAAAATGTTAAATATTTGAATCGCGTATGTTGTGGATTTTATTTTCTTACGTACACGAAAACAAATTTTTATATACACATATAAGAAAGTCAATAAAATAATTTTTTTAAAACTCATGATTATTTTCAAAATATCAACATCAATGTAGTGTTTCTATTAAATAACTTTTTATTTTATATGCAAAACACCGTTCAATGTTTTCACCGTACCCGTTGTAGATTTTATGTGAAAGATTTTATGCGATTTTATGTGATTTATCTACTAAAATAATTTTTTATGTTAATATATGAGAAAGTTGAGTTGAAATAATTTTTTATGTTAATATATGAGAAAGTTGATATAATAAAATCGTAGAAACTCATTAATATTGTCAAAACATAAACATTAATATAGTGTTTCTATTGAATAACTTTTTATTTTATATGCAAAATACCGTTCAATATTTGCACCGCTCCCGTTGCAGATTTTGTGTTTATATATGCATGAATAAATTTTTATGTACATATATGAGAAAATCGATATGAAATTTTTTTGAAAACTCGTGACTATTTTCAAAATATCAACATCGATGTAATGTTTCTATTAAATCACTTTTTATTTTATATTTAAAACACCGATAAATATTTGCACCGCACTTGTTGAAGATTTTATATACTTATATATGCAGAAGAATTTTTTTTAACAATATGTAACAGTCAATATGATAAAATTTAGAAAACTCGTGACTATTTTTAAAATATCAACATCACTGTATTGTTTTCTCCAAAATACCGTTAGATATTTACACCACACTCATTGTAGACTTTATGTGCTTATATGTCCAAAATCAAATTTTATGTATACCGATATGAGAAAGTTGATATGCTTAAATTTTGAAAACTAATGATTATTTTAAAAAATTTAACATTATTATTTCGTTTCTATTAATTTTTTAAATATGCAAATTATTAAGATTAAGAGATTAAAATAGATGAGAACAAAATGACGATATAGAGAATTAGTTAGGCTTGGAAGTGAAAAATCTGAAAAAATGAAGATACATAGAGAATTAGTTAGGCTAGAAAGATAAACAAAAATATATATAATAATTTATTCAAAATGAATAAATTTGTATTTTATTTTGTAAAATGACGTTTAAACCCATAAAATTAAGAAGATTGTGAGGATAATTATCAAATTTTACTCGAGTAAGATTTTCTAATTTTATTATTATAGTATTAGTAGTAGTAGATTAGTAGTAAAAGTAAATATTTAAATTTGTTGTGTGGAATTGAAAAAATAGTTGTCCGTAATTATCATGATAATATATTGGCTTTTAAGAAGGACAATTATGAAATTTTGTTGGATTTTGATTTTGATATATTTTTTTAATAAATATATTGTTTTTTAATAATTTATTTATATTTTGTTAGTAGATTAAAGAAACAAATAATATTTAAAATTTTAAAGTATTTCAAAGACTTATTAATTTCGCAAAAATACAAATATTGATGGAAATTTGTTATATCAACTTATCCGTGGAAGTACAAATTAAGAACAATTTTTTTTTTTTGTAGAGAAAAAATTGGCTACACCTTTCTGTTTTTAATTAAAAAACAAATAATGTTTTAAAAGCATTCCAAAATCTTATTAATTTTGCATCCTAAAAAATAAATATTTATGGGTTGAATTTGATGTGAAATTTTAATTGTTACAAGCCCTATAGTGTAAATTAATTAAGATTGCATACCTAAATATAGTTAAATAAAAATTAAAAGTTACCTTATTAAAATTGATTTTTTTTATAGAAAAATTGACTCATTTATTTGACCATTTAATGTTACATTTGTATATTACATTATACCCCCTAAACAAGAGAGGGTAATCTAGGCCTCACCCACGATTAGAGATCATCAGTTAGAGATCATCAGAATCTATACATACAACTTTTACCCTTTTTGTATAGAGCAAATTACCAAAATGTCCTTTATAAATTTTTATTTTACACTCCTTCCCCGTTCTTCACCCTCGCATAGTTTCAGTTCACGCGGTACCTTACTCCTCTCTAATCTCAGTCTCCGGTGACGGCGACGGCGAGGCGACCACGACATCGCACAGTCTCACCGGTGCGGCGACGCGTGAGCGACTCTCCTCTCTCAGTCGCGACAACAGAATCTTTTTACATATCAATTGAAACTAATGCGAGCTTCTTCACTTCAGTTCCCTTCTTGATTTCCTTCACTTCATAAATTCAGGTTTGTTTTCTTTAAAATTTTATCACTTGATTCAATTCAATGTCGGTAAGAAATTATTCTATGTTACTTGAACCCTAGAAATCAAAAATTGGGGGAAACTTGAACCATTGATTCCCTATGTTGTTTGATTCAATTTTATGATTTTTTATCATTGTCGTTTGATTGGAGATTTTCAATTGAGGCTTGTTTTCCTAAATTCTTTGTATATACCTCTAATTGTTTTCCTAAATTCTTTTACTTAGATTTTGTGGGTTTTTTTTAAAGCACATAAAGAGGGTGAAAACAGCAGAATTGAGGTCCTGATCTTAATGTGATTTTTATTATTTTTTTATTTTGAATTCTGTTTATTGGTCTATCTCATGATGATGATGATGAATTATGTTTTGATGGAGAGAAATTTTGTTGGAATGAATAGTTTATGACTTGGTTAACTGGAATTTTGTTTATGATTTGGTTAATTGGCTAATTCGAGTAGTTTATGACTTCACTCATTGAAATTCTGTAAGGCCCTCTTAATCCTGAGTTTGGCCGGGTAAATAAAGTCTGCCCAAGAATTGTTCCAAATCCAGTTGAAATTCTATTTATGACTTGGTTAATTGGAAAAGTTTACGACTTGGCTAATTATTCTAATGATGATGGATTTTGTTGTAGTGGCTTAATTGGAATGAGGTTAGTTATAGTTTATGACTTGGCTAATGTTTTAATAATATGACTAGCCTAATGTTATTAAAGTTGGACTTAAACTCATGTATAAGATTTTTTCTATTCTGCAAGTGGCAAGCATTTTAGTAAGCTGGTTTCGATTCTCTAAGGCTAGGATAGGGCTATCTAGTTGGTAGCTAGTATATTTGGAGCTTTAGATTTGTGTTGGAGTTGTTGCGGTGATATTTTTTTGATGAAGTTGTATATGACATTTATGAATATCAATTATAATATTGTAGTTAATATTTTGGGTAAGATCCGCCACTGCTAATCTCCCTTTCTTCCTTCCTTCCACAGTTCCACTCCATTGTTCTTGATACTGCAGAAAGTGTTCCCAATCAATCTTGCATCACTGTTCAAAAAAATTTGTTTGAGGAAACAGTATGGGAAACGATAAGAAAAAAACGAATCGAAAGAAGAAACAAAGTCAAACACAGAAGATGAAGGAAGGAAGCTTTCAAGAAGCATTGATGAAACAAATTCAAGAATTTCGCACCCCATTGTCGGCGGCGATGGCGATGATACTGATGATGGGGATAACTCTTTCTATCTTATATTTTGATACTGGGAAGCAGCAGCAGCAGATTAGCTTTCAGGAGTTTATGAATAAGCTTTTGGAACCAGGATTGGTAGATCATATTGTTGTCTCCGACAAAAATGTTGCCCAGATATATGTTTTGAACTCTCCTCGTAATCAAACAGAAACGAACTCTCCTCGTAATCAAACAGAAACGAACTCTCCTCGTAATCAAACAGAAACATACGGTGAAGAAGAAACCCTTCCTGCGAAGGGATATGGTGGGCAATATAAATATTATTTCAATATTGGGAATGTCTTTACTTTTGAGGAGAAATTAGAGAGAGCTCAAATAGCACTGGGTGTTGACCATCATGATTTTGTACCTGTTACCTATTCTTCTGAAATTGGCTGGCACCTGGAGTTCATGACATTCATTCAACACCTGTTGCCTTTGGCATTTCTCATCTATATGGTTGCCGGTGGTAAGGGTCCTTTTGGAGTCTTTAACATCGGAAAACCACATTTTACTAAAGTAGACAAAGACGCCAAAAACAAGGTTCGTTGGGGCTACTTTATTCTTTTGTAAATAAATGGTTAATATTTTTTATATTTGTATTTTAGGGAGTTGTGGTGTGGTGAATAACTTAAGAGTGATCATAAATTAATTTTAGAGAATTTTTTTCTTGTCTGAATTATTTTTTGTCAGGTCTATTTTAAAGATGTTGCTGGCTGTGATGAGGCAAAACAAGAAATTATGGAGTTTGTGCACTTCCTCAAGAGTCCTAAGAAATACCAAGAGCTTGGTGCCAAAATTCCAAAAGGTGCTCTTCTGGTGGGTCCTCCAGGCACAGGGAAGACCCTTTTAGCAAAAGCAACTGCAGGGGAATCTGGTGTGCCATTTCTCTCAATATCCGGTTCTGATTTCTTAGAACTGTTTGTTGGTGTTGGATCATCTAGAGTGAGAAACTTGTTTAAGGAAGCAAGGAAGTGTGCTCCTAGTATAGTATTTATTGATGAAATTGATGCAATTGGTCGGGCAAGGGGTAGTAGAGGCGGAGATCGTGCAAATGATGAACGTGAAAGTACTTTAAATCAATTGTTGGTGGAGATGGATGGCTTTGGAACCACTGCTGGAGTTGTTGTGCTGGCAGGTACAAATAGACCTGATGTATTAGACAAAGCCCTACTTAGACCAGGGCGTTTTGACCGCCAAATAACAATTGATAAACCTGACATCAAAGGTCGTGACCAGATATTTCAGATTTACTTGAAAGGGATCAAACTTGACCACGAGCCTTCATATTATTCACGTAAGCTTGCATCCCTTACTCCAGGATTTGCTGGAGCGGATATTGCTAATGTTTGCAACGAAGCTGCTCTGATTGCTGCAAGGACTGATGAAGCACACGTCACACATGATCATTTCGAGGCAGCTATTGATAGGATCATTGGTGGTTTGGAGAAGAAGAACAAGGTAATAAGTAAGCTGCAAAGACGCACCGTTGCTTACCATGAAGCAGGTCATGCTGTTGCAGGTTGGTTCTTGGAACATACTGACCCATTGTTGAAAGTAACTATTGTTCCTCGCGGATCATCGGCTCTTGGGTTTGCCCAGTATGTTCCGAATGAGAACCTTCTCATGACAAAGGAACAACTTTTCGATAGGACTTGTATGACCCTTGGTGGTCGGGCTGCCGAGCAGGTTCTCATTGGAACAATCTCTACAGGAGCACAAGATGACCTGGAGAAAGTTACCAAGATGACATATGCTCAAGTAGCCGTCTATGGTTTCAGCGAAAAAGTGGGCCTCCTCTCTTTCCCTCAAAAAGAGGACTCGTTAGAGATGTCTAAACCATACAGCAACAAAACTGGTGCAATCATTGATAATGAAGTGCGAGAATGGGTGGACAAAGCATATGAACGTACTGTGAAGCTTATAGAGAAAGAGAAGGAGAAAGTAGCTCAACTTGCGGAGTTGCTGCTTGAAAAAGAAGTTCTTCACCAAGATGACTTGCTTCCAATCTTGGGTGTGCGACCCTTCAAGAGTACTGAATCACCAATTATGATAGAGCCTGAGGTTGTTCCACATAGTTGAGTATGTTTAAGTTTATTACTCCATTCATCCCATAATATATGACTTATTTGAACATTTCACCTAGATTAAGAAAAATATATAAATGAAAGAGAGATAATAGTATTTTTACTATATTATTCTTCTCAAATATTGGTATGTTTATGATTAGCCTAAACGTTTAGTAGAGCATTTGAATTGGAATTCTTCTCAAATATTGGTATGTTTATGATTAGCCTAAATGTTTAGTAGAGCATTTGAATTGGAATTGGTGTATGTAGTATTAATTAAATGGTACAATTGAAAAAATATGATGAATGTGACCTTGAAATTTAAAAGAATCAACAATTTTAGGACATTCTTTTTGGAGACAAATCATATAGTATGGTTGTGTTCAAGTTGGGTAACCATCATGGTCCAGTTTATATCAATTGTAGATTTTGCAATAAACAAATGCAAGGGCAAACACACTCACATCGCAGCCAGCTAGAAAAAGATGCCTTCTAGGCAGTTAGGCTCTTCAAGAGCCGCTCTGTACCTTGGGATCTCTTGCATTTCACAAAAGCTTTTCAAGTTTAAAACAATCTGAACCTTGGAAATTCTGCAACCATTGGAATGTTTGATCACGCCAATGATCATTTGGGCGATGTTGTGTACGTTGAGTTGCCAGAAGAGGGAGCTGCAGTGACACAAGGAGTTATTTTTGGTGCAGTTGAAAGTGCGAAGACAACTACAACTACTGACATTAACTCTTCTGTTTCGGAAAAAGTGGTTGAAGTTGAAATGAGTGACAGTGGTGAACTCAACAAATTGATGGATTCACAACAGTATTCCACGTTATGGGAAGAAGATTCCATGCGTTAGTAGTCTTGCCGATATCTTTCAGTACAGATGAAGCCAATTTGGAAGCTAAGAATTGCTTATTTTTATTTGCGGAATCCAATATTGAATTTTGAAATTTGAAAGATGAACATCAACAACATTAGGTAATTTGCTAAAATCATATATAAATATACCTTCTGAACAGGTAAAACACGACCCTTCCCTTGGGTGAAGCTCGTGCTTATAGAAATTCCTCAAATTTTGAAGCAGAGCTTCAGAATCATAGTTGTTGTTCTTAAGTGCCTTCAACAACTAGTAAGATGGCGTATGGATGAAAATATTTTTCAAAACTGGGTAATACAACCTACGTCAGACAAAATTTCCGTCCTCTCATGTGGTCTATGTATTGACTTATCCACCAACTAAGCCATTTGAAGTGACGAAAGATCATTTGTATACCGTGCAACTATACTAACTCACAACGAAAGTGTAAATGGTGTCTGCATTTGATAGTTGTATTACTTAGAACTGCTACCATACTCTCCACTTGAGATCTCAAATGTTAAACTACCATTATCTGCATTAATGCCAGACTCATTTGAGACACTTGGTAACTTGAGGTGGTCATCACTACGTAAATGAAAAACACAATATGAGAGTAAGGTAATTTGCCCTCTAAAACATATATACTTGTCAAGTAATATAGGTGAAGATCCAATTTTGGATCAGTACATGGAGACCTACTGTGAGATGCTTATCAAGTACGAGCAAGAACTCACAAAATCCTTATAGAAGATGTATATGCAGCAACCGGAGAAGTGACATTAAGTTAACGTGTATCATGTAATGACAGGGAAAAGCATATGTATGATAAGGCCTAACTAAACTAACAATGTCCCTATTGTTAAGTTGGATGTCTTTACCCAAATTCAAACTCAAGATCTCAAAATTGTTTGTGTAAATTTCAACGGTCCTTGTAATTTCATCCACGGACAGAAACACTACATCACAACGTCCCACTAGTCAAACAATGAACTTTTTGATAGTTACAATCTACAAAGAGTAATACTAGAAGTATTTACTTGGTCCAAATGGTATTCTTCTAAAAACAAAGATGTCATAAAGACATGCGAATGTTGTCTTTTGTTGATCTTCAGGGGCTATGACTATTTGATTGCATCCTGAATAACCATCCAAGAAATAATAAAACTTTTGCGCTGCCAATCTATCCAACATCTGATCAATGAAATGAAAGGTAAAGGAAAATGATATTTTCTTGTTGCTCTGTTGAGCGTCTTGTAGTCCATACAAATTATGACAGTTCTGGTTGGAACCAATTCATTTTTATTGTTAAATTCACTTTAATAAATATACATCCAAACTTAAATCACTTTATATTCAACTCACTTTTATTCAAAAACAATTTTATAGAATCAATTTTACCATAGAACCAAACATATACTGACTATGAGTTGTTTATTAATTGACGAGTTGTTGTTTTTTTTGCCATATTTTTGTAGATACTTTAAGTAAGAGAATAGTGTTGAAAATTATGCAATTATACGATTAAAGTTAATCTGTATCAATTAAAGTCAAACCATTTGATCTTTAGCCGAACAAATCTTCAAACAAACATCATTTACCTTTTGGCCAAATTTTATATAGCACATTACCCTAAAAAGGGAAATTACATAACGTTCGGTGGAAGTCTAAAAACTTCCAATATCATTTAAATTCGAGGTTTTCTTTCTTTTAACACAATAAACTAACAACTATTTCACAAGGTTACCGAGTAAAACCTTATGACCTTTGTGGTTGGAGAAAGTATTTTCTATTTTCATTTTTAATTATAAAATTGTCCTTTTTTTTTTGAGTTAACAATCAATAAAAAAACTTCACATGTTCAATCTGTATATACACAACATAAGATTTTCAACTCAAATGAGATGAAAATTTTGGTGTAATGAGAATGATTTTGACAAACTTTGTTCAAAAAATATCATCAATATACATTACGGTAAAGACCTTTGGCAGTATGATGATTATGTTTGCTTCACCGAAGAGCAGTAGTTTTGGTTCGAATGACATACATATACACTGCAGCTCTCAGTATAGGAACACAATATAACTTACTGGGTTATCAACACTATTTCAATGGTAATATCTTCCCTTGTTGTGTACACTTTCACAGTTGTTTCTAAACATCCCAGAGGAATATAATGGGTACCAACATTACTACCCATTATATTAATTGTAAAAGTTAAAACAGAGGCTATTTTTCCAAATCAAAAATCTGAATGATGGTGGTATAAATGGAACTCTTCACATTTAAGGCAGGGAATCACCATATTAATGACACAATTACCACATCACAATTTGAATTTAGTTGAGTACATTAAGCTTCACAGATTTTAGAGAAGTGAAATACTTGCATTGTATCCACAATAATGTAATTTTGAATCACAGTATTTATAAAATAAAATAAAATAAATAAATAAAAACTGAAAACTGATGATTTTTAACTATCCAATCCTTTTGAAATGTCCAATTCTTTTTAAAATAAGAAAATCAAGTGTGTCGAATCAAGTCTAACAAGAAGTTGCGCTACATAGCATCAGAAAAAACTTTGGTTCAAGTCGATACTACTACTTACATGGCTGATTGATCATTGGGAATAATTATACAATATCTATAATCTAAATATAACAGTATGCATGGCTGATGAAGTGTCCCTACTGAACTTTGTTGCCGGACTGGAGAATCGAATGCACTTTGCTTTGAAAATGTGCTTCTAGCCTGCAAAAGAATACAAGAATACAAGTAAACACATACATTCTTGATATGAAGAGCAAGTGCATGAAGAAAAATAAACAGAAGGTTGAAGCACCATGCCTTGTAGCACATTTGTAATATATTGTTTCTGGAGAATTATAGGTCCGTGCATTCGAAAACATTCTTTTGACATCCTCAACAAACATCTCAAATGTGACATAATATACCTCTGACTCCACCCTCTTACTCATTGTCTTCAGATCTGTGCTCAAATTAGGAATATGTTATATAGACTTCACACACATGTTATATAATGGATTTAAATGCTCTCATGTACCGATTTCATACAAGAGAATTATGTGGAAGATCTCACCATTGAAAATTAAAAATTTAGTTGCATATTTTTTTAAATGTAAGACACGGTGAATTTTAATGATGAGATCTCTGATATAAACCTTCATGTGAGATTCACACGTGAGAGAATCCAAATCCATGGATTCAAAATAATATCATACCAATAACAGATAGCAAAAGCAGCGAGCATGCTTCTAGACATAGGTTAAGTTAATATGAAATATAAGGATCCTTCTTACCCATTGGATCTTTGATGATTTCATAATAATCAGGAACATCTCGTGCATCAACGGGTTCCTTGAATGGCCAAGCATCAGCGTGATCATGCATCGTCTGCTTAAAAGAAAAATGATTATAATAATTGATTTCTCCAGTATTCTGCTTTCAGACATATTTTAAGGAGGGATTATCCATGAATATGGATTTATGTATCAGTGCTTCTTTGCACTGTTTTCAATTACTTCACTGAAAAAGATCAATGAATGAAAATTTGAGTCGAGGTGCAACATCAAGTAACTTGCCTTTAGAAGTGTACGCATAAATGCAGTTAAATGTTTTAGATTTGTAGCAATGTCGGTAGAACCGCCTAAGGTTCTGAACCGTGAATGACCCCACTGATCAGGAGTCCATCCAGCCTCTCCTGTTATTGGCATTCAACCATTGATTAATTCAAACATTGATCAGGAAATTACCAAACAAAATATGAAAAAGAAAACCATTCATTCATAAGGATGCAATGGGATAATTTTTTCACAACATCCCAGTTGATGAACAAACATATTAGAAAATTGCTGTTGACACATTGCATAAGGCTGTGTCACACATGTAAAATACGTTTTTGCCCCCTCGGCAGTTAACTGCCGAATTATGAAACCGGCTGTAGTTAACTACCTAGGAAAACTTCGGCAGTTAACTACCGAGGAAAATTGAAAACTTCGGCAGTTAACTAGTTAACTGCCGAGGAATCCTCAAACCCCCTTTTTTTTTCTACAAAAACCATTAATTCTTTTTATTCTTTAAACCTAAATTTTCCTTAATTAAATTTAATTCTTTAATCCTTTTAAGGAATTAAACATAATTCTTTTTCATTCATGTGATTTTGTTGCCATAAATGAAGAAATATGGATTTTGTTGCCATTAAATACACGATTCTTTTTATAAAGTTGTTGATTTCATTCATATGATTTTGTTGCCATAAATAAAAAAATATGAGATCCTAGAATTACTACATATTCAATCACGTTTATTAATTAAAAAAATGTTTTTTTTTTTTAAGAATAGAAAAGTGGTTTTATTTGTACAAAAAAAAAAGGTATTATTGATAGAATAATTACAAATATAATTATCTGAAAGAGAGATGAATAATATCTGAAATATTATAATTTGTGAACAACAAAAAAATATCTTAAATATTATAATTAATTACTAATAATTACAAATATAATTATTCTATCATTTGTAACGTTTTTTGTTGTTGCATTTTTTTTATTGAATTATCATTTTAGGTCCATTAACTACCGATTGCAGATATTATTCATCTCTCATATTTCTTCATTTATGGCAACAAAATCACATGAATGAAATCATAAAAAAAATTGTGTTTAATTCCTTAAAAGGATTAAAGAATTAAATTTAATTAAGGAAAATTTAGGTTTAAAGAATAAAAAGAATTAATGGTTTTTGTAAAAAAAAAGGGGGGTTTGAGGATTCCTCGGCAGTTAACTGCCGAAGTTTTCAATTTTCCTCGGTAGTTAACTGCCGAAGTTTTCCTCGGTAGTTAACTGCAGCCGGTTTCATAATTCGGCAGTTAACTGCCGAAGGGGCAAAAACGTATTTTACATGTGTGACACAGCCTTATGCAATGTGTGAACAGCAATTTTCAACATATTATGCTATCTTTATTAGGAGTAGGGGAGCACGGAGAGGAGAGGAGAGGTGACAAAGCTTTTGATTGGAAGTTTTTTGCAGAGGAAAGGGAATGGAAGGGGAAGGACCAAAGGAGGTGAACGTGTTCACACCATCCTTTCTCCTTGAATTTCAGGGTTGAGGAGACATTTTTTTCTTTCAAATTTAATAAAAGGAAAATGGGAAATAACATCCCTCTAATTTTAGTTCCCAAACAAGGTAAAAGAGAGTTCCCCTCCTTTAATGAAACATCCAAACAACAACAAAATAACACCACCTCCCTCCATCCCTTGGCTCATGAAATTCCAAAAATGGCAAAAGTTTCATACATCATAAATAATACCGCCTCCCACTTCCCTTAGCTCAAGAACTTCCAAAAACGGCATTAGTTTCTTACATCATAAATAACAAAACAGAACTCCGTACACAAAATCTATGATGATAATAACACTAGAACTATGAGAAGAATCTATGCTTCTAGACATGGTTAAGTTTAATCAGTAAGATGCGATCAGCATTAAGAATCAAAAAGGTTTGGAACCATTCATAAGGCCTTATAGATGAAAGAGGTCGACATATCATACAAGTAAAAGTTAACTGAACTATAAAAAGAAACGAAAAAGATTGACATGAAACACGCTGTATTGTGAAGACAGGTAATGCATAATCTTTCCCACAGAAACCAAACAAAAAATGTTGATAAGTAGTTACACAGAAATTGGGAATAAAGTACGTACTTAAACCAGGGATGTCTTCAATAATTTTCTTAGGAATACCAGCTTCTTTCTGCATATTGTGTCAATCAGGAGGGGGAAAGTTAATATTCTATAAGCTTTCTAATCAGACTGATGTATGAAAAAGAAGAAAAATGCAGCTTCAACCAAAATAAAAGATGATTCTCTTCTCTATCCTTACTCATTGTTAATGTTAAGGAAGTTAGCATGCTTGGATATTGTAAGTACAGTACAATTGTGCTAATGTCACAAATGCAATATGCATTAAGCTGACAATACAATCCATATTTTACAAAATCACTAGACATGGGGAAAACATCAAATTCTAGACAGGAAATTACAGAAACAAGCAGAATTGAGAGTGCCACATACCTTCTGAAAATCGATTCCAGGATAAACAATGTGACAATTAGACAATTCTCTAATCTTTTCATCTATTGCCTACAATTACAACCAACAATAATAACCAAACATGTCATGATTTATTAAGAGTGGCAAGTAAAAATATTAACTAGTAGAAGCTAAACATCATATAGAAACAAAGATACTGCATTCAAAATATAAAAATGGCTAAAACTTCAACAAGATAACATCATATTTTTTTACAAAATTTAAACTGGCCAACTATACATCATATAGAAACAAAGATAATGCATTCAAAAATATAAAAAAGATCAGACCAGCTACACATGTAAAAACAAAGATAATGCATTCAAAAAAATATGACTGATCAGACCAGACAAGACCGACAAAAAATTCACTCAAAATTGTAAAACAGATTTGAAATAATAGATACAACACAAAAATAACTTAGTTGTTCACAATATTAAAGCAGACCAGGCCAGCTACACATCATAGAGAAAGAAAAAAAAAAGTAATCAATTGACCAGACGGGGAAAATTGGTTATTGGGAAGTTATTGGAGTGGTTATTTGGAGGGAGGCCAAGCTCTCCAATTCTTGGAGAATCAAGACAAAATTCGTGTCCCTGTCAACATCTTTCTTTTTTATAGTATTTTCTGCTGGAACAATTGTGCAGGTGTATGTTTGAATATCTAATTTAGAACTTTTACATCATCTAGGACCTAACACCACCTAAAAGAGCTCACATTCACAGCCTCCCTTCTGACATTCTCGGTCCCCTATCACGAGGAAGTCGCGCCAGAAAAAGCACCATCCTCATCCTCAAATCGTAGAAAAATGATATCTCTCAAGGACATCCTATCAGCTAGGAAGCCCTTTAGGCTTTGTTTGCGAGTTTGGAGGGGAAGGGAGGGGAAGGCTTGGGAAAAAAGGAATGAGCAAGTGGAAGAAATAGAGGAAAATGGGAGGGGAGGGCTTTGGGGGGTTAACTTTTCTTCATAATACAAAACCCTCCTCATTTGGGGGAACTATAAAATTGTATTGGAGAAGGGTTTTGGAGGGTTTATATGAATTCTTCAAATTTAATCTATGTTGTTATAATATTTTTAAAATTAAAAATATAGTAATCATATGCGTTAGTTTATCATTCTCTAAAAAACTACTCTTTTAAAATTTTTGAAAGATTTCTCCATTTTCCCTCAAATTTTCCACCCCTCAAAGCCTTCCCTTCCCCTCCCCTCTAAACTCCCAAACAAAGCCTTAGGATTCGAGTTTTGTGATGTCCTGTACTGCTTTATTGCTCTTGTACTATGGAACTGGGTTCAGAATTGTGCTCTTTTGTTGAATATGTAACAACCAAGTCCATGACCAGGGATAGGGTGAAACATTTTGTTGAACCTTTTGTTACTCCTATTCAAAGCTATAAAAAATTCTTATTCTAATATAATTTGTAATCTTCCTTTCCTATTTATACTTCATATTTGATACTCTCGTTTTGATCTTCAACATTGTACAACAACAACAACAACAACAACCAAGCCTTATCCCACTAAGTGGGGTCGGCTACATGGATCAAATGCCGCCATAATGTTCTATCATAAACCAAATTTGGATCCAACTCATTGACCTCTAAATCTTTTCTAATGGTTTCTCTAATAGTTTTCCTAGGTCTTCCTCTACCTCTTTTAACTTGACTCTCCTCCATTTGATCTACTCTTCTTACCACGGCATCTACGGGTCTTCTCTCTACATGCCCAAACCATCTAAGCCTATTTTCTACCAACTTTTCTACTATAGGTGCTACCCCCACTCTCTCTCTAATGGTGTCATTCCTAATCCTATCTTGTCTAGTCTTACCACTCATCCAACGCAACATCCTCATCTCCGCTACGCTTATTTTACTCTCGTGGGCTCTTAGCCGCCCAACACTCCGTACCATACAACATTGTCGGCCTGACTGCTGTCCGATAGAACTTTCCTTTCAGCTTAAGTGGTACTTTCTTATCGCACAAAACACCTGAGGCTCTTCTCCATTTCAACCACCCGGCTTGAATACGATGATGTACATCAGCTTCTATTTCTCCGTCATTTTGTACTATGGACCCAAGATATCTAAACCGTGTAACTTGGGGTATGATATGATCTCCAACTTTCACCTCCAAGGTAGACCCACTTCTCCTTTTGCTGAAGTTACATTCCATATACTCCGTCTTGCTTCTACTCAGGCGGAAGCCATACGCTTCTAAGGCTTGCCTCCAAGTCTCTAGCCTCCCGTTTAACTCCTCCCTCGACTCACCAAGCAAGACTACATCATCTGCAAAAAGCATACATCTCGGTGCTAACTCTTGGATGTGTTCCGTCAGCACATCCAAAACTAAAGTAAAAAGATAAGGACTTAGGGTTGACCCTTGGTGCAGTCCTATTGTTATGGGAAAATCTACGGTATCCCCATCCTGCGTCCTCACACTAGTCGAAGCCCCCTCATACATATCCTGGATAGCTCGAATATAGGCAATCCTCACCCCTTTCTTCTCCAGGGCTTTCCACAAAATCTCTCTAGGTACTCTATCATACGCCTTCTCCAAATCAATGAAAACTAAGTGTAAGTCTTTTTTATCCGTCCGATATCGCTCCATCACGCGTCGAAGTAAGTAGATCGCTTCCATAGTCGACCTCCCAGGCATAAAACCAAATTGGTTATCCGTAACGTGAGTCTCTTTTCTTAGTCTTCGCTCAATTACCCTTTCCCATAACTTCATGGTATGACTCATTAGCTTAATTCCCATATCTTCAACATTGTAAGGTAAACAATTCTTGTGACAGCAAATTGTTTGATCCAATGTTGTCAAGATCGAGATCCTGCCTAAAGACCAGGAGGAGGTTGCAAGATCGTAAAACATAGGACCTTAATGTGACAGAGATCGTAAGATTTGTAAAAATAACAAACTACATTGAACACACACACACGCACATAACAACAACAGCAGCCAAGCCTTATCCTGCTAAGTGGGGTCGGCTAATATGTGTGTGTGTGCATTGATAATAAGCTTTTTCAGAGTTCATAATAAGTCCTGGTTCAATTGGCAAAAATGCCGAAATTTCTAGGCCGGACGCTGTGGCAAGGGTTTGAACCCCGGCTCCTCCACTTGTGTGTGTGAGTTTCCAATGGCTATTACCATTTCATCTATCTACCAAAAAAAACAAATAAGCTTCTTCTGAGATTTAACATTACGATTTAATGTATTAGTTATTTTCAATTATAATCCTGTCTTTTTATTAAAATAAAATTTATCTAAAACATTTTAGATGGGTGATATGATATGACCCTGTTTTAACAATGCAAATTAAAACTAAATTAAAAATATATATATTATCTTACCTGTCTTTGACGACGGATCATAGTTGATAAATCAGTGTAAGGAAGCTTTGGATCAATCTTACATTCCATGAGAATTCCCCCATCATAATCCTTTATGTAACTGAAATGACAAGTAAATATAATGAATTTTCATAGACTGTAAACGAGAATACATCCATTTAACTAAATAGTGCATCATGAAATTTTTATTTAATAGAAATCATAATCATAATCTAAACAAAGTTACTAGAAATCCCTGCAATTGTACTTTAAAACCCCACACCCTCAACAACTAAATGAAGTTATATAATAGCAAAATCTAAGTTCAAAATTTTCAGTTCACTTAATAGACACAGCACAGCATCTATAGTAAAATCATGAAATGAATGTGTGGGAAGTGCTTCTCATAGATATCAGACAACAAAATTGAGTATAAGCATACCCATGCCATCGATCTTTCTCCAAGTGAATCTCTTTAGTAAATCCCTGAAAATACAATCAAACAACATTGCAAGTTTGTAAAATGTAAAACAGTATCCGGTTAATTCAACATAAGGTTTTTTTGGCACAGAACCGCTTCCAAATTTAAAAAATAATTTCTAGAGTACCAAAAGATTAAATGAAATAGAAAGAACAAGATATGGATCCTATATGACTGCTACCATGCAGTGAAATTATGCTTCTGTGGCTACCAAATTCCTGACAAACTTAACCAGGAAATATACTGGTCGTTGTGAAAGTTCTTCGCGAATAAACTAATATTGATAGCCTCCACCAAGAAGCAAAAAAGAAGGTTCGTAACAGATAATTCTACTATTATTTTCCAGAATTAGGGCAGAAGGAACCCATTACATACTTTCTATTTTCTAATGCCAGCTAGTAAAATCCAGATGTATCTCTATTGGAATTTACCAAGCCATCAAGAACCACGAAGAAAATTTGTCAGACAAAATCTCTTATCAGACAGAAAAATGGTTTTTTTATCCCAAATTAGGTATTTTTCAACATCATCCTATACTATATTTTAGTTGTACATTTTCAAACAATTTCCCAAATTATTGCTCCTTTAGCCACATCATCCTTTTACTCCATAATAGCAATACATATTGATGCACCATACTATTATACTATTAGCATTTAGCACAACCCAACTAGGATGTGATGCTCCAGAGCGTGGTTAGCGGCTTGGCGCAATAAACATTGCACCTACACATGTTAGAAATATGCATATTACTTTTAGGCATATGCTAACAAGTGCCAAGGGCACATATTAAGGAGTCAAAGATAGAGATATTATTTTGGAAGTTGTGTATTTAATTCTTTAAAAGTTTAAAATTGTTCTGTTCAACACATATTCCAAGATAATATTTCTATATTTAGCTCATTAACATGTGCCTTTAGGACACTTGTTAGCAAGATCCTTACTTTTATTGTTTTTCCTGCCATGTGAACTGCTGCAACTCATGTAGCAAAAAGATTAATATTTAGGGAAATTGTTCATAATATATGTATGACTTGGTCAGAAAGCAAAACATTTATCTAACTACTGATATCAATAGATACCCAGATGATAATGATCATAAATATTGACAACCAAACCTGTTTGATGAAATATCCAACAGCATTATTGTCGGCATATGTGAGAAAATGTGTCAGCCCATCTACATCACGAGCATACTGTTTTAAGTGATTCATCAATCTGGTACCATACCCTTTTACTTGCTCATCAGCCGTAATTGCACAAAAGGCTATCTCACCAAACCTCTGGCTATCAACCATAGTGCACAACAGTATTAATAAATTAAACCATGGCACAATCCTTACAAGTAAAATTTTTTTAGTCGGGGGTGGGGAGGAGAAATTATAGAAAAAATAAGCAGGCAGGAGACGAAATTAATGGGGGAAAACAAGCACAACATATATTTAGAGCTTGGGTATTTCCCGTCAAATTATTAATCAAACTGAATCCCAGACTGTTAACTTATATGGACCTTGAGAAGCATTTTTATCATGTGCAACGAAAGTACAACTGTACAAATAAGACAATATAACAGCTAAAACAGACAACAGTTGACCTTTTTAATAACCTGTGATAATGACTACTATTACTGTAAACATTTTGTTCTCGGTTATTGATATTAGAACAATAACAATAACAATATAACGACATAAATATAGATATAAAAGGGTAACCCGGTGCACTAGAGCTCCCGCATATGCAGGGTCCGGGAAGGGGTCCCACCATTTGGTGTATTGTACGCAGCCTTACCCTGTTTTACACAAGAGGCTGTTTCCAGGACTTGAACCCGTGACCTTTCAGTCACATGACAACTAGAACCTGAAAGGTAGATAAAAACATAGAGACGAATTATTACCTTGCATATGGACGATATGTAATGCCTCCAACAACGTGATTACGCCTTATAACCATTACAGACTTATGGCTCCTACAAATTTACCATAAAAAGGTTTCATAATTAAAGACAAAATGAGGAAAAATTCCAGAGTAGCAGAGGAAAAAAAAAAAAATAATATCTAGGATGCAGTTCATATTCAATAAATTGACTAGTTTCCGAACTAATCCTGCATGCAAAATAGAACTTTTATGAGAAATATCTCAAGTATCAAATAGAGATATCCCTTACAAATCAAACTTTAATCTTTAATAAAATAATGGAGATGATATTGATGTAAGACCGAGAAGCAACAGTGGTCCTCTTGGCAGAATGAAGAGTACTCCTGGTATGGCACGTTGGTAAACCTATGGTGCTCCTCCGTATCAAGTTTCAAATACTCTTTGAACTTTGAAGCAGCAACAGATACAGTATTATTACTCATGCCACAAGTATGAATTACGTAAAGTAACTTGTAAAAATACCAAGCTATTCTGTATAGATAGTTTCATGTCTTTCACTTCTATTCCTAGTTTCTTATTGCTTGGTATGGCTGCAAAATCTTTGGGAAACCATAAAAACAACAGGAAAAAACTTTATACACTTCCACTTCGCAATTAATTAGAACTGTATCTGCTAGTTTTTTCTACATAGAAATTATGGGATCCTAGTTTAGATGGGTAGAGAAAGGGAGGAGAGAATTATAGTAAAATAAGTTTCCCAGTTGTTACTAATGAAGAAAATTTACATTCCAAACTAAAATGCATTGGTCAACATTATTATATTTGATATACAAATAGTATAAGACATGCTTTTTAATAAGGTTTTGTGGGGCAGAGCAACTGGGAGTTGTTTTTGCCTTGAATGGAGAAATAATTTTACACCAAATATGTATCATACCCAGACTAATTTAAGCACCGTGTGAGTAAGAAAGTATGATGAGTACTTAAAAAGATTGTGGGAATTACCTATCCATAACAAGCCGGACAATGTACTCCTTGGGCATATTGGGAAGTTGTCTAGCAAATATATTCTTCAATCCTATCAACCTATGGAGCAAAGCAAATAACAATAGCAAGAATGGAACAATATCAGTAATGATTATTTGGCCCACTAAAAAATTGTCTTGAGTTTTAACTAACAAAAGAATGTAGCAGACTAAAATGGATGCAATGGGGGTAAGCAGGTGCCTTGGCCTAATATAAGTTCATGTTGCATAGATTCTAGCACTAATTCGTAACTGTAACTAAAAAAATGTAGTCATTAGGTTAATGAGTATGTATTTTTATTTATTTTTTGTGAATGGCTAATAGGTATTATGTTACAGGTTATATGGTCTACTGAAAAATACTCACATAAATTAGGAGTATGCTCGGAGTATCATTATGCACAGCCTAAACTTTGAAAACGGTATGATACATTCATATTTCAAACCACTAATTTTTAATATCTTAACTTTAAGAATAAATATCATTTCAATCCTTAAAATATATACTTCGCATCACATTGGTCTGCTATTTATTGACATCAAACAGACCCTACAAGTCAATGGAGACCATCACATTGGTTCTTCAAATTCCACTGAATTGATCTCTCAATGGTAAAACAATGATATTATTTTCCATTCTATTCAGTAACAAATTTGATCTCTCCTATAAAAAAGAGCATAAATATACTATCGATTACATCTTTAAATTGCTGGAAATATAAGTTTACTCTCACTTTTATACTTGCCCTCCCCAAAAGTTAATTGTTTGATCCATTCCCACTTACTAGCAATCATGTAAATATTATATGCATAAATGTTAATAAGAAGATCAGTAGTGTAAGCAGGGAAGCATAAATGTTATACCAAACCATATGCTGGTCAACTCCATCATTTGACAGACATGTAAATTTGAGTTTTCCAGTTTCTTCCTGAAAAAGACAATACAATCTCAATCATTACACCTATCACCTCAAAGCTCAAACTAGTTTGTAATAATTTATATAAAACTATGGGCCTGGTTAGATAAACAGCTTATTGTACAAGTGCTTATCATGGTAAGCGTTATGTATAACCTTACGGAAGTTATTGTTGTTGCAAATGATATAATAAAGTTAAATTGTTTTGTAAATGCTATAAGCTGTTTTCATAAGCAATCTTGGAGAACTTATGAAAATAAGCTGAAAAAAGTTTATGAAAAATGTCATAAGGTGTTTTCAAAAATTCTCCCAAACAGTCTCGCAATGAATCTCAAATAAGTTAATCCAAACAGTTCCTAACAACTTTAAGTAAACTGTCATTAACAAGCAATTAAAAACTCTTATGAAATTTACAAATTCTCAAACAAAAATTACAAATAACTATGAAATTTTGAGTTTTCGAAACAAATTCTCAAACAAAATTTACACAAGTAACTACGAAACTTTATCGAGAATTGAAATTAAGTTAAAGAAGATAAAATTGAAGAGTTAATTACCTCTTTCTTGAGACTCTCTTCCCTGGCACTATAAGCACCACTAGTCTGCAAATTTTCAGTGAATATCTTCGTCGCATCCTCCTTAACCACAATGCCGGGAACAGAACCACCACCAGCACCGGCACCGGTGACAGGAGGTCCAGCATCTTTAGCTCCATCAGATTGTTCGATCTTAACAGTTGAATTTTCACTTTTGATCTTCGTATTGCGAGGAGCGGAAGGAGCATTGTTAAGCCTAGCAGCAGTGAAATTCCGCATGGAGGAACCGTTGTCATTATCGTACTCATCTTCGTCGTCGTCGACAACTGCATCTTCGGAGTCATCATCGGAATCAGAGTCGTTTCCGCGAGCCGAGATGCTTTCGAGGTCGTCATTGGAGGTTAAGGCGCCGTCGCGTGTGTCGGCGGATAAGGAAGAAGGAGGGAACGGTGGCGCGTGATCTTCGGAGACGAGTTTGCGTTTGTGGATGGATGAGGTGGCGGAAGCGGAGGCGGAGTGGGATGGAGAAGCGGATTGGGAACTCCGGGAACGGAGTGGTCCTCCGCCGTGTGATTCCATCTTAGGGTTTTACTCTCTTTCACTTCAATTGCTTCCGACGGTGCGTGCTATTTTGTGTATCGAACCTTCAATGTCAACGTCTAGTAGTATAAAATAAACGGGAAAAAAAAATGTCAAACAATTCAAGTTTTTTTTTGTCAAATCTTATTCAAACTTTTAAATGAGTACATCAATTTTATTTGATTTTTCCGTCGCTATATATAAACACCCTTTTATTAGGTGTAAAGGGTGCTTACATATAGTCAACTGTGTCACTTAATACGAGATGGAGGGAGTAAGATTTTTGAAAAACAATTTTTTTTTGACATCTTGAAAAACAAAAATATTAAACCTAAACTTATAATATGATTTTCTAAAATTTTTTAAAATATCAACTTCCTTGAACCAAACCAATTTGTTCTTCTTTCATTTATTTGGTTCAGAATTCTTTGGAATAAATTGTAAAACTAAACATAATCAAACAAATTACTTTTTTTGGTTCGGATTTTTTTTTCTCTCAAAAATCAAACTAAATCAATTTGTTACACCCTTAGACACACCCCATTCCTCCTTTTTCCTAAGTTCTCAAAAGTCAACTCTGAGACCCTAAAAAAAGCAAATCATAGAACTCTTCTCAAACCCTTGGTTTTTCATCAAAACCACATCTAAAACATCGCTTTTCACAAATCAAGAAGTTATAAGCAAAATGTGGGTTCTCTTTTACTCTCAATTTTTGCTTTTAGTTAGTTTCTTTTTCGTATTTGTTTTGTATGAATTGTAGAATTCGAATAACGTTTGTGACACGTCTAGATTGTAAAACTCAAGCGCCTCGCAAACTATATCTTTTTCCTTAATGGAGAGACATGCTCAAGATGTTGATTGTAATTACAACAATGGTCTCTCTTAGTCAAGAGAAGCAAACAAAAAGTAGAGCCAAAAGAGGCAAGATTTCTCATGCTCAAGCAGAGTCGCACCCTCTGGCCTCAGGCAAAGCAACATGCTAGTTACCTTTGAAATGTGACAAAATAGTCAAAACTTACTTCACAGATGTTGATGTGTTATAGGAAAATGAAGCAATGTTGGAAAAGAAATGAAAAGAGAAGAGAATGTGAAGAGAAATAAAAGAGGAGAGAAATAAAGAGTATATTTTTGAAAAATTAATTTTAGAATTATTAAAGGTTATTACTAGAAAAAATCATGAACGTATGGCGTATGCTACACATTTTTTTAACGTGATGGTGCAAGACAACTTTTAATCAACTTTTCACTTTATCACCTAACAACGTCATGGTACATTCTAGTTAAAAAAAAAACGACATTGGTTGCATTTGAAGATTAGAACAAAGAGAAACAATGAGAACACTCTTTCAAATAGTTATTGTAACACTCACTCTTTTATTGAGTCAAAATGTGGGTTCTCTTTTACTCACATTGATTTATCTAATAAGAGAGTAAGTGTTGAACCTCTTTTTTTTTTTTTTTTGTTACATTCTAGCCCTCCTCTTAGAACAAATGAAGACTCACAAAATGAAAACAAAAGAATAAATCTATTTCTTTTTGTGTTATATATATTTACCCGTCTACATGTCAATACACGACAGTGGCTCAGCACATACATGTATCAAAATTCCAATTTACTCTAAAATGTGACATAAATTACTGTAAAGTAATAATTCATTGGTAAAATCAACATGATACTGTGGCTGCAGAGATCAAGCCACAGAAGCTGTGTGGGAGATGATTCACCCTCTGATCACCATTTGACACTTTGTGTGCTTGCAACAGAACTAGGTAGGTGCATGCAGGCTTGCTCCATGTACAAAAATGAAAAAGCTCGCCCAAAGGAATATCGGAGTGATGAACAAAATGGCTCCAACTGAATCATCATAAGTTTTAGTCTGTTCTTGGTCTATTTTTATTGCTGCTATATAATGGTAATAGCCACCGTGATCCATGTTTCTTTTTCCCATAACACCGCCAATATAGAATGAAAAAAGATATTATTACACCAAGTGGGATAGCCCATCTGCAATTTCAATAAAAAGTATATCATATATCAGCATCAATATTCCATAAAATATTGTTAGTTTGATAACTCTAAAAGATAGTCAACAGTGGCCATTGCTTAAGAGAAAATGGAATGCAAGTAGGGTCGGCTCAAGTATATGGGGGACTAAATCCCTTGCTATAGGCCCCGCCAACAAAGAAAACTATTTACCATAGTTTTTATGAATCAAACAGTCAACACATGTTGACAAAAAATCCCAACTTAAAGTACGACAAAGAAAATGAACACATTCACATGCTTTTAGCATAAGCATGTATCATACAAGTGCTTACATATAAGTTATTTTATAACAACATAAAATAAATCAAACTGTTTTCATATAAGCTATAAGTTGTTTTCATAACCAATCTTGGAGAGCTTATAAAAATAGGCTGAAAACTGTTTATTGACATGTTATAAGCTGTTTCCATAAGCTGTTTCCAACAATCTCACAAGTGTTTATGCAAATAGATAAGTTCATATAAATCGATGTAAACAGGCCCTAAGAGTCATGAAACCACACAACTTAACTTATCTAGCCTACAATATAATGGATCTTAAACTCAAGAAAATGCAACTTATATCAGATGCTTGAATTAAGTTGAAAGAACGAAAGAAATACGGTTTACTTACCTGTCAAGATCAAGGACTGGGCTGTAAACAAGAGTTTCCCACGATGCAACTATAAAATGCCAAACTGGATTGTAGTAAAGTGACTCTGCTGACCAAAACAACCTTGTGTAGGTCTCCAGAAATATAAAAAGTAACCATCCTCCAATTTCAATCAAAATGAACTTTATAATAAACCGGCCAACCACAACCGTGACGAGGGAGAAAGCCACCAACCAATTGAAAAGCCTGTGGTTGTACTCCTTTATAAATAGAGACTTAGACTTTACCAACATCTGCATATTCATTTGTTACATTAAGGTATGTTAAGCATATGAAACAGTGGCAAATCAAGGAAAATGGTTAACTACAATAATTCATTTGCATGTACTGCAGCAAAGAAAAATAAAACACTGTTACTATACCAGACCTTTGCCATACGTCCCTCGTAGTTTGCTTTTGAAGGTCCAACACAATCATGCTCAAAAGTACGATTGCATTTCTCGAGACCTGCATTAAATTTTGCCATTGAAGGAAGCTTGAGAACTTGAAGCTGGTCCATCATGTCCTCGCAATCGGTGTACAGTGCCTCGCAAAGCTTTGAAGATTTATATTCATTTTGTAAAATGACATTCTTAAATACCTGCATAATTATCCTCAAGTAAATATGATTTTTCCCATAGTAAATATAAGCTTTAAATCATCATATTCCAATTCCAAGATCAAAATAGAGCAGACTGTAAAAAATCATATATCATCCAATCAAATGCGGCTAAAATTTAAAGGATATTAAGCATCTTGGTTTAATTTAGACATAACTTTCACATTATTAACAAAAGCAAGTTATGAACACGTTGATTCTTAGAAGCTTTGTTGTGATTCATAAGTCCTTCATAGGTCGAGCATCTCACTCTTTCTGACACACTCAGTGTGTGTTCCCTACGCAAGACACTAGCAACAAACACAGGACTTTTTGCTATTCATTTACACGCTCGTTAATTTTTGCAAAGCAGAGTTGTTTAAAACCAAAACTATATAACATATTTGATATGAGAAAATCATTATACAAACTAAATACTTCAATTTACCAGCTAATTAAATTCCCAATAAGCCTATTTTCTTTTCCAAGCTCCCATTATACTATAACGAATATTCAAGCAATACCTTATCTATTTCTTCATCCAGTTGCGTGACTGACTTCTTAGCATGGTGACGGCCAAAATGTTGCTGATCGAATGCTTGCATGGCGTCACCTCTAGCCATGTCATGGGAAGCTTGAAGATATCCTTCTGGAAGAGGTAGAGCCAATGTGGCCATCTTTTCACTGTATAACTTAAGACATCTTTCAAGAATGTCCTTGTTGAAAATCTCCACAAGAGAACCTGTTGATGGAATCTCTCCCTTGTTCAAGGCTTCAAGTATCTAAATACGAAAAATAAAAGATAAAGCTGTTTTATGGAGATATACAAGATAAATTCACACAATTCAAAAAGCATTATCTTATTTTAGTTGTGAAATTTTTTCATCAGAAAACATTAAAAATGGCAAAGGACTAAATTGGGAGAGAAAACATACTGCATAAGGGTTTGTTTGGTTCAAAGGAGGGGAAAAGGGAAGGATTTTCATTAAATATTTTGTTTGATTGAGAGGGAGGGGAGAGGAGATAACTCTCTTAATTTGGTTCACAGAGCGAAGGGAGAGATGCTAATAGAGAGAAAGGGCCAACTTACTTTGTATCTCCTTAAAAAAATTATGCTACATTTTATATAAGGATATTTTGATCAATGCATTTAAAAAATTACTAAACATGTCATCTCTCCCCTCCAAATCTCCCAATGTTGGAGAGGTTCCATAGAGGTCGAGGTGGGGGATTTTATAAACACGCCTTCATAGACTATTACTTAAAGAAACAACAGATATCTCTAACATGGAAAAATAAGTTAGAAGATTTACTTTACATTGAACTAAAACTCTAATTACTTTTATTTTTCCATTAAAGAGAACATGAAAAACCAAGTACCTGCTTCAGGAAGGAAACAAACTCTTTCCCATTTAGAGATTTTCCTTGTACAATCTTTGGACGGATTATACTAGAAACAAGCTCTTTTAGCTTCTCCCTTTTCTTCACATATGATGGATCAAGCTCCCCATCCTTCAAGTCACAAAGCTTTGTCCGCTGGAGATGTGGCTGTTTGAAGTCCAATTTCAAGGATTAATTAGCCAACCAAAGCAGTGTTTTTAATAAAATATGTATAAGAATGAATTCCACGTTAGGGTTGAAATGGAAATGAATGACTGATTTTTAGAAGACATGAGGAAGACACATACTTGTGGTAAGCTAAAGGCCGTACTATTGTCACCCATAATAGCCAATGAATCCCGAATTTGATTGATCTGATGATGTAAAATTTCAGTATAAACATTCAATACCAAACTAGTAATATTATTACTGATAATTGGAAATTAAATTCCAGAAGAGACTATACCATATCAATATTTCTGTCTCCTGCAAGTTAAATATAAAGAGCATCATCAAAAAATTGCTTTAGAAAACAGGAAAAATATAATGTAGAAGCTAGTAATGATACTGACTATCTTTATTAGGGACTTGTCGAAGAGCTTCATCCACCATTTGTTGCACTGATTTCCCTTCTGCAGGATATTAAGGAAAATGTTAGTATCCAATAGAGTTGACATGATGGACAAGGGTAACAGCAGAGATATATTCCCAATTATTCAGCAGTGACCAAAATAACTTTATAAGCATTGCATGAGGATACTCAAAAATTATCTGACTTACGCAGAAAATCACGTTGGATAAGCCACAAGAGCTTGGCAGGTTCAAATGCAACATCCTGGCCCTATAAAAGCCAGCAATTGAAAAATACATCAAATTAACAACAAAAAGGTTCATGAAATAGTTGATTAGATGAACGAGGAGCTAAGGCATGTGGACTACCTTCACTCTATTCCAACACACGGACATTGCAAGTGTCAATATTGAATTTGCAAAATCAAAAAACAAGTTAGTAACCACGATTTACCCAAAAAAATGTTACAAAGCAGAATTAAAAATGATGAGAGAAATGAATTAAGAAAAAAGTAAATGATATCAACAAACAAAAAGTTCATCAAAATGCAAACCTTCCATAAAATTCTTCAGCGAGCTCAACCGCAAAAGAGAGTCTAGAGATGTCAGCTTCACGTATCTGAATACACAGAGAATAAAACATTTTAGCATGGCCTAAAAAATTTAAAACGAGCTCATTTCTGAGGGGTTATGATGACTAACCGTCTCAGGCAGATTATAGATAAGCACAGAACTTATTACAGTGGCCAGAGCAAATATCCTGCAAAAGGAAAACACAAGAAAAGGCTAATTGATGAATAACATGTGATATCAACAAAAACCACAGAATACAAGATCAGCGCACAATTACCGATCATCATATACATTCGACTTCCCAATGCTTTCAAATCCTTCTGTATCAATGTAAAAGACAGAAGTTTTTACTCCGTCAATTTCCAAATCTATAGGTGTTCCCCAAATCCATATTCCTGTATGACATGATTAAATGAGATTAAAGATAGATTGAAAAAGACTATATCTCTAACTCCAACTAAGCCTAACAAAGAGAAAAATGATAAACTCCATCCACCTTTTGTTTTCGTGTCACGCATGTGTCCCACACCAAACCCTAAGAAAACAAATATGTTAGCTAACATTAAATACTTAAAAGCTGTCAAATTGCAACTGCAAATTTTACCTAAAAACTGCATGTGATAAGAGTAAATTCTAGTGGCAATAAAATATGCACCTTCATAACAAGAAAGAGAGAGAAGTTGATTAAGCAAAAAAGACTTTCCGGAACGGTACGGTCCAATTACCTGATAAAAAAAGTAGTAACAATCACCTGATTAAGAAAGCCATAAAGTGATAAAAGTAGAAACCATGAATGATAAATGTGGAACAAACAACATTTATTCAACACATCACAAGCTTCCGTCACTTTGAATCACAATGAAATTATCAGATTAATATGCAACCATTCATAATAATTTTAGCTAACGAGGATCATCAACATTGGCAGATTTTTAGCTAACCTTTCGCAATTTCTAATTCCTCACTCTTGTAAAGATTTTCTGTCACATCTTTAGGCAAAGAAAATAATAGTTTGCATTTCCGAAATATTAAGACTTACATGTTTTGACACACTTTACACCATAATATTTTCTAGAGGCCTATTTATTTTCTATCTGCTGTCAAACTCTTTGACTAGTGCAACCAAGTTAAGTCAACTTTCAGAGGTGTAAGTTCTCAAATGTTCTAAGAAAATGTAACAGCAGGTGATCATATATCAATTAGCAACACACTCGGCGAAATAATGACTTATCTAAATGGATTATGCTATTCAACATGGTATGAGCTGAAGACTACATCATGAAACTAGTCCACCAAACATCAATAAGTGTTACGAAAATCCACATTAAATAAAAGTTTGAATTTAGAAAACAAAAGGATTTTATAGTTGCAATCAAACTTACTGCCACAGATGCAATGGGGTTTGTTATTCTTTCAATAGCCTCCAAGCCTTCCTGTGATAGACGAAGTTTTGTATGACCAGGATCAGGTTCGACAATGGGAAATCTGTACACACAAAAATTGGACAAGGATAAAGACACACTTCATAACTAACAAAAGAAGTTTGGTCATACAATACCCAAGAGGATATGACAAAACAATAACAAGGAGTGCAACATAAGAAACATAAAAAAAAGTTGGTAGTAATTATTATCACAAATCAATAATGATAACAAAGAAAGAGTCCCGGCCCCAAATTATTGAATTGGCAACATAACACAAATACAAAATACATGTTATATTTCTTTTCAGCACCACCTAAATTAACAATTTATCACCACATCTATGTACAACTTGAGATGAATATTCACTTGAATGTTCTGTTCATGCAGTGCACAAGTTAGCAGTGTGTTTCCCATTTTGTTTATATTATGGAGGGTTAATTATTCAGCTCATATTCTGTCATGATAAGTTCTGAGCTAAACACATGTTAATTATTATGCACAACCGCAACTCTATTCTTGTACATGAAACCTCACAATATCTTCTATTCTTACTACTAAAATGCCAACTCCTATTCCATAATTGACCCAAAAATAAAATTGACTTCTACAAAAATTCCAAAAAAGAAAAACTCAAGAGTCTGTTGAATAACTGAATTACTTAAACTGTACAATATATATACAACTCCAGATGGCAACTAAAAAGCCTAAGTGTTTAACCGTATGTTTGGTGGTGTTGTGATTTTGTTGAAGCTACAAATTGTAGCTTTTGCCTCAGTGATTCTGGCAAGTCTCACCGCCGATCCAAACATACACTAAGTAATCTTCATTAATTGGAAAAAGTTCTTGATGATAGCAATACAAAGAAGCTACATTTCATCTCTAATTCTACAAACCACCATCCATTTATTTACCATCCATACATTAGCAAACGATCCACTAAATTCAAGCTAGCTCATGATTTGGCTTAAAATTCTTAATCAACGTGCAAATTCATCCCTTAACCTCATAAAAATTGAATTTTTATTCAAACCATCTCGTGAGACAAAATGGCTGAGTGAATCTTACGTTACCCCAATTACCCAACTCCAAAGAAAGGATCCAAAAGGTTTTAACTTTAACAAACAAACCAAAACTGAAAACAGTTACCAGATCTCAGAAACAAACAAACAAACAAACACATTATAAAAAGAACAAGAAAGAGATAAAAGAAACTTACGGTTGATGAAAATTGATAATGGTTTCAGAAGAAACAATTGGAGAGAGAAAGAAAAGAAGAAAAAGAAGAGAGAGAAGAGTGTCCATCATAACTATAAGTGGCAAATGCGGTTTGATATCTGAAAATCGAAAGGAACGGAGGTGGTTGTTGTTGGTTGAAGGAATGTCAATCAAGAATCATAACAGTTATGTTGAATTGAATTTACTGAACAAGGAAACTTGAAAGTTGAAACAAGACAACATCATGGATCTGAAACAACAAGTCTTCGATTTCGATCCTTGTCCGTGCGAAGGTAAACCTTGTTTGGCCAATGTTAGAAAAAACAACTCCACGGTAACTCGTTTTCTCACGTTACCCTTTTTACTATTTTTCGGTCCATTCCGTCTTTTTTTTTTTTTTTTTTTTAAGGCAATGTCCAGTCAATTTATTTATTGCTAGTAAATTATTTTACATTTAATTTAGGGTTAAATATGTTTTTGGTCCCTATAAATATACCAACTTTTCCTTTTAATCCCTCTAAAATTTTCCTTCAACTTTTAGTCACTATAAAATTTTCAATCACTACTTTTGGTCCTAATTTTAAGTTAATTTTAGTATTTTTTTAATGAAATTGTGCAGAAATGTGTAGAATATTGTAAAAATATTTCCAAAAAAAAATTAGAATTTTTTGACAAAACATAAATAAAATATGAATTTTTAACCGTTAAAAATATAAAAATTCATATTAAATTCATGTTTTGTTAAACAATTCTAATATTTTTTTGGAGAGTTTCTTATAATATTATGAATTTTTCTGAAAAATTTTATTCAAAAATATTAATTCTACATATGATTTTATTTTAAAATAGGGACCAAAAGTGAAGATGAAAAATTTTCAAGGGACTAAAAGTTGAAGGAAAATTTTAGAGGGACTAAAAGAAAAAGTTGGTATATTTATAGGGACCAAAAACATATTTAACAATTTAATTTATTTAAAATTAAAATTAATTTTTTTAATTTAATTTTTGTCACCGTATAATTAAACATCTATATTCAAATATTACTCTAGAAAAATATATATTCAAATATTACTATATGACACGAGCAAAGCAGATCGTTTGAAAAAGTCTAAATATTGGATGTCTCATTAGCGTTGGTGACACAATGAATCGTTTGAAAGGATCTAAAAATTGAATGTTTTGTAGTCGTTAGACACCAATCATAAGTCAATTATCTTAATGATGTGGTAGATTAGAAAAAAAATAATGCAATTTATCCGATTTGTTTTTTAATTGACTCGGATGACTCCAATTTTATTGATGCGTATTTATATATTTGTAGTACATTGTTTATAATAGAATTAATATATTTTTAAATTGTTCCGTGAACACAACTCAAACTCAATTGATAGTTGTAAGATCATTAATATGCATAAGTCTGAATTAGAGCCTTTGCATAAATTTTATTCAATTTTATCTCTAGTTTTATTAATTTTTACATAAAAAAAAAGTGCTTATAGTCTCAGCATTTAGTTTGTACAAAAGAAAAATAATGACTAAAATTTAGTAAATGTTTGGATTAAATTTATTTTAGTTCCAACAAAATTAAAATTAAAAGCTTTTAAGTTTAGTTTTTATAAAGTTTTGTTCACTTTTTGTCCTTGTTTGTATTTTATAAGGACTATTTTTTAGGACTAAAAATATCCATTTTTGTAAAAAAAAAAAAAATAGAATAGAGATTATTATTACAAACTATAATATTATAAAGGATTAAAATTACCATTAAAATTTTATAAGGACTAAACTTTAAAATTTATGATTTTGCAAGGACTACAGACATGTTTAACTCTAAATTGCCCCAGATAAAAATGCACAAATTGACTCCTTAGCAATTAAAGCAATTGATTTTCCTTAATTAGCAATTAAGGCCTCTTTAATTTCTCCTTCCAAAATTTCCAAAAAAGTCTCCTTATTTTACGTCATCTCCATTTTGAATTTTGGCCTGAAAATATCCCCATTCTGCATTCAAGTCTTTTACCAGTTCATTGATCTTTTCCTGACTTACTCCATCCCCACAATCAAGGAAGCAACCCAATATAATCAAGACAAAAATTGGCCTATGACTTTGCATCATATTACATATCTTCATTGTATTCGTGAAAAAAGAATAACGGTCCAAAGAAAGGTTCATCCATAATCCTAACCGAAACACCTTGTCATCTATCATAATTTGAATGACACTATTACCTAGATCACTAAAAGATGCACTCCCTACGTATCCAAATTCAAGTCGCAATTTTACAATATGCATTTTCACATAGTTAACTTTGACCATATTATCTAACTAATATATATATACAAATGTTAGCATGTAGGATGTTGTTTGATTTGTTTCGATGAATATTTTAAAAATATCAAATTTTTATAATTTTTTATTATATATAATCGAAGTTGTATATTGACATGTGTGTCGTGGTTGACTGCGACATATATTTTAGAACGGATGGAGTATCAATCAAGACCCGCACAGAGTTAGATGGTAATTTTTTCGTCAATGCACATATCTAAATTTGAAAAGAACTTACGTATATAGTTCAAGGATAAAATTAGACAGGGCCGGTCAAGGGGTAGCCGTCTCAAGCAAGGGCTTCAGACCCTAAAAAAACTTTTCTTATTAAAGGAAAAAAGTCTCCAATTAATGATATGTTCAATAGTTTATTTCCCTCAAAAAAAAATGTTCAATAGTTTATAGTGAGATGATGTTTGGAGAAAGGCTTCGGAGAAAGACATAAAGGCTTTCAAGAAAATAAAATAAATGTGTCTTCCATCCCATTATGTCAAAAGAATTATGATATTAATTTTTTTTAATAAAAAAACTTATACTTTTTGTTTTTTTACATTGACTTTCTCTTTGAAACCTTACGTAATTCAGAGACAACTCCTTCATCATCATCCCTTTGTTTACTTCAATTTTTTTTCATACTTTTGGTTTTCTCAATTTCACACTTACATTGTCGATTGAAAAAAAAAATATTAAAAGAAATTTATTATGATAATTTAATAAATGATTTTTTTTAGCAAGTTTTAATAAATGATTTTGCATCTAAAAAAATTTGTAAAATAAAACTTAAATAAAAATAAAATATTATTAATTTTTTTAACTAAAACAAACTCATTTTAAAGTTCGCTTTAGGTCTCATCAAGTGTTGGGCCGACCTTGAAATTAAGCAACCTTAACGAATTAATAGAAAAGTCAAAGGTTGCCAAGTCATCAAATAAGGGTATGATTCAAATAGGAAATAGTCGTTGGCGAATCGGAAAAAACCAACAAGCGAGAATCGACAACTAGACTGTGCTCTTAGGCATTTAACTCTCCAACAAGAAGGATAACTTCCATGAACATGGACTCCCACGCATTGGAGAGTTATATCTAATTTCTATTGTTGAAATTCTCGAACACTTAAGATTGCTGCTGCAAAAATCAAACACAAACATAAAAAATAATTCTATCATACAAAAATGCATTGAGTTGTAGACTATATCACTCTCTTTCAAATGTTTCCTGGCTCTAACTCAATGGTACAAGAATTTCTTGTATAGAGAGAATCCACCAAACCAACACCCTAATTAATTTTCTATATTTCTCGGTATCTAAATACTCCCTCCGATCTTATGTTCAAGAGACAATTGACTTTTTAAATTTATTGAATAATGGATGTATTTGGTTTAGAATATAGACCCGATACATCAATTATTTGAATCTAAAAAGTCAAATATGTTTCTTGTAAATAGGACGGAGGGAGTATATGAGAGTGAAAACTAATAAAAATGAAACTATGAAAGTGAATCGTTTTTTTAGTCTCCCACGTTCTTTACATTAAAACTAAAATGATATCATTGATATTAATGATTAACGATATTGTATACTCTTTACTTTCACACCCATTAAATGTCAAAAGTGAAAATTACTTGATCAGAAACTCAATGCTCAACATTTGAAGAAGCAGAAGCAATCATAACTAGTTCCTCCACAAGAACCATATACTGCATCGAACTCCAAGTCGAGGCACGCTTCATCACAGTCCGAATCAGTACAAGGCCCTGACCATGTTCGATTTGGCCTTCCACAAACTTTTTCCTCCACCTCTGCACATAAAAAAAAAAAAGGCTTAGAATTGAAGAAGCACGAGAGAATAAATACATACTGCTTAGTTAGTTGTACCCCATGGCCATGAAAAAATAAGGAGAACGGCAAGACAGAGGAACATGAAGACGGGGTAGAATTTACTAATAAAAGAAGTCATGATTTCTTAATGTAAATGACTTTCTCTACCAACAAAATGTTTTTCTCTAAGTATATATGTAGGGAGAAAACAACATAGGTAGAGATGACAAAACTAATTGCATTTTTAAAATAATCTCCCTCAAAAAAAATTGCAAGTTGATATAAGATTTACAATTTATATTTTTATTATCAATCTATTTTAATCCGCCCATATAACATTTCTATGAGTCAAGGCATGACAAAGTTTATTGAAAATAAATTAAAGTTTTCAATATTATCATTATCAATCACTTCTAATTCGCCGATGTAGTCTTTCCAGGAGCCAAGTCACGGAAAAGTTTATTGGATAGATAATCAAATAATTATATAAAGAATTTTATACATATACACCGTCACTGTAATAAAAATGCACATTGTCAATCAATTATAATCATTAGATCAACATAAACCACTCCTGAAAAATGGTGATTAACACTTAAAAAACAAGAGTTTTTAACATGTTTTTTTTTTTTACATAAAATCGGCTCAATCATTTTTTAAGTCGGTTCAACTGATCTTAAAAGTGTCAGGCCAACATGTTTACACCGATTTTTGATAATGTAAATTTCATTATCCATCAATGGTTTAGGACCGGATAATGTCTTTTTATAATGTTCATTCAAGCCTCGCGATTTATGATATCGCTTTATGCATTCTTTAAGAACAAAATAAGAAGAAAGAAAAGAAAGATAAAAAGAAATGCAAATTGCAAAAGAAAGAGGAAAATAAAGCAACAATAATATTAAATTGTAGGGCATGTAACACACACACACACACACACCCCCCTTGTAGAAATGACTTCCTATACTTAGAGCCCTACACTTGACATAATTACAAGACATTAGAAAACAACTTTCATGCACTCCAATTGTAACTTCATATTATTTCACCTTGTCTTTGGTCGAAAACCATATGCATGCAACACATTAAATCACTTGGTCGAAATTGCGGCATGTCGAAGTCTGCATGCTTTTGGTCGAAATCACTTTGTACTTTGCAGCATGTCGAAATAACCCATCTTGTTTGTCGAAATCTTGTCTTCTCCCTTTAAATGTCCATTAATCACTTCAAATAAATAACCACTTAAAATATGATAATTAGTTTGGTCGAAATATTTGGTTTTAGTTTGGTCGAAATATTTGGTTTTGTTAAGTAAAACACTTATGTTTAGAGTCAATCTTCTTAAAGACCAAGTATTTTATTTTTGCTATTAACTGAGGCCCTCCAAAATGTTGTTTCTCGAAAGAAATGAGAGGAATGATTTAAAACATAACTCCAAAACTAAAGATTGAATGGTCTTCTACGACCACTTAATCACCTTTCTTTTACATCTCTTCAAGCCGAATTTAAATTTGGTAATCCTTCGAATAAATTAAAAATGGATTGATCATATGAATTGATCTCAAAATATATATTGCCTTTAATGAATTTAAAATAAATCACTCAAAAATCAACCAGCAATATATGCATATATCATTCATGGATACATAACTTTGATTGTATCTAAACCAATCATAAAACTGTCGAATTTTATAATCATAATCAACTGGAAATCAGTTGAAAGTTTTTTTTTCTTTCTAACAATTAATGGCAAGTACCATTTTATGGAACAATTACGTGTATCAAAGGACAGTCTTACATATCCACTCAATTAAATTCGAAATGTTGGTCGAGTACCATATTTTTTATTTGAGCATATAACATTACATTGATAACAAGATAAATCTTTTTTTTTTGGACAAAATGACAACAAGAGAAATTACAAAGCATAGGATAGAAAAATTACAACATTATGTTTGAATTCAATAAGAAGAATCCTTTTGATTGGCTTTAAAATTACCAGTCTTTATAAAACTTTCAAGCCTTTAATATGATTATGGTTTTAAAAAAAACATTTTAATTTACAATTTCAAACCATTTTGATGGTCATAATCTGACTTATTATTTATCCAGAAATTTTCGAGAACACTGTTAGCCACAGAGATTAAATCACCATTTTTCAAACATTGGAGACCTCTCAAAAGCTAAAACTTTTCAGTTTCAATCTTTGTAAAACTTTTCAAAACCATTTTGATAAGATTTTTCAGTTCAATTGGTGTCCTCCTTTAACGGCTTCAACAACTCTTTTTTTAAAACATGGCTTAAAAACCATTTCATGTACGGTTTATGTTTCTCTGAAACCATTTTTTTATGCATATAAAGTTTTAAATCACGCTAAATTTGAAGTGTACCACTGGAAGTGCCAATTTGTTTACCGTGATTTTTGATAAACAACCGCTGGTTTAAAATTAATTACTTGCAAGATCAACCAGTAAATCTTAGGACATATTGTGTTTGTTATTTTCCATAATTTGATGAATGTTCTTGATGTTCTGTTAAAACGATGAAGATAGCCATTGAATTTAACATGGTTAAACCCGTCGAAGTTATTTTTAGTAAAAAGGGGCGTAAGATACTTAAAAAAACAAGTAAATTGCAAAGGAATTTAAGAAAACAAACTTAAATTGCATTGATTGAATGTAAATACACAGATTCATACATCGTGATTTGGGACTCGTTTCTCTCTAAATACAGATAGTTTGAGTGTAAGTTTTCTTTATGGTTGAATTGTGACCTGTTTTTCCTATTAGAAACTGCTATTTATACTGAAAACTACCTACATCTAGATATTTGAAACTATAACGGCCACTAACGATCTAAAACACCTCTTCAATTTGAATTTCAAAAGCATGCCTCAGCAGTATCCGTTACTTGACTCTTATCTGAAACCAGTCTTCTTTCGACATCTGCACATTTGTCGAACAATGATCTTCATAACATAAAATCTTGCAAAGTCCATATGTAAACAACCAAACCTTCATGTCTCATGAAGTCGAGTATATTCACTTTTTCTCGAAACATAAAGTCAAAACTCCTTTGACTGCTTTTAATTTAGATTGTCAAAAATGCAGGCTAACACAACAGCAGTTATGCAGTTTCATAAGCGAGAATAGTAATTCTCTATTGGGCGTTGGGATCCTGCACCAACACGAGTAAGGCTTGTTGGGTGTTGGGCTTTATCTGAATAAGAATTGAGTTGTTGAAAATTGCTCTTCTCCCTTTTGTTTTTGCTCACTCATCAATCTTAAAAGTGCCTACGTGAAATTAACCCCACGCTGAAAAATATCCGGTGTGAGTTAACTCACGTCGAAAAAAGTCAAGCGCGAATTAACTCACGCTGAATATAATTAATGGAATGAGCAATTTTAAAAGGGAGAAGAGCAATTTTCGTAGTTGTTAATTTTATAGATGGATTAGGCGTCCGCTCCGAAACAAGTTCTTAGTTAGTTTTTCAAAAATTAATCTCTCAACTAAAGTTATTGACAACGTTTAATCATGCATTAAAAAATGATCGAGAACACTCTATTAATACATTGAGAATTTTTCAATTGTCACCCAAATAATTTTCTCCTTAGTGTTGTCACCACCGAAGAAAGCATTGGAATTTTGGGGTACATCACTGAATTCAAGGATGCCAATGATCGAGAAACCGACATCATTTTCTGTGTAACTGAGCAACCACTACACTAGCACTACACTATGATTCCCATAGGGAAGAAAAATGAACACGATTGACGCCATCGTTTTGTAAATTTGCACCGTCCAAAACTTTGAAGTCTGAACAGAATCGCTCCGACGTTTGTTTTTGTGAAAAAGTGGTCCTAACATTTTTATGGAGAATGGTAAATAGTGAGTGAGAAAGAGGTAAATTTGACAGATATATACAGTAATATGTTGCTCATCAAACAAGTGAACGATGGAAAATACCAGTGCTCTTTATCCTTTTCAGTGTGTTGTAAGGCACCAGCAGCATCTTTTTCAGTGTGTTTAAAGGCACCATCAAAATTGTTTGTTAGCGTTCATTTCTTATTCTTAAAGAGAAGAATAAGAATCAATCTTCAATCAAACATACGAGTAATTTACAAATTATCTATCTTTTCCGAATCCCACACCCACAACCACAATGCACTGAATCAAACAATTTCTCCCAACACAAGGAATATATAACATAAAGTCAAGCAAACAACAAAAGCAATCCGCAATACTAAACAAATAAGGAATCAACTTCTCAACACTCTAACTAATTAATTAATAACCAACAATATATATTCATCAACTTTATTTTATTCATATTATTTATTATTTTATATATATTATATCAGTAAAAGAAAACCCATCCCTTACAATAAAAAACCAGAAGGGGATAGAGCTGTTAGCCTATTACAGTACTTACACAAGCTCTGAATTCTCAATCTATTGAGAATTAAAATTTCATATAAAAAAAAAACAAAAAACAAAAATCTCATTTTTTTTTTGGGTTAAAAAACAAAACTTCATGGGTTTTCACGAAAAACAGCTGCCAAACCAGTCACAACCTTAACCCCAGTCTGAACAGAGTTTTTGGGTTTCAATTCTGGTGGCTTCCATTCAACCACCACTTTTGACTCTGACTCACCACCACTCTGTCCAGACTCACCGCCGCCGATCAAAACCCTCTGTTTTCTCTCTGTTTCCTCACTGATTTCACGTGACCAAGGACAAAACATAGGTGGTGTAATTCTTGTGTAAGGAGAGAACCATTTTGATCTAACGTATTCGAGTTTTCTCCAAGGTGGAACATGCAAACCCTTTTTCTTCAAACTCTGTTTCGCTGCCTCAGATGCTATGGCTACAATACTATGTAACCGATCACTCTTCCCTACGAATACATAAGGAAGCGTTTGGAGAATCACTTTGTAAGCTTTGGTTGATCGAGCAATCTCAAATTCTGATCTGAAATCAACATCAATTATCACCCTCTCCTTTCCTATTACCACATCAATGTATTCATATTCACCTAAAAAATTATACAAATAAATAATTAAAATTTGAGCATCACAGAGACACCGACGCCTTTGATCAAAAGTGTCTGATACAATTTTTTCATGGTTAGAGAAATTACCTGCTATACAGAAAGTGGATTTTTCCCAGCGAGATTTACAAATTGAAGCATCATATCCAAGATTCAACAATCCATCAATAACAATTTTTCTGCAATTATCATCTTTACGTTTGCACACAGTTTTGTTCTTCTCAATGATCTTTGTTGTGTCCGCTAACAAGTTTCTTTCATTAACATTTGGACACGCCACCAAACCCTGTTAAAAATAGTAACAATTAACGGTTAAGAAATAATAATCAAATAATTAATTAATCTCTAACTTATCGGTTTAATTAATTAATACTAAATCAAACACGCGATTATTACCTTAAGAATTTCATAGGCTTCACCAGATGTACCACCACCAAGCGCGTGAAGTTCACTGTCGGAACCATCGTCGAAGTTTCCGTTGAAGCAGTTACGAGCACATGAAACTGAATGCTTCTCATGATTCTCTTCAATGAAACTCTGCACCATCTTCGCAAGACACACTGAGTTTGGTTCAAAATCGATGAAGACGTTGTTTGAACCGTCCTTGCGTAGATGCGGCTCATCTCCGGCGATCTTTTCCGGTGGTGGATTCTTCAGAACGCCGGAGAATTGTCGCTCGAAAAGACGCTTCAGCCGCGACTTGACGACCGGCTTAATCCTCTCTGCCGGAATCTGAGAATCGATCGGCTGAATCTTCATTGTGAAAGGCATGACGAAATGCAAAAATCTTCAGAATTTGAACAACTTCGCTAGATTTTACAGAAGATAATTCGATCGTCTTAATATTTTGTCAGATTAATTTAATTTATACAGAGAAAATAGAGTAATGGAATAACTTGAAAACTATGCTAAGTAAAGTTGCTTTTGCTTAGGGTTTATACTAAACACAATTAAGAGTTCTCAAACAAGATACGTAACTATGACATCATGAAATGAAGATCGGTTGCGTGGCCGGAGAATTGGTAATCTCCGGCGAGTAGTTGGAATTTTCCGACGAGTGAAGACTCGGTTTCTTGTTTGCGCGTGAGGTGTGGGTGAAGAAGAGAGGATAAGGAAAAGATCGCAATGACAGTACTTAAAGGCAGCGAGCAGAGAAAGAATGGAAAGATCGCCACGTGTTAACCTATGTGGCAGATTAGAACGACGCTCCTGTTAGTTTGTATGCCGAAAATGCCCTTGTAAGAAAGTAATTGGTCCCGCTATCGCAATCACGATGGATATAAGTGTATCTTTGGTTTTGCGATGACAATAATTGATTTTGAAGGAATGTGTTTATAAAATTAATTCTAATTAAAAAATAATTCGAGGGTGAAAATATTCGTGTTTGAATATTTCTTGTAGAAGTGAATTATAAATTTGAGTGAAAATCAAACGTGTTAGAATCAATTTTACATTACCATAATGTGTTTTGGTTCTTTTAGAAATTGAGTCAAACAAATACTTAGTTAGAGAGCAAATAATCACTTTAGTCTATAAATACTCGAGGCGTCGTCATCATAATTCATGAATATATCAAATTGCATATATGTGTCTCTCTTATCAATTATTGTGATTTCAAATACGCTTTTTTAGTAATCAATTTAATTCTTGAATATCGATCAATCGAATGATCCAAATATGTATTTTTGGACCATTTGATATTAATCACACAACTACCAATGATATGAATGCGCGAACACGTTTGTTGTGGAGATAAATTAAGATATGAACAACAAAGAACAAATAGTCATTTTTCGTCCTTGAATGTGCAACCATAAAGTTCTGTTTGATGATCATGATAGGCAGACAAAGTATGATATATTAATCATATCCTACTTAAATCTCATTTTGATGCACCAAAAAGATAAGGTAAAATAAACCATTTTTCCATCCTATCTTGACTTCCTGCGTAATTTTTATTATGATATATATGCTTAGTTAGAAACTATCATAGTAGGATTAGAAGATCATTACTTATTTATTATCATAATATTCAACCATTTTTAAAATGTTGTCATTTTAAAAAACAATGATATAATGTATTTGTTATTATAATTAATTACATGCCATTTTTACATTATTTAATTAATTAATTATAAGAGTAATTTTTCCATTTAAATATAACGATATCATGTTTGTTATCATGTGTATATCAAACACTTGATATAATTTATGTTTATCATGTCCATATAATGTTTTGTCTTTATCCAACTACATATCATATCTTGTTTTTATCCTATCACGACCATCAAAAAGACCATATAGTCTTTTAATGTTGTAAAATTACAAATAGTTTGTGATTGTATCACTATTAGTCAAAATGATTTTTGACTCTATTTAATCTCAACGACTACTTTGATCAATAGATCATACAATCATCTACTATTTTATAACTTCGCTACAACTATTATATCTACTCGTTATACATTTATAACTTCATTACTATTATTGTATCTACTCGTTACATGTTTAAAAAAATGACCATTTGTCCAAAAACAAATGCCCATAGCATTAGGCTTTTTATTGTGAGATGTAGTGGTTTAGCGCGTGACTTTGACGTGACAATAATACACTCCCCTCTTCTCTTCCCGTGCTAGGGAGGAAGTTCACACCTCATTGATTGGTTTTAGGACCGTTTGTGAAGATAAAGTTTGAAAGGGTAGTTTTGTCATACGATGCATCATTGTCCGTGTGGCTCCGTGTAATTGAAGAACGGTGGTTAGACAATAATATCCCTATATGTTGGTTCAAATGTCAATATCGTGTTTATGAAGGTTTAGTGCAGTTACACGGAAAATGCCACACACTGACTCACTCATTCTTCTTGTGATAGTCGCTAATGGATATGAGCGTTTAAACGCTGCGATTGAAGCGGTGACTTGTCCTGAACTTGCTTTGTAACTTGTACGTAACTTGTTATAACTTAAATTAATTCAAAAAATTGTTATTCTTATTTTGCATATAAAATAAGGGCATATGATTCGTAGGTGTTTTGTTTAAAGTATAATTTTGGTTCTAACAGTCTTGTATGGATGAAACTTTTAAGAAATAGTTGTAGTTTGTTTGTGTAAAATAAGCTAAAGTAAACACACACTAACTATTTAACATTACATTTTGTGAAGCTACTTGACATGAAATAGTAGAGTTAGTACTCCTTCTGTCCCGCAATATTTGACCTATTTGAAGAAAAAAAAATTGTCCCACAATACTTGACCTTTCTCAAATTTTTAAGCTTAATTTGACAACTTTACCCTTTATAAATACTTTTTGTGGTCTCTATGTAAAAGTTTGTAGTGGAACAAAGAAAGTAATCATTACTTAAAAGTGAAGGTTTAAAAATAATAATAAAGACAATTCAGTAAAAATATCATTCTCTTTCTTTCATCTTTACACTTTTCTTAATCTGTGTGAAATGACCAAGTAGGTCAAGTATTGCGGGACGGAGGGAGTAGTATTTTAGTAACAATATATTCTTTTTGAAAAAGAGTAGTAGTAATTTATTAGTGTGAATTATTCATTAATTTTGTCAAATGAATAATCTCCATCAAGTTTTCAAAAAAAAAAAAAAAAAACTTCATCAGCAATTCGTCGGATCACTTACAACAGGACCTCTCTCCATCTAACAGCGTTTTGTTTCCTTCAAATATCCAATTTTAGATGGTGTTGGGTTCAGTTTTTAGAGTGTGTTTTTCTCAAGATCTTATGTTGATTCTTTTCGATATCAATTTTAATGGATTAATTTAACTTCTTCAAAAAATAAAAAATCAAATTTCAGTTTTACTCGGACTAACTTAATATTAATTTTGATATGTCCTTAAAAAAATTACTTGTTCTAAGCTTTAAAGGATAAATCAACTCTCCTAAGCGTAAGTCGTAACTAGCAACTAGCAGTTTGCTTAAAAAGGGAGTAACTAGCGTTGGACTAAGTTGAATAGTTAAAGTTATAGCTTTACTTGGAAAAAAAATAGATGCTTGGAGCTTGACCAACTTATTTAAATGAGACTAACCAAAATTTGAGTTTAACTTATTAGAAAATAATAATAATTCTTAGATTTGACTTGTTTGGTTTTTTTTTTGACAAGGACTTGTTTGCTTCATTAACGACACACAATATATATATATATATATATAGACACACATACACACATAGTTTTCTTCAATTTTAAAGTTTATTTGTTTAGTGTTGATAAAATTTTAATATTATATGATAAACTACAAATAATTCTTGAGCAACTAAGCTCCTTTACAGTAACCTTAAGACTTGTTAGCGAGTTTGGAGGAGAAGGAAGTGGAAGACTTAAGAAAAAAAGAATGAGTAAGTAGGAGAAATAGAGGAAAATGAGAGATGAAGGTTTTGGAGGTTAATTTTTTTTCATAATACAAAACCCTCCTCATTTTAAGGAACTAAAATATTGTATTGGAGGAGGGTTTTGGAAGATTTTGGAAGGTTTATGTGAAATTTTCAAATTTAATCTATGTTGTTATAAATTTTTAAAATAAAATATATAGTAAATACTTTATTTTTAGAATAAGATAGAGACATACCATGATAGCTGAATTGGATAAGGATAAGTACTGGACATGTTAAATACTTTAGTTGAATAAGCATAGTCTAAAATTTCAAGATCTAAACATGACTATTAGTTAATTAGCTGTTGGAGACCATTTTCACGGTCTGTCTAAAAACATATAGTATCACATTGAGAAATTTTAATAGGCCACAAATGCTTCATATTAAATAAATAGGTAATAAACTAATAAATAAGCACATATAAAAAATAAAAATAAAAACTCCACGGTTTCACCAATTAATTTGTCCAACACAAAGTGAATCAATTTTATCCAACTTTTTATTTTTAATTTGTTTCATTGTTAAAAAAGAACAAAACAAATAATAGAATAAGAAGATATTTGGGTTCATTTCCTGTCGACATACTGCGTCCAAATTGCAACCACATACTGCGTCCAAATTGCAACACGACATACATCAAATAAAAAAAAAAATAGTTTTCAATATATGAAACATGTTATTTCTGATATTTCCTTTTTAATGATAAAAAATTATTAAATTTAGATGAATAAATATGCCAACCTAAAAGGCTTAATAAGTTTTTATGAGTTTAAGTCAGACCTATTTAAGTGTATATGATTTTTAGAAAGTATAAGTATGACCTTTTTATTAAACTAGCCAGGTCAGTCTATAAGTTGTAGAATTGTATTTCAACAGGCTTGAATTTGTTCATCTTTGATGACATCCAAAAAACCATCACTTCATATCAAGATTAGTTTTTAAGCACTTCTAGAGGACCTTATGGAAAATATAGGCACTAAATTGCAATTTAATAGCATTGGTTACCACTTACCCACAAACAGATGGATAAACATAGGTACCGACAAGCTTTTGAGGAATCTACATCAAAGCTTTGTCAAGAAGAATTTAAAATATCTTTGCACTGGTTGAATTCCCCTATAGCAATTCCACCAACCAAGCAATGAGAAAATGTCCATTTGAGACAGTTTACAACATGTATTCCCTCAGCCCATTAGACTTCAAACCTTTATCCAACAATCAACATTACAGTACAGATGAAGAAGAAAATGCCAAAGAAATCAAGAAGTTGTGTGAGCAATTTCATGCAATAATCTAAAAAATAAATTTAAGATATAAAACTAAGTTTGAAAAACATTGTAGGCTGCACACTTTCAGAGAAGGAGACTTGGTAAGGATACACATGCGAAAAGAACAAATTTTTAATCAACCAAATGCCAATGATGATGCCTTAACAGATGATGTTTGTTCAAAGTTGTGCATAAGACGGACATTTTTACAAGGTAAAACTTTAAGCACCTATAAAGTCGCTACAACCTTCAGTGTTGTCGATCGTTTACCATACTTTGACAATGAAGCATAGCTTGACTTGAGGTTGAGTCCTAATTGAGTAAGGCAGAATGATATGGATCAAAGATCAAGTCCAAGAATTCAGAACTGACCATTCTGTAAGGGAAACCGAGGAACCGTAGATGGTTCAACATTTACTACTTAAATGCCAACTATACAATTGTAACCACCATTTTTGCACCATGCTAGTTAAAAGAGTTAGGGGTGCTAATGCGGCACGTTAAATACACTGTTGTACACGTGCGTGCGTGCATGCCATGTTAAGTGAATTAGACTAACTTGACACACCCTCACAATTTCATCGAGCAAATTGAGATTTTAATCATTGATATTCATTTATATAAGAAACATGAATATTCACAATAGACTCTTACTTACAACATAGAATTATATGCAATTTCCTCAACATAATCTGTGTTAAAAACATCGTAGGTTGCACACTTTTAGAGGAGACACACAAAAGGAACAATTTTTAAATCAACCAAATGCCAAGATTTCCTCAACAGACGATGGTTTGTTCAAAGTCGTGCATAAGACCAATGAACTTGCTTACAAGGTAAAATTTTAAGCACCTATAAAGTCAGTACATTCTACAATGCTGTCGATGTTTTACTGTACTTTGACAATGAATCATAACTTGATTTTAGGATGAGTCCTAATCAAATAAAGGAGAATGATATGGATCAAAATCTAGTCCAGGAGTTCATCTCGAAGACCCAATACATGAACCGACCATTATGTAAGGAAAACCAAGGAATTGCAGATGGTTCAACATCCACTACCTACTTTAATGTCAATAATATAATTCTAACCACCATATGTGCACCATGTTAGTTAAAAGAGTTAGGGGCGCTAATGAGGTATGTTAAGTATTTGGTTGTACACATGCGTCCCATGTTAACTGCCTTGACAATGAAGCACATTAACACCGCTTACTCTGTTAACCAACACCAGCAAATAGATAGATCGACTTGACAATGTTTTGCAATTTCAAAAACTAATTTGGAGTTTCGATAAAGTGAATTAGACTAACTTGACACACCCTTACAATTTCATCGAGCAAATTGAGATTTTAATCATTGATATTCATTCATATGAGAAACATGAATATTCACAATAGACTCGTACTTACAACATAGCATTATATGCAATTTCCGTATGACTTACGCGGACAAAGCAACAAAAAAGGTACTCTATAATTATTAATAACCATCCCTCTTGTCTTGTTCCTCAGCTTCCTTGTTGGCTGCTTGAACAGACTTGAACCACAGGAAGGCCTGAATTGAATAACATTAACTCATTAGCTCACAAAAGATTCAACTAAAATGCCATTCAATTCGTGTAAATGAATAACTATCTCATATCAACATTGTTGAGAAGCATGGTTGAGGCCGACTAAGAGAAATAAATTGAGAGAATTTTAAAAATAGTAGAATGAAGAATATGGTTCAATTAGGGTAGGATACACCTTTATACAGTGATCCCAAGTTAACTAACATAACAAATTTCCACCTAATCATAACTAACTTCTAACTACCTTAAGGCTTAAACAAATCTCCTACCATATCTAACAATTAATGCAGTTTGCATGAACTATGGTCATTCACATAAACACTTGTCCATAAAATATTTTCAACTTATTTTCACAAGTCCGCATAATAGCTTATGAAAAAAATATTAAGACATTATTTTATCTCACCACCCAAACCAGGCCTATAAAGTGTATAAACTGATTTCACAAATTAACTAGATTATTATTATTACATTCAACCTTAACAAACATATGGATAACGAATAATCATAAAATGGTGATGAAAGTAATTACCGAAGTGGGAACACCGGTGAAGGCGAAAAAACCAAGCAAAGGAGCATAAAAAACACTATCAGAGCTCAAAACTCCAAACACTGGCTTTTGATTCACATACTCAAATATGGAACCAATCTGTAACATCAAATTCAAAACATCATATAACACAGTTACAAAAGTAGCAGAAAATGAAAGAGAAAAGAGATTAGTTATTTACAGCGGCAATTGCAGTGATAGCAGAGGCAAGTAAATAAACATAAAACGGAATAACAAATCCTTGTCCAGAAGAAGAAGTGGGTTTGTTTTGGGCTTCATTTTGAGCCCATGGAGGAGGTTCTTCTGAGTCAGGCTTAGCCCATGAAGGTATTTTTTCATCGGATTTACTTGACTCTGCTGAGCCTTTGGTCACTGCCACTGTTAAAAACCTGTGTGGTGATTTTTTGTTACTGAGGGACGTTTTCTGACATAGGGGAATGCCTAGAAAGGTTTTGGGTTGTGATGCATGTCGGTTTTGTAACAAACATACAGTTGACAGTGATGAGGAGAAGGTAGCAGCTACTGCCATGGATGGTGTTTGTAGATTGTAACACAAGTTTGGCCAGTGAAATCTTATCTCCTACATTAGGACATGGGCCTGTATTGTGTTAGTGGAATGGACTGGGCTTTGGATTTGGGCCAGGGCCTTGAGAAGGATTGGAAAAAGTAAGGTGATTGCTACTTACACTCCTTTACTTACATTCACACTGAGTCACAATGACATTTACAATTTTACCTCAAATCCTTTTCTAATTGAGTGATGTTATTTGAACATCTGAAAATTCATATTGTATTCCAATATCATATAAAAATACATGGCTTATTTATAGTTATTGAAGTAACTTGAAGAGAAAGAAAAATGTAATTAAAAAACTAAATGGTTTTGCACCAAATACAAATACGGGTGTCGGATAACTCAAAACTTGTCAAGATAACATTTCTCTTTCTAATTTTCTCTTGAATAGTAAATTAGAACAATAACTTGATCTTCAATACTATTTTATTTTTATAGGTGAGTAGCCTGGTGGCCAAACACATAAGGAAAAGAGTGATTGAATCTAGGCACCCACCTAACACGTCATTCTTAACTTATCTTTTTAAAACAATTTTTTAATTCAAAATGTTAAATTAATTTTGCACATTTTTTTTTTATAATTTAAGGCATTTTCCTTTTTTTTTTTATATGCAAAGTTGTACTTGAATTGATTTAGTGGTTTTTATTTATTTATAATTTAAATATTTAGTGGTTATTTATTTATAATTTAAATATTTTTTATTCTTTAGATATATAATTATCTAGATTATTTTGTCAAAAAAAAATCTAGATGATATGTTCTTTTTGAATTTCGCATCTATATTTTATCAATAAGAAAAACTCACATCATTATAGAGATATTTATTAATATGTGTATTTGAACCGTAAGCCAGGCAAAAATGACTCTATTATCCAAAACATTTTATAAAAAAAAAATCTATTATCTAAACCAAACGGAAAGAGCAGAATCTGGAGCATGAAGTTTGTGTGAATATGCTATTCATGCACTTCTTGTTCCTTATATGCCTCTTATTAACACTTGTTGTTCCTTATACAATTCATTCCATTGCATATTTCTCTGTCACATGAAACTCAAAACAACATTCACAAATGGAAACTAATGTTTTCAGGCAGAACAGAATTTCAACACTAACTTCAACTCACTACAACCTCATCAAACATAAACCTCAACATCCAACTTCTATAGTTGCCGTGCTTAGAAAGCCTTCAAATCATGACATTACAGAAGAAACAGCAAAAAGTACTACTACTAATGTCTACAAAGATAACTGGTTTGATCTCATAGCAATAAACCATTTATCAAAAACCGTTCAAGCTGCCACAGGTTCATACATACCCTTTTGTTGTAATTCAATTGTTATCTCAAGGTGAAGTTATAGAGTTTGTAGTTTTTATTCTTTGCAGGACTCAGAAACAATAAGAGTGGCTATGAGAGCCTTGTTGAGGCAGCTACTATGGCAAAACAAAAATTTAATGCTATTCAACAGCAAGATGTTACCATTCAAGCTCTTGAAAGACTCTTCCCACAGTTTGTATTTGCATTGGTAAGTTCATTACTCACTTTTATTTCATCTTCTTCCATTTTTAAGCATTGTAATTTCCACAATGAAATTGTTTTTATGTATGACCAATTACAGATAAAGAAACAGCCACTACCACCCAAATTCACAAGGGAATTTTTTGCAATTATCACCACTATGTTCTTTACTTGGTTACTTGGGCCATCCGAGGTATAAAACTGAGATGTTATATGTAGCTGTACATTTTTGTATTGTTTATGATTTGATAAATCACTTTGAATGATATTTTGCATTGATAAATTACTATGCCTTCCCCTACTAATTATGCAACTGAAATTTACTATAAGCTTAATGGAGATAGCTGGTGAGTGAAGTTGTGACCAAATCGAGTCCACTAAGTCTTGTTGAAAAAAACAAATCATTATTGAAAATGATTAGAATTCTGAAAGAAGAAAAAAAATGTTTAATGTAAATGGCAGAGCAGAAAATATAGTCGGCAGAGACATTAACAAACCAGAGGTTTATCAAAATACAAGTGTGATTAGAAAGACACTTGCATGGAAACTGAGTGGTTGCAACATGAAATACATCAAATCAATTTACCTTGTTACTAGAAAACGAGTGGAATATGAAATTATCACCTTAGTTTATCTATAACATATCATGCCCCACTAACTGGTGTGACAATTAGCGTACAATGTCTTCTCAACCAGATTATGCCACATTTCAGTTTCATTAGCAAGCATTTTAATTGTTGATCAAGATCAATTAAAATGTGTTTGACAAGATCAATAATTTTATTTAACAAGTATAAATAAAGTTGCACTTTAATTATTTGACCATGTATGCTATTTGCTTTTACTTTCCGTCCTATGATTTAAAAAAGATTAATCTCTTTAATTTAACCATGAGTAGGTAAGAGAATCTGAGATCAATGGGAGAATAGAAAGAAATGCAGTCTACATCAAAAAATGCAGGTTATTTATTTATCTATTCATTCTTAATTCATTTATACTATATGGTATATCCGTATATATCCTTCATAATTCACCCACCTAAGACACATTCTGTCACATAATCTAAAAAATTAGATCCTCTAAATCGTTGTATGGTTCGGCGCCAATAGGATACATTAGCTTTCGATAGAGAAGCAATGATTTTAGGATTTTAGAGACCATATGCTGGACTGAACCATACAACGACTTTAGAGGATCTGGACTCCATAATCTATGATCATGCTTCTCCTTACGGCTACGCCACTCTCCTTTCTTGTTATGATTTTTGTCATGGTCACCATAGCAAGAGTTTGTTGTCAAATTAATACAAAAAAAAAATCATGATTATTATATTCATCATTTCAAAAAAATTAATACATGCAGGTTTTTGGAGGAGACAAATTGTGTAGGGATGTGTGTTAATATGTGCAAACTTCCAACTCAATCGTTTATAAAGAACACTCTGGGTATGCCAGTCAACATGGTACCAAGTAAGTGTCCTAACAATTCCAAATTAAACCTAAATAGGAAATATCATGATGCTGAAAATGAACTAAGTTTATCTATTTTTAGTAAGTCCACTAAAAAATAAACAAATGAAAGAATGTTAGTTACTACACTTGAAAGAGTATCATGGCCTCTACAAGCCTCCACTACATTGTGGAGGTCAGCATCATCATTGATTCATTTCAATGGAGGACCCCTTGAATATACCACTGAGGGGGCAAATTTGCAAGTAGACCATAAAATGACATCTCTCATATCTATGGTTTTAATTTCATAAATAAGTGACACCTCTCATGAACCTAAATAATATCTGTTAAGTTAAACTTCATATATGGTTTTAGTTTATGTAAACAATCATTTTAATCTTCCAATGTATGAGGCGTGATCCCTATAGTTCTTGAGTTAATATTTTTGAATATATCTCTAGTTAGTCAATTTGGTCTTCATATGTGTCTTTCATTTGTTAGTTGAATAATGATAAATCAAGCGAATAATTCATCCAGAATTTATCCCGAAACCATTTCTGTTGGCAGACCACCCTTGTTTTCCGCACATTCCTCATTGTAAACTGCCTCATGTGTTTTTACATCCAATATGAGTATAACACGTTGGTTTCGTGAGTTCTCGTGATAGTTTGTGTCGCTATGTATGGCAGTCCTCTTGTTAGTTTGATCCATTGAATTAATACTCAACATTATTTTTGTAATTTTAATACATTCAAAAACTACAATGACATTACATTACACTTTTAAGGACTGAAATGACTATTTACTAGTTTCAATTTCACTAATGACATCTCATGAACTTATCATAGAATGAGTGGTGTTTAGCAAAAGTATTCAAATTGTATCACGTTGACTCCTAATGATGAAAAATAAATGAGGGAAGTTCCTAACATCATTAAATAAATCTCAACCATTATTGAAGTATACATTTAGATTGATTTTATATTTATCTTTCTATTATTTATCTTTCTAATTGCAGATTTTGATGACATGAGTTGTGAGATGATATTTGGACAAGACCCTCCAGCATCAATTGATGATCCATCACTGAAGCAACCATGCTATAAACAATGTGATTAATTTACTGCAAGATTACTTACATTTGTTTACATGCCAATTTATATTTTCAATTCATAACAAACTGCAAAACTTGAGACATGATTTTGGAAAACCAACGCCAACTTTATTACTCTTTTTTTTTAGCAGAAAAAAAAAATATAACTTAATTTAACTAATATTTTATGTTCATATACCATGCAGGCAAGGCATATAAAAGTCATGGAACAGACTGTCTCTAGACGGTATGGATGGAAGAAGTCATTTTAGAATAGAACATCACTCTACCATGTACCACTAATAATTACATGTTTATATTTTCTTCTTCTTTGGGGATATTAACATGCTTATCTACATTTTCTGTAGAAAATTAGGACTATTGTGATGTACTTACAAAACTTTGATTTGAATCAAAGTGAATTATTAATGTTAATTTAAACCGGAGAATAGTGATCCTTAGCATAAAATTTTTCTTTAGCATGCAATAAGGATTGGAAATTGGTGATGACAACATTGGTGTCCTTTATTTATGATTGCAAAATCAAGTAGTTTCTATTTTTGGGGAGAAGTGGTTTGACTAAAGGATTTGTTGTAGGCTTTAAGGGCAGCAAGGATGGAACAAGAATGTTGCCTCCCACACACATTTCGTATGCTGCCAAAACTCATACTCATCAGCCATAGTTTCTCTCAGGCTCATTAAGAAAACAACTAATTAAGTGCTTCAAAAAAAAAAAACTAATTAAGTGCTTCAACGCACTTAAAATATGTAAAAGTATAAGTGACTAATAATCCAAAGGTTTATTTATATGATAGGCAAGTGGCTCTTTCAAATGTTTCTATTGCTTCCCTATTATATACTAATATTATTTGGCAAATTATATGGTACACCCAAAATTTTGAGTGTACCGGTGCTCCAAATCATTAAATTAATAATTAAGTCAGTTTTTTTTTTTGAAAAAAAAGAATTATTTTTTATCGTTGAAAATTATAATAATTAAATCTTATTTACCAAAAGCTTCGACGAAATAAATTTTATTTTTTTTGAATTTTTATTACTCATAACAAAGAATATTGATTATTTTTTATGAAAAAATGTTAAAAATTTAATATGATTATGATAAACAATGAAATGACGTTTTTTTCTTATGAAATGATGTTTTCTAAAATATAATATTGACAAATAACTATTTATTTCATATGATCGTTAATTTATAAATTTATGAAGCAAGAGTACCGGTACACCTCAATTTGTGAGGTGTACCGTAGAAGTTCCCATATTATTTTTAGATTAGAATGATTCAATAGGGAACTCTTGAAGCTAAGAAAATTACATCCACATAATGTTTTGGACACTTGCATGAGACATAGAGGCTTTGTTTAGAAGTTTGGAGGGAATGGGAAGGGAGAGCTTTGGAGGGTGAGAAACACAGACGAAAATGGAGAAATCTTTCCTATTTTTTTGAAAGAGTATTTTTAATATTAAGAAGGTTATAACAACATAGATTAAATTTGAATAATTCATATAAACCCTCCAAAATCCTCCAAAACCCTCCTCCAATATAACTTTTTAGTTCCCCAAATGAGGAGGGTTTTGTATTATGAAGAAAAATTAACCTCCTAAAACCCTCCCCTCCCAATATCCTCTAGAGGAATGCTATATAGTGCGACAGAATTGAAGCACGAATAGCACACGATACATGCTGGCAGTTGTATTAAATTTTTAAAATAAATAAAAGTCAAAAGAAATTACAGTTTGAGATATATCCTATGGTCAATATCATTCGTTGTTTTTCGCACATGAACATGTCGCACTAAGAAGCTTTTTCCTATCATCTATTTCTTCCATTTGCTCCTTCTTTTTTTCAAAAATCCTCCACTCCCATTCCCCTCCAAACTCGCAAACAAAACCCTAGAGGTCTGTTTGGTTTGATAACAAAGATTGGCACCTGTTTTCGTTCTATATAATATGTTTTCAAATATTTGTACAAATTCAAAGCAGGTTAAATAAAAACACTTTTCTAAGTGAAAGTGAATAGAAAATAAAAGGGTAATAGTCACTTTGGTCCCTGAATGTGTAGCAAGTAATCACAATAGTCCTTCAATGTATCAAAATTTCAAAATAGTCCTTGATTGTCCACTTTGTTAGTCAAAGTCCCTAAAGCTTAAATAATCCCTTAATACTCACAATAACTATTTTGATATAAGGACTAAAATGACAATAAGTAAGTATGTATAAGGACTAATATGACAATAAGTAAGTCTATTGAAGGACTAATATGACAATATTAACGAAATATTTTAATATGAAGGACTATTTTGACTAACAAAATGCACAATCAGGGACTATTTTGCAATTTCGACACATTGAAGGACTATTGTGACTACTCGTCACTCATTCAGGGACCAAAGTGACTATTTCCCCGAAAATAAAAACTAAAATATCCGCTTCTATACTCATGATAAAATTAAGGATATTTTGAAAATGTGTTTGGGGAGTATAGGTATAAATGGGGATACAAACTCAATTTTTCCTCTTAAGGATTATGAAAATTTTGCAAGTTGGTCGGTATTGTCAAATGTAGCCCAATACACCCTAACCAGTACTGCAAAGGCTGTTACTTTTTTCACCCTATGATTTCTTGCTCACCTTATTTAGATTTTAAAATTTGAAATATTTCAATGTGTTTTGGAAGATTTTTATGGGGTGTTTATGCCGTTTGGATTCTAAAATCCAAATTGCATAGGGTGCGCAAAAAACTCATAGGATCGAAAAAGAAACAATCTTCTTTAAAGGCTTCAGTTGCTAGTGTAGTGGATCAGATAGAGCCAAACTCATTTTTCAGTCTTTCAACATGAAAGGTGACGACAATTGCTCTGTAGACACCTAGGAAAAGCCGAACGGTAATTAACTACCATTAAACACACTTTTTAAATCAAGCGAGTCAATTTTAAAAGTATCTCAGCCGAACTTAAAAGTGATGAATGACAATTAATTACCGTTCGGTTTCTTCAAAAAAAATTAATTACCGTTCGGTGGATACAATCATTAGATGCCTAAAGAGTAATGGTCAAAGGTGAGTACAACTGCCAGAAAGAATGTGTTTCTAAAAGCATATGAATTACATATCTGAAAATATATGGGAACGAAATGAGTATACCCAGAATTTTTCACGGTTGAGAAAAAACTATTTGAGGGCACAAGGTTCTCAAAAATAACTTCTCATAGTTTTATTCTTAAATGAGAGGGTGGAGAACAAGATTCGCATGAGAATTTATATATGTGTTTTTGAAAAAATTCTTATAACTATCAATTTCCCAAGAAATGTATCCCTAAAATATACACAGGAATAAGATTCACATCCTTATATTCCAGGAATAAGGTTGTTTTTTATGACTTAAAACAAGCACTTCCCTTAACTAATTGCAATCACAACTCTTGAGAAAAGTTAACCAAAGCTCGTATATTTTTCATGTGATCCTAATTAGAGTAATTTCTTCAACACTAACCCATTTTTTGTGCGACTTTTTTTTGATATATTTGCTTACCTCGAGTGGAGGTATAAGAATGACAATTGAACTCCGTGAGGCTGTGACATTTTCATCGAATATCCGTAATTAATATTTACGAGGAATTGCACTAAAGGTGTGGGCACAAAGTATATCTACCTTAATAGTACCCACCCAGCCCTGCACTCACATTACACACAGACATTTATACATCGTGATTGAAACAACAACTTTAAAATAACTATTAGATTTATCGTCGCATGAATGCACAATATTATTAAAAATTATTTAAAATTGTGTTACTCATTTAAAAAAAAAAACATTTTTTTTGAAGTCGTTGATATGTTCAGTCTAATTAGTATCTTTTTTTTCTTCTAGTTTCTATTGGCACTATTAGACTCATTAGTTTATTTATAACGATCTTAATTGTGATAATAAAGTTAAAGAACGTAATATTTGTGTAGTTAACCATGACTTTATAATTACAGTTAACTAATACAATATTTGTGTAGTTAACCATGACTTTATAATTACAGTTAACTAATACAATATACTAAACTTTTACAAGTTTTAGAGAATACCACTTGCAAGTCTATGAAGTTACTCTTGCAAAAGAAATTTTATGAATTTAGTATTTTTGATATTCACTTATTATTTGGTATATTTTGATTGATGAAGTAGTTTAATAACTTGATTTGTAATATCTTATGATTCAATTTTAAAGATCTTTGAGTCATTTTTTCATTACTTACAATAATATTTTGTTATTAATTAATTTAAAGCACAGGTAAAATATCAGTGGTGAAATTTTGATAATTACATCTTTAGTCTTGAGGTCTATACCGGTGAGCTCGGAGACCTAACTTATATAAATTTCATTTTACAAAAAAGAGAAAATAATTACATCGGCTTTGTTTTCTATATTTTATGATCAATTTTCATTTTCATGTAAGCTTAACTTAGTTGGTATAAACAGTGCATGTTCCGACCCCGACCACCAAGAAAAAATACTGTTTTTTATTTCCTAAACTATGTTACAAAAGCTCAATTTCACAATTGATACAAAAATTCAGCACTGACAAACGATATGTACATACAAAGAAGTAGAAAGAAAGAAAGGAACAAGTTCCTCAGAGCATCCACAATGGTAGTTCTCTAACAAGGACTCTTTAAATGGACCCCACGTGACACATCACTTATTTATAATTTTTAAATAAAAGTACATATTAAGGACTCAATGACTCCAATGGTAATACACTAATAAGGACTCCAATGAAAAATACTTAAATATGTCCCACTATCTTTATATCATTAAACAAAAATAATTTATCTATTACTCCTTTTTACAAGTGGGACCAAGTAGTATACATTTTATTACTCCTTTATGCAAGTGGGACCAAGTAGTACACATTTTATTACTTTTTTAAACGTGGGACCCGTTAGTTACCCAGGAGAGAGAGGGTCCTTATATAGTTGTCCGTTCCTTAACGGAGACTCATTTTTTCTTCCTCCAATGGAGGGTCCTTAACGGGGAGTGGTCCTTGTTAAGTAAGGACCCCCCATTGGAGATGCTCTCATGCTTCGCTCAATTATTAGACCATCTCCAATGGCCCTATTGAAAGGGTGTTGAAGCTTGTTGAACCGTTGGAAGCCATGCTATTGAAGATGAGTTGGAGGAGTGAAGTGATGAAAGCATTCAATATGTTGAAGCCTGTCCCGCCCTTGCCACGTGTCGCGTTTTTATTGCTAAAAAAGGGCGCGTGCAATACACGCGCCGACAGGGCGCGTGAATCGTCAGGGACACGGAGAGAGAAAAGTCTGTGGAGTAAGTGTTGGACACGTGGGGCAATTTGATTGGCTGTTTTGATTTTTATTTTCTTAAAGATTTGGGCTCAATTATTTGGTTGCAAATAATTTTTTTATTTTTTATTTTTTTACCAAAATTCGTGATTTTTTTTTCTCTACAAATAGAGACTTGGATCATTTCATTTGGACACAAAAAAAAAACCAAGTTTTTCACTCTCTTAATCTTATTATTAGCTTTTCTTTTGAAATTTTCGTCTTTACTTAGTGAAATGGATCCCAATAATAATCAATTCAACACCCAAAATTTTGTTTTTAAAAAAAAAACTAAAAAATAAATTGTTAATTGTATTATTTAAATTTAATTATAAAAACAAAAATTAAATAAGAATAAGAAATTAATAAAAAGTGGTGGGGTAGGGTGTTGAATGAAAACCATTGGAGAGGTAAAAATTGAATGAGTGTTGAATTAAGAAAGAGAAAATGATGTGGCGCGTTGGGAATTGAAAAAGTGGGTGTTGAAGGGTGTTGAAAGAAAATCACCATTGTACATGGTCTTACTAGTTCATACTGACAAGTGACCAGTTCACATATCATACGGCAAAGGGCCCCCAAAGGAGACAAGCTAGCCCTGCATGGCCAAGCCATCATAGCCTTTACAAACAGTGAAGGGTAGGAATGGCCCGATTTGATAAGAACTTGGGTAGAGGCATGTGCTTCTCCCATTTCACTCGATGTCTCATGCACATTATGCATTGCATTGCTATGTTTGTTCACACTACTAGGAAGGGATAACATCAACTATTAAAATTTGTGATATGAAGCCATAGTGTATGGCTGCAAAAAAATGGTTTTTCACGTGGATCACACTTGATGTGCTTCTACTATAAGTGTATGTTTGGTTCAGCTTTTACCAAAATTGATTTTGAGTGAATTGATTCCGTAAAATTGATTTTAGATAAGGAAAATGTTGGGCACTAGTTAAGCAAACCAAATATAGTATAAGTACTTTGGAACTTGTGTAGTCAAAGTTTAAAAAGTGTAAAAATGATGTTTTCAATGCAAATATTTCCTTTTTTGTTTTCTTAACTAGTGCTCCGGGGGCACTAGTTTAACAAGACCCGATAGATAAAAGTGAGTTGAATGAAAAGTGATTTACGTTTGAATGTATTTATGTAAAAGTGGATTTATCAATGAATTTAAGGCTAAAATCAATTGTAGAAGCCAAAAGCTACAAATAGTAGCTTCAAGTAGAATCAATTCTACAAGTAAAATCAATTCTACTTTAAATCATCCAAACATCATAAAATCAATTCTACAACCTCTATAATCACTTTTGACCCTCTAGAATTGAAACCAAGCACAAAGACAACCTAATTATATATGTATTAGTGGTTGTAATTTTAAGCTTTGTTTTCTAAAGTGCTTCTTCTTGTCCATGAAGAATTAAGTCCCATAAACCTACCAAATGAGAATCAAGTTGAGGAATGAAAGAATGACAGTAGACAAAGGACCTTAATTGTTTGAATTTGACGGGCCTACCCAGTGGCAAAAACGTTAAGAGAATTGCTCTTCTCTCTTTTGGTTTTGTTCGTTCTCTTTAAAAATGTCCAACATGAGTTAACTCACGTTCAACATTTTTTAACTTGAGTTGACTCACGTAGGTACACAAGCAAGGGGGAATGAACAAAACCAAAAGGTAGAAGAGCAATTCTCAAACGTCTATGCAAATTGAAATTGATGGGCCAATAGACCCGATAGGGATATGAGATAAAAGAAAGTCTATTTTTTTTTTTTGGGCATACTAGTTTCTCAAACATTTTGGAGATTTTAAATTTTATAATCTAAAACGTGTTAAATGTCCTCTAAAATTTTCCAAAACATGTCGTATAAACCCTTATATATATATTTTTTGAATTTTATAACTTGAATAGGATGCGCGAGAAGGATGGAAAAAGAAATTTATAACTTAAATAGGATGCGCGAGAAGGATGGAAAAAAGAAATTTCCTAAAAGAAAAGGGCAAAGTCAAGGCTCATCATACCTTTAAGGCTGCTACATGTTGTTGCTATGATAAGGTAGCTCTTAAGTCCCATCCAATCAAAAACCCCACCAATACTGAACCTTTGTTTCGTAATCATAATTATATTGTGCATATTTCGCGGTCAAGAACTTGAGGTTGCACAAAAAGTATAATGCAAAAATGTATGACTTCAAGTTGTACCTATCGTATTACTATAATTGAGGAAATAAATGTAGCAAGAAGAACGAAGGGTAGCAATGTGAATTATTTGGCCTGCAACAATTGCTTGTTCTCATTCTATATTCATATGTAAGAATCAATGAGAAAGGTTGGATCGGATGAGAAGTTGCCATCAAGTAGTTAATGTAGTTAGGAATTACTCCTAATTAAGAGAAGGAACCAATTATGCGGCTATGGTTCACTTTTTACTTCCTCCAATTTTTTTCTTCCAAATATTCTTTCATTGTCATTTTTATTCCTTATATATTCTCATTGGAGTTATTATTCAAGACATGGCTAGACACAAAAAGTTAACATCTCTTTCGGCAACAATTTGATTATTGGAAGATTAAGTTTGTGGGAGTTTAATCTCTTCTATTAAAGCCAGCCATTGATATACTTTTGCCATTTTGTTAATTAAATAGATAAACATTCCAAAGATTGTCCGAAAATTAAAATTATCTTAAAGATGATTATAAAATAATCATTGATATAATTAAATAGAAATCATGGTACAAAGTCACGTTGAGAGAGAAGCTACAAATAATAGCTTTACAATTTCACAGTCAAAGAGTCGCAAACCTAAGGTAAGCGATGGTCCACCAGATAACCAAACACATGCATAGCTTCATGACAGACATGCGTTTAGTTAGAAAATGTTTACATTTTGATGTTTCAAGATATTTTTGGAGAACTACGTCATGTATTATTTTTCCAAAGTAACTACTACTTTCCTGTAACAAAAAAAAGGGTGACTACTTTCATGCTTTTGCAACAAGACATCAACTATTATTACACTGGCTTGTATGTTGGGTTTTACCCTTCTTAGTTTTACTTGTTCCTTGATGATTCCACTATGAATAGGCTATTTCTGGTCAATTAAGAGTTATTTCTTGCATCTTACAGTGAAATCCAAACGTAATCTTTTTGTATTTTACAGCATACTAGTATATCCAAATTAAACATCGCTTCTTCTATTTTATTTTTTTAATTAAAGAACCATACCTTCTTTTATTCACCAGTTTCATTATACGTGCACATGCATATTTGTTAAACCAAAACTGCTGAAGAAAAATACTTCAATTAGATCCTAACAAAATAGTACAAGAACTTTAAAATGCGACCAGAATACAAGCTAAAGTTATGATGTCAAAATCAAACAATCATTGTGAAAGTAAACGCCTCAAAATAATTTCAATTTTTTCCGTTTCACAAATTAAGCACACAACGATTCAATATTCTGTTTCTTAAAGTGGCAGCCCCTAGGCTAGAACTAGAAGTCCAAAAGTGTTGTAGCCTAATTGTGCCAATTGATTTGCATGGCTACTCCATTAATATTGTGTGGGACCTCCATTCGTTTGTCACATAGAGAAAAAACTTAAACCATATTCAACATTATTGACCCCATCCCACAACACAACTCCACTAAAGCTTACCTTTTATTTCGATGATTAGGATTTAATTAGGAGTTGGTAACAAAAATGACTAAACAAAGCCTTTTCAATTTTCATTTCACGTGCTTGCTGAGACATCACGTTTGAAATCTAACGCATATTGCTTTCGATTTTTCTAACAACTCTCCACAAAAATTAATCACCTATTAAAAAAGCAAAAGTTGCCATCGTTAAACATGCCTGGATTTTAGGTTTACACCTCCTGATTCCACTAATTAAAAAAACATACATATGACAATTAGAAAGTAGTGAGTAAACTATGGGACTATTAAAGATAAGGAAAAAGTAAGCAACCAAAACAAAAGAAAACCCCTCCCTTTTTTCATGTGTTATTATATTTATTACTTTGCTTTTCCTTTTTTCCCCTCTTTTTCCCTTCATGTTTTGTCCTAATTATAAAACTCTAACTTCCTACGAAGCATTGAAACTTTGTTACGTGGTACCTTACACAATGCTAAATCTCTAATGGTTTCGCATATAAGATCTTTGAATATGAACCGTTCGATGTCCAACACTACATCTCCAATTTCCACGTGACATTCACTCCATTCATTCTCTCCATTCATGTCCTTCCTCAAAATCCCACATATAACTTCAAACATGTCCTCTAACTCTTCCCTCTCTCGGACCCTCCGAAATTCCGACCAAATACTATGTAATGTCGGCGCGTTCTCCACATTCCACGGTGGCAAATGGCGTTTACGGTTGATGATTTCATGAATTGTGTCGAAAATTAACCGTCTTTGAAGAGTGGAAACTTTGGAAGTGTCGTTTCCTTTGAGGTACTGTTGCTGTTCTAGTAAGAGGAACATGTCATTGTCTTCGGGTAAATAATTAGAAGCACGAAGTACTTCTGAAACATATACAAAATCGTTATCTTCTTCTGACTTTGCTTCACTGTAACACAAAGCTGCACACCACGCATCATCTTCTGACTCAGCTCCTAGATCTGCAGTTTTACCAAAGTTCATTAAGATTAAGAAACAAAATAAAGTTCATTAGAGGTTAGGCGAATAAACATGTCACATTCTACGTTGAACCCACATTAGCTTATAAAATTTACGTCATCTTTGAAACAAATTTGTCCATGATTATTACAATAATATAGGGATTAATTATTGGCAGATTATGAGTTTTAAAGATGCTATTATGACCGACACTATACAGTTTCAAACATGCATTTACCAATTTACAAAAATCAAAAAACTATTCTTAGAAATTGGTTGGACCTTACATAATCCTACAAAACTGGCTTGTGAAGATTATCCCCACATATAAACACATGGTCATGTCATCTCTTATCCGATACTTCTAATTTCAAGCATTTTGTCTATTAAGAAACCAAATCCACCGACTTAAAAAATGCTCCTTCACTCCTTTTTAATTACACTTCCAAAGTGCAGTGTGTGGAGGTAATAATATTTTCACGGGGACACACAAGCACAACACCACTATCGAAATAGAAAGGCAGAAAATGCCATCACTCCCACGTGATCGTACAAGTATACTCTCTGACGTAGTCAATGAACCAACCAACTCCACTTCCCTAGTATCAAATCATTGGTCCACGTAGGATAGAATAAGATACAAATTTCATCACTACCACTGCCACTCCACTATTACTACTAGTGTGAAACAAAGAAAAGAAAATTCTAATTTCTCCTCCCAAAGTGAAGCAAGTAAAAATTCACCATTTACCCAAGCAACAAAACAAAACAGTTGTTAATGTTACCAAAGATAGGAAAGAACAGTTTGAATCTTAAAAGACCTAGTAAACACGCGTAGCCCAAACTTATCTATCAATGACATCACCGCCAGTATTAACTCACTCTGACTAAAAACCACAACCTAAAGCTAACTAAAGCAAATGCCAAGTAACCAACGATTACGACATATGTGTCTGTGTACATTACTACTACTATTTACCTTTATATTCAATGCTTCGTTTCATTACTGGAGACGCTGTACACGACGAGTCGTCTTTGTAAAACGATGAGTCAAGAACCGATACTGGACTCGGTTGGTCTAACTCAGCTATACTGTTTAGTAATTTATCACACCTCTTCAACAGTTCTTTCCCTTCTCTGTATTGCTCCTCCACCTTGTTATTAAACCTCTGCACCGTAGTAAACAAATAAATAATAAATCTCATTAATTAATTTACTAAGGTAATTTAGTAACTATCGTGATCTAATCGATTTAAGATATGAAAAATTAATTAATAAAATATACTGTACAAACCTCTGTATCGGTATGTGAAGAGGTACTTGATGATTCATCTTCCACCGAGGCCTTCTCTTTTTGGTAAGTGGCAACTTTTCTCATCCTCGGCGACTGGTTCGGTGATTGCCGGTTCGGTTCACTCCTCGAAGAATGAACCGGAGTAACTCTTCTGCGATCAACATTGGTAATCTTTCTCACGCGATTGGGACTGCCCGTGGGTGAGTTTACGTTGTTTCTATTTCTAACCTGCGGTTGAATATGATCAGTTCGAACCCGTGGTTTAGACCGGAAAGTGGAAACCGGTGGTGGAGAATCATTTCCGATCCAACCGGTTCGATTAATTGATCTTCCTGGCTTCATAACCACAATAGGAGATTGAGAATCATTCACATTCTCAATAACAAAGTTTCTTTGATTTGTTACATGCATTGATTTCTTAGAATGTAATAGTCCTTTCAACTGCAACGCTTCAAGGATTTGTTTCAGTGTGTCAAGATCTTTAGAAGGTTCATGAATCCCACGCATCTTCAACCGTTTCTCAATCTCACCTTGAACTGAAACAGTACCACTCTGTTTCGGACCAGGGAAAAAATCAGCAGAATCATAGAAACATTTCTTTTGTTTTATTATTGTTCCTCTGACTGGTTCTGTTTTCTCGTTTAGATCTATAACACTGTCGTTTAAAGATGAAACTTTGTCGAATTGCTTTAACTGGAAATTTGTAGTGTCAAAGAAACGATACTGTTGAGATGATAGATCTCTATGAACAGTTGATTCAGAAGCAGATCTTAGAAGCTTAGGGTTTGGATCAGAGTCTTCAAGACCCATGAGTTTAGCAACGACGCTGGTGGAAGTTGAACGTCGTCGTTTTTCTTCCTCTTTTGGATGGATTGTCATTGTTCCTTTTGCATCTACAATAGCTCTGCTATCCAACGATAGTCTTGGAGCTTCTCTAGTGAATTTCCATGGAGATTTTGTTCCTTCTTTGAAATCAAAAACCGGAAGAACCGGTGTCTTTTCTGGTTGAGGTGTAGTAGATGTTTCTGGTGTTGATTCAGCTGGTGAGTCACCGTTTGTTTCAGGTTCCTGTAAAATTATGAAATGGTTAGTTATATGAGAGTGAACCAGAGAGTGTGAAAGTATGATTGAATGAATTGATACCGTTGATATTGAAGAAGGGAGTCTTTTAACGGAGTAGATGCGTTTTCCTGGGTGGCGATCGAAGATGTGAAAGAAACCTGCCATGCACCCTATTTGTTTCTGGATTTGTTTCTCAAGCTTTTGATCTTTTACTTCCATCTCTCTTGTCATTTTCTTTCACTCTCTATTTCTCTCTTTGATTTGTTTGTTTCTCAATATTGTGAAGACTTGAACATTTTTTCAGTTTCTCACATTCTTCTGTTCTGCTGCTTCTCTGTTCCTAGCTCTGTTTCTCAACAGTCAACACTGTAGTATGTGGTCACTCTTTCTTCCTTTTATTCTACACTCCCGCTTTTCTCGTCTTTAAAACGCAAGACCATAAATCTTACCAAATTATATTTTTGCCCTTTATTTATTTTTTTTTCTATATCCCAAACAAGTTACCGAACATTTTTTGTGTGTGAGACTAAAACAGGTTATCCAGTGAGATGAAACATAAATCATTTTTTTTCTATATCATGTAAGCTTTCAGTTGTTAGGGATACTGCATATTATATGCAGGGGTTGAATTCGAATCCCGGACACTTCACTTCTTCACAATTTAATTGTGTGAGCTCTAGTCACTAGGCTACTTGACAAAAAAAAAGATTAAACATAAATCATTTGCTAATATATGTGTTCAAAATTGTTGTAAACACATATAATTATTCATTTCAGTGTGGTTTATGTTTGAAGTTAATTCTGAAAATTGTTATAAACACACTAGATTTACAACAATTTTGAAAATAATTTAATTTTTTAAGATATTTAATTATGTTATTAATTATGTTCAATGAATAATTAGAAAAATACACCCTCTGGTCACTATTATAAACAAAATTTTGCATTTTAGGTTCATTCAATTAATGATGTACATGAACATTATTATAGACCATATACATTATTTAATGAACGAATCTAAAATATTGATTTTTGTTTATAATAGTGACCGGAGGGTGTATCATGTTAACTTGTGCATTTAACACAAATGTTAAGGAACATAACAAAATTTTGAAATTCATTTATCGTTCACTTAATTTAATTGAACACGATGTTAAAATTGTTGGTATTCGATTAATAATAATAGAAGTCTCACAACAACGATAAATATGTTCAATCTTTAGGTGTTGTCTCTGGTGCGAGACATGTATAGTATAGGTCAAGCACAGTGAGAGAGACCTTCATTTTTTATTTGTACAAAATTAATAGGACCATTGAATTTAATTTAAATGAAAACATGGTTGTGATCTAAAGGAATGCTTATCCACTTAAATATTATTATTTAAACATTATCTGGTGTATTTATCCAGCGTTGCAAGGATCAATACGAGACAAATAGTTTAATGGATACACACGGATAGAATAAAATAAATCATATTTTAAATACTCATAAATTAATAGATGCACATATGGATTAAATTAACTGGATTTAATAAGATTATTAACACATATAGAATAAAATAAATATATTTTAAGTATCCATAATCAAAAATCCGTGTCCTTTGTGAAATTAATAAAATTATACAATTATCGTATTACTTAAATAAAAATCTTCTCATCAAGAAATAAAATATAAATGAATTTTCTAATTAATGGTTTTTGTTTGATTAGCAATTCGCCGTCAAAGTTAAAGTGTGCGGTATAATATTTATGTGTTATCAAAATAGAATGAATAAGTCTAAGAGAAGTCAGCTCAGTAGTAAGAACTTGAGTTTGTAACTTCGAGATACATTATCCAAATCTCACATAAAACATATGTAAAATAATCATTAGTTTAAGGAATAAATTATACATAATTTGAATTATTTTACAATAATGCATTTTTTTTTATGAATTTTTGCTTATAATAATTTTTAAATAATAATATTTTAGTGGGTCAACATTCTTGTAGATCACCACCATCCATTGGTTTTCATTTAAATCTAATGGTTCCTATTCATTTTGTACCAAAAAAAATAACTGAAGGTGTCTCATGATGCTTGACCTATACGGGTAGCAATTTGGTGCCATTAATGGCACCGTGCCATTAAACCTGGGTCACACAAACACATTGTCATTGCATCTGGACCACACAACACATCTATCTTGATGCCATTAATGGTCCAGATTTAATGGCACGGTGCCATTAATGGCACCAAAGTGCTACCTGACCTATACCGGTCTCGCACAGGAGACAACACCCAATAAGATAGGATGAGATTCATAATTTTCTAATATGTCTCATCTTTTCCTGGTCTTGATACGTTGTTGCTCATGGCGCTGCACTGAACTCTCCCAACAACCTTATCAATCACAATTTTCATGTTACCTGCAAATTGTATGTTAGCAATATTCATGACTTTTAGGTATAAAATTGATCATTCGGTAACATGAAAATTATGTATTTGTACGTTTTTTCACGATTAATGAATTGTGATGCATTGTTATATTCACTAACCATGTATTTGAAATGTATTAATCATCTAAATTATTGTCAAATTAACAAATTTACATGTTAAAATAACACAACTAAAAAAAGAACTTTATTTACTTTTTTTTTTTTTTGAGGGAAGAACTTTATTTACTTATAAGTCCAACATTTGGATTATTTTTGTATAAACACAAGGTGTTGATCACGTGAGCGGGTTATGTGAACCCCATATCTGGTAGTGCAATCTTCATTTTATTTTTTTGTATGTTTTGTTTTTAAAAGTGAGGTGTTCTATATGCAAAGACACTCTCATACCAAAGTAAAAACACGATGTAAGCATGATTTAAGTGAGATGTAAAAATGATTTAGATCATTTATGACCAAATCTTTAGGTAAATTGGGTCTCTTAAGTATGAGTCTATCTTTGCTCCATTTAGTATGTACTATTACAATTGTACTATAAATGTTAATTTGTTTTCCTAAAATACCACACTTCTGTTTTTTCTTTTTTTTGTATACTTGCATAAAAATTAATTTAAGAGACATATAAATAGGACATGACTAATATTGTACATCTCTTTCCCTTTCACTTTTACTTTACTCATATCAAACAACTAAACATTATGTTATTTTCTATTCACCATCGTTTCTTCAACATTCTCCTCTCTGTATTTTTTTTCCTTCAACTTTCTTTTAGGAAAATGATTTTTAGACACGAAAAACCCAATCTACCCCTAAATAGAAAAAGAAATACAGAGTTTTTTTTTTTTGGAGAGAAATAAAGATAGAATATACATATATTGAATAGATATATGAAAAACAAGGTTGTAAAAATAAACTAAGTGCATTTTCCCTCGAAAAATTATATAGGTGCTCTTATTTTATCATCCAAATGAATCATGAGAAATTTGTGAAAACGAACCGTTGGGCCCTGGGTTTGCAAGAAAAGCGAGCGCACACTTTTATACACTTTGCATCCGGTCCTTTTAAAGTCACATGCACTTGATTTCATCACTTACAGAAAATCACACGCACATGTCACTTAATAAGTGCATTGATTTTCTAAAATTATACTCCCTCCGTTCCTTTTTAAATGTCACTTTTGGAGAATTTTTTTGTTCCTATTTAACCGTCACTTTCAAAGTTCAATGCAACAATAAATGTTGTTTTACCAACATTACCCTTAGTTATTTATTGTGGAGAGAGAAATATATGAAATAAGATATTAAATGACTAAGGCTATTATAATAAAAGTATAGATTATTGTATAAGAAAAAGTAACATTTATTGAGTGTCTTGGTTTTTATAAAATGTTAAAAAGTGACACTTAAAAAGGAAAGGAGGTAGTACATAATAATTAAGATCGTCTCCATTTAACAAAACAAATGAAGTTTGCAATCTAGAGAGATACATAAAAAATACTCTCTCCGTTTTAAAATGAGTGTCGCTTTAGCCAAAAAAATTTGTTTCAAAATGAATGTCACTTTCAGTTTCCAATGCAATAATAACTTTTTCTTTTCAATTGTACCTTCCAATTAATACTCTGCACATTCATTCCAAGGTATTACTTTTAAAACTAACCAATAGTTAATAAGGATAATTTTGTAAAATAACCATTCTCTTTCTTTTAATCATTGCATTTCTAAATATGTGTGTAAACACCTAAAACGACACTCATTTTGAAACGGAGGGAGTAGATGTTAGATCCTATCACTAAGTGTGTCCCACTATCATTAATTATTTTATACTTTATTAAAAAATTGTGTTTTTATCTCTTCAAACGGAAGAAATGGAGAGAAACATAAATGGAGAGGATCCTAACTAAAAAAATGTTCCATTGAAATTTAAGGATCTTGTTAACAAGTTATTTTAAAGACATTATTTAAGGAACACACAAAAAGAAATTTTGTCCTAAAAATACAAGTCAAATACATGTAAAAGGTTATAATTACATAATTTCAAATGTAAAACTTACTACTTTTATATGCATAAATAATGTTTTAGGACGCTCATTAGCATTTTTCAATACTTAATTAGAAAATGTGTATACTCATTAAGAAAAATGTTAACAAATACTGCATCCCTTAAAAAAAGTGTTGATGTATTTAGATTAAATTTACAATCAAATATATTAATGTTATTTGACCTTTTTTTTTTTTTTTATATATTTTGTAACAGAAGGAGTAGTTTGATTACTAGTATTTTGTAGGCCTTGAATTAATTGTTGATATTTTTGGTACAATTATTTGATGATTTTTTTTTTGCATGATAAAAATAGATAAAAGAAAATTAGATTATAAATGCAACATGAATAAGCTATCTATTACACGAAATGACACTTGATTAATTTGTTATAAAACATAATCAAAATAGTTTCACCCCAATATGATTTTGGGACAAATATTTTGAAGAGAATAGCTTGAGCAACTTCAAATAAGCGGCAATATTTCTTTTTTATAACCCCATTTTGGTATGGGGTGTCAATACATGTAAACCCATGGATAAAGCCCTGTTTATTATTTAAGTTTTTTTTTTTACAAAAACAAAACGATATTCATTCAAATCGATATAATACATCAAATACAATAATATGATCAACCTCACAAAAAATGTAAAGGGTGAATATGTAAACAAACTCACAACATCCAAGTTAATAGCATACAACGACAAAATGCCTACAAATAATTTGATAAAATTTAGATCGTCAGAATACTTATGTTTCCGGATCCACAATGTTAACGACCAAATTATTTAAGCTTGAAATGTTGTGATTATCACGTTCCTTTCCATCGTCGGAACGTAATCTTTTAGTAAATTTTCCGAATTTCATTTGTACCATATTGTAAAACTTAACAAACAAATAGTTATCCTTTGTAAGCTTACAAATAAATTGAAAGTTAATTTCACCACAACACAACGATCAATATTTGTATGAGAATCATCTATATATAAGTAATATAGAGACTGTTAGAAGGAGAAATATACATCAAATTTGAAGTCGCAATTAGGTCCTTAAACTAATTTGTCATTTGAAAAGGGTGGTTTTAGATCTTTTTTTTTTTAAAACATGTAAAACAATAACAATTATCTACAAATTTAATTTGACAATCAATTTTCTTTAATTCCTATGTTTTTTTTTTCAAAAGAGTCTTATATTTTTATTTTTTAAAGGAAAAAGAGTCTTATATTTAATGACAAAGTAATATATACAGCATATTTTTTCTTAAGAATATTGTGATTCAAAGACACTTGTGAATATTTTTGTATATTCCCCAAAAAATAATATTTTTGTATCTTTTTAACGGAAGTTTGAATTCCGACCACAATGTTTAATTTAAGGAGAATTCTACGGTACAGTCACCCAAATGACTTTTTCAATAAAGTCAAACATTTTAAATCAGTTTGTGGAAAACCGGCTTTAAAAGTCTAAATAAAAATGGAATTTATTAAAGGACCAACAGGGAAGTGTATTTTACAACCCTTTATTTTATGTCCAAACTATCAAGATATTACACTAGTCAAAGCACAAATTAGATGGTGTGATACAACGGCTGAATATTTTTTAGACAAATATTTATATGAAAGCCATGAAAATATAGATCATTTTTTATATAATGAATATAAAGGATTAGCTCAAGATTTAAGGAATAAACTTAAAGAAATAGCTAGATGAGTGAAGAAAACAATACACTCACAACTAGAGTCAAGGCTCTGCTTGACGAAACCAAGAAATTAAATGAGAGATTTGAAAAACAAATTTCTTTTCTCGAAACCTTACCTCAGATCTTTAAACAAAATAATTTATATACAAAAGATTATGAGCAAGGATTAGAAAGACCCCATGAAACCTGGGCAAATATAGAGAAAGATTTTCTGTGCTACAACAAAAATGAGAATCAGAAATATCCTCATATATATCATTCTTTTAATCCTCAGTTAAACAATATAACTGATATGATTAATTACATCATAAAAAATTGTTGTTGTAAGCAAAATCATTCTCCTCAACTTAAAGAAGGGGGGAAGAATAAGGAAAAAATTGAAGCATCTTTATTTACTAACTTTAAAAGATGAGTATAGAAGAAAATATAGAATATCAACTCGAAAAACTAGATCAACTTATGGCTACTTTAGACATAAGTGAAAAAGATTCCATTAAGGAAGAACCTGAATCTAAAGATCTAGAAGATATTATCTACGACTTTAGTTCCGATGATGATTCAAAAGACGGCGGAAATTTCGTTAAAATAGAACAATTAGAAATGGGCGAAAGCTCAAGAACAAAAAGAGGACCCTCTTATAATTGGAATACAGAATTCCATAGAGAATTTTCTCAAGCTAAATTCCAAAGAATTCCTATGAGTTATGTTCCCAAACATAGTGTAAATGATGGAAGTGGAATTCTAAACATTGATTGTGTTGACAATCTAGCTCAAGCCATAAGAAGTTGGTATAATAAAAACATTATCCAAATACAGCTAGATAGTGATTTAAAAAATCTAACTCCAAAACAGATTTTTAATTATCTTTTGTGTAGAACAGAAGGTAATGCATATAAATTTTTAGCTGAGAAACCTGATGAGGAACAAACTGCAGAAAATAGTATCGGAATGATTAATAAAGTCTTTGAATGGCTTTTAAATGAGTTTAAAGGATGGCAAGATACGGTAGACTCAAATGTCGCTTTTAATGCCGAAAAATTATGGAGAATAATGAATCTATCCATATGTAATCCTTGTTACATAGAAAATTATATTTGTGAATTTTCACAATTATATTATGATCTAAACAAAGACACTAGAGAAAACCAAAAGGTTGTCGAATTATTTTACCAAAAATTACCTATGGCAATGTCCCAAATAATCCAAACTGAATTTAACAGTGCAGTATCTTCAGGAAAGGTTAAAGATACTTTAGGAGCTAGAATTTCTATCCTTAGAAATTGGATGCAAGAACAATGCCTAAAGAAACAATCAAAAAGAGACGCACGAATAGGATTGTGCTGTGATAGGATCCAAGGTAGAATTGGAGCATATGGTTGTGAAAAAACTAGGAGAAAAAGAAAATACCCTAGAAGAAAGAAATTTAAGAAATTTTCCTATGACAAAAAGAAACATAGGAAGAAAAGATTCTATAGAAAAAAGAGGGAGTATCCTAGAAAAAATAAAACCTGTCCTAAAGGTAAAAAATCATGCACATGCTGGTTATGTCATGAAACAGGACATTATGCGAATGAATGTCCAAAGAAAGTTTCTAAAGAAAAGAAACAAGTTTTAAACATGATCTATAGAATAGGTTATGAACCAGTAGAATCAGATTCAGATTCTGATTGGGAGCAACAAAGTTTCTATGAACTCTGCACAGATTCCGAAGATGAGCAAAACCAAAATTTTGAGTAAAGGAAACCCTAGTGCTACCTTTATCAAAATAAAACTTCATAAGAAGGAAATTTTAGCCTATTTAGATACAGGCGCAACATTATGTTTTGGAAAACGAAACATATCAAAAAATTGGGAAAGATTAGGAAAACCCAAAGAAATAATTGTTGCAGATAAGTCAAAACATCAAATATGGTTTGTTTTGAGAGATATCTCAATTACTATAGAAGGTCATGAATTCTTCATACCAACAATTTATCTCCATGATTCAGGATTAGATTTAATCATTGGAAATAACTTTTTAAAATTATATGCACCGTTTGTGCAAAATGTTAAAACTATTTCTTTACTTTGGAAAAATTTAGCAAACCCCAAAGAAAAGACAAAAGTTATAACAACAAAAATTATAACTAGAAATGAGATTATTCAATTAATTTCTGAAAACCTTATAAACCTAAAGAGTATTTGGGAGGATAGAAAATTATTTTTAAATCTTGAAGAAATAGAACAAAAACTTGATGTTGTATGTTCAGAAGATCCTTTGGATAATCTGAAAAACACAAATCATGAACTTGTTACTATCAAATTACGAGATCCTAATAAGGAGATTAATGTAAAATACAAAATGCCTTATTCAGTTCAAGATAAATTAGAATTTCAAAAGGATATAAAAGAACTTCATGAAAAGAAGTTAATTACTCCATCTGCAAGTCCTCATTCAGCACCCGCTTTTTATGTGACAAATCACAATGAAATAAAAAGAGGAAAAGCTAGAATGGTGATAAATTATAAGAAACTCAATGATGCTACAATCGGAGATTCTTATAAATTACCACGAAAGGACTATATTTTGCAAAAAATAAAAGGATGTGATTGGTTTTCATCTTTTGATGCAAAATCAGGATACTATCAAATCAGACTTTAAGAAGAAACTAAGCCTTTAACAGCTTTTTCATGTCCACAAGGTCATTACCAATGGAATGTCCTTCCATTTGGACTAAAACAAGCACCATCTATATACCAAAGATTTATGGATAATGCTCTTAGAGGATTAGAACATATATGTTTGGCATATATTGATGATATTTTAGTTTTTACAAAAGGAACTAAAGAACAACATCTTAAAGATGTAGAAATCGTTTTAAACAGAATTTCAGAAAAGGGAATTGTTATTTCAAAAAAGAAATCACAATTAGCCAAAAAAGAAATCGAGTATTTAGGCCTTATTTTTAAAGAAAATGGCACTCTCGATTTATCTCCACATGTTCAGGAAAAGATTCAAGCTTTCCCTGATGAATTGAAAGATCGAAAACAAATTCAAAGATTCTTAGGATGTTTGAATTATATTGCCAACGAAGGATTTTTCAAAAATTTAGCAAATGAAAGAAAGATTTTACAGAAAAAGATATCTGAAAAGGTTCCATGGTCATGGACTGAACAAGATACTCTAACTGTAAAAACTATTAAAAGAAAAATTAAAGTTTTACCCAGCTTATACAATCCAACAGAAAATGATTTTTTAATTGTTGAGATTGATGCTGATAAAACAACCTGGGCAGGTTGTATGAGAGCTCTACCTAATGGTAAAGCGATACTGAATCTCGATGATTCAGGAAACTATGTTGATGATGTAACCCATCAACAAGGAATGAAAGATACTGGAGCAACCCAGTACGCTAAGTCTAGTAGCTCGAAAGAGAAATTGGACAAACTATCTGATTCATCAGAAAGATTAGTATCAAAAGATACTAAGATTGATTATTCTTATGAAAATATTAAAAATAAGATAAAAGATGAAGATCTTTTACTTTGTAAATATGTTTCAGGATCATTTACAGATACCGAAACAAGATATCCAATTCATGAATTAGAAACATTGAGTTGTGTTAAAGTTTTAACAAAATGGCAAATGGAATTAATTCCAACCAGATTTTTATTAAGAACAGATTCCAAATATGTAACTGGATTTTGGAAATATGACCTTCGCGTCAATTATAAATATGGAAGACTTGTAAGATGGCAGATGAAACTCCAACCGTTTCACCCATATATTGAATATATAAAATCTGAAAAGAATTGCTTTGCAGATGCATTGACAAGAGAATGGAAGCAGCTATAAAGACGCTACAGAATTCTCTCAGACAAAAACAGGAGCAAATTGCCTCTACAAAAAATTGCCTTGAAACTCTTCTTTCTGAAGAGGGGGAGATGATATTAACAATTCAAAACCTTGAAAAACTTTGTAAAAAAGAAACATCAACAGTTTCAGATTCAAAAAATAGTGAAAACTGGGATCTGCTTGGTCAAGATTCTGGAAAATTCAACTACTATGTAAAATACTCAGCTCCAAAAGAGTCAAATACCCCAATTGAGTCAATAGAACCAAAAGGATGGAAATCTTCAACAATCCCAACAACTGTCCTTGCAGATTTACCAAAAACATCTTGGGCTGATAAAGTCGAAGAAGATGAAAGAAAAAATGGAAAAGAAAAAGAATCCATTGATCAACAAACAAGCCAAAAGATTGACAGTCAGCTTGGAGGCAAAAAGAAAGCTTATGTGATTTTCGATGGACCTATGAAAGGTATCTACCAAAACTGGGAAACCACAAAGTTACATACAAATGGCAAAAATGTCAGATACAAAGGCTATGAGACCCTTGAAGAAGCAAAGGCAGCTTACAACGCTGTTTACAAGGAAGTTACAATAGCAAACAATATAGTCCAGCCATCAAAAATGGAGACTAAGAAGAAAATATCTGTAGATAGAATTATCTATGGAGAAAGCAAATTTGTTAAAGAAGTCACCATTGGAGACTACTACAAAAACTGGAGATGGTTAACCAACTACTCAGAAGAGTTAAAAACAGAATGTTTTTATCCCAGCAACAACGGGATAGAAGTAAAAGCTGTAACAGTCCCAGGCGTAAGCAAAGAGTTAGTCAGATCATTCTATGATTGTGGAATGATTAAAACAATGTATCTTCAAGAAGATGCAGGAAGAAAAATTCATGAACTAGAACTTCTTCCAAAAGATATAGGCGAAATCGCTTATAAATTCAATAATAGCTTCGCGAAAGGTAAAGAGTTCTTTTTATCTTTTACTTCAACTTATCCATGGTTCGAAGACGATGAAGTTATTAAAGCCAGACACTTAATCAAGATTGGCATTTCAAATCATTCATATCCAACAAATGATGGAAGAGATGTAGATCCAAGACCAGAATGTTTTCTGCATCAAATGGAAAAATTCTACGATACTCTCATCAGATTTGGAGTAAAATTACCAAATTTCAGGGTAATTACTGCAAAAGAAAGTTTTCTAGTCTATAGTGATTCAAGGAAACAAGCAAAAGAGGAGCATCTTCAGCAAATCCTAAAGTTTGAAGAAAACTTTAGTGGGCTTGAAGCAGACTTGGGCCGTCTACCCGACCCAATCCAACAGGAGTGCTGCCGACACTTTCAAAAATACAAAGGACACCAATGCAAGTGGTGTGCAAAAGACATAAATAACGTGGCAGACAAAGAATCGTTGTATGACAGTGACGTTTTACCAAACAACGAAGAAAATGTAGAAAATTAGTAGGCATGGGACCCATTTATAGATAAGCCTTATCTCTAAGGCAATTATGTAATCTACTTTTCTGTATTTTCTTTATTTCTTTTGTCACATAGTAAGCTGTAGCCAGCTGTAAGGATGGAGACGTAGTACCTATCTGTAAGTCTCTATTCCTATAAATAAGAGCCTCGAAGCTCATTTGTATTCACTATAAATTGAAGCAATATAATTTATATCAGTTTGATATGAGCTTGCCTCTTAGTTTTAAGAACTAGTGGTCCTATAGTGGTAAAACACTATAGTTGAGAATTCTTGAGGTAATACTCTGGAGGAATTCGCCCTGAGTTGGGATAAACTCAACACAAGCAGAAAAAACTGCTGAAGAAGATCAGATTGCTGAAGCAAACCAACCCAAAATTCTGAAGAAAAATCAGGTATGAATTTATTACAAATTATCAAATATGTCTGAAGTATCATATTTTGAAGGAACATCTAGTTATCATGCTGATAGCATAATAGATAATAAAATTGAAGAAGCAGATTTATCTTTAACTGCTGAAGAAAATTTCAAAAGAAAGTTTAGTAAACTTAAGGAATTTCTGTCAAGAAAAAATATTCTAAAATTCGGAATAATGGTAGGAGAGGAAGCAATTCCAATTGAAACAACTAATGGAAAAATTGTTATATCTACTATAGATAAACAACAAATTGATAAAAGACTTGGAAAATTTTCTGAAAATGAAAGAAGAAAGATTGGTTATATTCACATATCAACCATTCAAATTTTAATTAAAAGTACCTTCATGAAAGGTATTGATTCACCGCTAGAAATAGCTCTAGAAGATTCTAGAATTAGAAATAAAAAACAAGCAGTAATTGCAAAAGGAAATTGTAATCTAAAATATGGAAAGATAAAATTTGATATAAATTTACAGATGGGATTATCCCTAAAAGATATAGATTTGAATAAATCTATAGTTTTTCATTATAAACTAAAAGATTCAACATTTATGAAAAAAGGTAATCATCCTTTTACAATTTACTACAGAATTAATTATGCTTTGAGTAATTCACATCATAGCATAGAATTCATAGGAAAAGAAACAATTCATATTGATGAATTATTTACACCATTAATTACTTTGGAAACACCAATATTTAAAGATATCACGAGAAATAGTTTTTCTTTGATAGAAGCAGAAAAGAATATGTTTGAAGAAACAGAAAAACCATTGTTTAGAAGCCAAAGTCTTCGAATAACATCACCAAACAAAAATCAAAAGGATTTTAATAAATCATTAAGTTCTCAAACTATATTTGAAGATGATATCTCATCCTCAAATAACACTTCATTCGAACCCCCCTAGGAAGGATTTCGAAATAAGCAGAGAAAAAGAGCTTAAGGATCTGCATGATTCTATAAAAACTCTATCAATACAGGTTAATAAGATTAATCAAAGACTATAAAAAGTCAAAATGCCTGGATTAAATCTAAAAACAGAGTTACAACTCTATAAGCAAAGACTAGAAGAAATAATTTCTGAAATAAATTATCAAAATACAAGAATTATATTAAAACAAATTCTTTTTGCTTCACAAGATTTAATAATCTACCATGTAGGTTATATTTCTAATTTATTAGAAGAAATAGAAGACTCGAATACTCTTACAAGTATTCAGCAAGAAAAAGCAAAAAGACTTTTAGAACCCTTTCAAGGTTTAGAAAAAATCGAAAAAATGTTAAAACAAATAAAAACTGATCAAATGTTAGAACAAGAAAACCTCCGCTGGAAAATTAACAATTAGATATGCCTGGATTAGATCTTATAACAGAATTAAGACTCTTCAAGAAAAGGCTAGAAGACATAGTCTCTGAAATAGAATTGTATTATGAAAGAATTGTTTTTAAACAAACTCTTTACAATTCTAGAGAATTTGTTATATATCATATAGAATATATTGAAGATCTATTAAGAGATACGGAAGATTTAGAAAATCTTACTCAGATACAAAAACAAAGAGCTAAAACACTCTTAAAACCTTTTCAAGGATTATTTAAAATCGAACAAATGTTAAAAGAAGTTCGAGAAAATTCCGCAGAATACCCCACTCCAAACCTGGTATCAGAGCCAGAAACACAATCCTAAGGGATAAACATGAAAATAAAAATAAAAAAGAAATTAAAAAATATTTTTTATATAAAACAAAAGCTTTTTAAAATCGTTTTTCCAAATAACCGATTTAAAAAGACATCCACGTGGCACTCTCCCATTAAGCCACATAAGCAACTTTTTCAGAAAAGTCATAAAAACAACTGCACCATAGCAGTCCCCTTAATTTAATCCAATCTTTAAATATGGTTAAATCGGTATACATACACATGATAGTAAACATGTTGATTTGTAAAAGAGAAAGATTCATCAACATAAAGAATGAAAACATATGGACGTGGAGCACTGACATGTTGTCAGATAGTAAATTAAGGTTAGGAACATTTTGATTCCGTTGCAACGGAAATATGCCAATATCAAACTCCCAAAGTCCCAAGCGGCACTCCTTCCTCCATAGACAGTGGCATTCCACCGCTTCTTTCTCTCTTTATATTATTCTGCCAAGAAATCATCACTCACTCACCGCTTCATCAATCACTAACTCAAACCAACGCATGCATGCTTTGGAATCGGCGTTAGGACCATACTGCTTAGTACAAAGTTACAAGATGGGTGGGTTAATCCATTTTTTTTAGTCAAGCAAGACCAATGACCAAGTTACAAGATTATTAGAAATTGTGTCTTAGTTTTCCATTGGGGTATAAAGGACAAGGTTAACCGCTTCTATTAGATTACACAGATATGTCTGATACAATACGATGTGGTATTGGAACTGCAAGTAGATACCCAATAACTACTCATTAAGCTAAGTTTGTTCCCCAAGCAAGCTTCCCTTGTTGCAACAAAGCTCGAATGGACTGTACCTCACGTGGTGAGAGTATGGGATGAAAATAAATATATGGTAATATTAATACACACTGCCATTTATATTTTTAAAAAAGTTCCATAACACTTACTTTTTGGATAAAATATTTTTATATGAAAAAAAAATTATAGTACAAATAAAATAATAAATCAGTTGGCAAACTCACTTGTGTTGTGTTGGGTTTGAAGTGTTAATGGTTAAATTTTGAGTAAGTTGATCACCACCATTTTAAACTAAAACTGTTAGGAGAAGAAAATAATAGCCGCAAAGGAATGACAACATTTCATCAAGCAATACAAAGAAAAAACTACACAAATAATAAAACTAATCACATGTAAATCTATTTCTTAATGGAAAAAATCCAAATCATCTCCAATGTTTTTTCCATTATTTTCCATTAATTTTCACAATACAATAATCTGAATATTTTTTTTTTGAAGGAACAATAATCTGAATATGACTAAAAAAAATATTCAGATTATTGTATTGTGAAAATTAATGGAAAATAATGGAAAAAACATTGGAGAATATGATTTAGATTTTTTCCATTAAGAAATAGATCTGAATATGACTACCGTCACAATTTTTTTTTTTTTGAAGGAACAATAATTTGAATATGACTACCGTCACAATTCAATTAATTTTTTTGTGGTGTCCGGGGTTCGAACCTCATACCTTGCATATATTATACATTGTTCTTACAAACTGAGTTAAGCCCACGAGGACACAATGTTGGAATATTTTATTATTTATTATATTCCAATATCATTATGTGGGCAAATATCGTAACAATAATTATATTAGCTATTTATCATCTGTGGGCCTTAGTTGATTAGTGATCAAATTAAGTGATAAGGCTATTAGATTTCTAATTGGATAATTAAATAAATATTTAATTAGTTGATATGGACTCAATGAGTGGATGTCTGGATGGCCCATTAACGGAATAATGGAAAACCCTAATGGCCATCCAATATAAAAGAGGTTATGGTCCCCAATATACCGTACACGGCAAACTTTCTTTTCTCCCCATCTGAAGAGAACTTGAGGCATAAAGGTACCGGTTGAGGAAGAACCAAATCAGCCACCGCTAACCCTTGCTGCTTGTTTCAGATCACCTCCTCTCTTTTCCGTTGTTGTTGAGAGGACTGCCAGCTCTATCGAGGTATTCCTAATACCCTATTTCTTAATAGTTTGATAAATCAAACATGTTGTAGATCCGTTCATATTCATGTTCACTGTTTTGTTTGCTTCCGCTATCGATTTGTAATTGTTGAACATGTTTTATGATATCTGTTTTATTAAGACCTAAATTTCCAACAAGTGGTATCAGAGCGGTTTCATGTTTGATTTATTGAGATTAATTGAATTTTTTGTTTGTTTTTCAATTTTATGAAACCTACTTTCATGAATTTTGAAATATCAATTACGGTTGAATTTTTCGAATGGAATTACTCGATCCAGAAATTCATGTTTTTTTTCTTCTTTCTATCATGGATCCGAGAATCAATTTAATTGATGATCATAGGTTGTTTTCTATTTGCACGTGTGTGTATATATTAAATATTCATGTTTCCCATTCCCTAATCATTCAGTATATAAACTTGAATATGACACATGAATAAAGTTGATTTTATTTCATAATCGGTTGAATCGATGCTTTTTGAGAAAATATGGGTTTAAAACTGTTTATTTTATCTGATTCAGAAATAGTTTTAAATTGGCTGTTTTCTATCCAGTTCAAACCATTTTGGCATCACTTATTGCATTTCTTATATGTGAAGCATGGGTTCTTTCTAAACTACTGTGGTTGTTGTCTCGTTTGAACTTTTTTTTCAAAATTAATTATTTAAAGAGTAGAATAATAATATGATGTGAGGCACTAGCGTGAAATGTTTGCTGTCAAAGATTTCCAATATAGTTCTCCTTTGCAAAATTTTACGGGTCCAGTTTTTGTTGTTGTTGTTGGGAGTTTCAGTTGTTTTCCCAATTTTCATGAATCACAGTGTATTTTGATTTTCACGTTCATTGATCTCATGTAAAAGTTTTGTGCTATCTTGTACGAATTTGTGCTATCACGTATGACCTCTTAGCCATACTGCATATACAGTTGTTGCTTCCAAATATTTGGTAACTATTAAATAAGGATTTGGATATGTAAGTGATAAAGTTTTGAGTTTTGATTTGGTTATTTGATTTTGAATCAAATAGTATGGTTAGCATGATTTTCAAATATCATTATCATATCTTGCAGCTTAATTTTCATTTGAAATTAGTTTTGATTCACGGAGTTTTTGTACATAAAGTTTGTTTTGAAAAGTAGGCAAATAAAGATTAAAATATATTTGTGATATATTTGTTGCCTTTTAATAATGAATCTCAAAATATTATGAACATTTTTTTTTTGGTGTGTACAAAAAAGTAAGAATCTAGTTCATTAAAGTTTAAGAAATAATAATTCTAGTTTTGTTTGTTTATTTATAAACATATAAAGTTTGTTTCCTTATTTAGGAAATAATTGAGTCTAGAGTTATTCAGTATTTTATTTAAAGAATCATTTGGTATATGTGAATCAATTGTGACATGAATATTTTTTGTATATATAAGATTCAATTTTCTTTTGATTTGAAATTGAATATTTTGTTTATAGCATGATTATGATGTTAGAGTTTATTGTTATTGAGTTTCTACAATAATATATTTGTTAATCATGCAATTTGAATAATTTTCATGCTATGTTTGTTGTCGCTTTTATGTGATAATTGTAAATGCATTGTTATACACACGTTGATGTTGTTTTTGGGACTTGCATCTTCTTTTAAATTATTGTAAATGCATTGTCATACACACGTTGGTGTTGTTTTTGGGACTTGCATCTTCTTTTAAATTATTGTGAGTTTGTCTTCACACTTAAGGGTTGTCGAGTGACTTATGGTTACTCAGCGACATAATGGACTAATTCGGCCTACATTATGTCGGTAGTGCCTTGTAAATTTAAGAATTTCCCATTTGCCTTGTAAAATTAAGACCATTCCCATTTAAATTCATTTATTGAATTGTCCAGTAATTTTGGTTGAGTTGGTTGAAACAACAAGTTGCAAAAGTAACCTCTGTTGCGTAGATTTGATTCAGTTGGAATTACAAAAGATGTAGTATGTAATTGTTCATGCGAGTTGTTTTAGTCGGCCAAAAGGAAGGCACGGTTTGGCCGGATAATTACATACCTGCGATGGTAAATATGCGGTAATTATTAAGTTTTTCCATGTGGATAATAAGGATGTCAAAAGACACCCATTATCTGAGAGGACTTCTTAAGTTTTATCCATGTGGATAATGAGGATGTCAAAAGGCACCCATTATCTGACAAGACTTATTACCATATTTGATCATTGCATTGAGATTACCGTTTGCAGTTAATTCTTAGCAGTCAAAAGATTGTGTTTTAATGGTGCTTTGGTATCTTGTTTTTTGGTCTTTTAATTTACAACTTGTGATGATAAATATGTGGTAATTCTTAAATTTTTCATGTGGGTAATGAGGATGTCAAAAGGCACCCATTATCTGACAAGACTTCTTAAGTTTTTTCATGTGGGTAATGAGGATGTCAAAAGGCACCCATTATCTGACAGGACTTATTACCATATTTGATCATTGCATTGAGATTACCGTTTGCAATTAATTCTTAGCAATCAAAAGATTGTGTTTTAATGGTGCGCTTGGTATCTTGTTTTTGTCTTTTAATTTACAAATAAAGATCAATTGTGCATGTCTTACAGTTAATTAATTTCGACATGTCTATTAATGTTGTGTGAATTTAAACTCATTCAAGTATTTAAGAGTTTACATCTACACTTGTAATGGTAAACACACGATAATTATAAGAATTTATTCTTTGTCAAAGTAAATTGTCATTGTTTGATCATTGCTATAAAATACCACTAGCAATTGATATTATTGTTTAAAGACTTGATATTGATGATGCACTAGGTATTTTAGTGAGTGCTTTTGCTACTCTTGTTCTCTCTAAACTAATATAGTTTATGTATCTGCTAATTTGAGTTTTAAAGGACCAAATTGATACTTTTAGTTTTTTGTCGGGGTCCAAATTGACACGTTTTTTTGTTAAGGACCAAATCGATACTTTTTTATCAGGTACTAAATTGGCAATAAAATTGAATTTTTCTTGTGGGACTAAAATCAGATTTCTTTTTCTTCTAATATATAGTATACTTGCAATATGAAGCTTTTAACATTCATTAAAACTAGCTAATCTAAATGCATATTATGAAACCATCAAATCCAATATATAATTTTCATCAAACCCATCGAAATTATCAAACATCTAGCATTCCCTCACGCTTGGCGCGAATGATTCTTATTTTCTTAATTTTTAGAAGAAAAAAAAACTATGCCTAAACCAATATTAAGTAAAAAAAAGAATGGCACTTCGAGTTCGATATGCAAAAAGATTTTTTTTTTCAAAACCATTAGATTATATATCGAAAGAGTAGTATGAAAAAGGGGTATTTACGATTTTATATAATTATAATACTCTATTTTAGTGTCACAATTCTTTGTTTGTTTTCATCTTTCATAGCAGAGACATTTAACAACAACATTAATTATTTTAATTGAATTTCAAAATAAAAATGAAACTTTTGGATTGCTGAATAAAAAACTACACTAAATAAGAGAGCAACAGAAGCATCATATTCTTTAAAAAAAATTCTCAAACAAAAAAGAAAGGTGATTATTATATTTTGGATTCGTTACTGGTATATTATATTTCTGCAATGGAATGTAAATTTCATATTTATAGTAGAGCCGAGCCGTATGCTATATAAAAAAGATGCCTGTACGACTTTAAATTAAATTTCTTTTTTATATGCCCTACCTTATAATCCAAGATTAGGAAAAACTCCTATCCTGTTAGATTCTCAGCTCAGGGTAATGATCCATCAACCTGCTACTTCTTTGTATCGAGGGACAAGCAGGAGAATGTATCCTGGAAGCGAATGAATTACTGACAATGCGAAAAGCTATGACAAATAATTATGCACAAAGAACAGGCAAAACTTTCTGGCAGATATACAAAGACATGGAAATAGATCTTTTTATGTCAGCAGAAGAAGCTCAAGCCCACGGAATTGTTGATACGGTCTCAGATTAAAGTAAATAAACTAAACTAAAGTAAATAAAATAAATAGGAGTGAAAAATTATGGTAACAATGTGCTTGCCTCCTCTATTGGGTTTTCTTTTGAAGCTTTTGAAGCGAGTAATTACTAAAGTAGAGTTGTTTTTAATACTAAACGTATTTCTTCATGAAGTAAAAAAAGAAAACTCTATGGGAAGGAAGAACACCAATTTTGTTGCAGTAAGTTTGACCCATGTTATTTATTTACAAGTAAAAAACCAGCAAGGTGTACGTCTCATGTTAATTTGTTGCAGTAGTCTATTTCCGTAAAGGATGACCCATGTTAATTAAGTGTATACATAAATGTTGATTTACAAGAAGTCTCTTCATTTGTTGTAGTAGTCTCTTCATTTGCGGGTAGCTGTGGTGTAAAATCAAGTTCAGTTTTTTTTTATTTTTTTAAATAAAATAAGGAGAAACGTCAAATATATTAGATCAACGAGTAATAATGTTTAATCAAATTTAGTTAAATCAACATACATGAATATCTTTATTCAAATTCAATATTAATATTATTCAGTTTAATTAATTACATTCAATATATATAATGTGCGCGAGCGAGCGCGCGTGCTTCTATGAATTGCCTAAAAAAACATTCTGTTGAGTTCAATGTGAGTAATTTATTCCAATGTGAGTAACGTTTCAATGTAAGTAACTTATTTCAATGTGAGTAACATTTTGAACTAACTTGAAACTTTTAAAACATAAGATACCAACTTGAAACCTAAAATAAACATAAGTAACAAAACATGCAATTAAACCTATTTTTTTACTATGAAGTTCAATCAAATTATAAGACAGCAATCGGTAGCAAAAATTATACGATTGTTTTGTCTGTATGCACAATTTATTTGTGTGAGAACAAAACTCATCCTTAACATTTGTTTTAGGGATAAACAATTTCTTTTAGATAAGAATTGAGCGCGCTAGCCTCAAAGCCAAAATACCTTTGTTTTCTATCAAACTGTCATTTATTATTTTTAGATCTATGACATATTTATGGAAACACCACTCATCTTTTCAAATTTCAACATATAATTATAGTACGATGCAATAAACTTTTTTTGACAACTAATGTCGTCTTATACTTGGGAGCATATATTGGAATCTCAACTCCAAAATGTAAGATCAATCTAGAATATTGGGGTTGTTTTTGGCTTTCAAACTTTTTCTTTGTCATTATAATTTATACACTAATTGATTGCAACGAAAAGCAACAAGATTTCTTTTTATTCCATGGACTCTACTACATATGTATACTATTTTCTTGGTTATTAATATTTGCTTAGTGAAACCAATGATCGGTGTAGAGTGAGTACTTTTTTACAGAGAAAAAGTTGCATGAATAGGTATTAATATTTTTCGTATTCATTTCGTCATGCATGAAATTTCCCATTTAATCTATATTTATGTACAGTTATATATATATATATATATATATATATATATATATATATATATATATATATATATATATACTTTATGAATGTCTATTTTTCTAATTTTATTCATTTTCCTTTCATGTGTAGGCTCTAATAGAACTGCAATATGATTTTGTTCATTTATGGTATATATTTTTCTTGTTGTTTCAGCTTTCTATTCTCATGCTCTCAACATCATTGGAGGTTAAATAGTTAACTATATTAACAAAAAAAAGTAATATAAAAGTCGATGTGAATCCAACAACTATATATTATAACCTATTTCAAAAAAATCATACTTGAAACCAAAATAATATTTCAAATAGTCTTGAACCACTACACTTCTTCCACATAATCCAACTTTTTTCCTTCATATATATCTTCAAAATTTGTAACTATACCCCATACAAAGTACACTATATCAGATTTATGGAACAATACAATATCCACCATATGTACATGAATCATTCTTATTAATATTTAGGCTTAATTACATATTTTGTCCCCTAATTAATTTTCAAGTTTCGTATTGATCCCCTAATTAATAAAAGTTTCGTTTTGGTCCCTTAATTCAATATCTGTTTGCCAATTTGGTCACATTTTGTTAATTTTAACCTTTGATATTTTTTTAGAAAAGACAACCGTTTGATTTTGAAGGTCTATAGAATCTAACAATGGACCATCAACACCTAATTTTATTTTACATTTCTTCATCTTCTTCCCCTTTTCTTTTTCATCCCCCAAACAATCATCAATAAAACAACACTGGATCATAATTATTCAAACAATCAACCGGGTTATGAACTTTCCATATATGAGGTTTGCTCCATCCCCCAAAGCTGTCACACTATCTTCCAATTTTCTCTGTCTGTTATGAACCTTCTTAGTTCTTTTTTTTTTTTTTTTTTTATTATATGAAAAAAAATCAACCGGGTACTTAAATCTCAACTTGCAAACAGTGTGAAAAATGCGTTTAGAGAAAACCCCTTTTTGATTGCAGAAAATGCAAACATTTCACGGAGAAATGACTTGAAATTTGATGGAGGAGATAGAAACTGAGTGCATTGCACATACCAACATCCAGTGCGGTAATGAGTAACTGAACCCCAAGACTTTGTTTGGATTGATGGAATCCGATGGAATGGAGCGGAATGGAATGATATTTAATTAAATTCAATTGTTTGGATTCTTAAAATATGGGTGGAATGGAGTGGGATGACATTCCATCCCATTCCATCATTCTTTCTTATATTTCTTCTTCACTTTTTAGATTACTTATAAATAAATACAGCTCACCAATTTTTGCTTTTTCTAGTAACCTGTAATTAACCTGTAGTTTAATATTGTTTATGTGGTTTATGGATTTGTAGTTTATTAATTGATTAATTATAAGGAGAGACCTACAAATATTTTACGGTGCATATTTTTCTTGTATATCAACTTTCTCCTCTCACGTTTTGAGTGTCATTGAAAATTAAATATTTTACTACATAAAGAAAAACATATATTTTCTCAAAAAAAAAAAAAACAAATATAAAAGTCGATGAGAATGCAACATCCAAAAATGCAACCTCTTCAAAAATATCAAACGTAAAACCAAATAATTTATACACCAATACATTTCTACCAATACACTTATGGGCAAAATGGATCCATCGGGTTGGCCCGTTTAACCCGCACTATTTAGTGGGGTGGTTTGAGATTTTGAACCCCACCATTGACAGGGTGTTCGTTCTTCCTAACCCGTTAAAAAAAGGGACGGGGCTGGTTGACTTGATATTAGAATGAAACTCTCAGTTTCATTTCTTTTTATTTATAAGTCACAATCAATTTTCTTCTGTAGTGGAGAAAAAAATTCAATTAATTTTATCACTTTTGTTTCATGATTTTAGCTTCATATTTTTCAAATAGTCAATTGATAACTCATGAAGTTTTTATTTTGAACGTCTTATTGATTTATTATAGATTTTTAGATGATGTATTTTATATGTTTGAATGATTATGTTCATATTCTTAGTGGAGTAATTACTTGCATGTTTTTTTTTTTTTTTAAGGAACTTATATATAGATTTCCTTAAATTGACTTTAAATTTATATATTTTTACATTGTTTATGTGAAGTTTTTTAATGATATTTTTTTATATAAAAACATTGACGGGTCAACCCGCAGGTCTGCCATAAAATGGAGAGGGGTGAGATTTTCAACTGTACATCTCTAGTTGGCCTTCCCCGCTCCTCCCCTTTTTAGACGGACTATTGACGGAGCGGGTTTTCCTTTTTTGCAATCCCTAGTTATAATTACATTTCCAAGTCGAGATTAAAACAATTCTTATAGAGACGAATTTATTTTATTACTTCAATGAATTTTGAATACAATTGCTAAAAATTTATCAATACCTCCAAATTTAAAAGATAAGGGGACATTATACATAAAACTTTTTGCTGCTTTATTTTATTTTATTTCCACAATCTTAGATTACAATATCATAACTTCAAAGTCCATGAAATTAAGAAGAAAAAAATACAATTATTTGGTACATGAAAAAAAAAGACAACTCGTGGAATATTCTAGCATTAGGTATATTATATAGTTCATTTGCTAGCCCAAGTACTCACTCATCTCAGATTCAGAAGGCCTGTACACATTGACTATGACGACACCTAGTATTAAGTTTTCCAACTTTTGGACAATCTTTATCCGTTACACAGTGTTTTTTAAGCACCCAAGGACTAACAGAATGAGATACTGTAATGACAAGAAATAAGGAAATAAATAGAATCAGAAGATAAACAAACTTTAAAGTTTCAACCATATTTTTCCCTCTTTACATCTAAGAAATAGGGTACAATTTGATATATTTATAGTGTATAAAGTTCACGCTCACATAAAATTAATTAAATTGTTTAAGCATTATAAAATTTAAAAACCCTTTAAATGCCCCTTGGTTATATCGATGTGTTGTGTTTGTCCCTTTCAGACACTTCTAAAGGAGGTCATATAATAAACTTGATAATCATAAGAGTTGAATATTGTTTAACTAAATTTTCACTACTTTTTTCTTTAATAAAATTTCGTTACTTTTTTAACCTTTCGTCATGGTAAAGGGAAAAATTCTTTTTTTGCACCTGGTGTTGTTATCAATGAATATAATGTATCATTTGGCTGAGAAATATTTATGCACAACTAGATTGTATTGTAGGATCAATAAATATTTTGATTAAATAATTGAATCATAAAAAATGTTTATTTAAAAATATTAATTTCATAATTTATTGCACCTTCTCATTCAGATCAACTATATGATTCATATTTATTTTCAAAGTAAAGTAATTGGTATTGAATGTAAACCAAAATGGATTTTTAAAATGAATTATATTTGTTATAGAACCACTCTTTTTGGTCTTGGCGGTTCCAAAAACAAGGGATGATATTGGGTACCCTATGGATAGGGTATTACACAATGCCCTTATCCAAACTCGTGTTTGCAAAAAATACATGTACCTAAGCCCGTATCCTCGTGGACAACTTTAGTGACGCTTTCTATACCTTATGGGCACCTAACTGTCCATACCTGCACCCATTACCCACACTTTAACTATAAAAAGACAATAAAAATATTACAATTGAAATAAAACTATGGTCCAATTTTTTTTTTAAATAAACTCATAAAATAGTACGAACCATAGTATTTAGCCAAATAAAAAACATCAAAAATATACTTCAAAAATGGTACACCAACAGGAGGGAGCGGTTATGTTATATAACTTGATTGTTGGAAAGAGGCTGCTGCACTTGAAACCTGAAAATTTAATGGTTATGCATATAAAACTCAAAGCGCATGGGGTTGCCACACTAACCTTTAGGTTCGATTCGCCCCCACTAATAACTGTATATTGGATGCAATAGGAATGACCAGCGAACCCCCTTCAAGATACTATGAGTACCTTGATGTGTATTGCACAACCATACCAAGCGTATCTCCTCACAATATTTTACAAATTTATGGTTCCAGCAATTCACTCAAGCATTAGAGAATTGATGGATGATTTAGAGTAAAAAAATGAAGGAGAATTATGTTGTTAATGTAACAAAATTCCTTTTTCTGTTAGTTTGTGTGTGTGTCCATACTGATGCCCAAATGCCAAGTATTTATAGTGCATTATATGGTTCATATTTAAGCACTCATTTGCCAAAGGTTATGATCATATACACTTGAATCAATGCTAAGGTTCATTAAGCACACCCCTTTGTCAAAGGTTCCAATGTATACGAATGATTCCCATCAGGGCCGTTCCTAGAGTTTTATGGGTTTTAGGCATAATATGAAAAAAGGGCCCTTACATAATACTCCCTCCATTTCTTTTCTTTTGATGTTTTAGAACTTCAACTTTATTTCAAAACATTTGATGTTTTAGTATATTTAATGTTGTTTTCTCAAGTTTACCCTTGTTGAAAAACACACCATACTATTAAAAGAGTTATGACTTTTGGCTTATCACATGTGAATTTAATGATAAATAAGGATATTTTAGTCAAAACATACAAATATTTCTATACATTAATTATTCCTTAAGACTTGTGCCAAGAGCTAAAACACACCATACAAATATTTTTTTAGCTCGTTTTTGTGTTTTTTTAGCAATTCATTTTATTTTTTTTATTTCGCTTATCACTACCAAATAAATGTTTTTTAGACAACATCTGAAAATAACTTAAATACTCTATATACACCAAAACAAAATAAAATATCGTAGAAGTGAAGAAAAATAGCACATGTGAAGTAGACTGAAATTTTAGCACCCCATTTTCAACTAAAATAGAATTTGCTTTGTTATGAAAATTATCCTAATTTCTTAGATAATAAATATCGTCGATATTTTTAATATTAGTGAAACACATTATTAGGAACAAAGGGACCAAAAAAATATCACCAATTTCTTCGATAATAAATTTTCGAGCATATTATTAAGAATAACCAATTTTTTTTACAGGAAGGTGTATATAGAAATTTTTGTGCTGCATGGAACATATATAACAAATCTCACTAAAAGGGCCAAAAAATTAACAGATTTCAGCCCATTCCTATATCATGTCAAAGTTTGGGCCTTTTCAGAGAATTTTACTATATATACCCCCAAAAATCCAAATATTTCTATATACACCCCCCACCTTAAAAAAACTTTTGGCCCCCCTCCCGGCATGGGTCCTAGGCCGTCGCACTCGCAGCCTATGCCCTAGGGCCGGCCCTGATTCCCATGAAGAGTTACAACTCTTGGTGAAGAGTTACAACTTTTGGTTCCAAAGTGATTTCATTATTTTGGAAATCACCAACAATCCCCCACCATTTTCAAAATACTAAATCACATAAATCCGAAAATTTCATGCCTTTAGATAATGGTATCTCACGATTTGAAACATTACTTAGTAAGTTAAGTTTTCTCTCATTCCCAAATAGTATGGTAGACAAGCTTTGAACCAACAATTCATTAGAACAAGTGTGCATAACTTACACATAGAATCTCGGTACCGTTGATAAAGAGAATTGTAAAATGACACATTAAGAAGACCTCGTGTCATGTATCCCTTTTCATGAGAACTTAAGAGTCAAACCCTTTAACTCTGTGAAGCGGCCAAACTTCATTCTCACATAGGTAGACTATATCGGGAATGCCCCATAAGTATGCATTCCAACAAATATATGTTATATGTCCATTAAGAGGAAAACCTCATCCTACCCCTTTTCTTCTTATGGTCCAAGTACTTTTACCCGTTGAGATATTGTCAAGTGCTTTAATCATTCTAATAGTGTACTTTCACCATTGAACCCAAAACTTGATACTACTCAAGTGTCTGTCCATAAGGATTTATCTGTCTCATAAGCGCAAATCCCCCAGGATTCAACAGGCTCTTCTTGGTTTAAAACCAAGGATACAAAACTGACAAGAGAAAAGATTTTAGGAAGATGAAACCCAAAGTAGTGTATTAGATTGACAAAAATTGATTTTGATTTGTTTTGTACATGACTCAAAGCATAAATATGAGGGTCTTTTTCTATGTTTTGTGTGAGCACTTTTTTGTACTAAAATGGTGAACTTCTGATCAATTTTTGTTTGGATGATCCAATACATATATAACCGACCCTACTAAATATACTGGAAAAGCATTAAGCATCTGATATATTTCCAAATGTTATTCCACTAAATCTTAACCGACCCTACTAAAAATACTGGAAAAGCATTAAGCATCTGATATATTTCCAAATGTTATTCCACTAAATCTTAGTGAGCCATTGATCAAGTAAAACACAATTAATGTGGTAAAATGAAACAGCTGAGAGAAAATTATGCTTTAATTATGCTTTTTTTGGTAGTGAAATGTTATTCCACTAAATCTTAGTGAGCCATTGATCAAGTAAAACACAATTAATGTGGTAAAATGAAACAGCTGAGAGAAAATTATGCTTTAATTATGCTTTTTTTGGTAGTGGTCGGGGTTTGAACACCGGACCTTGCATATTTTATGCATTGTCCAACCAACTGAGCTAAGCTCACGAGGACGGGAAAATTATGCTTTGATTATGCACTATTATTTCCTCCTTTAAGAGACATCAAGCCGTTACAAAAATTTGGAAATTAAATACATGTGTACAAAACCAAGTCAAACATTCTTTAAAAAAAAACCAAGTCAAACATATTATAAATTAATAATATGAAAATAATTTTCTATTAAAATAATTTTCTATATTTCGAAATTAAAAATATGGGACATAATATTTAAAACTTTTGAAATATACTCAAAATTTACAACAATATTGGCTGAGGGGTTGATGTCTTGAATTTGGCAGTATAGGGGTCTTGTTTTGGAGGATCTTTTAGTAGTTTTTGTGATAAGTATTTAGCTTCTCTGTGTCAATTCAGTTTTAGTTCTCCTTATGAACCTTTTGTAATTTTAATTACTTACACACCTTGTACTTGGAGTGGCGGATCAGCACATTCATTTTGCTTTTGCACAAAAAAAGATTTGAACACGTATTATCAATATCTTCAACTTGTATTAGTTGTAGAATGTGAAATATTATAATTTTCTTGTATATCTTGTCATTATTAGTTGTAGAATAATGTGAAATATTATAATTTTCTTGTATGTCTTGTCATTGCGATGGCATGTGGAATGACATGATCATTTAAAACCAACTTCTTATTTATATGTCTATGTTACATGGCTATATTTGCAACTGTGATCTAAGTTTTGACAATGCAAACCATTGTTTGATTTTGGCAATTTGCAAGAGTGATTTACATTTTAAGCATGTATAATCAAACCATAATGTGCACTTCCAGAAGAAAATAAACATGGTTCACAAAAGAAGGAAAGTGGCTTACAAGAAAAAATTGTTTTAGTTCTTGAGACTTTGACATTCACTCATATATTTATTTTTCTAGTTTTGGGCAAAGTTATAGTCTACTATGACCTAGCAAATAGTGCACCAAAGTGGTCTGCACTCATTATGGACCTGATTAATCAATAACATATTTTTTGAACAAGATCAATCAATAACATTGCCAAAGCTCATGTACATGGGTCAAATTTTCATATTTATTAGTACATGACTTTGATTGCCATATCATTTCAAAATTATATGCACAAGAAATTTTCTTAAAAAGACATGTCATAACCTATTGCTCAACTGGTAATAACTGACGCACATTGTTTGAAAATGTCAAATTTAATTCTCAATTAATAAGGTCTTTGCATTTTTGTCATAACCTAATGCAATTCTATTTACTATGCATAAATGAACAAATGACATCTTTCATTTCATCCTTTGGTTCTCCGGCGATTACAAGGCATATCCTAGATTTGAAGCCACTGGGGTGGTGCCTCTGCTACTCCAAGTCGACAATGTCTTTGCAGCCTACAGAGGAATGACAAGATCTAAGACTCAGAGATCTTTCAAAATTGGGTTTTCTTAAGCATAGGAACGAAACTGCAAATCAGCGACCGAGACGGATAAGCAGATTAGAGACACAGGTGAATAAAAAACGAAGTCTGAGACATAAATCCAGAAAAAGCAAATTAGAGAGAGAGACAAAAGATAGAGAGCAGATAATGACAGCACGCGCATGAGCTGAAATATGAATCGGAAGCCACTATCAATATTATTTGGTTCATTTACTAAATGACAAGAAAATAAGTCTAGAACTCAACATTGAAGGTCTCGATTCATCATTAGGATCACTATATTCTTTGAAAAATATCAATAGTAGCATGCAGCAACATAACATATAAGCCAACCAAGTGATTGAAGTTTCCACTTGCATTGACACAACAAGTTTAGTTTCAACCCGATATAATTTGCATTATGAGTCTTGTTATTTTCATTAGGACTTAACATTGCATTCAGAGAAAGACCGGATACATGCACATTCAAGCCTCAGCATAGCACATCACAACACTATGAATACACAATACATAATCAGATTGCAAATTGAAACAAACACTTACCATATAGAAAATCAACATTAAATTTAACATCAGATAATGCCATAAAAAACGCGGTTGGCAAAGTTTGTGTGAACTCTGAGACTAAAATTAATAACTATAGAGAGATGAACCATAAAGCAATTGAAGAGATGAATATGTCATACACGATGAATGCTCATTGATATAGAAAAACATCCAAACGTATCCCAAATCTGAAATTCGATTTAGTAAAATTAAAATTTTAAATTAGAAAGCAAAAAGGAATGAGAAATTGAAACAAGGAGGTAAAGCTTCATGAAATCCATGGTTGATCTGTAAAATGGAGAAGGAATGATTTTGAAGTAAACTCATGATGGAATGACGAACTAGAACAAAAAGTTTCTCCCACAGGTCAACAGAATATATAAAATCTCAAATATATAAAATACCTTTGCAGGTCAACAGAATATGTTACTTCATCAAAGTGATAGAAGTTGCTCAAAAGGAAGAAAGAACCATTCCTCTTTTTCTATCATGCTACCTCATTGTTAACGGCTGAGCCGATGCTTCTGAATTGCTGCATATATACTAATAATTTAGAAGCATCGAGCTACCAAATCGATAGCCAATTAGGGAGTCTTCCCTTTGCTTGTAAAAAACGGGAAGACTACCAACTGTCATGGGAATCTCAACAATTCCATTTAACATAATTGGCATATCCATAAGAACAATGCACCGGCATAAATTCTCCCATCAGTCACTGAATCACAGTGCATTACAGCTCGGGGGAAAACGGTTATGGCAATGATGGTCATTACGCAATCTGAGACAGTAGGCTGGCACACATGAGTAATGGATTTGTATGAATTATTAGTAGTTACTTAAATTGAAAAACTACATTATTCAAACCTACATGACAAAGTTTGAAGATATAGTAAAACGAATTGTGCTTCATGAGTATATATTATCTTAATACACATGCTTTGAACGATTCCCACTTTCCAATTCCATACTTGTTGGTTGCCAAGTCAGCAGGGTGGCTTTTAGATTTTTCTAACTGGTAGCAAGTTTATTAACAAGGCTTATCCCAACTTCGGTCATCTGAAATGCCTCTGCAAACTGTCTAGGCGTTAGAATCCTATAAGGTTTTTCATTTTCCGCCCAATATTGTTCCTGAACTTTCATTGATTTGACCTACAATACCACATAATAATAACAAAAAATCAAACTATTAAAACTCATTATGTTCTAACCATGCAGTTATTTATATTTACTTGTAGAAAATCTGCCGCGCTGTGTGCAATGCGATAGAAGCACATCATGCTTTAAAGGAAACATACTCTCTGAGGGACATATTGTGTACTAGGGTTCATGTGAGCATGTGCTTGTAGGTCAGACAGACTATGCTACACAATATGTCTCTCAGGGAATATAACAATGTCATCAAAAAGCTCATAGGTCTCCAGTGGTGGCTGCAAGAGTGAGATCACAGATCCATGAAAAAAGCTTTCGCTATTCCTACCAGCATCTCCCCTGTTTTTCACATTATCAATTTGTGGTGATTAATCATATCAATCATGATATACTTCAACATAGATAGGATTCCATAAGTTTGTATGCTTCTTTCATAGGTTGTATGTTCTTTAATTTCCAAAAACAACATGTTTCCTGCGGCAAATACAATAACAGCAACAACAACAAAAGTGAAAAACTGGAAAAATGTCAGGTTGGAAATTTCCGGGGGGAGGGCATCGACAAGAACAAGATATGCAGATTGAAGAGTCATAACTGTGTGCAATGCGATAGAAGCACATCAAGATTTTAAGGAAACAAACTCTTTGAGGGACATATTGTGTACCCGTGTCCGTGTGAGCATGTGCTTGGTTTTTTTTTTGCTTCAATGGGTTTTGTATGCCTCGAGAGAAAAGCTGTGAAAGTAAGTATAACGTTATGATCGTCTTTTTACATGATTAGAAGATAATGAGTTTTAATAGTTTCATTTTTGGTTATTATTATGTGGTATTGTAGCTCACATTAATAAAAGATCAGGACAGGAGCAATATTGAGCGGTAAATGAAAAACTTACAGGTTTATGACGCCTAGAGAGTTTACTATGCAATTTCAACTGACTGATGTTGGGATAAGCCTTCCTGTTGAACTTGTTACCTAGTTAGAAAAATCTAAAACCACCCAGCTGCCTTGGCAACCAATAAATATGGGATCGATCAAAAGCATGCGTATCAAGAGAATACATACTCATGAAGCACAATTCATTTTACTATATCTTCTAACTTTGTCATGTAGGTCTGAACAATGTGGTTTTTCAATTTAAGTAACCACTAATAATTCATACAAATCCATTACTCATGTGTGCTTGCCTACTGTCTCAGATTGTTGTGGTGGCCATCATTGCCCCGTTTTCCCCTGAGCTGTAATGCACCGTGATTCAGTGACTGATGGAAGAATTTATGTCGTGCATTGTTCTTTACGATTATGGCACTTATGAATTGTGTTTAATGAGTATATATTCTCTTGATAACGATTCCCACTTTCCAATTCCATACTTGTTGGTTGCCAAGGTGGCTTTTAGATTTTTCAAACTCGGTAGCAAGTTCATCAACAAGGTTTATCCCCATGAGCTGAAATTCCTCTGCAAACTCTCAAGGCGTCACATACCTATAAGATTTTACATTTTCTGCCCAAAATTGCTCCTGATCTTTCATTGATGTGACCAACAATACCACATAATAATTAATAACCAAAAATTAAACTATTAAAACTCATTATATTCTAACTATGTAGAAATAAGATCATAATGTTATATACTTACTTCTTGTAGAAAATCTGCCACAACTTTTCTCTCAAGGCATACAAAACCCATTGAAGCAACAAAAAAAAAAAAAAACAAGCACATGGTCACACAGACCGTGTACACAAAATGTCCCTCAGAGAGTATAATAATGTCATCAAAAAGCTCATAGGTGGTGGCTGCAGGAGTGAGATCACAGTGGTTCCCTTGAGAAAGTGCGCATATTGGTTCAATGATTTCACAACTTGGAAAGTTGTTTAACAATCCAAACCGGTGGATATTTCATCCATGAAAAAAGCTTTCGCCGGTCCTACCGGCTACCAGCATTTCCCCTGTTTTCACATTATCAATTTGTAAGACTTGGATGGAAAACTTCAGTTTCAGTATTGTCAAGGTCAAATGAAACGTCAAGATGCAGATTGTATTATTATTATCAGATATTCAAAGTGAAGTATGATTTACCTATTGTAACACGTTTCTTTTGTCCTCTAGATATACCTCTCTCAACATTGTAGTCCCAAAATCTGAAAATGTAAAGCAAATAAAATGCTAAATTAACACAAAATTTCGTATACTTAATGATAATCAGAGAAGATTCCAAGTGTATGAGTTATACCTTTAAAATATAATCTGTTAGAAAACAAACAAGTATTGTAGTGTCTCTTAATTACCTTCATATAGGTATCAATATCTGGAATGGATCGGGGATAATATTTGCTTCTTAACTCTTCTACACACCTCAGACAACATATCTGCAAAATACCAAAGACCCTTAATTAATCTAAGCCTTAGGTGTGTAGAAGAGAGAGAGAAGCAAATATTATCACATATAGTTATCTAAGGTAAGAAAAGAACAACACTTTATAGTTAGTTACTTGGAAAATTACATGAATATTTTATTAACCCTATGACTAAAAGCAACAGTTTATAGTAACACAAACCAAATTAAATGAATGGAGATTAGAAAGGAGATAATATAGAAAGTAAGAGAGGATCCTCAGAGAGGAACTTAATCTGTGTGTCTCGACCACTATGCTCGAGTGGGAAACGTGTGTAGGCAGTAGGATATGCATAAGTAATGAATGGATATTAATTTTTTTTTTTTTTTTTTAGGGGAAGTATACGATATCAGTTAAAAGAAAATTTTAACTATCAGTTTATTTTTACCATTTGTGGATTTATGTCCTTTGAATGCATGTGATGTAGGGGCAGTAACCATAAATTACTTCAGCACAACATGATATGAATTCTCTTTCGTACACACGTTACGGAACCTTAATTTGCGCCTTTTTCTTACTGTAATCTGCATTAACACTTCTTGGTTATAAAATACTTTCATTTAGCTAGCTTATATGTGACTGATGTCAATTTAAAAAATTCTAGAGCTAATAAGATGATGAAATTCAAATGCAGATTGTCCATAGAGATTTTTGGTTTGCTTCTTCACATGTTAAGTATTATTATTACTATATTTAAACTCCTAGTATGTTAATTTGTGCATTTCCTTTTGTTACTCGTATTTTATAATGCTTTGCTTTTGTTTTCTAAATGCTTCAATTCATCATTCACACCTAGTGCAGGACAAGTATTTTATCTGCTGTTTAATGTGATTTTAAAATTAAACTTCATTTTTTATTTTAATATATTAGGCATATAAATATAATATATGCATATTGACCATTTTTAGATCAATTAAAGTAGGACTTATTCAGTCAATTTAAGTAGGACTTCTTCAAATTCAGCTGCTAAATAATGTAAGCAAGAGGTGAGGCTTACGTGAAAGAAATTGGTACTAGATTGTTGTGTAAACGACACTAACGTACATAGAAAATGCATTCATGGTTGAACCAAACTTCAACTTTAGTGATAAAGACTTCTCATCGTATTCTGCTATGCTTTATAAAGGAAACAAGGACAGTTACACATGATGTGAGTAAGTATTGTTCACGTGGTTGATCAGATACTTGAAGAAAACCAGAGTTAATACCTCCAAATGAAGAAAACCAGAGTTAATACCTCCAAATTTAAAAGAGAAGGGGACACTATACATAAAACTTTTTTCTGCTTTATTTTATTTCATTTCCACCATCTTAGATTACAATATCATAACCTCAAAGTCTATGAAATTAAGAAGAAAAAATACAATTATTCGATACATGAAAAAAAATAAATTTAAATTACAACTTGTGGAATATTCTAGCATAAGGTACACTACATTGTATATATCATTTGCTAGCCCAAGTACTCACTAATATCATATTCAGACTTATACGCATCGGCCCTTACGACACCTAATATTATGCCTTGTAACTTTTGGACAATCTTTATCCGTTACACAATCTTGTTCAACGTAACGAACACCAGGAGCTGCAGATACTACAATGACAAGAAAAATGAATATAAATAGAATCAGAACATAAACAAACTTTGATGTTTCACCCATATTTTTTCCTCTTGGCATCTAAAAAATATGATATAATTTGATCTATTTATAGTGTATAAAGTTCATGCTCTCATAAAATTAATTAAATTGTTTAAGCATTTATAAAATTTAAAAACCCTTTAAATGTCTCTTGAGTATATCGGTGTGTTTTGTTTGTCCCTTTAAGACACTTCTAAAGGATGGCATATAATAAACTTGATTGATAATCATAAGAGTTACAACTCTTGGTGAAGAGTTACAACTTTTGGTTCCAAATTGATTTCATTATTTTGGAAATCACCAACAATCCCCCACCATTTTCAAAATACTAAATCACATAAATCCGAAAATTTCATGCCTTTAGATAATGGTATCTCACGATTTGAAACATTACTTAGTAAGTTAAGTTTTCGCTCATTCCCAAATAGTATGGTAGACAAGCTTTGAACCAACAATTCATTAGAACAAGTGTGCATAACTTACACATAGAATCTCGGTACCGTTGATAAAGAGAATTGTAAAATGACACATTAAGAAGGCCTTGTGTCATGTATCCCTTTTCATGAGAACTTAAGAGTCAAACCCTTTAACTCTGTGAAGCGGCCAAACTTCATTCTCACATAGGTAGACTATATCGGGAATGCCCCATAAGTATGCATTCCAACAAATATATGTTATATGTCCATTAAGAGGAAAACCTCATCCTACCCATTTTCTTCTTATGGTCCAAGTACTTTTACCCGTTGAGATATTGTCAAGTGCTTTAATCATTCTAATAGTGTACTTTCACCATTGAACCCAAAACTTGATACTACTCAAGTGTCTGTCCATAAGGATTTATCTGTCTCATAAGCGCAAATCCCCCAGGATTCAACAGGCTCTTCTTGGTTTAAAACCAAGGATACAAAACTGACAAGAGAAAAGATTTTAGGAAGATGAAACCCAAAGTAGTGTATTAGATTGACAAAAATTGATTTTGATTTGTTTTGTACATGACTCAAAGCATAAATATGAGGGTCTTTTTCTATGTTTTGTGTGAGCACTTTTTTGTACTAAAATGGTGAACTTCTGATCAATTTTTGTTTGGATGATCCAATACATATATAACCGACCCTACTAAAAATACTGGAAAAGCATTAAGCATCTGATATATTTCCAAATGTTATTCCACTAAATCTTAACCGACCCTACTAAAAATACTGGAAAAGCATTAAGCATCTGATATATTTCCAAATGTTATTCCACTAAATCTTAGTGAGCCATTGATCAAGTAAAACACAATTAATGTGGTAAAATGAAACAGCTGAGAGAAAATTATGCTTTAATTAATTCCACTAAATCTTAGTGAGCCATTGATCAAGTAAAACACAATTAATGTGGTAAAATGAAACAGCTGAGAGAAAATTATGCTTTAATTATGCTTTTTTTGGTAGTGGTCGGGGTTTGAACACCGGACCTTGCATATTTTATGCATTGTCCAACCAACTGAGCTAAGCTCACGAGGACGGAAAATTATGCTTTGATTATGCACTATTATTTCCTCCTTTAAGAGACATCAAGCCGTTACAAAAATTTGGAAATTAAATACATGTGTACAAAACCAAGTCAAACATTCTTTAAAAAAAAACCAAGTCAAACATATTATAAATTAATAATATGAAAATAATTTTCTATTAAAATAATTTTCTATATTTCGAAATTAAAAATATGGGACATAATATTTAAAACTTTTGAAATATACTCAAAATTTACAACAATATTGGCTGAGGGGTTGATGTCTTGAATTTGGCAGTATAGGGGTCTTGTTTTGGAGGATCTTTTAGTAGTTTTTGTGATAAGTATTTAGCTTCTCTGTGTCAATTCAGTTTTAGTTCTCCTTATGAACCTTTTGTAATTTTAATTACTTACACACCTTGTACTTGGAGTGGCGGATCAGCACATTCATTTTGCTTTTGCACAAAAAAAGATTTGAACACGTATTATCAATATCTTCAACTTGTATTAGTTGTAGAATGTGAAATATTATAATTTTCTTGTATATCTTGTCATTATTAGTTGTAGAATAATGTGAAATATTATAATTTTCTTGTATGTCTTGTCATTGCGATGGCATGTGGAATGACATGATCATTTAAAACCAACTTCTTATTTATATGTCTATGTTACATGGCTATATTTGCAACTGTGATCTAAGTTTTGACAATGCAAACCATTGTTTGATTTTGGCAATTTGCAAGAGTGATTTACATTTTAAGCATGTATAATCAAACCATAATGTGCACTTCCAGAAGAAAATAAACATGGTTCACAAAAGAAGGAAAGTGGCTTACAAGAAAAAATTGTTTTAGTTCTTGAGACTTTGACATTCACTTATATATTTATTTTTCTAGTTTTGGGCAAAGTTATAGTCTACTATGACCTAGCAAATAGTGCACCAAAGTGGTCTGCACTCATTATGGACCTGATCAATCAATAACATATTTTTTGAACAAGATCAATCAATAACATTGCCAAAGTTCATGTACATGGGTCAAATTTTCATATTTATTAGTACATGACTTTGATTGCCATATCATTTCAAAATTATATGCACAAGAAATTTTCTTAAAAAGACATGTCATAACCTATTGCTCAACTGGTAATAACTGACGCACATTGTTTGAAAATGTCAAATTTAATTCTCAATTAATAAGGTCTTGGCATTTTTGTCATAACCTAATGCAATTCTATTTACTATGCATAAATGAACAAATGACATCTTTCATTTCATCCTTTGGTTCTCCGGCGATTACAAGGCATATCCTAGATTTGAAGCCACTGGGGTGGTGCCTCTGCTACTCCAAGTCGACAATGTCTTTGCAGCCTACAGAGGAATGACAAGATCTAAGACTCAGAGATCTTTCAAAATTGGGTTTTCTTAAGCATAGGAACGAAACTGCAAATCAGCTACCGAGACGGATAAGCAGATTAGAGACACAGGTGAATAAAAAACGAAGTCTGAGACATAAATCCAGAAAAAGCAAATTAGAGAGAGAGACAAAAGATAGAGAGCAGATAATGACAGCACGCGCATGAGCTGAAATATGAATCGGAAGCCACTATCAATATTATTTGGTTCATTTACTAAATGACAAGAAAATAAGTCTAGAACTCAACATTGAAGGTCTAGATTCATCATTAGGATCACTATATTCTGTGACAAATATCAATAGGAGCATGCAGCAACATAACATATAAGCCAACCAAGTGATTGAAGTTTCCACTTGCATTGACACAACAAGTTTAGTTTCAACCCGATATAATTTGCATTATGAGTCTTGTTATTTTCATTAGGACTTACCATTGCATTCAGAGAAAGACTGGATACATGCACATTCAAGCCTCAACATAGCACATCACAACACTATGAATACACAATACATAATCAGATTGCAAATTGAAACAAACACTTACCATATAGAAAATCAACATTAAATTTAACATCAGATAATGCCATAAAAAGCGTGATTGGCAAAGTTTGTGTGAACTGAGACTAAAATTAATAACTATAGAGAGATGAACCATAAATCAATTGAAGAGATGAATATGTCATACACGATGAATGCTCATTGATATAGGAAAACATCCAAACGTATCCCAAATCTGAAATTCGATTTAGTAAAATTAAAATTTTAAATTAGAAAGCAAAAAGGAATGAGAAATTGAAACAAGGAGGTAAAGCTTCATGAAACCCATGGTTGATCTGTAAAATGGAGAAGGAATGATTTTGAAGTAAACTCATGATGGAATGAGGAACTAGAACAAAAAATTTCTCCCACCACCATTAAACTCTCAAATATATAAAATACCTTTGCAGGTCAACAGAATATGTTACTTCATCAAAGTGATAGAACGTTGCTCAAAAGGAAGAACCATTCCTCTTTTTCTATCATGCTGCCTCATTGTTAACGACTGAGCCGATGCTTCTGAATTGCTGCATATATACTAATAATTTAGAAATTAGAAGCATCGAGCTACCAAATCGATAGCCAATTAGGGAGTCTTCCCTTTGCTTGTAAAAAACGGGAAGACTACCAACTGTCATGGGAATCTCAACAATTCCATTTAACATAATTGGCATATCCATAAGAACAATGCACCGGCATAAATTCTCCCATCAGTCACTGAATCACAGTGCATTACAGCTCGGGGGAAAACGGTTATGGCAATGATGGTCATTACGCAATCTGAGACAGTAGGCTGGCACACATGAGTAATGGATTTGTATGAATTATTAGTAGTTACTTAAATTGAAAAACTACATTATTCAAACCTACATGACAAAGTTTGAAGATATAGTAAAATGAATTGTGCTTCATGAGTATATATTATCTTAATACACATGCTTTGAACGATTCCCACTTTCCAATTCCATATATACTTGTTGGTTGCCAAGGCAGCAGGGTGGCTTTTAGATTTTTCTAACTGGTAGCAAGTTTATTAACAAGGCTTATCCCAACTTCGGTCATCTGAAATGCCTCTGCAAACTGTCTAGGCGTTAGAATCCTATAAGGTTTTTCATTTTCCGCCCAATATTGTTCCTGAACTTTCATTGATTTGACCTACAATACCACATAATAATAACAAAAAATCAAAGTATATATATAAATAAAAAAAACAGAGAAAAAAAATTTAAGACATTGGTTTTATCATGTGATTGGTTCTATAGTATTGAAGCTTGAATTGTATGGGATTGAACTGTCTTAAAACTGAACAAGGATGGTAGTGATTACTTAACTCCAATTTTTATTTTTAACCTACTATCTTAAAAATATCTTACATGTACCTAAACTCTGTTATAACTCTTAAAAAACTTCAAAAGTGTGTATTGCAATATTAACTTTGCTTAACTGTTAAGAAACTTTTCAAGGCTATGGTAATATGGCAGCTCTGCATGTTGACTATGTGTAACCTTATATATACTCACTTCAGAAAAGCTGTGGAAAGGATGATGATTCAAGCCGGTGTATCATCTTCCTTCATTAAAATAGTATTCGGAACATCCAGTTGAATGACAGCAACTAGAGAATTAGGACTTGTTCAACTGGATGTTCCGAATACTATTTTCAATGGAAGAAGAGGGGACAATATGTGCGATAAATTCATCTTGCTTTGCTTTGCGAGTGGTACATTTTCTTTCCCTTTCCTTCCATGTTTTTGTGTGTGTTTTCAAATATGTTATGTGTAATATGTTAGAAGTTGAAAGTAGAAAGAAGAAAGAAACTTGTATGGATCGTAAGTAAGAAGGAAAGAAGACTTTCAATTAAAATCGATTTTAGGACTTGAATATTTCATACATCAAGCTGATTTTGTTGAAACTATGTATAGATACAATACAGCTAGCTATGTACTTGCCTTATTACTCCGTGACACTCTAGTGTGCATTTTTCATTCACTACAATACAACAATACATCACATTATTGTCCACCTGACATGTTACACATCATCATGCATCATCTTGTGTCAGTTATGCGTTCTGTTTTCACCCAAACTCGTGAGGTACAACTTGTTGAAACTATGGTCTGAAACTATATATATGCAACACAGCTAGCTATATGTACTTGTCTTTTTTTAACCACTACAATACAACAGTACATCTTGAGGTACAACTTGACACTCTAGTGTGCATTTTTCAACCACTACAATACAACAGTACATCACATTATTGTGCACCAACTTTTTTTTACGTGTGTCTATATATATACAACATTTTTTTGCACGAAGTAAACAAATGTCGATGTCAAGATATAAGGAATGTCGAACACAATGTCAAGACATCGTAACAATACAAATAACAATTAACAACTTAAAGTAAATTGCAGAAAATAAATGGCACAAGTTATTTGTTAATCAATTCGGTGCAAAGTCATCGACATTTGGGGGCATCCAAGTTAGGAAGGAGTTCCACTATAATAGTATTAGTTTGAAGTCCTACGTAAACAACCTCCGGTTTACTTGCCTTCGCACCTAATCACTACCCGTGATATTTCTATCTAAGACATACCTAGACATGAGACCCCTCTCACTTCCTCTCAATCACTCACCAGTGATAACAACAAATACAATCAAAATGGAGACATACTCCAAGAAACAGAATCCATTCTTGCTTAAAAGCTTCGAGTGATTCACAATTACAACTCAACTATCAGTCCAACTCTAGCATCAAGAAGATACAAGAGTGGCTAACAAACAACAAAGGACAAACTAAAACCTTAATTGCCACTTTCAAAATTACGGCTTCAATAGTCTTCTTAGGTTTAGAGTCTTCCTTTATATAGCCCGAGAAAAGTATGGGCTTGATGGACAATTTGAGCTAAACACACATCTAATCCAATACGGTCTTCAGCACAATATTCCGGAAGCATATATATATATATATATATATATATATATATATATATATATATATATATATTGTTTCCTAAAATGTTATGACATCCATTCTTAGAAAACACAAATTTGGTCATAAACACAAATAAAAAGTGGTTAGGCACACACACATAAAGTGATAAAATTAAAAGAGAAAATAATTGAATGATGTTGACTAAATTTTTCTCATTTATTTTTCTCTATTCATGTGAGTGTGCTCAAACATTTTTCATTTGTATTTGTGCCTATGTAAGACTTTCTCAAAATTAGCTAGCTAGTATAGAAAATGAAAAAATAATTAAGAGCACAAACATGAGAGCTTTTTTTATTTTTGGTTGGAATCAAGTTTTCCAGCCAAGGCCAACAGGAGTGGGGTCTTGCCTGAACTTGGAGGGCCCAAAAGCAATGTCAACCTGGAGATAGAGCAGCAAATGAATATAAAAAATGGAAAATATTACAATTATATGAGAAATGGACACGAGAAAAAGAAGATGAACCAACGCACTATGTTTAGAGAGAATGAGAAGTAGATGAGTTACATCTAAGAAAAGAAGTACTCTTACGTTATTATTTTTTTTCCAAGACCATAAGTTAGGAAGGTGTTTTGAGATTTCTTTAATTATTTTTCTCCATAGAGGTTTTATTGTCAACTGATTGTACCTCAATTAAGTACATGGGTTAGTTAGAATGGAAATGAACAAAGTTATTCAATTAGAAACATCAAAAGAAAATCTAATGCCATATGAGCCGGAATCAGATTCCCTGCTGTTAGAGCAGGGTGCTGTAACTGATCCAAGTCATTCAATTTTAAATTGATGGCTGAGATTATTTTACTATGTGAAACTGTGATTAAATCTGGACCGACGGATCTCATATCTACGGTTGAGATGTGCTACAGCGTGCAACTGCGTGCAGTGGCGGATCTTCACTTATTTTCTTGGAGGTGCCAAATGCTTTTGTATACTCCACTTTTAATGAACGTTTATATATTACAATATTTCAAGTAATATCATACAATAAATAATAAGTGATCTGGTGGTTTGAATTGCTTTAAATAAGCGTTGTGGTTCGATTCTCCTTGAGAACGTTTTTTTTGATAAAATATTAAAATGCACATAAAAAATATACTGGCTAAAGGCTAAAGGGTCGAACACACGACCTTTAGCCTAATGCACATGCACATCAAAAATATAATATATACTGGCTAAAGGGTCGAACACACGACCTTTAGCCTTGTAAAAGCACCCTTATCCGCTAGAACAACTGGAAATTCCTTGCTGTATTATGGATAATACTATATATATAGTAAACTTGGGGGGTGCCACGGCACCTGGGGGTCTCAATAGAGATCCGCCCCTGACTGCGTGTAAATTTACAGCAGCAAATCCTAATCCGAAAAAAATATGTATGCACGAACAATTGGAATCAAAATCAAGTTAATATTGGGAAATCAAATATTTTTCAGAAATTCGCTTTCTTATAATCTAGATGCAGAAATTACATGTTTTTGTCAAATATAGTACTTAGCAAAGACCATTAAAAAGTATACGCAAATTCTTGTGACTAAAATTAGGTAGAAATAATCAGCAGAATATAATTATGTAGAAAACTATCAAGGAATTCAAGCTACACCATTGGATTGAACACACTTAGAATCCTGTTGAGGTATAATAAGTGTTCAATTAAAGAAAGGCTATTGGATTGATTCAAACCTTTATTAACAAATCAAAGTAAAGATTACCTTGGAATTCATAATTGAACATTGAACATGTACACTTTTGTATATTTTAACAATTTCGTACCTACTGCCTATATATACATTAAAGTAAAAGAAATATTAAAAATATGTAAAAAGAAAAGTGGCCTAAAAATTGAAGAAGGTAAAGATGGTGTGATGCACAGGCTACAGTTTCCCCTTGAATATGTTGGTGAAACACTCATCATGTGTGAATGTGACAAATTCAAGAGATGGCAAGTCTGCCTTTGTTTTGGGCGTTAGATTTTCTTAAACTTCTCTTCCATTGTGGTTGCTTTTGGAACTATCAACTGTTTAACTTTGGATTAGGGGTTCTAGAACTATGAGATCACATAGTAGCTTAAAAAAATTATTAAAATGAAAAAACAAAAGTGAACTGAACCGTCTAAAATCAGTTTACAAAAGAAAAGAAAAAAGTGTATATATAAAGAAGAACAGAGAAAAAAATTTAAAACATTGGTTTTATCATGTGATTGGTTCTCTAGTATTGAAGCTTGAATTGTATGGGATTGAACTGTCTTAAAACTGAACAAGGATGGTAGTGATTTACTTAACTTCAATTTTTATTTTTAACCTACTGTCTTAAAAATATCTCACATGTACCTAAACTCTGTTATAACTCTTAAAAAACTACAGAAGTGTGTATTGCAATACTAACTTTGCTTGACTGTTAAGAAACTTTTCAAGGTTATGGTAATATGGCAGCTCTGCATGTCGACTATGTGTAACCTTATATAGACTCGCTTCAGAGAAGTTGTGGCAAGGATGATGATTCAAGTCGGTGTATCCAAAATGCTGGCAAGAAGAATGAACTTTGAGGTTATTGTTCATAGGATAAGTAAGTTATTTTATTGTCTTTTTCATTTAACAAATTTGTTCCATGAAGACAAATAATATTTTAAGTTTGGGGTTGTGATGATAATCAGTCATACCATGTTTTTAGAGTATTTCTAATTGAGTTTTTAGCTTATTTTTATTTAGTTTAGTATCTAATTTAAAGTCTTTTTGAATAAATTACCGTTTTTTTAGTTATTAAGTTAAGTAGTGTATTATTACTCATTATTTTGGCCACGGACGCATGAAAGTATGAAACTCATGAAACAACACCTATTGGAAAAGAATTTGAGGAGCAGCGCTGGCAATGACGGAACGCCATCGAGTTTATTAAGTTGCTTATTTCTATGAACGATAGCTACTTACTTTCCTTTGATTGAGTTTTATAGATGAATTTATTTTGAGCTTCTTGAAACATATGTAACATTGAGTATTTTTTTTATACAATTGTAACTTAGTATTATTCAACATGTTTGTTCTTGATGCCTTCTGTATTATGACGAATGTATGAATTAATCTCTATTATCAATTGACTACTTGTTCTAATTGTGATTGAGAAATTAACGTGTTGTAAAATCTTCAACGATCACGAACTCACCTAATATAAGAGATTAGGGAGTTGTAATCGGAGAATATTAATCTCATATATTTGCTCTGCATACCCCCCATTTTTACATCCTAATTATAATTATATTTCCAAGTCGAGATTGAAACAATCCCCATGAAGACGAATTTATTTTATCACTTTCATGAATATTTAGTAGACTTGCTAAAAAATCATCAATACCTCAAAATATAAAAGATAAGGAGACATTATACATAAAACTTTTTGCTGTGCCATATTAGATTACAATATCATAACTTCAAAGTCCATGAAATTAAGAAGAAGAAAAAAGGGTTAATAGTGTTTTACCCCCTGTAATTTTTTTTATTTACCCCTGTAAAAGTTGGTTTTTGAATGACCTATTAGGGGTATTCCAAAACAATTTTTTTTTACAAGAGTGTAAATAAATAAAAAATTACAGGGGGGGAAACCGAAAATGACCTATATTATAGGGGGTAAAGCACCATTAACCTAGAAAAAAAATACAATTATTTGGTACATGGAGAAAAACTAAATGACAACTTGTGGAATATTCTGTAATTTATTTGTTAGCCCAAGTACTTAGACATCTCATCTCACATTCAGATCTCTACGCATTGGTCACGACAATGCCTAATATTATGCCTTAGAATTTTTGGACAATCTTTAAGCTACAAAGTTGCCAATCTAAAAACATATACATCGTACTTTAAAACTAGTATATGTGGGAGTTGTGATGCACTTGCAACAACTTTTGGGAGATCAAAATTGATTCCCTTGCTAATGTTTGGGAATTTGGTCATGATAATTTGCAAAGAAATGCCGGTATTGCCTCCGACATCCACCAAAGTTTGCACTCCACGAAACCCGTCGTAAGATTCTAGAACTTCTCTCAAGAATGGAGTGGTCAATGAAAGTCTTGTTAAACAACTCCATTTGTTCGGGATATTTTACGTAGAAGTCCATTGCCGGTTCCCCGTTCACCTTCCGGAATGGTTCCATGGATGGGTCCTCTCAACCACGTCCTTAAGCAGAGGCCAAGTCTTCATATACGAATGCTATTTAAGAAAGAAATAAATATATATCATTTAACTAATCAACCCTTTAATTTCTAAGATCATTTTTAAAATGTATATATGTAAGAATGAAATAAAGATAATAACAACTGATAATAACTAACCTGCTGGTGTTGAAGCATGTAAGGGGCATAAGAAAAGCCGTCTCCATCTTCAGCGAGAGATTTACCGACATCTGCAAGTGAAAACTTTATAACTTCGTTACTCATCAAGTGCTCCTCAAAGATATTGTAAGCTGTTAACAGCCTAAGCATACGTAGGTTATCTGGTTCCCCTCCTTCGTTCAAGCTGTATTGTATCTATATATATAGTTTCAACAAAATTGGCTTGATTTATCGTGGCGGTGGAGTTTGTCTAGGCTTACTATGCAAACTTGTCTTACCGTGATGCATGGGTATGCAAATTAGGGAGTAGAAATCATCACAGTACCTTGGCAGTGGTGGTGATATTGTGGCTTTTCCTTTATTGTATAACTTAGCATCATGTTTTATTTAGGTGGTTTAGTCCTTTGTTGGTTTTGATTTCTTGGCTCCGCCTATACACAGTGCTCTTGTATTTTTTCGTTTTTCTTACCGCGAGTGATACTTTTTGTGTACAACTTGTCGTGAAAAATATTAGCCGATTCAAAAAATCAATAAAATCAGCTTGATGTATGAAATGTTCAAGTCCTAAAATCGATTTTAATTGAAAGTCTTCTTTCCTTCTTACATACGATCCATACAATTTTCTTTATTCTTCTACTTCCAACTTCTAACTTATTACACACAACATATTTGAAAACACACAAAACCATGGAAGGAAAGGGAAAGAAAATGTGTCACTCACAAAGCAAATCAAGATTAGCCATTATGAATTTATCGCATATGATGAGTGTCCCCTCTTCCTCCATTTAAAATAGTATTCGGAACATCCAGTTGAATGACAACAACTAGAGAAGATGGGACACTCATCATATACGATAAATTCATAATGGTTAATCTTGCTTTGCTAACTAGTGGCACATTTTCTTTCCCTTTCCTTCCATGTTTTTGTGTGTGTTTTCAAATATGTTGTGTGTAATAAGTTACAAGTTGAAAGTAGAAGAAGAAAGAAACTTGTATGGATCGTAAGTAAGAAGGGAAAGAAGACTTTCAACTAAAATCGATTTTAGGACTTGAACATTTCATACATCAAGCTGATTTTGTTGAAACTAAGTTGAAACTATATATAGATACAATACAGCCAGCTATGTACTTGCCTTATTACTCTAAAAAAAAAATGTTCTTGCCTTATTACCCTAAAAAAAAAAATGTACTTGCCTTATTACTCCGTGACACTCTAGTGTGCATTTTTCAACCACTACAATACAACAGTACATCACATTATTGTGCACCAACTTTTTTTACGTGTGTGTGTGTATATATATAATCAACTTCTTGGCACGAAGTAAACAGATGTCGAACACGATGTCAAGACACAAGGAATTTCGAGCACAATGTCAAGACATTGTAACAACACAAATAACAATTAACAACTTAAAGTAAATTGCAGAAAGTAAATGACCCAAGTTATTTATTAACCTAGTTCGGTGCAAAGTCACCTACATTTGGGGGCATCCAAGTTATGAAGGAATTCCATTCCATTATAATAGTATTAGTTTGAAGTCCTACGTAAACAAAAACACAACCCAGGGAAAAATAAATTCCCACAAAAATAAACCAGAGAGAAATAAACTCTCACAAGAAAAACCTTCTTCAGAGAAAAATAAATTCTCACAACAGGATGTCTAGACATCAAGTATGACATCAGTATACCATAAACTCAACACACCCACATGCATCCATACATCAAGCACATAAACTAAAATTTTAAAATAAGTGCATAAATTCTCTCTTTTATCTTCCATTATTTTTTTACAATGTTAATCTTAAAGTTGACCACTTTGAATTTAAAATCATCAACAAAGGGCTTTTAATGACTTTAGTCATAGTATCTTGAGATGAAAGAAAAAGCAAAAAATATAAGTTATTTTGTACTCTCTCCGTCTTAAATTATATGACATTCTAAATATTTCATGCAAATTAAGAAGTGTAATTGATGTTATATGAGAAAAAGAAATTACATGTAATTTTACAAAAATATCCTTTATTAATTAGTGGTATATAGGGGTGGGAACAGGCCAGGCCGTCCGACAAGGGCCTATGGCCTAGCCTATTTAAAGCCTAACTCGGCCCAGCTCGTTTATTAACAAGGTCAGGCTCAAGCTTTTTATAAAGCCTATTTAATTAAATAGGCCAGGCTAAGGCTTACAAAAAAGCCTATTAAGCCCGTCGGGCCGGCCTATTAAGCTTTTTATGTATAATATATCTTCCATTATTGATATCATTGAAGTTTTTTTCTCATAAACTCAAGCCTTCATATGATTGGTTATTTATTAGTAGATATATTGGTGTGATTAGACCTTTGTAAGATTTCATTATTTAGTAGCACATATTTTCATGTGCTTTAGGCCTTCGTAAATTTTGGCCTATTTAGTAGTAGGCTTACATGTGTTGCTAGACTTTAGTGTAAAATAGGCTTTTAAATAGGCATTCGGGCTTCATCAGGCCTTTAAATAGGCCAGGCCAGGCCTCGAAATTGAGCCTATGACGGGTAATAGGTCAGGCTCAGGCCTATAATTTTTGAAGTAGGCCAGGCTTGGGCCTTACAAAGCCCGGCCCGGCCTAGCCTATTTCCACCCCTAGTGGTATAGGGAAGATAAATTGAATAATTGAAAGAAAAATGTAATAAATAGTTGAGAGTATAATAGAAAAATAGCATTTAATGCTTCATTGATATCGTAAAACAACTTATAATTTAGGACAAATTTTTTTCTTCTTCTAAAAATGACTCATAATTTAACACAAAGGGAGTAAGATATAGCATTTAATGCTTCATTGATATTGTAAAGCACCGGGTTGTCGTTGATCATGCATCACCAACATATGTACAACTCTAATTATTCAATTTATTCTTAAAAACATATCATAACGATTTTGGTAATAGCAACAACGTTAGTTTTAAGGGACTTCATTAAATTAATATAAAGAGTTAAAAAAAATTGCGTACAAGAGTTTAATAAATTTCATAGATATACATCTAAATATTTATTAATGTGTTTTTTAAAGTACAACAATGAATTTTTTTAATATACATAAAGTGGAAGCTTACGTTTAAAAAATAATCATTAAATAAAAATATAAGTTGAAAACTTCTTTTTTTTTTAATTTAGTTACTTTAATAATCATTAATTAAATTTACTACTTAACATAGAAACATTGCATGCTTTCACAAAGGAAAATGCTACTTCTCAAGAAAAATAGCTTCAAGAATTTTTCAAGAAATAGTTGGCAAATTTTAATTGGATGATTTATTTGTCCACTTCCTATTTTTCAGCCACACCTCCTTGAATTGTGGCAAATAGTGCATTGTGATTGACTATTCTTTATTCTTGAAGAATTCTTGATGTTATTTTTCTAGAGATATAGCATGCTTTCACAAATGATGTTCTGAAAGCAGACACTCCTACTACTAATAAAAAGGAAAATCATTTTACCTCTCCTGAACTATTTGGTTGGTTGAATGACGTAACATAATTTTGTTTTCTTACTTGTTCAATTCACCTACTGCAGTGGAGGTGGGAAAATGCCTTGTTGGGATGTTGCTTCCTATTCTTCCTCCTCGTCACAAGATTCATGACGTAAGTGAGGAGATATGATCCTTCCTAGAGTGAAAATGTGTTGATATTCTTAAACTCATATGTGGAAATTGTGGACCTATACTAACAACTTAACATTGTATGCATGGAAGATGTTGTTAGAGTAGCTAGATTGTTAACACCACATGTTAGATTACTTTTGTAGTCCTTCTATACATGTTAATTAATTATCAGATTTAATAATTATCAATTTTAAACTTCATGCACAATCTTTCAGATTTAATATTCTACTCTTCTTGATACAAATGAAAAATTGTACATTGACCTGTAACTGTACATAAACCTCTGCCTGACATATATTAAAGTTGGTTTCGTACGTATAGCAAGAAAAAGTTTGCAAGCTCCAGAATTCAGTTACGAAAGTTATAGTGAAATGGTATTTTTAAAGAAAGAGAAGTTTGTGGCTTCATAATATGCCAACACTATAGTTGGAAGAGAAGTACACTAATTGGTACGTCGACAATAGTTTTCAAGATAAATAGACCTACAAATTTTTTTGAACAAGCTAGACCAATAAATTAATCCAGCTCAATTAGCAATAGATCTCTCACATTGCGCCTTGACTTAAGAGACTTCCATCATATTACTATCTTAAAATGCTACTTAAATTAGTTCACATCTTTCATCTTTATCTTTATCTCTTCAGATAGGTAACTTATATTTCTCATTCATAAATCCCTCTTTAGCTTGATTACTGAGTATAGCAACTACACATTTAAAGAAGAAAGGCTGGTTTTTTCCAGGAAGATGAATGCTAAGTCCCCTAAACCAGCTGTAGCTTCTGGTGTGTTTTGTCTCTTTCTGTGTGGTACAGTGGTGACTTAATGAGATTGTTTGTTTGTTTCTGAAATATGGCATACTTGGTTTCAAATTTCTTGTGTAAAAGTGATTGAAAAACTACTTGTGAAAATGATGTTTGTTGATGATGAAGGAACGGTAAAAGTGGTTAAAAATTTAACTTTTTAAATGACAACAACATTCTTCTCATCTTTAAATTAACATTAATTACTTTACCTACTTCCCACAATTCGTCAACCACAACTTCCACTTTATCTTGCAAAACGGTCAATTTTTTTTAATCATTAGTAAGAGCTAGAACTTATAGTCTTGGAGTTGGAAGACTTGCTACTCTTCAAACATATTGCTTTCAAATCTCCAAATATTGCATCAGAATAGCTCTTTTTCTCCCGATTGAGTGTTAAAAATCCACCTTCATAAGGAATTGGCTAACAGTAATCTACGTGTTATTTTATAATTGGTTAACAGTAAGAACGGTTCATAAGGAATTGTGTGTAAGTTTTCTCTTTCAATTAATTTATTAGTATCTATTTGTTACATATATTATTTATATTTAAAATTAAAATTAAAAATTAAGGGTATTTTAGGAAAGAAAAGTCCAATCTAAAAGAGTGTTGAAAATGGTAGTTTTCTTTATATATATAGTATAGATAAAAAAAATTCATTTTTTTTAACAAACACATTAATAAAATAAGATGTATTTTTTTTTTTAAGAAATTAGATGTATATGTATGAAATTTATTAAACGCTGTATATTTGTACCCATAAATATTAAACTCTTTATATTAATTTAATGAAGTCCATTAAAACTAATTTTGTTGCTATTACCAAAATTGTTTATTTATAATCAAGTTGTTTGGGCTCCGGTGGCATGGAGCTCCTAGCAAGGACGTATCCGGGGATTACCGGGTTCGATTCCCAGGGGGAACAACGTTTGGTCAGTGCACATGTCTCTACGCATGAGCCGGATTAGTCATCCACCTTTACCCATACCCGTTCACGAAGATGTGGAAATTCTTGCTTATTTTTCACCGTATCCATTTGGCAATGTAGAGACTCTTGCTTATTTTTCACCGTATCCATTTGGCAATGTAGAGACTCTTGCTTATTTTTCACCGTATCCATTTGGTAATGTAGAGACCCTTGCTTATTTGAAGTTATACTATATCTATACGATGTGTTGCTTTTATGAAACAACCTAGCATTGACACAATTACACATTTGCTCTTAGCATATCATAGAGATTGGATAAAATTTTATATATGTTGATTGTCAAGGCCTAACACAATCATATCCTTTTCATTCAGGCTATACATACGGAACCAACTTTAATATTAGGGGTATGATATCTTTCATTTGTATCAAGAGAGAGTAGAATACTAGGGGTATGCTTTCTTTTCTTTTTCTTTTTTGAAAGAAGGGGTAAGATATCTTTTATTACGTTACGTACATGGTATATTTTTTAACTCAATAGGGAGGACAATAATGTTAGGTATGTGAACCTATCAATTAGTACTCTACTGACCCTTTAATGTCACCTCCACCTCCCACTTCACTTGCATTATTGCTTGGAAAAGAGAAAATATAGATAGACAAAGAAAAAGTGATATTTGATGGAAATGGCAAACAAGAATCAATTCAGTACACTCCACTACAATTATTGCATGTGATTCCTCGGTTGATAGCAACTGCACATTTAAAGAAAATCAATCAATTTAAAGTAAATCAATCAATTTTAGCTTTACCTTATTACTGTGTATAGCAACTACACATTTAAAGAAGAAAGGCTGGTTTTTTCCAGGAAGATGAATGCTAAGTCCCCTTATTACTGAAGAAAGGCTGGTCTTACATCCATACAAGTTTTCGTTATTCTTCTACTTTCAACTTCTAACATATTTGAAAATGAGCAAAGCAAAGTTAGCAATAATGAATTTATCCCATCTAATGAGTGTCCCTTCTTCTCTAGTTGCCGTAATTGAACTAGATGTTCCGAATACCATTTTCAACAAAGGAAGCAACCTTCCTATGTCGGCTTCCGAGATTTTGGCAATTGTTCGCCCAAACGGGGGAGGGGAAGCAGATAACCTGGAACGTATGCTCAGGTTGTTAACGGCTTGCGATATCTTTGAGGAGCACTTGATGAGTAATGGAGTTAGAAAGTTCTCACTTGCAGAGGTGGGTAAATCTCTTGCTGAAGATGAAGACGGTCTCTCTTATGCCCCTTACATGCTTCAACACCACCAGGTTAGTTATTATCAGTTGTTATTATCTTTATTTGATTCTTACATATATACATTTTAAAAATGTTCTTAGAAATTAAAGAGTTGATTAGTTAAATGATATATACTTATTTCTTTCTTGCATAGCATGCGTATATGAGGGCCTGGCCTCTCCTTAAGGACGTGGTTGAGGACCCATCCACAGAACCATTCCGAAAGGTGAACGGGGAACCAGCACATGACTTTTACGTAAAATATCGAGAACAAATGAAGTTGTTTAACAAAGCTTTTATTGGAATGACCATTCCATTTTTTAGAGAAGTTTTGGAATCATACGATGGGTTTCGTGGTGTGGAAGCTTTAGTGGATGTCGGAGGCAATACGGGCATTTCTTTGCAGATTATAATGGCTAAATTCCCAAACATTAGCAAGGGAATCAACTTTGATCTCCCCGAAATTGTTGCAAGTGCATCCCAACTCCCAGGTATACTAGTTTTAAAGTACGATGTAGATATTTTTAGATTGGCAACTTTGTAGCTTAACAAGTACGTGACTGTTAATTTCTCTCAAAAAAAAAAAAGTACGTGACTGTTAAGTACTTGGCATTTAAGCAGGGTCGGCACAATAAATTGTGAGGCCCAAAGCAAACACCAAAATGAGGGCTTTATTATTAAAAATGTAAAATAAAAATTCGTTTTTACAAAAGGTGGTAGTGTTGTTATGGTTATTATTATTATTTTTTCGGATTTATATTCTTTTTTTTTATCAGAAGTGTTGTTAATTTTTTTAGGGAAGTAAAAAAAATAGAAATAAAGAAAATAAAATTGAAAAACGAACTTAGCATGCCTTCACAATGTCTTCAACCTAGGACTTACACATGTTTGTTAGCTTATTTTGCTAATTGTGTTAGATAACCATTCTGCTAGATATCGATATGTGATATATAAATACACAACCGCTTATTTTTTTTTTGAGGGGTCTAAAGCAAGGGTTTATTAGGTTGCCTTATGTTTGGGCCGACCCTACTTTTAAGTATAAGTGTGTGTGTTTTTAAACAAAATCTATGTTTGTAAATACTTTTTTTTTCACCATATATACTTGCAAATATTTTATTCTTCACATTATTGATCATAATCATATTGCATATATAGGCATAACCCATGTTGGTGGTGATGCCACTGAGTTTGTTCCTCCTGGAGACGCTATCCTGATAAAGGTCAAAGTTCATCCCACTCTCTAGTTGAATTAAAAACGTTATACGCAAGTATTAATATTGTACAACATTTGTTTAACAAATTAATATTCCACTTGCAGTGGTTGTGTTTGGGTCTGTCAGATGAACAATGTAGTACAAGTATGATGAGGAATTGCCATCGCACTCTTCCGGCGCATGGCAAACTTATAATTTGTGATCCTGTGCTGCCAGAGGTGACGGACGAAAGCACCAGGTCAAAGGCTTTGCTAGGTGGGAATGTCTTCATGTTGACCATGTACGGGTCAAAAGCAAAACATAGAACTGAAAAGGAGTTCAAACAGCTGGGTGTGGCTGCTAGTTTTTCGAAGTTCAGTGCTTTCTATGTTGATGCATACATGACATTTTTGGAGTATCACAAGTAGCGGCCAGTCTTTCAGATTGAATAAGTGGAGCATGTTGGATTGTTTTAGCGAGTACGTTGGTGTTTGTTCCATATAATCTTATTTTGGTTTTTAAATTTGTTTGAAGTATGTTGTTGTAAGACTTAAGAGTGTAGTGACGTACATACTCCCTCCGTTTCAAAATGAGTGTCGCTTTAGCCAAAAAAAATTGTTTCAAAATGAATGTCACTTTCAGTTTCCAATGCAATAATAACTTTTTTCTTTTCAATTGTACCCTCCAATTAATACTCTGCACACTACTTCCAAAGTATTACTTTTAAAACTAACCAATAGTTAATAAGGATAATTGGTAAAATAACCATTCTCTTTCTTTTAATCATTGCATTTTTTAATATGTGTGTAAACACCTAAAACGACACTCATTTTGAAACGGAGGGAGTAATATTTGCTTGAGTGGTGGGGTGTCACCCACACCTCAATTATTTTTAATTTATTATGTGCTATTCTACATGCACGTCTCAAATGGGTTTGACATTTACCATCTTTAATTTATGTTTCGTCGCCGCATATACTGTTGCGGCTACTGCTATTAATTTGGTTTCGGTTTTCATTTTTGACTGATTTTTTTTTTTTGTTAATGAACTCTATGCTCTTTCTTTTAGTCCTTTCATAATAATTTACTATTAATTACTATTATGTGTTAAAATGAGTTATTTACTATTAATTATGATGTCTAGCCTGTTATAAAATATTTTATCCTACTTGAGGTGCATAAGAACTAATAACATTAAAGATGAATTGTTCCCCTACAAATGCCAGGGCAAATATACGATTTTCAATCCTTTTTACATCCACGATATCTTTCTTCTATTCCTTATCCACAATAATGCCTACCTTATTTCTCGATCTAACCTATAACATTAAGGAAGTATTGTTTCATTACAAACTTTAGGGCTTTAATATGATCTCGTATATTTTTTATATCCACAATATCTTCTTCTTTTTTTGTTCCTTATCTACAATAATTCCTATCCATTTCTTGATCTAACTTTGTCAATGTACCAACTCTTAAATCTTGAACTATCTAATTCTTTTACTTTTTCACGCACACACTTAATTTCTTTTAGGTACAGAAAATTAACCTTCCTCTAGTCACAATGTTATCTATTTCCATATATTTTCATGTAAGTGCCCACATTCCATCGTCAAAAATGTATCATGCTATCATGTATTAACTTCTTTACCCATACCCGTTCACGAAGATGTGGAAACTCTTGCTTATTTTTCACTGTATCCATTTGGCAATGTAGATACCCTTGCTTATTTGATGTTATACTATATCTATACAATGTGTTGCTTTTATGAAACAACCTAGCATTGACACAATTACACATTTGCTCTTAGCATATCATAGAGATTGGATAAAATTTTATATATGTTGATTGTCGAGGCCTAACACAATCATATCCTTTTCATTCAGGCTATACATACGGAACCAACTTTAATATTAGGGGTATGATATCTTTCATTTGTATCAAGAGAGAGTAGAATACTAGGGGTATGATATCTTTCTTTTTCTTTTTTGAAAGAAGGGGTAAGATATCTTTTATTACGTATATGGTATCATATTTTGACTCAACAGGGAGTATAATAATGTTAAGGGTATGATATCTTTCTTTAAAAATACCATTTCACTATAACTTCCAGAACTGAATTCTGGAGCTTGCTATCTTTTTCTTACTATACATACGGAACCAACTTTAATATTAGGGGTATGATATCTTTCATTTGTATCAAGAGAGAGTAGAATATTAGGGGTATGGTATCTTTCATTCTTTTTTTGAAAGAAGGGGTAAGATATATTTTATTACGTTACGTACATGGTATATTTTTTAACTCAATAGGGAGGATAATAATGTTAGGTATGTGAACCTATCAATTAGTACTCTACTAACCCTTTAACGTCACCTCCACCTCCCACTTCACTTGCCTTATTGCTTGGAAAAGAGAAAATATAGATAGACAAAGAAAAAGTGATATTTGATGGAAATGGCAAACAAGAATCAATTCAGTACACTCCACTACAATTATTGCATGTGATTCCTCGGTTGATTCTTTTGTGTTTTAAGGTGTGATTAATGTTATTTGACTCTATCAACAATAGATTAAAATATATATATATAACTCAATAACATAGAAAGAGAACAACAGAGGATCTATAACTATAGCTGCTTTATTCATTGAATTTCCTTAAACCGAGTTGAAATCCCACACATGATGCCACAATTCATGCCACAAACCTACTGCACTTCCTCAAATCCCCTCGTTACTGTCACAAACCAAAACAAAGTATGAAAGTAAATCAATCAATTTTAGCTTGATTACTGAGTATAGCAACTACACATTTAAAGAAGAAAGGCTGGTTTTTTCCAGGAATTATGAATGCTAAGTCCCCTAAACCAGCTGTAGCTTCTGGTGTGTTTTGTCTCTTTCTGTGTGGTACAGTGGTGACTTAATGAGATTGTTTGTTTGTTTCTGAAATATGGCATACTTGGTTTCAAATTTCTTGTGTAAAAGTGATTGAAAAACTACTTGTGAAAATGATGTTTCTTGATGATGAAGGAACGGTAAAAGTGGTTAAAAATTTAACTTTTTAAATGACAACAACATTCTTCTCATCTTTAAATTAACATTAATTACTTTACCTACTTCCCACAATTCGTCAACCACAACTTCCACTTTATCTTGCAAAACGATCAATTTTTTTTAATCATTATTAAGAGCTAGAACATATAATCTTGGAGTTGGAAGACTTACTACTCTTCAAACATATTGCTTTCAAATCTCCAAATATTGCATCAGAATAGCTCTTTTTCTCCCGATTGAGTGTTAAAAATCCACCTCTTAAAATGAATAAATGGTTTTTTGGAGTTCGAACTCTATCACTGCATATATTATACAATGTACCCATCAACCGAGACTCACAGACACTACAAGAGGCTGTTCTATTAGACTAATATAATTAATATTATTTTTCTAAAAATATGTTTAAATAAGTTTGGATTAATATTTCATTTATATATATATATAAAAAAAATATTTCACTCTTTCACAGCACCATCCGTTAAAAAGAAGAAAAAAAATTCAATCTTTCGCAATATCAAGCGTTTTTATTTTATTTTATTAAATCACCTAGCAATAGCATTGATGTTTCCTGATATATTTGTTTTTTTTAGAAGGCAAATGTTATATAAACAACCAAAAAAAGTTGTCCACACCGTCTCTTTCTACCATTTGCTATACAAATTCATTTTTTTAATCATTTTTAATTATGTTGGTTTGCATGCCAGACTTAATTTTTCACATGAAAGCTACGGTGTGAAAAAAGGTTGTAGGTTTTTGGTTGTCAATTTAACACTCCTCCTATAAGGTTTCCTGATAGCTACATGATGTGCAAAATAAGTGAGAGATTACATGAAATTTGACACCCCAATTTTTTTTGTATTTCAATTAGACCCTTTGCTAGGCGGGAATGTCTTCATGATGACCATGTACGGGTCAAAAGCAAAACATAGAACTGAAAAGGAGTTCATGATGACCAAGCACTAGTGCTTTCTATGTTGATGCATACGTGACATTTTCTATGTTGTAGCGGCCAGTCTTTCAGATTGAATAAGTGGAGCATGTTGGATTGTTTTAGCGAGTACGTTGGTGTTTGTTCCATATAATCTTATTTTGGTTTTTAAATTTGTTTGAAGTTTGTTGTTGTAAGACTTAAGAGTGCAGTGACGTACATCGTCATTGCATGTAATAATATTTGCTTGAGTGGTGGGATGTCATCCACACCTCAATTATTTTTAATTTATTTTGTGCTATACGACATGCATGTCTCAAATGGGTTTGACTTTTACCATCTTTAATTTATGTTTCGTCGCCGTATATACTGTTATTAATTTGGTTTCGGTTTTCTTTTTTGAGGGATTATTTGTTTATTTATTTTAAGGAACTCTATGCTCTTTTTGATGTCTAGCCTGTTATAGTATGTTAAATCCATAACCTTCATTGACTAAATTAAAGAAATTAATACTTTTTCCGTCTATCATTTATATATATTTTTCCTTAACAATAAATATATATTATGATATTTTTAATACACTTAACTTAATCTAAATTGTATGTCTTTCTTTCACGTCTTTTATCGAAACTAGCTAGATGTTGATTTTTCTCCCTTCTTAGTGCCTAAGTATTGGTATAACCCATCAAAACATTGTGTTCTTGCTTCGTTCAATGTCTTCTTAGTCACTTTCTTAACTCTCATAATTTACCAAAATTTCAACATTTATACACCTAGAACGCTCTTTAAAATATTCCATTTTAATTCTCACATTACTTTGATAACTTTTGTTCGACTACCAAGATTCTATTCCCCTTGGTCAAAAACCTTTTGGTTCTCCCAATGTCTCTTTTCCTACATTTCTACATGTGCTATCTGTTAGGAAATAACAGGGTTGAAGAAGAAAAATAAATACAATCGCAACACAAGAATATAACGTGGAAACTCCAAACCGGAGAAAAAACCACGTCCGTTGTCTAAACCGACAACCAGAGAATTATTACTATGTGAAATTTTTTACAACACATAGACTTCTCTAACTCTCACCCAATGCCCTAGTACACCTACACTCTCACAAAACAAATATTTAAACTAAGTCATATATAAGCTTAAAGTGCTACTGGCTGGTGCATCTAAAAACAAAGAACCTAGGTTCAGTGTATAGCCTTGGTCTTCCCATTGCTTCAATAAACTAAGCGATGTGGGACATAATCACCAATAACTAATTAATATTTTTTAACCTCATTCTTTATTCAAGAAATTTGACAATCAAACCCAACAATCTCCACCTTGATTTGAAGAGTTTTATCTTCCGCTTCCATTGTCTATACCGACAATCATACTCCACCATAAAGAATATACTTCACTTGAAACATAACCATTCCAAGAATTTCTTCACGTCGAAACCTTGCTGAAAGATTATGGTGCAACTCCCTTGTTGGCTTCCAGGAAGTTCTTCAGCCATCGACATATCTCACCACACACCTTGCATCAATGCCAACCAATGCCCGTGTGTTGTTCTGAATCCGCTATCAATAACTTGTCCTTTTGCATGGTATATCGGAAATACCATAAGGACACACTTTGTCTTCTAGATAAGATCACCATCATCTCCCAAAACCAGTGAGACATTGCTAGCACTTGTCTCACAGTCTTTTTCGAAAACTGATCCACCTGGACAATTTCTCTTTAAATGCCCAGACATTCCACACTTGTGTAATCATGATTGTATCTGCACATCCATGACTTGTACTTTCCACAAGCCAAAGTCGATTCTTGCATCAAACTTCATTCCGCTTGAATAAGACATAGCAGATGCACAATACTACCCTTCTCCAGCACATTCACAATATCACACTTCTTTTTTCTGATGTAGAAGATCAAACAATGCTGCAACCACAGAGCATACTAAAAATTGTGATATCTCACGGAACTGAAGCCCTTGGTACTACTCTTGGGGAAACAACAGAGTTGAAGAAGAAAAATAAACACAATCACAACACAAGAATATAACGTAGAAACTCCAAAACCGGAGAAAAAACCATGACCAATGTCTAAACCGACAACCAGAGACTTATTACTACGTGAAAATTTTTACAACACATAGACTTCTCTAATTCTCACCCAATGCCCCAGTACACCCACACTCTCACAAAGCAAATATTTAAACTAAGTCAGATATAAGTTTAAAGTGCTACTGACTGGTGCATATAAAAACAAAGAACCAAGGTTCAATATATAGCCTTGGTCTTCCCCTTGCCCTTTGATGACTTTTGTTTGACTACCAAGATTATATTCCCCTTGGTCAAAAACCTTTTGGTTATTCCAATGTCTCTTTTCGTACATTTCTACATGTGTTATCATGTCTCACATATCATTTGTGTTTCCATGTAGCTTCACAGAACTTCTCTTAAAAATCTTATGTTAGAAAATAATTTGGCTTTCACCCTTTAAATGCATCCACTTGACCCTTGGAGAGGAATACCTGCTTCTAATCTTCGTCCTTACATACTGTAATCAATACACATTCTTCATCCGGTAACCGTTTTTGTTGGAATAAGCTCATTTTTTTCATTCTTGATTACCGTCATGCCTCCCTTTTTAGGAACCACTTGTACCGGGCTCACCCAAGCACTATCCGAAATCGGATAAATCATGTCGGCCTCAAGTAGTTTTACAACTTCTTTCCGGACTACCTCCTTCATTGTTGGATTTAACCAGCGTTGAGGTTGAGCCACCAATTTGAATTTCTCCTCCATCATAATCTTATGCATACAATAGGAAGAACTTATACCTTTTAGATCAGATAACTTGCAACCTATTGCTTCTTTGTTTCTCTTGAGGACTTCAATCAATTTCTTTTCTTCAATGCTTGATAAAGAGCTACTAATGATGACTGGTTTTGTGTCATCTTCTTCAAGAAATACATACTTCAAATGTGACGGCAAAACCTTCATTTCCACCTTTGGCTCTTCAACCTTGTCTTTATCTTTCAATTCCTCTATTTTTGCTTTGTTTGGAGGAATCTCTTTCAAAGTTTCAAGATCTTTCAAGCATTCCTCAATTTCTTTTTCTTCCTCCGCACTAACAACATTAAGTGCGTTGGTAAGCACTTTTTCAAAGGTCGTTGGTTTGTGCAACTGTTTTCTTGTATCCATGATTACCTCTTCCGTTGCATCCATCTTGAAACAAGCTCCTTTGTCTTTAGAATGCTTCATTGCCTCATTGATGTTGAAATTGATTTCCTCATCATCTAGCCACACTTTCATCAAACCATCATCATAATCGACCATCATTCTTGCGGCAAGCATGAATGTTCTACCAAGAATCAATGACACATCATCATCCTCTTCAATGTCCATTACCACAAAGTCCACAGGGAACACAAATTTATCAACTCTAACCAAGACATCCTCGGCTATCCCCGTTGGTCGGGTAACGGACTTGTCGGCTAGTTGTAAGGTCATTCTTGTTAGCTTCATGTCTAAGCCACCAACCCGCTTGACAACCGAATATGGAATAAGGTTGATGCTTGAGTGGTTATAGTACCATAGTTAGAGAAATTAAAAATTGGTGGTAACGCCATATTTGAGTGGTGTTAGCACCATAGTAGAGTGGTCACAACACCATATTGGTTTAAGTATTAAAAGAGTGATTTTAGTACCGTATTGGAGATGTAATTCTAGAATGGTTTTCTTCAGTGAAATAGTTAATCGCACAATTATAGCTGGACTTGTTTTATCTTGAAGGCGGCGTAGTTGAGCGTCTAAATATTACCATTAACTCTTTCTGGGGGAAATACGTTGCGCACAATGCAACATTCTCCTTAAACCAACCATCACTTGTAAAAGTTGGTTATTGAATGACCTATTAGGGGTATTCCAAAACAATTTTTTTAACAAGAGGGTAAATAAATAAAAAATTACAGGGGGGAAACCGAAAATGACCTATATTACAGGGGGTAAAACACCATTAACCTAGAAAAGAAATACAATTATTTGGTACATGGAGAAAAACTAAATGACAACTTGTGGAATATTCTGTAATTTATTTGCTAGCCCAAGTACTTAGTCATCTCATCTCACATCAGATCTCTACGCATTGGTCATGACAACGCCTAATATTATGCCTTAGAATTTTTGGACAATCTTTAAGCTACAAAGTTGCTAATCTAAAAACATATACATCGTACTTTAAAACTAGTATACGTGGGAGTTGTGATGCACTTGCAACAACTTTTGGGAGATCAAAATTGATTCCCTTGCTTTCCCTTGCTGATGTTTGGGAATTTGGTCATGATAATTTGCAAAGAAATGCCGGTATTGCCTCCGACATCCACCAAAATTTGCACTCCACGAAACCCGTCGTAAGATTCTAGAACTTCTCTCAAGAATGGAGTGGTCAATGAAAGTCTTGTTAAACAACTCCATTTGTTCGGGATATTTTACGTAGAAGTCCATTGCGCCGGTTCCCCGTTCACCTTCCGGAATGGTTCCATGGATGGGTCCTCTCAACCACATCCTTAAGCAGAGGCCAAGTCTTCATATACGAATGCTATGCAAGAAAGAAATAAATATATATCATTTAACTAATCAATCCTTTAATTTCTAAGAACATTTTTTAAATGTATATATATGTAAGAATGAAATAAAGATAATAACAACCGATAATAACTATCCTTTTTTCAAAACAAAAAAAATGATAATAACTAACCTGGTGGCGTTAAGCATGTAAGGGGCATAAGAAAGACCGTCTTCATCTTATAAGTATAAAATAAAGTATGTCGTTGTTAAGACACATGCCTTGTGACATAATTAATCAAAGAAATCACACTCGATGAAATAATAAAATTATTGTCTATGGATTGATTAAACCTTGTAGGAGATGACAAAGAAACAAAAGTCACCCTCCATATTAAAAATGTAGTGAAAATGTGAATATGATTCATTAACTGAAAAGGAGGTTACAAGATAGTATATATACTATAAGCTAATTGTACTATCTTAGGAGAATTGTACTATCCTCAAGCTAAAAGTACAATGTAAACTAATTACTTGTACTACAAGTTTTCTCACTATTATCCTTATTAGCATTTGAATTATTATTCTACAATACTCCATAAACTTTGTAGCAACATCATTAAAGTACTTATGCTATATGTTGCGTGGATTGATTAAACCATGTTTTTGTGTGTGTTTTGAAATATGTTGTGTGTAATAAGTTAGAAGTTGAAAGTAGAAGAAGAAAGAAACTTGTATGGATCGTAAGTAAGAAGTAAAGAAGACTTCAATTAAAATCGATTTTAGGACTTGAACATTTCATACATCAAGCTGATTTTGTTGAAACTATATATAGATACAATACAGCTAGCTATGTACTTGCCTTATTACTCCGTGACACTCTAGTGTGCATTTTTTCAACCACTACAATACAACAGTACATCACATTATTGTGCACCAACTTTTTTTTTACTATATATATATATATATATATATATATATATATATATATATATATATATATATATATATATATATATATATATATATATATATATATATATATAAGGTTTCGCTAGAAAACACATTTTAGAAAGGTGTCTTTTAAAAAGTTATCCTATAGGCATTTGCTAAAAGACCCCCACTCATTTTCATGAAGGTCTATTTTAGCAACCTGCACCTTTTGATTTGGACACAAAAACCCTTGGTTTTGTTTTGAAAAAATGAAACTAAAGCACTCACATGTAATTTTCCAGTATCATTAATGTTTTCTTTGTTGACAAAAAAAAATATCATTAGTTATTACTATTATTGTTTATCGATTCTCTCCTTCTCTATCATGCTGCAATTCTCCTTCACTTCTCTCCACCTTCTCTCTCATGGTGTTTTGCAATTCTGAATTCACAACAAACACTTTATCCAAACAAAAAAAAAAGTCGATTGACATTTAAACTTAAAAACAATGTTTTTTTTTCTTTCAAAAAACAAATTAAGTTTAAGAAATAAAGACAAAGAACAGATTGAGAAAAAGAATGAGAGATAAGAGAGAGGAATAAGTGTATCAAAATCAACACAATCCGTGTTACTACTTGCTTTACCAAAAAATAATTCAGATCATAAGTTAATTACTTTTGCCAATATTCAGCACCAATTAATTTCTTTTGGAAGCAAGCACGGTAGGTAAATCAGAAAAGAAGAGGGAGACCTGAAGAGAATGGGAGCGGCGGTAGATACAGGAACAACAAAGGAGACGTATGAAATAGAAGAGGCGGACATGAAGAGACGATAAAATAAAATAAAAAACAACTCTTCATTAAACATAATGTAGTTAATTACATTTGTAACCTTTAGTTTCAATTTTTCCAAAAAACAAAACCAAGGGTTTTTGTGTCCAAATCAAAAGGTGCAGGTTGCTAAAATAGACCTTCATGAAAATGAGTGGGTCTATTGTAGCAAACCCCTATATATATATATATATATATATATATATATATATATATATATATATATATATATATATATATATCAAAAAATTTAATTTGTAATACATAGATTACATTAATTTTCAAAAAAAATTTATCTTTTAAAGGTCTTAAAGAGTTCCCCGGAGACACTAGTTAACATTTCTCTTATTCAATTTATTCTTAAAAACATATCATAACGATTTTGGTAATAGCAACAACGTTAGTTTTAATGGACTTCTTTAAATTAATATATAGAGTTAAATTTTTTTTGGGTACAAATATATAGAGTTTAATAAATTTCATACATATACATCTAATTATATATTTTTTATACAAACATCTAATTATTTATTAATGTGTTTGTTAAAGTACAACAATGAATTTTTTTAATATACATAAAGTGCAAGCGTACGTTTAAAAAATAATCATTAATTAAAAATATAAGTTGAAAACTTTTTTTTTTTAATTTAGTTACTTTAATAATCATTAATTAAATTTACTACTTAACATAGAAACATTGCATGCTTTCACAAATGATGTTCTGAAAGCAAATACTCCTACTACTAATAAAAATGAAAATTCTATGGTGAAGTCATGAGAATGATTTTCAAGTGAAGTTAACACTATAGCATCAAAAATGTTGTGAGTAACACCCCACTGTTTGTACAGTGGCATCAAAAGTTCAGTCTCAATAGTATCATCAATTCATCAGATTAACAAAAATACATTTAATCTAATTTTATCCTACCTATACCCCACAAAGTGTAACACTTAAGACTATCACATGGTATCAACAATTCTGTTTGCATGTTAAAGATGCCAACGATACAATAGTACCTGTAAGTCCAAGATGTTGCAAGCATTACTAGATGAATTACTATTGATCAGTAATCAGTAATCAACAATTTAAAAATGAATCAAACATTAAGATTAAAATTAACTTTTTCAAAAAAGTCAATTTCATGACTGCACCATAGAAGCTCCCTTATTTGTAAGGGTTGGGGTTGGAACCCCATATTCTCAACTTCTCCGCACTTTAAAAAGTGTGTGATCGGTGGCTAGTTGACCAAAAAATATTAATTCTTTTTTAGGAGAGGAACCTAACCTGTGTGTCTCAACCACTATGCTCGAGTGGGAAACGTGTGTAGGGAGTAGGATATGCATAAGTAATGAATGAATATTAATTTTTTTCAGGGGAAGTATACGATATCAGTTAAAAGAAAATTTTAACTATCAATTTAATTTTTACCATTTGTGGATTTATGTCCTTTGAGTGCATGTGATGTAGGGGCAGCGACCATAAATTACTTCACTACCACATGTGATGGATTCTCTTTTCTGTTGTAAAGGGTGATTTGGAGTGGGAATTAATTAGTTTTTGTTGGTTGGTGCCTAACTATTTTAGTGTCATTTCTCAAATGTCTTTATAACAATGTTGAAGCTTTTATGATCTTTAAAGTTTGTTGATTTATGCCTATCTATTTTGGTGAACCAAACCAGAGGGATGCATAAAAATGGAATGTGGGGTTTTGGGGAGGGTTATGGATAATGGCTTCTCAGCAATAATTCTACTGCATCAAGAAGCATGGGTGGGGTTACTTTACTTTAGGGATTTCTTAACATACTATTAAACATAGAGAGTTGTTTGTCACTATAATTTAAGGAAGCATTTCTTGGGTGCATTGCATCTGAGTTATGAATAATAGCATATTGGAAATTGTTAGAGGATTCATTAGAAAATCATAACAATAGATTGCTGAATGGATGCTTATGCAATAATCCTTCACACTTTGTGCAAAACAACATGTAATACTATTCTTGATGGAAGTCATACATAAAGAAGAGAAAAATATAGAAAAATAATCTTGTTGAAAAAACCTGTATGGTATAAGGATCTAGGATTAAAGCTTTGTATTATTCGTTTTTTCCTCAACCTTTGTGCCTTTTTCTTACTGTAATCTGCATTTACACTTCTTGGATACGATTTAAACAAGTGACAGTGGCTTGGGTAACAATTTAAATATCAATGGTGAGAAATCGGTGGAATTTGGCAATAAAATACTTTCATTTAGCTAGCTTATATACGTGACTGATGTCAATTTATAAAATTCTAGAGCTAATAAGATGATGAAATTCAAATGCAGATTGTCCATAGAGATTATTGGTTTGCTTCTTCCTAGAATGTTAATTTGTGCATTTCCTTTTGTTTCCATTGGTTCCAATTGAATCACTTGCAAGTTTGACATATTTCCTCTCCCAAATCTATGTAGGTCTTAAATTGAGAGCTTTATCACTAATAATTGGGTAAGTGCACGTTTTAGTTACTCATATTTTATAATGCTTCAATTCATCATTCGCGCCTAGTGTAGGACAAGTATTTTATCTGCTGTTTAATGTGATTTTAAAACTTGATTTTTATTTTAAAGTATTAGGCATATAAATATAGTATGGTATATATGCATATTGATCATTTTTAGATCAATTAAAGTAGGACTTATTCAGTCAATATAAGTAGGACTCTTCAAATTCGGTAATGTAAGCAAGAAGTGAAAGAAATTGGCACTAGATTGTTGTGTAAACGTGTGAAAGTAATCAAATTGTACACTAATTGACCTATAATTATGGTATTGTTCATCTATAAGGTACTTTGTTGTGATTCTAACGTACATTGAAAATTCATTCATGGTTGAACCAAACTTCAACTTTAGTGATAAAGACTTCTCATCGTATTCTGCTATGCTTTATAAAGGAAACAAAGGGCAGTTACTTGCAGGCTTATGATGTCAAGCAAGTGCACCGAAACCCAACAATAATAGAGATGTACAGGCCATGATGTCAAGTGCTACATCATTTTGGTGGATTTTGATCCTTTAAAAAAAAAAACGCTAACAACCATCATTTTGGGCATGTATTGGAAAAAGGCTATTATTTTTTCTACCTTATCTAATTTTCGCGTGCCCTGTTTTGTTTATAATCTAAAATGAGGCAGCAAAGTCGTGTAAGAAGTTTCTTCTTTGGGAGCCTTGATCCTTGATTTTTTTTCTTCTTCTGATTTTCTATTAAAGTTTTGAAGCAGTCTGATCAAGTAGTCCGAAAATCGGATTTTCGACTCGGACACAGCGGGAACAACTAACAATAACTTAAAACACAAGGGTGAGAATTAGGATGATTAGTATGGTCCTTAAATTGGCTATCCATGTTACAAACATGCTCAATATTTGTGCTAATACGGTTTGGATTATATAATCCGAATTATTTTCCCCTAAATTGTTGGCGCAAGAGGGGTATTTCGAGGGTGTTTGAATTTTATAATCTGAAAAAAGCAAGGAACGCGCCCAATTTTTGGGGTGTTCGGATTATAAAATCTGAAATGATATAAATAAAAAATAAAAAAACTCATTTTTCCACCCCCAAAATAGCGGAAAAACTCATTTCGGATTATAGAATCTGAAAATCCCATGAACATTTTCGTAAAAAAAATTGAGTGCGGCAGAAGATGGTGATAGGGTTGAAAAAGTATTAGTCTTTGAAAAATAGCCATTATGGTGTGTAGGTCTATTAGTGCACCTTCCCTCAAAAAAAGGTCTATTAGTACACCCATGTTTATAAATAAACAATTGTCAATTACAAAGACTAAACTCTTTAAAAAAAAATAAGCATATACTAAAATTGTAGTGTATAGGGACTGATTTAGAGCTCATCTGTTATAGCTTTTTTAAGAAAAAAAATCATATTAAAAAAAGGGAAATGTTAACTTGTGCCCTCAAGGCACAAGTTAATGAAACAAATATAGAAATAGCTCATTGGAATGTGTGCATTACATTTAATTTTTAGTTTTTTAATGAGTTGAATGCACAAAATTTTATAAAATATTTCTTCTTTTAGGTTCTTAACATGTGCCCTAAGGGCACAAGTTAACACTACCCTTAAAAAAATGATCACTTTTAAGAGTATTGCATACGTTTGCTATATAATTCGAAAATCACGATTTCGATGTTGTGTTAATCAAATTTGCAAAATTTATGTGTAGACCATATACAACTCTTGAGATTTGTTCTAAATAAAAGTAAAACCACCCTTGAATCATGAAGGTCGACTAAGATAAGAAGATTTTCGCATTTTGTATATCACTTTGTAATTTATTTTCCCTATTTTGTGCGGCTATTAAAAATAGTATTTGCACACCATAATTAGCATCTCCAAAAACATTAAAGAAAACAGATCAAAAGAAAGTTATTCCATTTGACATTTTTTTTAATAATCATAAACATTAAAATGGACTAAACCCCAAACACAATGTTAAGGGAAGTGAATAACCATTGCAGCAACAATAATGTTCATTCAAGTCCATTGCCGGAACATGTGGTCTATATCTCTCTCTTCATCTCACTGCTATAAGTATAATACTTAATAATGAGAGTTTTCTCACAGCTGCAATAGCTGATTACTAAAGTGATTTTTGGCATGCTATCAAATTAAGGGTTCACGGGTTGCTTTAGCTTTTCTTACCCTACCTATTGTGCATTTTGTGTCAAATTAATGGAGCTTATTAGTCTTTGAGCCTATTGTGAATTTTCACTTTCATGGTATGTTGTTAAGTTTCATCATGTACATGTGTCAAAAAAATAGTTTCATGGTATGCTCTTAATAACAAAAATAATTCTGTCTCCAAAGTGACTGAAATATATTTGTCTCCATGGTGACCAAAGTATTGCGATTCCGTGATGACAAATTTGAAAACCTAATCTTGAAACCAATTTGTAAATGAGTTTGTGGCCGATTCAGAAACCGATTTGTAAAAAGCTGTTTTCAAATGTCGCTAATTGGATGTTGATGCTCATTAGTACCTCATAAGTAAAGCACACATGATCAACCTTCAATTAACTTGAAGAACTTGATAAAGGCTATAAAAATGAGGACTTAATTTTTCGTTGGGTTTCTAAGCTAACTTTTCAACTTGTAAATGCAAATTATTACCATATTCAACTTGTAAATGCAAATTATTACCATATTTTGCTCTTATACTTTGAGCAAATTACCTCTTAAAGGAGGATATTATATAGAGCTTCAAATGGTGTCATTTTGATTACTAGGCAACCCAAAAATGTTCATATACACAACATTTTAATAGTTTCTATGTGCATATAGTTCATACTTCATATCAGCAACTGACAATTCATGATTGAGGACCTATGGCAAGGTTGAAATTTCATTTCCTTTGCAGTTTTTGTGATCTGGAAACAAAGTAAATGGAAATTCGTCAAAAACTAGCACTTAGCAAGGTACATTAATTAACAATTATCCATATCACAAAAGAAGTAGTCTTCTTACCATTATTAAAAAAAACAATCCCAACGCTATAAGCTATGGAGGTGTTTTGATGTCACACATGACGAGTATGCTTGCTTCTATTGTTGCGGCGGTTATAAATCTCAAAGTCCCAGACACCATATGGCATGAAAGAAGCAACTATCAGAATCTGAGATGCAGAGATTGGAACATTGCTTCTATCATGCCATATAGTGTCCGAACTCTTAAGATTAATAATCGAAAAATAGACGATAATGAAATAGAAAGTAATTTGAAGAAGTTGAAGCAACTCTAAATCAATGATCCAATCATGATAATTCGCAATGAAATGTTGGTGTTACCTCCAACATCTACCAAAGTTTGTACTCCACAAAACCCGTCCTAAGATTCCAGGACTTCTCTCAAACAAGGAGTGGTCTTCAAAGACATTTCCAAAGTATGTATATAAATAAAAATAAAAACAACCGATAATAACTAACCTACTCATCATGAAAACATGACCGGCCACCGAGTAAAGCCTTCGGTCGGGTGCTTTCATCTGTCAGCTCCGACAGCACAGGATTACATATTATAAGTTTGCCATGTGCCGGAAGTGCTTGATGATAGTTCTTCATATGCTTATGCATATACACAATCCCAAACACAGCCACCGCAAGTGAAACATTATTAATTTGTTAAAAAAATAGATATTGTAGAGTTTTTTTTTTTTTTTTGAAGGAGATATTGTAGAGTTAATGCTTATATATAACGTTTTTAAATTACATAATGATAGACATGCACCTTTAAGAGCATGTATGGGGGCGCAAGAAACAAAAATCATGACATCGTTGATTAGTTTTGGTTGTGGGTATAATATTACCTCACTTGTTACATCACCGTAACTCACTTTCGTTGCTTGAATATGTAGACCCAAGGTTGTATCGTTCATCCAATAATAATTCACTAATATGTACCTCAAATATTACCACCCTCACCCATATCATCCTTCTAATACGGCCTCTGACTCATGTTCTTAAAAAAAAAATATTAAGTATGCTGATTTAAATGCTAGATTTAATATCATTTATAAAAATACTCTTATTAATCGTAGTTAAGTGGAATAAAATTCAATAAATAAAGGTAATATAAGTGCAGGAAAATCATAAATATTGAATTTGTATTTTTTTTTTACAAATCAATTAATTTACTTCAAAAATACATTATTTTACTCTTTCTTCTTTTACATTTTATCACTTATGTGTGCCTCCAAATCATTTTGGTTTGGAGTTGTGATCAAGTACGATTACTCCTTAGAAATATAATTAGTTAAACATGCGTTAAAGAAATAAATACATCTTTTTTCTACATAAACTAAAAAAACAATAAAAATGAATAAAGACTAAACTTTTTCTTAATAAAATAAATAAATAAAGACTAAACTTTTTTTACTAAAAAAATAAATACTAAACTTAGAATGACTTGTAGGAATTAAAAACATACTAAAGGATGAAGGTAGTGAGGTAAGGGTGTTGTCGTTTGTGGTTTGAACTTGTTGATAATATTGTGGGGAAGCCGATGATGTAGGTTGTATTTGTTATGGGGCAATAGTAATGCTATCATTATGAATTTGAGATATTGGCAGAGTGGGTTGTTGGTTCAGTTGAGAACTTGAGATATTGGTGGGGTTGGGATTTGATTGTGTGAAGGTGGATTTGTATTTGTTAGTTGAGGTGATATTGGAGTATGTATACTTGGGGTTGGTTTGGTGAATAGTTGTTAAAGGTGAGGGATTTGAGAGATATGGATTATTTGAATTGTAATGGAAATTAGTTGGAGATTTGAATTGTAATGGAAATTAGTTGGAGAATTCTCAAAGTGGGGATCCAAAAACGGAAAGTATTTTCAATAAATTCAATATGTCTTGTCTTGAGCGGTAAAATTTATTGGTTTTAAGATTGTAATAAATATAGGCACTTTGGACGAGACTATAACCAAGAAAAACATAAGGCTCAGAACATGGTTGAAGTTTGTGTGTGGTATACGACATTAGCCAAGGAAAACAAAGACAGCCGAAGGATTTGAGCTTGTTGTAATTGGGTTGATTGTTAAAAAGTGTGAATAACGACGAGTTCATTTTTAAGGTAGGAATAGGGAGAAGATTGGTTAGATATGCAGCTTTTTGGGCAGCATAGGACCAAAACGATGGAGGAAGGGATGCTTGATGAAGTACGCATCTTGTTGTTTCAAGTAAATGACGATGTTTCCTTTCACAAAGACCATTATGTTGCGGTGTGTGTGTTGGCAGGCACGGATCCAAGCATATGAAATTGGGGGCAAGTGCTTCCACTTACTTAATAGTATTTTTGTAAAATATCCAATAATATTATTTTTATTTTATTTTATCAAAAATTAAGTATTGACCCCACTTAAAAAATATTGTAGATTTTATTTGTGAAAAATCACGTAAGTATGAGAGATAAGTTGCTCAATGATTATTCGGTCACATACATAAAAAAAAGTATTTGATAGTGTTAAAAATAAAAAAGTATAATAATTTTAAAATATAAATAAACAACTTATAATTCAAAGACATGCATTATATAGGTGTCTTACGTTTTTTAGATGAAATAACCGTAACTTTTTTAGTTTAAATTTTCGCTTTGTAATAATTATGTTATTATTTTATCACTCATAAATTGATGTGTTTTCTTATAACAAAAATTATAGTGTAAAATCTTTCTTATCCCCACCGATTAAAATTTCTGAATACGTCGCGATTAAAATTCCATGATTTTGAAAAAACTTAGAAATCCAAAATATTCTCCACTAGACCAGGTGATATCCTCCTCCATAATCTACGTAAGTGCTCTCCAACACCCTCTACTATGGTCGTCCTAGCTTTCATCTCCAACCCACTTCTTTCAAATCATTTTCAAATTTTCTTTTAAAATAAAAACATTTTCAAATTTACAAAATGGTTTTTTTTACAACTTAATTTGATTTCAAAATAATATTACCCAAAATAATTGTTTTGAAAAATAGCGTTTTCAAAAATATTTTATGGAAAAAATTTCTTTAGAAACAAAAAGAAATACAAATAGTTTATCTTAATTTTGGATTAGGGATGAAATAGTTTGATTTATTTTAATTTGAGAGAAAATTAATGTAACTAAATAGTCAATTTAATTTAGTTCACATTTTTTTTTTTTATAATAAGCAAGCAGACAAACAAAATTATGAAACTTCTGTAAACTAAATAATATACTGTAAAAATTTGATGAATTTTAAAAATCTTTTCCAACCCCTCTGATTTAGGTATAAATAAATATATAAACTAAAAAAAGACAATAAATCAGGTTTAAATAATACACAAATACAATAAACTATTTTAGATAGTATTACTAATATTTCATCAAACTAAAATTAAAATAATACAGTGTTGATTTGATTTTGGTCACGATTAATTGATTTTGAATGTTGTAATCTCGTACTGAATCAATAGATGTTTGATTTGTTGTAATTCAAAATCCAAACATAAGAAGAAACTAAAACAACCTGATTGATCTGGAATGAATATTCAGATCATCAAATTTAGTTCAGGTCCTATACTTTTAGAAAGGATTACTTTCACAAGAGACAACAATGTTAATAAAATTATTTCAGGAAAAAATAACAACAAACATGACAGTTGAAGTCAATAAATCCTACTGGATCTAATTTATAAGACGTATCCATTCAAGTTTTTTGCACCAATGACCTTTCTCAAACCAGCAAAGGCTTGTTTTTAAGCTAACGCACAATCTTCGACTGCCTCTGGCTTCAGGCATAACATCAGAGTCCACTAAAGACACAAGACAATGTAAGCAGCGCCCCACATAGCTCCGGGGTCTTTGGCTTGAGACTTGCTATAAGAATGTTTAGCAATTTCAGCTACTGTTTGGACTTGAGAGCTGCTATGCAGTCAGCATAATACCTACCTAGACCCAGAATCCGGACTAGCATCTCCATAGGAAACCAAACCCTTTTGCCCAGATGCAGAGCTCGATCTAGACCGGCTACGAGATACAGAGGTCCTTTTATTATAACGCTTTGGGGGTGTAGCGTCAGGGGATCTGGAACGAGAAGAGACATTGCTCCTTGAGTTTGACTTTGACCTCTTTCTGTTTGGAGATTGTTGACTGTCTCGTGCACCAAGTCGGGATTTTAATCTGTCACTTATGGGAGGTCGCCTGCCTTCTGGGCTAACACTGCGTATTGGACTCCGGCCACGACCATTGTCTCTATAACGGCCTCGTACTGGACTGCGGGAGATGCTCCTACTACGACTTCTTCTGCTTTGGTATCTAAACAAATAAACATATGAAATTAAGTTCATGAATGATATATGTTACATTTCCATTTTTTCATGCTAGACAATTCTTAGAAACAAACACAGCCGTGCATAATGCACAAGGTTTGGAAACAATACACACACAATATTTGAAATTTAGTAGCAGATGTAACAAATTATGCAATAAAGGGAGATACAAGGACAAAGGTGACAATGAACACACATAAAAATGAATGTGAAATATTTAACCTACCACAGCATGTCCATAGACTAATTAAAGTAAATGTCCAGTTATATATTATTAAGCAAGTGCTCTAGAAGGATAATGTAAATTGAGGGAGAAGGAACCTGGGACGGCTGCCCCTTGGTGGGCTTCGAAAACGTCGTGGTGGTGAGCGCTCAGAATAATTTCTGTAGCTTGTATTTCTTCAAATACAAATATTCCAATTACAAGTCAGAACAAGATCCAACAATTTTTCAAGGAATACAGTTTAACAAAACGGTATATACAAAGAGACATACCTATCAAAGTTCCTTCTAACATTTCTATCCCCATAACGATATGCACGAGGAGACCGCTCTGGAGATGGAGTACGATATCTGCGTGCAAAGGCAAAACGCTCAGTAAAGCCTCGACCTTTTTTAACGCGCTTTGGCATACCATTTGGCGAAGGGCTTTTTGAAATGCCCCGGCCATGTTTGGAGGCAGCAGGTTCAGATGCTTTATGGTCAGGACTAGCCAATAGAGCACGTCCTTGGTTCAGCTCCCCAGAATTCTTGGTAGGACTCCTAGCAGGACCTCTTCCAGGACTCGCATCTCTGTTAAATGAGATATAAGATAAGCTTGTGACGAGTTGACAACTTGACATTTAAATCAAAGCAAAATTCACATCATAAGATGAATCATATGCTAAAAAGCAAGAGCCGACACCTGTTGTGATTTGAATCATCTGAATAAGCTCGTTGATTAGCAGGTTTACTAAATTCAGCTTGAGTATCATGCCCATTATTCAGAAATTCACCATTTTCTGGAGACAATTCACCTTCTTCATGTGATTGCTTGTCTACTGTCGTTCTAACCTTGGGATCCACCTCTAGTTCTGGACTGGTTGGACTTTGTAAGGGAAGGCTAGAAGACTTATCTCCTATGTCTGTAGCATGAGAGGCTATTTACTTAGACAGCAATATCAACATAACAGTACTCATAAGATCCTTGAACTGCCCCAAATGTGAGGGAAATGGGGGAGGTGAGTGGGTGCAGCACATCTTGTCAGAAATAGATAAATACCTAGAATTTTTTCAGCTTTATCGTCAGCTTGTTTTTTATGACCAGATTTCTTATCACTGGCACTAGAACTGTCGCTTTCTGTATCACTTGAACCTTCAGAACTCCTAAAAATACAAAAGTAACTTAATTCAAAGCAGAGAACAAGCAAACTGTAACTGAGGGAGGTATACTATAGAAAGAAAGAAAAAATCCACGGTTCCTCATTAAAGTCCAGCTATAATCAGACCTTTTGGACTTGTGTCTTGATCTTCTACGACTGTGCTTGCTTCTCTGCTTCCGTCCAATACTTTTCTTCTTCCCGTGCCTGCGTTTACTTCTCTTCCTCTTCTTGTGCTTCTCATAGCTAGAAGAACTTGAATCAGAATACGATGAATCTGATTCAGAATCTGAGGAATAACTATCACTATCACTGTCACTATCAGATGATGAGTATTTCCTCCTTCTCTTCCTCCTGTCTTTGGAAGATGTTTTTCGTTTTCTACTTAATTTTTTGTCAGCATCAGAACTATCATCAGAAGTTAAGGATTTTGTTGACTTTTTCCTTTTCTCTGAAATGAGAAACAATTCATATATTAGAAACAATTACAATCAGTAGAACTTTCAAGTGACAATGTTCATAATATATTAATATTGAATCTATCCCTATCACAAGTACCTTTCTCCTTCTCAACTGCATGCTGGCTTTTTGCTTTAGAGACTTCACCACAATCAACAATTTTAATTGGCTGGGTAGGTTTCCCATCCGCCGTTCCCAACTGCTCCATTTTCTTCAGAATCTCTATTCCCTTGGTAACTTTTCCAAAAACAACATGTTTCCTGCAACATCGCGTGATGTAAAATATCAAATCTCTCAAAAAAATAGTCATGATAAAAAAGCTCAAAGCTTTTAGAGTAAATGAAAATGTAAAAACTAAAAACCAGCTAGCATGGACAATAACAGCAGCAACCAAAAACTGAAAAAATGCCAAGTTGGAAATTTCCGGGGGTGGGGTGTGTGTGGGGATGCTGTGGACATCAACAACAACAAGAAATGCAGATTGAACAGTCATAATAGTGTGCAATATGACAGAAGGACGTCAAGCTTTAAAAGAAACATACCCATCAAGATGAGACTGGCGCTTGAATATAATAAAAAACTGAGATCCATTGGTGTTAGGCCCACTATTAGCCATAGAAAGGACACCAGGTCCATCATGTTTTAGTTTGAAATTTTCATCTGCAAGGAAGAAGTGCTTGTAGATTTAGTCAAATCATTCATTATAAAAGTAACTAACCATGCATAAGAAAACTATCATCTTTTATTTCTCAAATGTCAAATAATTCATAAGAGATAAATTTACCTGCAAACTTTCCTCCATATATACTTTCTCCACCGGTGCCTGTCAACCAGACAAATGTTGTTCCTTACAAATCTTGGTAAAGAAGAAGACAAAAGGGAACCTACGTATTAAATTTGGTAAATAACAGATACAAATGTAAATGAAAACATACCATTGCCCCTTGAAAAATCACCACCCTGTCAGGACATAAGAACAAAAATTGGCATTGTTAAGTGCTGAAACAATAAAATTGTAAAATACAATAAGTTTGACAAGAATGCAGTAAAAGAAAATGGTGAATTCAAAAAGTTTTGTCGAAACTGTCACTTCTGCCCAACCCGGTTAACTTTAGGCATAAAGAGGAGAGAGTATGTGGAGAATACGGAGAGAAAATGGAAAGGAAATACGAGAGATGAAATAAAAGATGTGAGATAGAAAGAAAAATTGGTGAATTTTCCACCCAAAAGGTAGAGGATCCTTGTCCAGTGTGCAGCACAGTACTGACACAACCTCCAACATAACTAGCTTATGACAATCATGTATAGAATAACCATGAAAGGCAACTTACTTGAGCCATAAAACCTTTAATTATACGATGAAAAGATGTTCCTTTATAATGCAAGGGTTTCCCAGTTGCTTCGCCAATCCCCTTTTCACCTGCAAACAGAAAACAGCACAATTACAGAAAAAGCAAAGCCAGTAAATGAAAGAAACAGTTACTATGAAAGCAATGCCATCATTTTAAAAGTGACATTTCAAAGTCTTTAAGCAAAAATTTCAGAATTCTTTATAGAATATACTATATTTATTACTTTTAGGCTATAATTTATCCATGTCAACTGCATGTAAACATAAACTGCACTCTGTTACAGGTGAGTTACAAATAACTTATGGACACAAACTCTGCAACTCATATTCAACATGACAAAGATATCAGAAAGAACAAATTCAATGAAGAAATTATGCATAAAGAATATAACAAATTTTTTGGCTCTTTTGACCCATGTCTTCATAAGGCACATGGAGAGAAAGGGTCGTGTAGTGGCAGCTGAGGTGGCAAGTAAGGTAAAGAGAGTGAAAGAAAAATACACGTGAAAGGGGAGTATGTATATGAGGTGTGTGAGAAGGAAAGGAGAGTAGGTTAGTCTTTGGTTGTACTTTTCGGCTTTGAGCTGGGGCATAGAGAATTACAAATTCCTCAGAGGAGCATTGCTCTTGGGTTACAGGAGTATTCCTCTTGCAATACTTTTGCTCATCTTTCAGTTAATAATACCGTATTTCTTTCATTCGGACTTGGGTTCCTAACATGTTTTCTGCAGACAATTTTAAAACGCGTGATGCGTGTGAATTTAAAACCAGCACTGAGCCTAAGCTTCATTTAGCAGGGAAACTTGATCCAAAACAAGGCAGATAACTTCCAACCCCAAACTAACTAATGTTTTACCCTACTGCCGGACATGATGTGTTTGGTTAAAAAAAACGCTCTCTTAGCAACAAACCAAAATATTATATAAATAGGAATGCAAATGAAAGACTATTATATAAGTAATTTAAGGATACCTGTACAAAGAGCCCGAAAATTCTCGGCCGTCTTAGGAACTACGCTAGAAAAAAGCTGCGTCATTGCAAAAAAGTACAGTCAAACCAACCCATAAGACTGAAGCAAACTTCAAATATCCTTTCAAGCAAATAACTAAAAAAAGATCTACTATTTTAAATTACCTCAATAACAATTCTTTCAACAGGATCCCCATCAACTGATACATCAAAAAATACACAAGGATTCTTATCCAGACTCATTGCCTCGACAATAAGATGCTTCGGACACAAATTAGAAAAAGAAGAAAACAATCACGAATCAGCAGCAACTTTCCAAGAGTGTATGTATCACAAACAGCGTTTCAAGCCAATGCTAATCTATTATTAAAACAAAGAGCCATAGTTAATTCTTCAGCATCAACCACAACGAATTGTCATCATCTTCCACAAATTTTATGTTTGAAGCAAATTTGAATTAAACAAACACAAATATAAAATAAACTATATAGATTTTATGCTTATTTCTTCCCAATTACTAGAGTGCAAGATTTTTTTACCTGAGAACTACTCATCAATTAAAACCGTGACATTGTGATATCCAGAATTAGGGAAGATTAACAAGATCGTTTTTCGCAAATTCAATGCAACAAAAACCCTAAACCCTAAGTATCCATTTCATTCAATGTGTAATTAGACTCAGCTTCATCGCAAAATTCTAGATAAACCTAAAAAAAGAACTAAATCGAAGTATTCACCGGAAAGCGCATTTTGCATCACGATCGAAGAATTATTAACTGAAGCAGCGAAAGTGGAAACAGAAGATGATGAAACTCTAACGAATTTCGAGTGTAGCGAATTGCACGATGGTACTAGTTGAGCAGAGAGAGAGAGAGAGAGAGAGAGATGAACTCACCGTGAACGGTGGTAACAGTTCTGTTTCCCTGAACACTGACGAAAACGAAGTACCAGTTCGTATTCGGCTGGGGAGATAGGGGAAGCAAAGCACGAGCACGTTGTTGAACAAGATTTGGGTCATCCATGCCGGCCAAATAATCTGCTATATGGTTCTTATCTGCACCTCCAATTGTTTCTACTACACACCCCCTTCTCAAATCTCTCCATGCATAATGACTTATTTGCAAGATGGATGACGGGCCGAGCCACTAGGGGTGGGAAAACGGGTCTGACCCGCCGGGCCGGCCCGTTTGGCCTGCTATTTTTGGCGGCCTGAGTCGAAGTTATGAACTCGCTTTCTATAGTTGGCTCAGCTAGTCTCGTCTCGTTAAAATATGGGGCGGGGCGGCCCGGCCCGCTTAACTCGTGTTTCAATTTGTTATTTTGAGTCTTATTTTATGTTTTTGGATTTATTTTAGTTGTTAGATATATTTTGAGACTTATTTTATGGTTTTGGATTTATCTTGGTTGTTGAGTTTATTTATTTTGAGACTTATTTTATAATTTGGTTGTTGGAATTATTTTATGACTTGTTGCGCATTTGCCTTATTTTGCTATTAGTTATGATGTTGAATTCGACAATTTGATAATTATCTTGTTTTTGACAAATTTATTTGCTACCTATTCTTTAATATTTTTTTACGATAAAAGCAACATATTTTTTTTGTAACAATTAAGTTGTAAAAAAAAAATTAAAAAAAAAAGTTTTTGTTTCACGGGCCGGCCCGCCAACTCGTAATCCCGCCACTAAACGGGGCTGGGTTAGATTTTGGACTCGGTCACAAAATTTGACTCGGCTCTTCTCGTCTCGTTTTTAGCGGGCTTAGACGGGGCGGGCCTATATGGGGAGGGCCGGCTCGCTTTGCCATCCCTATATAATGTCGGTTAATTATTTTGTGGTGTATTTGGATGGAGGGTTTAAGAGGAGAAAAAAATGGGAGAACTTATTTTTCATTTTTCAATTAAGGCAGCTATGAAATATTTTTTTTAAAAGTTAACATATTAAAATAATAAACGATCATATGATACTTCAATCACACATGGTTTATTTTAGAAAACCATGTTATATACTTTGTAGTTTAAAAAAAGAAAAGTAAACCCTCTCCTCTCTTTCTCTCCTAAACCTTCCATCCCTCTCTTTCTCTCCTAAACCTTCCATCCAAACACACTTTTAAAATTGGGTAGAAAACTATTAAACCAAACTACATCGATGAATGATAATTTAGTTTGATTTTGTTTTTTTTGGCGGTGATAGATCTTTTTTTGTGGCGCGTTTAATTTTGTTTAATTGAATTAAAAATTTCTTAAATAATTAAATTATTTTATAAAATATAATTTATGAAATCTTTCCAAAAAAAAAAAACTTTTGCGTGAAATTTACATCAATATATAAATGGGATACACACTTTTGAGCTGAATTTTTTTCTTCTGTATTTACCTTTCATTAAAACTATTTTAACGTTTTTGTAATATGATTTAAATTATCAAAAAAGGATAATTAAATCTCGTTAAAACAATAACAATCCACAACAATAGAAATAGAAGAAACAATTTTTTTTTGTGGCCGAGATTTGAACTTCGCACTCGTATATTATGTATTGTCCATACAAACTGAGCTAAGTTTACGAGAGGACAAATCGGAGAAACAATATGCAAGGATAAAGAAAATAGGGTTAATTATGTTTTTGGTCGCTATAAAATTGGGACCTTTTAAGTTTAGTCCTTACTTAATTTTAATAGTTCTTTTAATACTTAAAAATAATTTATGCACCCAGTATTAGTCCATTATCAATTCAAATTTGTTTAATTTATGCTTAAACTCTTTAGTTTTTTGATCAATTTTTTGTAAACGTGTTAAGAACATTACTAAAAGTTCATCGCAAAAAATTGTCGCAAAATTTGATTCTTACGTCCAGATTTTGTTAATTTTATTTTTAACCTTTGTTGTTTTAAAAAATTCATATTTAATTCGTTTCATCTTAAAAAATTCTAAATTTTAGTAAATAAACCTTTCATAATGTTCTAAACTTGTCTCAAAAAAATCGATCAAAAAGTTAAAAGTTTAAGGATAATTAAACAAACTTTGTTGTAATAGGGACTAAAATTAGAAGTAATTTTTTTGTAGGGACTAAAATCAATAGTATATATATAAAGTAAGGTTTTTTATGTCACATGTCACTTCCATATTCATTCTCAATATTTTTATTATTTTTTATTTTTTATATTTTTAAAAACAAATATTTTATTGGGTTAATTAAGTAAATGGTTCCTGTAAATATTCAGAATTTTGTTTTTAGTCCCTATAAAATAAAATCACACTTTTTACTCCTTATAAAATTTTCCATCAGCATTTTCAATCCCTATAAAATTTTTCCATTAGCATTTTTAGTCCCTATAAAAAATTTCCATCAACATTTTTGGTCCCTAAAATGCTTAAGGAAAATGTCACAGGGACTAAAAAATATGATTTAATTTTATAGGGACAAAAAACAATACCGTGAATATTTATATGGACTAAAAACTTAATTAAGCCTATTTTATTTAACATAAATATCTCAACAACATTTTGATCTTATCCACTCAATATTTTCTTTAAATTTTTATTGAATTTCTAATATTTTATATAGCAGAAATATCTCAACAAAATACACATAATACTTTCAACAAAGTTTACATATACGATCTTATTTTATGATTAAAAGACTCCAATTTGTTTATTTGTTTTTAGGAAAAGAAGCTTCAATTAGTTATTACTAATCTTTTAGCACTATATCATTCAATTAGTTTTTATGTTTGAGGGAAAAAAAAGGTTCGATTAGTTTTTTTTTGATAAAAAAAGGTTTGATTAGTTATTATGTTATATTTTAGCAGCATATTCTATGCAAATGTTAACTATAAATAAATAAATTTTCGTTAATCACGTGTTTACATATTTTGAGCACAAGCAGAAACCCCAAGCCTTCTTTTTATCTAAATTGTTTCCTTCTTCAGGTTTGTCAAACACCAATTTTATTATTTCTCATACATATACTTTGATATATATATATATATATATATATATATATATATATATATATTTCAACCACTTTCTTTCATTTCAATCGATTTTTCTCACTCATACGCATGAGCCACGAAACAAACCCATGATCACATGTTTAAAGGGACCCAAAACTCTTACCACTTGGACTAATTCATATTATTGATTTTGTTACACTTTTTATTCTTACATTGGACATTCATCTCATCATTTATATTTATTTTTATGATATTATTATAATTGTGCATTTTCTTTCTTCAGGTTTGACAAACACCTACACTATAATTTCTTTTACTTATACTTAGATTTCTATATGATATATAAGAGGGAATAGGTCATTCTTGAACTTAAGTTTGAACTAACACCTACAAGTGAGTTTATGGATTGTTTTTTTCAATTTCGCATGAAAACAATACCGCTCTTCTCTCCATTTTGATTCATAATTGAGTTTTTTTTCTTTTTTTGTGGTGGCCGGGGTAATTTGAACCCCAGACCTTGCATATATTAATGCATTGTCCTTACCAACGGAGCTACGCTCACGAGGACATTCATGATTGAGTTTGTGACATCCATTCCTATTTTGTTTTATATTTATTATTATTATTATTATTATTATTATTATTATTATTATTATTATTATTATTTCACCAGTTCAGTAGTTTAGCAATAGGTATTTATTTATGTTGACATGTTCTGTTGTTTTGTTTTATTTATTTATTGATTGATTTATGTCACTACATTGACTGATAGGCATTGTATACATTTTGTTAGGATTTGTGAATTCATTCGTAGTTGATATTGGTGCGTGCCATTATAGCGGACACCTTGAGCCCAGTAGTCTATAGGAGCAGAATCATTTCTAAATAACAAACCAATCACAGTCATCTAAATAACAAACCAATCATAGTCGTTTGTATTTCTAAATATGTATATATCAACCACTTTCGAATCCTACTTTTTAATATAACATGTTTTCATCTTTTTGTTATTTTTATTTTTTGATTTTTGAAGACAACTTTTCAAACAACATCTTAAAAATTTCTAATCACATTTTCTGATCACCTATTCACATACTTTGAGAACAACCAGACTTACTATAAATACAGACTATTTTTGAAGAATATGACCACTGTGAAGTTAGTTAATGATTCAATTGTTTTTTCTATGCATTCAAATTCACATCGTATAATGAAATTTTTAAAGTTGTTTAGATTTATACTTGATTTATATTTTTAAAGAGTTAATTCATATATCTATTGTATATTTATTTGTTATAGTTTTTTTTGCTTACATTGAATATTAACCTAACCTTTCATATTATTTTAAGATATTATTGGAATATTAACAACAAAGAGAGAACTCACAAAATACAAAGGAAGTCTTCAATCAACTAATTATATGCCTAACCCGGGCAACGCCGGGTTACTAAACTAGTACCTATTAAAATTAAGTAAGGAGTAAACTTAGAAGTTCTAAATTTTATAAGGATCAAAAACATATTTAACCCAAGAAAATATTAAACACTAAAAATAAATATACTTGAAAAATGTTTTTGTAAACATATACGCGGTTTTTGTAAAGCAAATAAATAAGGCTTAATTGCACGTTTGGCCCACTATCTTTCCAAAAGTTGCGATTTTGGCCCCCTAACTAATTAAAATACAAAACAGTCCCCTATGTATTGGATCTTGGGCAGTTTTGACCCCCAAGGCCACTTTGGACTTAAGTGAGGTGCCACGTGTCGACCATTGTGGGTGCCACATCAGCGAAGACTAAGTCAAAAGTGGCCTTGGAAGCCAAAACTCTCAAAGATCCAATACATAGGGGGCTGTTTTGTATTTTAATTAGTTAGGAGGCTAAAATCACAATTTTTGAAAAGATAGGGGCCAAAAGTTCAATTAAGCCAATAAATAAAGAGGGAATACGTGTTTTTTGTTCGTGTTATCCTCTCTGACACTGTTTTTCTCTCTACTCTTGAAATACGCTACGGCGGAGACCGTTGCGATAATCTAGAAACGCAAAACTGCTTATCGGAAGCAGCGGCGGCTATCGCACCACCCTGCAATCGTGCAACGTCGTTATTACGGTCGAACATACAAATTGCTTTGATCAAACTCTGAATTTTCTCAACATTCATCTCTACTCTGCACTAATTCATTTTCCGCGTTCCTCTATCAATTATCCCAAACCTTTCAAACCCTACCAATGGCGAATGATGCAACCGAAGATTCGTCAAAATTCGAAGACGAATACTCACCTTCATCAACCGTCATCAAATTCGACCGTCCAATTCCCTTACTCCGAGGACCGTTACCGGCGAGTCCTTCCGATGATCCATCCGCGGGTCCATACGTTCTAGCTTTCAAAGACTCACAAGCTTGGGCTTCTTCGTTCATAGCCTGCGAGCGGAAGATTGTTCAGCAATGTGAACAAGGGGCGAGGATTGGTTGCGCAATTAACGCTTCTAGCAAGTGTAAGCCTCCTTGGTGGAAGGTTTTGTCGGGTGTTAAACTTGAAGATTTGAAGGAACGAGAGGCTTGTGAAGTGCGCGAGATGGAGGAGTGTTTTGCTGTGGTGAAGGAGAAGTGTGTTGGTTTTGCGAAAGAGAAGTGTTTGGTGCCGTTTAGGAATGCGAGGATTAAGGTTGGGAAAGGGGTTTTGAATTTGAAGGAAGCTGTGAAGTTGATTAGCTGGGTTTCAATGCCGATGAATGGAATGAGTTCTAAGTGTTTGATTGGTGGTGAATTCCGTATGACTAATCGAAGGGCTAGTGAATTGCTTGGTTCGGATGATTGTGTGCGAAGAATTTTGGATGAGAGGCAACGAGGGACCGAAAATTGAAAAAATGTTGAAACGAGGAAGCACATCCTGCATGATTTTGTTATATGATACTCAAGGTAGGATTTCTATGTTCTAATGTTTGTTTAAAGTTATTGGTTTTGCCCTTTGTTATGTCGTGCCTTTAGGTGAATTAGAGATTATATGAACTTGTTGGTTTGCTATAAAGGAAATCAAGAAATCCCTATTGCACTTGTGCTCTGAGTATTGTAAGGAAACTTGAATGGCAATGTTTGAAATGCTAGCACCATGGGAAATTAGGAATGTAGGATTACTAGGAATCTATGATTTCTATACTTGGGTATTCTATGTTTCTATTGAACAGTTTATATTTTAAATTTGATACCAAAACTTGATTTGAAATCCCAAGAATTGATGTCTAATTTGGAACTTTGGTTTGAAAATACCAGTACAATACCAACTACCAAGAAACCAATGAACTAAACTAAAACTAAGATGAGTTCATAGACCCAAGTCCCAAACAATTCATAGACATCAAATCACAATTTAAAATTGATGGATAAACTCATAAATTACAAGATAGGTTCACAACATATCACTTAAAAAGAGTATAATAAGTTCCAAAGTCGCAGGATAAATTGACAAATAAGATGTTTTAAAATTACTAAAGGTTTGAGGATGGTGAGGCCAAGCTCTCCCTGTTGAGTTGGGTTTTGATAAAGCTAGGCTTCAGCTCGTTAGAGTTGCATTCACTCACCTCATTGCCCTATTGGGTTAATTGCAACCTTACAAGTTACAACCATAGGTTTGTTTCCATTTTCTGCTTCATGGCTTTGTTTATGTTAGAAGCTATGGGATTTTGACTCGATAGAACATTGTTTGCCTCTTTAACAAATGGGCTCAGGTTGGGATGTTAGATGCATCAATGGAGTCGAGTGCTACAATTGTTAGGTTAATGTATATCGCATTATGGATCCTTATCATAGAGTAGGCCCAACCAATTCACAAACATCACATCATAATTTAAAATTGATGGATAAATTCAAAAATTACTAGATTCGCAGCAGAGTATTACAAGTTCAAAAGCCACAGGATAAAATTGACAAATAAGATGTTTTAAAATTACTAAAGGTTTGACGATGGTGAGGTCGAGTTCTCCCTGTTGAGTTGGGTTTAACTTGACAAACCTAGCTTCAGCTCATTAAAGTTGCATTCGTTCACCTCATTGGCCTATCGGGTTAATTGCAAACTTACAAGTTACAACAATAGGTCTCTTTACTTTGGCTTTGTTTATGCTAGAAGTTATGGATTTTGACTCAATAGATCATTGTTTACCTCTTTAACAAATGGGTTCACGTTGGGATGTTAAATGTGTCAATGGAGTCAAGTACTACAGTTGTTAGGTTAACGTATAGTGCATTATGGATCCTTATATTTCTTTTTTTTACTGACAAATGTTATTAATCAGTTGTTAGATTTTTTTTTCTCCTTCATCCGGGTTTGACCCTTAGGTCAAATGAGTTGAGCTACCCACCCAACCCCTGTTTCCTTATCATTCAGTTGGTGCATTTTAGACCTTCTAAGAATAAACAGAACCACTGTCATTTTAGGTATGTAATTGTATAGGGAAAATAAACATTATGTTGTAAACTCTTTCAATTGTCTTCAAACTCACAATTAGGGCTGGAAATGAGTCGAGTCGAGTCAAACCTGTCCGAGTTCGACTCGACTCGATAAGAATTGGTTCGGCTCGAAACTCAACTCGAGTTTGAAACGAACCTTTTTTTTAGCTCGAGTTCGGCTCGTTTAAAGTTCACGAACAACTCGGTTCGGCTCGTTCGGTTCAACTCGTCTGCTCGAATTGTATACTTCAAAAGCTCTTTTTTTTGTCAAAAATATATGTCTTCGAATTTTACAACAAACAAAAATATAACTTAAATAAAACTATGAAGGTAGAAAGGCAGTAGCACTTACTACTGTAGCGCAGACCATGTTTTACATTGTATTCATCATGCACCTCTCTTATATATATATACTCTCCCTCTCAAATATTTTCAAAACTTCCGATGTGGGACTATTTGTGTACAAATGTTTGTTTAAAAAGCCTTCAAAAGGTATTAACTTTTTTCCTCTATTATTACAATTATCGTTGATTTTTAATCAAATTAGTAATAATTCCTATGAGAAAAGTACATAATAATTATAAGAAACTTGTAATAAATTACATATTATATAAGAACATGTAAAATTATATTTTATATATATCGAGCTGGTTCATGAACCAAACGAGTCGAACCATACTCAACTCAAGTTCAACTCATTTATTTAACGAGCTTAATTTTCAACTCAAGTTCAACTCATTTGGTTCATGAACCAAGTTCAACGAATCAATTATCGAATCGAGTCTCGAACTATTTTCGAGTTAGTTCGGTTCATTGCCACCCTTACTCACAATTCTATGCGAGTCTACCCAAGTTAATGCTAGAACAATTAATAAGTGAGTTAACTTTTTGATGCTTAGGGTTTGTAACTCGAACAATTCTAAGTTAACTCAAGAGTTTGACCACCGTGATCACAACTAACCAACAATTGGTTTGTTGTTCTGTTACGCTGTGTAACTGGTTTAACAAATTTAAAGGTTGAGTGGTGGCGTTGGCTTGGGATCTTAGAGTGTGCTCCTCCTCAAGGTCTCAGGTTCGATTCTCCCCTGTGCCAATTTAGGTGGGCTAGTTTAGCTTCTTCAAAAAAAAAAAAAAATCTTAATTGGATGCTGCCGTTTATCAGCACTCCCGTAAAAAGCGACCTCCTCCTCAATGTGGAATAAGTTAGGGAATATTCCTTGAATGCTGGCTGTAGGTTCCCAACTATTCTCCCAATCATGGAAACACACCCATGTAGCTGGACAATTTTCTTTGAGAATACCAGCCATTTGTATTGGAGCGTTTAAATTATTTTTTACTTGTTAATATCTATCTAGTTAATAAAAGATTTCAGTCTGTGTTAGTTTGTGAGTGCAGTAAAGTGGCATTCAAATAAGCAAGTATGCATTTTCTAGATGATGATTCGAGAGCTCTTCAACTCTCCCAAGACTGAGTTACTTCACAGCTACCTCACCTCTTACAAACTAACAATCAAACAACTAACTATAGGCACATCTACCAATTCTTTCCTCCCACAAGACATTAGGTGAATAAAATGGATAAAACGACTGCAATTACAGAACACTTTGTCAATACTCATCGTCTCCACCAGATCTCGTCTTCGTTTTCAACAACCCTTCCTCTTGAATCTGTAATCCCCTCTTCCAGCAGCATCACCTTCAATTGTTTGTTCTTGCATACTTGTCCTGGGTCAAATATATCATTGTAATGAAAACACAAACAACCCTTTCTTGATATTCCTCTCCTCATCGGTCTTACACTCCGAGCTGCTCCTTCCACCATCTTCTGTGGCAATTCCCTGAGAGTTGCCAACATGGATAAAATTAACTTCTGGCGAGTAATCATGCTTAGCGTCCTGGTTCTCGGCCATCAATGTTCACTCCTCGTCATGACCAACCCCATAAAACTCTCTGCTACCCCCTCCTTTATATACAGAAGTGGATGATTGACCCACCCGTTTCCTCAAAATAATGCTCCTTTCATCAATTAGCATGGGTAAATCATCTGTTTCCGCCCTAACCACATCCCTTATATGAACTTGTTGCTCCTTTCATTCAAGGCTTTGGGTTTATGCACCCTTATTTCCACCCTAACCACATCCCTTATAACCTATTCACGAAATTCCATTTAGATTCTATTGTTGGGTAAATTTTAAGGACCCAGGTAATACCTTAAATTTCTCTCTATATTCACAAACAGAGCCTTCTTGTTTCATCCGCGACAGTAGTTCAAATATGTTTTCCACCAGCGTTGGCTGAAATTTTTTCACAAGTCAGGATATTCAGAGCACATTCCCACCACTGCATCCATGACAATGCCTTCTGTTCCACCAGCATAAATGGACTGCTTGTTTTTTACGAAAGGATCGATCAAGTCTATATTTTTCCTCAAAATGTTGCTCCTTATTTATCAGCATCACGACATGACTCTGCAGCCACATTCACCTTTCTTCCTCCATGAATTCCTCCAATAACTTCACTTTATACTGCTTGTTTATGCAGAAATGACCAATTCTATATTGTTCATCACACCTTAAGATGCTTTAAATGGCCTCCCCGCAAGTGGAAGGTGGGATTGGACCCCTCGGATTAGTCGGTCCTTGGGCCAGATACTGAGTTTTCAAAACAAACAAAAAAGATACAGTCCCCTCTTAATCCTGCCTTGCATTTCAGCCTCAGATAGCCTCCTGAATCCCTACTGTCCCGTCGACCAGCCCACTAATGTTTACAGAACCTGTTCTGCCACCAAATCTGTCTTAACTCAAGAGATTATCAAAATGATTCTGAGTCATTGCAGCCTTAAACCCCTCTCAAGATATGTAGGGTTTGCAACCTCTGAAACCGAGAGCTCTCCCTTTTAGTGCTCGTTTGGATTGGGTTATTTTTGAGCTTATGAAAAATAGCTCATGCAAATAAATCAGCTTTTATGTTAATTCATAAGTTCTCACTAACGAAAATTGTTTCTTCTTGAGCTGCTTTTTCGTAAACTACCTTGACAAACTTATGAATAATACATAAGAGCTTATTTATTTGCATAAACTGTTTTGCATAAGCTCAAAAATAAGTTAATCCAAACAGGCTCAGTGCTATCACTACCACCTGTATTTCTTCATATATAGTTCCTTTAATGCGAGAGTACCACTCTAACTTGTTGGCCCAAACATATACATAATCTCCTGAAAACATAGGAATGCCACTTCTTCATTCCCTGAGCACCTTCTTATGGACCCCAATCTCCTCTCCATTTTTATGCCAACTAGTATGAATCCTTCTTGCACGATACCCACAAATCTTGGATAGATGGATCTATGATACTACTTAAAAAATTATAATAACTGGATTGAAAAAAGCAACTGAATTGAAATTTGATTGAAGAACTCTAATTCACAAGTTCTATACTGGTGGGATAGTAGAATTGGGCTAGGGCAAAAGATATAATGAATACCCTTACCCTCTGGTATTTGAAAGACCAAGACTCTCCCACAACAATGATCACACTCAATGTCTTCCCTCTTTCCTCTCCCACCCTTTCAAGTCTCTCCCCTACAATCACAACTAGAACAGCAGTTGTTCTGTTACGCTTTATAACTATCTTAACTAATTCAGAGACTGGGATCGTCTGCTCTCTTTCTGTTTCTTCTCACATAAACCCTCTTAATTGGAGGCCTCTGCTTGTCATAGAACAATGTTAAAGCTTCATAATCTGAATGAATTATTTTATGATGCCTGTGGTTAGGTAGTAACTTATTCTTCTTTGGTTGGTGCAGAACGTTATCAGAATTGCCATCTCATAGAGCTTGGAGAATCAAAGTATCCAGGTTTTTCTTCCCTCTAAATTTTGATCTACGTTTTTTTTTAATAAGTTACAAGGAGGTATTTGTTTGTGTAGTTGCATCACGACTTGAAAAAATGCTCTATTATAGCCCCATCTATTTTGACGTTTCATAAGGTAATGCACACAGAGGTTAGATTCTAACCTCTGTATTCCGGAGTCTGACTGAATTGAATATCTTTAAATAAAATCCGCGTCCGCCATGTACTTCCTTTATGCAATGTTGTCTTATTGTTCTTCCGTTTGGCTAGTTTTAACCCTACTCTTTGGAAACCTGAATTTTATGAAATGCAACCATAATGTGTTCCACCCCCACCCCTCCACCCCACCACAAACAGACACAGACATAATGATTGGAGATATTTTGAAGGGAACTTAAATTATTTTATTTCCATATTATTTATTATTATGTATAGATCAATTTGCTAGGTTAACTCCCAAGTTTCAGACTGACTTGCTCTAGCTATTTGATTGCATTTGGAATGGAGCTTCATTGTTTGTCTATCAATTAATGTTAGTTAAGTATACATTCTGTCTTATTAGCCTTGCTAGTGTCTTTGGTCAAGAGTTCAACCATACGCTGAGATGTGAAATTTGTTGTATGTTGTAGATATTTATTGATTAACATGGTACTGTCTCTGATTTATCCTCCTGTTTGTATGCATCTAATGGCTAAGAACTTATGGTGCTTTTAATTGAGAGGTTAAACAGTTTAGCAGTAACTTTTAGCCACTTGGGAATAGCTCAAGTTATAAGAGACAAATGGTGAATGAGTTAGCATGCTTCCCTTTAAGAGCGGAATGATGGTGAAGATGTGTATATTCTGTTACCCAGTACTTTATGGGCCAGATCTAGTTTGCAAGTCTTGACACATTAAATAAAAAGAAGTAGGCCAAATCAAAATTTTATACTTTGGATCAATTACAAATATACACACTGCAAATCGATATGGCGAACATTTAGATGTCATTGAAGCCTATAGTGTTGACCATTCTCTTTAAAGTAGTTCCTTTTTTAATTACTTAGCTATTTCAAATAGGGACATTTCAAACATTTTTTGTATCTTTTTTTTTTTTTTTTTTGAAATGGCTAATGTTAAAATTGTCAGTAATAGTTAATATTCTGTTGAGAGGGGAGATAGAACCCTCAACTTCCTTATCACTCCACTTCTTAACTTTCCCACCCCAGCCATAAAACCAACTTTATATCCCCATTTTTTATATCATCTTTACGGAGCATTAGGTTTGTGATTTGAATCCACTTAAAGTTTGTTACTTCTTGAGGTTTACCTTTAGCCGAGGAATTGTTTTGATTTGACTCCCTGGTCATTGCTTGTAGTTTTTTCTCAATGTGAAACTGGGTTGTTAGAGTGAGAGACTAATTTTTGAATAATGGATGATAAATTTGCATTGATTTGAAAGATTCACCCACACAGTTTAAAGTAACTGGAATATACATTTAAATGATGTTTGGTTGTTTACCATAAAATGATTGACATAGTACAGCAAGACGATATGTCTTGCGAAATAAAATATGTAGTCCTTATCCGAGCATTATTGGCACGTAGCTATCATATTGAATATGATGTTTGTGGTGGTGATGATTGATTAGCAACCTAATCTAATTCCCAAAGTCTGTTTTTTGGCTATGTCCCTTTGTCCTGTACTTTTCACACATCGCAAAGGGCATATTGAAAGAAATAGACGAGTAGAATAGGTTTTCTTCTCTTACTCTGGCAGAACGGTATATTCTGCATATCAGTCCATTTTTTAACCATAGCAATCAAATCTTTTTCTCACCGGATGGAGTCAATTACATAAATCTATTGATATTATAAAATATTTTAATGAACTAGATTCGAAGATAGATTCATTTACTGTTAAATTTCTCTGTTGGTTTATCCAATAGTTTTACTTGATTCATTTATGCTTGGTTATTGGACTATACTTTTCCTCCTTATTGACGTTTAGAGGCTATTCTTTTGCACTTTCTCTAACAACCTATAATGACTTTTCCATTTTTTCCACAAAATAGGTATTGTAAATTTTCTCTCTTACAGTTATATTTTTAATCTGTCTTGCGTAATCATTTATCTATTATAACATTCTCATATGTCAGACCATGCTTATTTTCTTGTTTATTATTTACTTTTTTTTGGTGGTGAGTTTATTATTTACTTTCGTACAACAATATGAATCTTATAGTTGCGTGAAGAATAAAAATTATATTAACAAATTAGTGATATTTTATTATCAATTTTTTAAAAATTATACAGCTTATTATGGATATCTCCGTGTATGCTGATGCAATTTTTTGTATTAGTACGGGTGGTGGGGATACTAGGATTCCCATGAATTTATCTCATAATTATTATAAAACAAAGACTGGGTCATCTTGAAAAGGATATTTTCCTTTATTATTTCCTCGTGAGTCGACATGGTAAGGTGCTGCGAAACTGCACTGAGCTAAAGACAACCAGACATTTGTATTGTTTGTCACGTACAAAGTTTTATTTCAGCTTGACATTTCAAAACCAAAATGTCTTTTTCGTGAGATAACTTGTTAGTTGTTGTTTACTGGTTTCTTTTCTGCAAGTCAGAACATACTGCTAAATATGTGAAAAATCAATAGGGACGAAGTTACCAGGTAGTTTCGCTTAGTCAACAAAAACTACCCATCCTAGTCCTGCTACGTACATAGGGACCCCAAAGTACTCATTTCTTTCCATAATGACCTACTTTGTTCGATTTTGTGCACTAATTTAAAGATACATGATACTCCCTCCGTCTCGCAATGTGTAATTTTGATCTAACTTATTTGACCGTATTTTTCTATTAATATACAAGATTCGTCTCGATGAGTATTTTTAGAATATCAAATTTCCATAATTTTTTCTAATATATTATTCAAGATATTTAAGCTTAAAGTTATGCATTTACATGCGTAATGAGGTCAACTGTGTCAAGTATTATAGGACGGAGGAATTATATATATATATATATATATATATATATATGAGATTTGCTAGAACACACGATGTTTATGAATTTGTTTTGATAAATAATTAAAAATATCAATATTTTAATAATTTTTGTTAATAGATAATCAAAGATAATGAAGGTAAAAATTATGCATTACATAGGTAAAAAATCAACTCGTTTTTTTTTGTTACAAAAAGTTTAGGTGGGTTCGGCTCCGGTCACCACCAGGGTCAGGGCACGCCTCCAGGCTCAAAGGGCACTTATAGAGGTACTTACAGATCACCCACCAACACTGCCCTCACATCGGTAGAGGGAATCGAACACACAACCTTCTGCAAGGAAGTGGCCTGTTCCTTACCAACTGAGCCAACATGTGTTGGTAAAAAAAAATCAACTCGTTTAAGGACAAGGATGTAGAGTTTAAGGTGAAGTAAAAAAAAAATAAGCGTATATTATTTTTGCCCTTGAACTTGTAGCGAGTAGCCACAATAATACCTTAATGTAGCAAAATTATAAAATAATCTTTAATTGTGCTTCGTTAGTCAAAATAATATATTATGTCCTTGAATCTAAAAACTATTTTTGATTGCTTGTTGATTTTATATGTCTAAGGATTATTTTGACTAACATAGTTCAAAATAAAACACTATTTCAAAATTTTGTTACATTGAAAGACTATCGTGACTATTTGTTACATATTTAATGGAAAAAAAATGACGATTTGCTCAAAAGATAAAGAAAGATGACCATTAGATATGACGACTCTCTCCTTTTAAACTTAGTGCGATCTGGGTACACATTGTCCTAACCTTTTGAAAGTAGGTTAGAAAATAGTGTGAACAGGGGTTCCACATAAAGATAAATTTAGTAGAAATGAAATATTTCACGGCCGGAAAAGGCATTGTACTTCTCCAGTTAAATGTGTTAGTTTTAACTTTTAAGGGTCGTCCACTATGCAATATTTAAAATTATTAGAAATTTTAATGGTACTATTTAATAAAAAAAAATCATGGCTTTTCTTATATTTACCTTGTTGTGTTAAGATTGTAACTTAATTGATATCGGTTTAATATGAGATATATAATTATTTTTTGTTATTTTTAATTAAATTAGTATCAATTAAGTCAATATTTCAATCGTAAAAATAAAGAGGATCATTAACATCTACTACCACGAGATGACATCTGTAATCGTTTGAGTTTTAATTATTTTGAAGTACTAGTTCACGTTAGGCCATTTATAAATGTGGACAATATTAGAATTTCTCTTTTGTTTAAGAGTTTAATTTCTATAATGCAAAGACAATATTAGAATTTCTATAATTTCTATAATGCAAAGAAAATGCAAAACAGTCCCAGAATGTAGACTATGTTCGTCAATTTTATGGACTAAAGTGACTAACAGAGTCTACATTCAGGCACTAAATTGACAAACGGAGTCTGCATTCAGGGACTAAATTGACAAACAGAATCTACATTCAGGGACTATTTTGCAATTTATCTGCATTTAAGGACTAAAGTGACGACTCATTTCCTATTCAGGAACTAAAGTGATTAATCTCCCTTATTTTGCACATACATCTATCCAATGATTTGGCATCATTCAATATATCTGTAAAATAACTTTGCACCGAAGTGCATACAAATTAAATTATTTGTTTAAACTATAGATAGTTTAGTCATTGGTATGATCTTTATAAAATATAATTGTTGATCCACATTTTTTTATATAATAATTTAGGAAAATGCTAATATGTGTTCTTATGACACATGTTACCATGACCGAATAATTTCTTCCCACTTTTCATGTAACTTCTCTCGTGGAAATTCATTGCATCCACTTTTGTGCATACTAGACATGATATGTTTTCTATGATTACCTGCTACCTTTCCATAAATGGAATGACACACTTCCCCATCCATAATTATAAGATCTTTTTACAGAAATTAGGTTGTTTCTTAATATTAATACAAATTATTAAATACATCCATGACTTTTAAAAAAAATAGTCATTATTAATATTATCAATTTTTCTTAGAATATGAAAAATAAATATTAATTAGATAATTAATAATAGTCATAAACATTTTAGATAAACTTACTATCCCAACAACTTTATTTTAATATTAGTGATTTTTGTTAGAGATTCTATAATAAGGTACGAATTGAGTATTTAATACTCCCTCTATACCATACTATTTGTCGCATTTGATAATTTTACATTAAAAAAAGATGATAAACGAAAGAAAGAAAATAATAATTTTACTCAATTATCCTTATTACTTAGAAGATATTACGATGTATTTTTATTATCATAAATGTAAAATGGAGAGTGATGCACCTGATAATATTTTTTTTTTTGGTAGTGGCCGGGGTTTGAACCCCGGACCTTGCATATTTTATGCATTGTCCAACCAACTGAGCTAAGCTCACGAGGACGTACCTGATAATATTTTGATTAGATGTTATATTTTTTTTACAAGAATTAAAGGATATAATTAGAAAATGAGCAATTATACTTATATTGAAAACTAAAAGCGATATATTGCTTTTTATTTGAGACACTTATCCACTAGTGGCCAATTTAACTTGAAAATTCATGTTTTCAAAAAAAAAAAAAAACTCATACAAGCATCACAATGAGATGTCATCTCGACTTATGTCACTAATCCACCAGTGGCCAATTAACTTGGATTTGGAGAATACTTTTTTGCCTTCGAAAGTAAAATTTATCGTGAAAATTAAAGCATTGATTAAATATGAGTTAGGATCATCTTCATTTTTCAAAATAAATGTACTACGTGATTTGGAGTGAGATGAACAGAAAAAATTGATAATGAGTCTTACTATTAAGTGGATTCTACCATCATTAATTATTTTATACTTTTTTCAAACTTATTTGTGTTTGTATTTCTCTAAATGGAAGAAATAGAGAAGATCTTAACCCACTAAACACACGGTCGATGGTGTTTTCCATTGGAAAAAACATAAGAAAAGTTGTTAGCGTAGTTAATGTATTTATCATATGTGTGAATACCTGAGATACCCTTGGTACATATAGTGATATTAGTTAGAAGTTTATTTAGAAAAGAAATAGGTAAATGTATATAGTAATTTAAAGAGAGACTTGTATATTTATTGACAAATTTTAAATTAAATAAGTACTTATGTTTAAGAACGGAGGGATACATAGTGTTAAATGTTGCCACATATTTTGTCTCTCTCGTCTTTTTCCTTTGTATTTTTTACATTCTTTATGTGAAAATTATCAAAAGATAGAAAATTCAAAATTAGAATCTGAATTCCTCTTCAAAATTACTCTGATTTCATATGACACCAAAGCATGCCCAGCATGGCATAAATTAACTTGAAACCATTTTAACTATTGATCCCTTCCTCCAATATCTATGGAACACAATTACAATACAATTGCTCTTTAGGCACACATGGTTTGCTTTCAGGCATCCCGAACTGACGAAAATACCTTCAATGACAGTACGTTGATGAATTGTAGTTAGTTGTTGTCCCAAACCTATCAAATACAGGAACCTAGAACACATTTCTGTTTAATTACCCATTGGTATTAAGTATCGTTCATACCTTTGGTTCAACTTTTGTGTTATGAAATGAATATTAAAAAGTAACACGTGGAGTGAATCTGAGTTTATTCTTCTCTTCTCTTATTCGAGCATATATAATTTTTTTTCTGTTCTCCAAACAATCCTACTCGTGCTGCAGCAACAAGGGAGCAACTGGTCCAACTAGTTCGGTTTGGAAAGGACAATGGGTCTATAAAAGTATATGATTAAAGGATAATGGGTCTATAATAGTATATGATTCAACTTTTGTAATAATCATTTCATTATACAAAAATTGAACTAAAGGTATGAACGACACTCAAGCACAGTACAGTTAGGTAAATTAAACAGAAATGTGTTATGGATTCATAGTACACGACAGATTTGGAACGTTAGTTAACCACTGTTCATAACGAACGGTAGTTAACTGCTATTTGAAGTATTTTCATCAGTTTAAAGCGTCTAACGACAAACCATGGATATCTAAAGAGTAATTTCTTATTATTTTTCTTGTTCTCTGTCGACTGTCTATTTCCTGTCTCCATTCCGGCGAGTCATGTAAAATTGGAGATGAGAGTAAGAGTGTGGTAGATGGAAAGAAGCTTGGGAGGCCCAATCGATTAATATAATTGTTTTTTTTAATATCATAGATGTGAGTTAAATAAAGAGAATTAACCTTAAGACTCAAAATGATGGTTTCTGACAACGTAGGGATACCATCCTAAAAAACAAAATTACAACGACTAAAGTAATTTATCTTTTTTTTTTTTTTAAGGAAGTTATTTATCTTTTTATTGAAATTGATATACATAAATCATATTACTACTACTTAGATGTTATAATTTTAAAAAATGAATCAATATTAATTACTGAGAAAATGACATTCGTTTAAGGACATTTTTATTTTTCCAAACATCACTTATTGTAGGATTGGGGAATATTATTTTAGTTCATATGACAGTTTACCTCTTTTTTCTTTAAGAAAAACATGGCACGAGTAGTTGGTTGGGTTAAAATGCAAAAAGTTACTGCAACATGGCACGAGTAGTTGGGTTAAAATGCAAAAAGTTACTGCATTTGCTTGCATGTCACGGGTCTTTTGAATTAGTGTATATTTGATATATCAAATGTACACGAGGTTCTATAAATTTATTATAGTTTGTACTATATTAATCTTTTTAGTTTTAAATTGGTCATTTATGAGAGTAAAAATGAACAAATGTATTTTATTTTTTTTGGTATCAAATTGATCTTTTTTTATTCAACTTTGTTTAAAAGTGCTTACACGACCATTTAACATTGAGATGGAAGTTTCAAAAGTACATTTACATTTATGACATCAAACATGATACTTGCATACATTTTCTTTTTATTGTTTTTCAATTCTAACTTTTCAATTAAATATTTCATCAACAACATTATAAATCAATTAATCGGTCTATTTTATTTCAAATTAAAACTGAATACCTATGAACCGTAGTTTTTAGAGCGATGAATTTATACTACCAACTTATTAATAAATATCCATATAAACATTTTTTAACTAGGTTTGATGGAAAGAGAATAATGATCGATACATCTTATAACTTAACTTAAAGATCACGTGCACACTTTTACTAAAATAAATATCAATATAAAACTTAAAAATCCCAAAATGCATTTGCCCAACTTGATATTACAGCTAGTTTGTCAAAAGACGGTAACCACAAATTTTTTTTCTTATCTGTTTATCCTTTTACATTTATTCTGATTTCATATTAGTCTCATTTTGTCATTAGCAAGGTTAGGTCCAGCAGCAGTAATCGACACGAGTCAGGATATAATTAATACGTTTGGCTGGTGTGAAACATGCCGCAAATTTTGATGTTCCCTCTCTATTGAGTCGTGTAGAATGTACATGATGTTTTTTTTTTGACAAGAGAATGTGCATGATGTTGTAAGCAAAAGTCCACAAAATTCATTCATTCTAAAAGTTAACAGTGTTAGTAATAATATATATTATGGCACTTCCAAGTTGGAAAATATGAGGTGAATGCACTAAGGAGTAAATTTATTCTTGTTTGTGTTTGGGCACTTGGTGTGTACATGATGACACGTTCATGCTAAATTATCTAAAATTTTGAACCCAAATAATGAATGATATATAACTTCACATATTTATATGATGGATTGCATGTTTCTATTATATCAGAGGGTAAGGAATATCGTGTTTTAAAAGATAAATATTAACCAAAATAAATAAATATTATTTGAGAAAAAAAAATTATCCAATCTTGTCTGGAACTTTGTACTTGTCGCGTGTACGCGAGTTCTACGCGAAATCCTTGTCCGTCCAGGACGGCATGCCATTAATTAGACCTGGAGCTATTCAGAAACTTTTTTTTTTATATAAATTTTTTTTAGATGAGTTAAGTGACGGAGTTCATACCATCAACACAAATCTTAACGCTCAAAGAGTGTTAATACGGATGCTTAGATCATCTTCAATGGAACAGTCTTAAACATTTCGATCCGGTACCTATTAAGTATCTTCATTGAGAATAAACTTTTTAGGAGTCTTATAAAATCCGGAGTCTCACTTAAGACATCAATCTTAAACAGGACCTCACTCTTTTAATATTAAAAAATTGAAATGTAATAGTATAAAGTTATTGATAGTTGGTCTGAGAGTCCCATTTAAAAAATTTGTGTGAGATGCTGGATTGGAAGAATTTGATGTTTATTAGGTTTTACTATTAAAAAATATGAATGAAGGATGTGTACACGTGAAACTCATTTAAATATTCAAAAATGAGTGTCTCCATTATAGATGCTCTATGATAGATCATCCACCAAAAAGTTTCGACATTGGTAGCAACAAAAGTTGAATACACAACTTTGTAGATGAATCTACTCCTTACCGTATAAGTGAATAAAAAATTTGCTATTGAGAAACTTTTCATAATTGTGAAAATGAACTAAACTTAGTGGTATGATTGAACGTGCAGCCACGGCTCATTGCTGGGCTCTGCAAAGAACATATTTTATATTATGGAGAAAAAAAAATTGTAAAAGCATTTTGATTCTTGGATGAGAAAGAAAACTACAATATATTTAACTAAAGAATTTTCTAGATATTAAAAATTTTAAAAATATTTAATATTTGTTTTTTAACAATAAAAAATATTTAACAAATCAACACAACCAAATCATGCTAACAAAGGTTGAATTTAGTAAAAGAATTTGTCTGTTACAACATCGCAAATCACCATTTAAATTTAAATTTTATGCAAAGTGCTACATTTAGTGTCCGACTATGTCTTAAAATACATTAAGTCACCATTAAAAGTTTTTTAAATTTGTTCTTTTTTTAATAAAGATTTGTCTCTTCATTCCTCCTAGTTTGTGCTATGCACCGTGTATTGACTATTGAGATAGAGATAATGGTTAAGGACAACTCAGTTTTATGTCGACTTCATGAAAATGCATCCCACTAAGTATATTTTTCAGTACCAGATCGTGCATCAGTTTTTATTTTGAAATTTCCACTATACTTTACTTCCATTTAATGTGTATTAGTATCAAACTTGTTACTTTCTTCCTAGCAAAAAAACCATTTAAATTGCACCGCAAGAATGTTTATATGTTAAAAAAGTCCTTTTCCTAACTTTGACCAAAATTAGATAACAACAAAAACATAAAGAAATACAGTGTAGATTTCATAGTTTTGCTAGGAAGTTACATGGAAACTATTTCATGTATACTTTAACACGAAATATAAAAGTGTGTCTATATATATTTAAGCAACCAGTCCTTGTAACTACAGAATGAAGTTCTTTCCTAGTCCTTTCCTCAAACCAGATATTTCTTCTCATTCTCTAAAACTTTAGTAAAATTAATTCCACCATGTCTAATAATCATAATCTACAATATGATGGTACCTCCTTTATCATTGACATCACCAATACCCTCACCAAAGTCACTTCCAGATACACCAATGCAAAAAGAAGGTGGCGTTTTGCATACACAGCTATTTATTCTAGAAGGGTTATGCTTTCCCTTGCAAAAGAGGTTATATCTAGAAAAAACTCTAACCCTTACACAAAACTCTTTCACACAGAATCTTCAAGTTCCACCACCACTCTTGATATAATTGAACCACTAATTACACAACATAATGGAACCAATCATTACTTTTTGGTTTCTGATGTTGTTGATAAAACCAAACTTGCTGATATGGTTAAGGACAAAAACTTGAAGTCCTTAACTGAGTTTGGAGGAGTTGAAGGTGTTGGACATGTTCTTGGAACATTTCCAACAAAGGGAATCATTGGAAGTGCAGATGATATTTCGAGACGGCTCGAGTTGTTCGGTTCAAATACTTACAAAAAGCCACCACCAAAAGGTCTTTTACATTTTGTGCTTGAAGCTTTCAATGATACAACAATTATCATTCTTCTTGTTTGTGCTGGTCTTTCCCTTGGTTTTGGTATAAAAGAACATGGACCAGGGGAAGGTTGGTATGAAGGTGGAAGTATATTTCTAGCAGTTTTTCTTGTTGTGGTTGTAAGTGCACTAAGCAATTTTAGACAAGAAAGACAGTTTCACAAATTGTCTAAGATAAGCAACAATATCAAAGTTGAAGTTGTGAGAAATGGAAGGCCTCAACAGATATCAATTTTTGATGTTCTTGTGGGAGATGTTGTGTCTCTCAAGATTGGTGATCAAATTCCAGCTGATGGAGTATTTTTATCAGGTTATTCGTTGCAAGTGGACGAATCTAGCATGACAGGTGAGAGCGACCATGTAGAGATTGAGCCTTTAAGAGCTCCTTTTTTGTTGTCCGGCGCAAAAGTTGTCGATGGATATGCTCAGATGCTTGTAACATCTGTGGGAAAAAACACATCATGGGGACAAATGATGAGCTCGATATCGCGAGACACTAATGAAAGAACGCCGTTACAAGCACGCCTCGACAAGTTAACCTCTTCGATTGGAAAGGTTGGACTTGCAGTAGCGTTTCTTGTTCTTCTAGTGTTGTTAATTCGGTATTTCACCGGTAACTCACATGATGAGAAAGGGAATAAGGAATTTCGAGGAAGCAAAACCGATATAAACGATGTTATGAATTCTGTTGTGAGTATCGTTGCGGCTGCAGTCACTATTGTGGTCGTTGCCATCCCTGAGGGTTTGCCATTGGCTGTGACACTCACTCTTGCTTACTCCATGAAAAGAATGATGGCAGATCATGCTATGGTGAGGAAACTTTCAGCTTGTGAAACTATGGGATCAGCAACAGTTATCTGCACTGATAAAACAGGTACCTTGACATTGAATCAAATGAGAGTGACCAAGTTTTGTCTTGGTCTTGAAAATATTATTGAAAACTTTTCCAATGCAATGGCACCAAAAGTTCTTGAGTTGTTCCAACAAGGGATAGGACTCAATACAACTGGTAGTGTCTATAAGCCTCCATCAGGATCTGAACCTGAAATTTCAGGGAGCCCAACGGAGAAAGCTATACTCATGTGGGCAGTATTGGATTTAGGTATGGACATGGATGAAATGAAACAGAAGCATAAAGTCCTTCATGTTGAAACATTTAACTCAGAAAAGAAACGAAGCGGTGTTGCTATAAGGAAAGAGAACGACGACAACAGCGTTCACGTGCATTGGAAAGGAGCTGCAGAGATGATACTTGCAATGTGTACAAACTATATTGATAGTAATGGCGTGAGGAAGTCCCTTGACGAAGAAGAACGGAGTAAAATTGAGAGAACCATTCAAGGTATGGCTGCTAGTAGTTTAAGATGTATTGCTTTTGCTCACACGGAAATTTCAGATTCCGAAGATATTGATTATATGATCAAAAGGGAGAAAAAATCACATCAAATGCTTAGAGAAGATGGATTGACATTGCTTGGTATTGTTGGCCTCAAGGATCCATGCAGACCAAACACTAAGAAAGCTGTGGAAACTTGCAAAGCTGCAGGAGTTGAAATTAAGATGATCACCGGCGATAACATATTCACTGCTAAGGCAATAGCAATAGAATGTGGAATATTAGATTCTAATAATGATCATGCAAATGCTGGAGAAGTGGTTGAAGGTGTTGAATTCAGAAACTATACAGAGGAAGAGAGAATGGAAAAAGTCGATAAGATCCGAGTGATGGCAAGATCATCCCCTATGGACAAACTTTTGATGGTGCAATGCTTAAGAAAGAAAGGTCATGTAGTTGCGGTCACAGGCGACGGCACAAACGATGCACCTGCCTTAAAAGAAGCTGATATAGGACTTTCTATGGGAATCCAAGGAACCGAAGTCGCCAAAGAAAGTTCCGATATCGTCATCTTAGACGACAACTTCAATTCTGTTGCAACTGTTTTAAGGTGGGGAAGATGTGTTTACAACAACATCCAGAAATTTATTCAGTTTCAACTAACAGTGAATGTTGCAGCACTTGTGATAAACTTTATTGCAGCAGTTTCTTCTGGTGATGTTCCTTTAACAACAGTTCAACTTCTTTGGGTGAATCTCATTATGGATACACTAGGTGCTTTGGCACTAGCAACAGAAAGGCCTACAAAGGAGTTAATGAAGAAAAAGCCAATAGGTCGAACCGCGCCTCTTATTACAAACATTATGTGGAGAAACCTTCTAGCTCAAGCTTCATATCAGATTGCAGTTCTTCTGATTATGCAGTTTTATGGAAAATCAATCTTCAATGTAAGTAAGGAGGTAAAGGATACACTAATTTTTAATACTTTTGTTCTCTGCCAAGTTTTCAACGAATTCAACTCAAGAAGCATGGAGAAACTTTATGTATTTGAAGGGATTCTTAAAAACCACTTGTTTCTTGGAATTATTGGGATTACTATTGTTCTTCAAATCTTGATGGTGGAACTGCTAAGAAAGTTTGCTGATACAGAAAGATTAACATGGGAGCAATGGGGAATTTGTATTGGAATTGCAGTTGTTTCATGGCCACTTGCTTGCTTAGTAAAGCTCATACCTGTTTCAGATAAACCTTCATTCAGTTATACTAAGTGGGTTAAATTATTAGTCTACAAGATTAAGAATGCTTTTTAATTTCACCTCATGTTTCACTCAAGTATCTTGAAAACTAGAATGTGGTATTCAAGTATAGTTACATAGAGGATATTGATTTTCCATGTGTCTGAGTGTCTCATACCAAATATGTGGAATTTTCAGCAAATACCTTTAATTAGGCCTTGAACTATAGGTAGCATTTGTGGTTGATAAGTTCTTGGAATGTGAGAGTGTATAATAAATATAACTAGCTGTATCTATTCGTGTTAACTTCTCTTAAGTGTACCAAAAGTATATAAAGTATTAGGGTTGAAGCCTTCAAATTTGTATGAACAGAGTTGCATTCATTAGCTATTACAGGTATGATATCATTTTTGCTTATATTGACTCTTAGATATCAATAGCTAAAAGGGAAAAACAGAGTTCTTTGGACCTAATCCAAGCTCATCAAATTTCATGTGATTTCTGTATGTAATATTGTCTTCTGATGTTATTGCTATGCTAACATACTATGTGAGAATTGTAATCTTTGGTGTGTTGCTCTCTTATACAATTTTTCTTGGACATTTCTCTTTATCTATAGGAAGATTATTATCACATTAGACCTCAATACAAAGTTGATATGACTTGAAAATTAATCTTTCCTTTTCCTTTTGGAGAAAAACAATATTTCATTTTCACCGGTTGATATGAACGTGTTTTTTTATATTTTATTAATAATAAAAGTTTGGATGTGTTGATATTTAAATTCACTGGAGTTGATGCATGCCTCAAGATTTATAAATAACTATAAAGAGTCTTATAGATTATCCACCAATAAAATCTTCACATTGGCAGACGAGTTTGAACTCAAGCCCTTATAAGGTATGGCTTGCATCCTTATCGGTCGGATCAACTTTGATTAACATTGCAGCATTATAGCATTATACTGTAAATGTCAAACCAAAACTCACATAATCTTTTTTCCTTTTGTGATAGAATATAGAATTTACACATACACAAGACTAAAATGAAAAGACCGTTGAACTTAATTTTTTGAAAGAGACTCTTAATTAAAATCTACATTGCATCAAAAAATAAAAATTTATGTTGAAATTAACAATTGTAAAAAGTAACAATAGTTATACTACATATAATTTTATAAATGACATTTCCTCTTATATTCCGACAAATTTAAAATTTGAGTTTTTCAAAATTCTAAAAAACTTGGTTTTTGAGTCTATTGTTATATAAATGTGTTTAGTCACCAAATTTAAAACTTGAATATGTAGAAGTTCAAGTTCTAACTTATGCCCAATTTTTATTTATTTTTAGGAGCATATGCACAATTTTGTCATCTACTTACCTAAAACTTAAAAATATTTATGACTAAATAATAAAATTGAAATATTTATAAGGATTAATAACTTATTTAATGATTCTCTTGCACATCTAGATGTGCTATAATTATTAAGTTTTTTTTTTGGTACAAGAGAGGGAATTATTAAGTTTTTATATGTGCTGTTTTCGTCTAAAAAAATCACTTATGTATATATTTCGAATGGTTAAAAATTTAAAATACACTTCTTAGTAAATACGTAATAAAATAAAGAATCGTGTTATCTTACGTCCCAAGAGCACTAATTAAAAAATATAAAATGGAAACTTTTTCATTGAATAAAGACATTTTTTGTCAAGAAGTCCTAACTCAATTGAAAAATACCGAAATTGTAAGGTCGGACATCATGACCCAGGTTCAAACCCAGGATCTCATAGTTATGTAAATTTAATTTCAGTGGATTATCTAAGAAAAAAAACATTTTTATATTGTTTAAAGCTTGATTACGTACACAAATTTCAATATATTTTTTGTATATTTATTTTCCTCATCTTTTGTGAAACAAATTATAATTGTAAGCACACGTGGGACAGGTGGCAGTGGTCCAAGCAAGACATGTTTGATACTTTATCATGTCCAAGACGGATAAATCAAAGGCTTTGACTATTCCTAAGAGGATACATCAACCAAAGAGAAAGTGCCAACCACTGTGTATGACTTTGTGGGGACCATATACATAGCTTCAAAAAAGAGCAACACAAGTATTAACGTGGTAAACATTATCACTATTCACTAGTGTGACTTGGGAGAACCAAGTACCTTTTTTTTAAGGAAGAACCAAGTACCTTTTTAATTACATCTTGTTATGCAATTGATTCTCCACAATTTTTCATTTGATTTGTGAGAGACACAATTTTTGGAAATAGTCTGCAACTCTTTCATAATTCTTATCCGTATCAACTCATATTGTTTTCTCAAGGATTGAAACCTCATCTTCTTCACTTTGTCATTACCTCCAAAGCTTTTCACAAGATATCCCATTTAACTTCTTACGTTGTATCTTCTACAACCTTCTCAAAGATATTTAAGCTCGGTTTAGGAGTTTGAAGAGGAGGGAAATGAAGGGCTTGAAAAACCCGAAAAAAGAAGTGGAATTGCTTTTTAAAGCGAAATTGGTATCACGAAATGTTCCCGAACGGCATATCATAGATGAATTTTAATTATTATTTTCAGCAACAATCACCCATGTATGGTAAGTGGAACTTACTTTATAGCCATATGCCATTCGTGATTGATTCAGGACACATTTTGTCATTGAATATAGCATTACCCTAATACAAAATCTTTTTAATCTGGAGAATTAAAAATTTGTATTAAAGGAGGATTTTGGGGTGTTTGGGTAAATTTTCTAAATCCAATATATATTTTTATAATACACACAAAATAAAAAGAACATTAATCATAAGAATTCTTTTTTTTAGGAAAATCATAAGAATTCTTTTATCATTCACTAGAAAAACACTCTAAAAAAATTGAAAGATTTTTCTATTTTTCTCTCTAATCTCATCCATCCAAAACCCTCATCTCTCTTCCCCTCCAAACTCCTAAACAAAGCCTTACATCGACACACGAATGTGTCATGCGTCATGTGCGTTGGTCACCATTTCAGATACTTCTTAATGAAAGGTATAAATTTATACAATTTTTTGAATATATATATATATATATATATATATATATATATATATTTTAAAAAAATAAACGTTAAAATTTTAAAAAATAAAATAACTATATATCGGATCCTTTTCTCAAATTTATTGTAGTATTATTCTACTATTTAAAGAGAAAAAGTTAATTTGGTCCATTTTCAAAAGGTTCCCGCTTGAACACATGCTTCCATATCCACTCTTAACAACTTTTCCACTTGTTGCGAATTCGTTGTGAAAACACACCAATAACAACTTGATGTGTGGAGCAAGGGATAATTAAGCAACCAAAATCAAAGTGTATGGAAATAAACACAAATAAAAGTAGAAAACATCGAGAGAAAAGAAGAGAGAACACAAAAGAATTTGTTGACCCAGTTCGGTCCAAATTGGCCTAGTCTGGGGGAGAGAGCAGCCCTCCGTTCCACTATATGATGAGTAACGTTACAAAGAGGTATTGAGTTACAAAAATCAGTCTCCCGCCTAATTCTACCCAAATCCCAGCCTCTTCCCGTAACCAAGAGACTCAATCCTAATAGTGTTTCCCAAGGTGAATCAACCTTCAAACCCTAGTTTGTTGCTAACAGACAAACTCTATACAAACCCTTGTTTGATTTCTAAACCCTTGTTTCAGCCTCCTCTATCTCCCGGTTTACTCTGATACAAAGTCTATATTTATAGTAAAAGTATCTCCCATAAAATTGGAACAAATCTGGCCTAAAAATACGTTTCCGAAAAAAAACAGCACGCGACATCGGGCCCCGATTTTCACCCCTCGGGCGCCGATTTTTTCCGCAGCAAACTGCTCCCAAAAACAGCCAAAATCGGGCCCCGATTTTGCCACTTCGGGCCCGATTTGTACTTTCAACAAACATCAATTTTGGCCTCTAAACTCCAATTTTGAGTCACTTTCACAACAATCTCCACTTGACTCCAAATTAGTGATGATGCCCATTTAACATCAACCACCTTGCTGCTCTTTCCCTTGCTTCCCACTACACCAAGTAGCTCCACAAGTTTACACCCTAACCTCTTCAACCATAGGAATGCCTTCCGCCCCTTTGAAGATCCTTGTGTCCAAACTACTCAAGGAATTTTAGGTAGTTCCACAAGTACACACCTTAACCTCTTCAGCCATCGGAATGTCTTCCGCCTTCTCGAAGATCCTTGTATCCAAACTACCCTAGGAATTTCAGGTAGTTCTACAAGACTACACCATACCTCTTCAATACGAGACATTTCCCGCTTCCTTGAAGATCACCTTGTATCCAATCACCCTTGGACTTTTAGGGTAATTCCACAAGCCGTGCTATACATTCTTCAACCTCCGGAATGCCTTCTGTCTTCGTGAAGAAATCCCTTGCTCACCACTAGAGCATAGCACCCAAGGTCCTCCATAGTTGTACCACTCCCGGTGTGTTCAACTCCACCTAAAGCTGAGCTTCCAACCTCTCAACTAGCAAATGAGTACATCCCATTATGTCTTCCACCTTGAAACTTCACCTCAACAGGTAGATCGTGAGTATTCTTACCACCGCCTCTCCAGGCTGATCATGAGTATTCTTACCACCGCCTCTTCAAGCTGATGTTGAGTGTTTAACGTCTCTCTAGAGGACCACCGCTCCACTAGGCATTAATCTCAAGGTGAGAAACATCACCTTCATCCTCCAAGAAACACGCCATCAAAGCACCTGCATCCTCATAACCCTCAGAGACAATTTGTGCGGAATTACAATTAATCTCCGAACAATCCTTCTTGAAGTGACCCATCTTGTTACACTTAAAGCACTTAAACTTTGTCTTGTTACTACTCTTTCCCCGGTTACCTCTACCTCCACCATTCCCTCTTGAAACACTTAGGCCTTCCCCGTTTTCATCAACTCTCAAGTCCTTCGACTTAGTCAACTCCTTGGTTCTCAAAGCCGCTTGAACTTCTTCCAAGGTAACAGTGCCTTCTTTTCCATAGAGCATTGTATCTTTAAACGATCAAAAGATCTAGGTAGAGCACACAACAAAAGTATAACTTTATCTTCATCCTCAAGATTCACCTCAATATTCTCCAAGTCATCAAGGATTTTGTTGAACTCCGTAAGTTGCTCCATGATGGCCTTTGACTCCACCATCTTGAATGAGTAGAGTTGTTGCTTTTGGAATTGCCGATGATCCAAAGACTTTGTCATATACAAAGATTCCAACTTTGCCCGCATCGATGCCGCGGTTGTTTCCTTTGCTACTTCTCTCAAAACTTTATCCCCGAGGCACAAGACAATGGCACTCCTGGCCTTGTCCACCATCTCGGTCTTCTCCGCTCGTGACATGGTGACCGGTAAAGAACCTTCACCCTTCAAAGCTTTCTCACACTTCTGCTGTATTAACACCGCTTCCATCTTTACCTTCCATAACCCAAAATCGTTATCGCCGGTAAACTTCTCAATATCCCACTTCAAACCCATGGTACTTGATTATCATTTGACCCTTGTCCCACGGTGGGCGCCAATTGTTGCGAATTCGATGTGAAAACACACCAATAACAACTTGATGTGTGGAGCAAGGGATAATTAAGCAACCAAAATCAAAGTGTATGGAAATAAACACAAACAAAAGTAGAAAACAGCGAGAGAAAAGAAGAGAGAACACAAAAGAATTTGTTGACCCAGTTCGGTCCGAATTGACCTAGTCTGGGGGAGAGAGCAGCCCTCCGTTCCACTATATGATGAGTAACGTTACAAAGAGGTATTGAGTTACAAGAATCAGTCTCCCGCCTAATTCTACCCAAATCCCAGTCTCTTCCCGTAACCAAGAGACTCAATCCTAATAGTGTTTCCCAAGGTGAATCAACCTTCAAACCCTAGTTTGTTGCCAAGAGACAAACTCTATACAAACCCTTGTTTGATTTCTAAACCCTTGTTTTAGCCCCCTCTATCTCCCGGTTTACTCTGATACAAAGTCTATATTTATAGTAAAAGTATCTCCCATAAAATTGGAACAAATCTTGCCCAAAAATACGTTTTCGAAAAAAAACAGCACGCGACATCGGGCCCCGATTTTTTCCGCAGCAAACTGCTCCCAAAAACAGCCAAAATCGGGGCCCGATTTTGCCACTTCGGGCCCCAATTTGTACTTTTAGCAAACATCAATTTTGGCCTCCAAACTCCAATTTTGAGTCACTTTCACAACACCACTCAAAGAGTGACCTTCAATGTCAATCCCCTTATATTTGATTGTTTTATTATATTATACTCCATGATAGTTTAGATCTAGGTCAATGAATGGTTACGTAAGTGTAATTTTTTCTCATTAAAGTGGAGGAACTTTGCTGGGAAATCTAATTGTTTTGCTCCAAATTGTTGCATTTATCTAAGGCCAGGAAAAATAGCTAATGAGTTGTTATTGATTTGGCATACAACAATTTAGGCTATTTAAAGGGTCCATAATGAGGTAATTTTTTATGGGAAGACTCCGAGGGTAAAAGCAGAGAGGTGACCAGGGTTTGAATCCGAACCTTGCATATATTACGCATTGTCACAATCAACTGAGCTAAAATCATGAGGGTCAGTTCAACACATCTCTTGGCAATGATTTTTGGTTAAAAAGACATAGTTTTAAGGTTGATTTTACTAATGATTTTAAAATTCTTTGAATTGCTTCGTTGTTGACCAGGCAATGGATATGGATGTAGTATCACTTATACTTACTTTCATATTTTATGTTTAATATTACTTGTACCTTTATCCATTATTAATATATTCATTTACGGTTAAAAAATGAATTTAGAGTGATTTTATATTTGCACAAAAGTACTCTACCGTAATAGATCACATAGGTCAAATTAAAATTGTGTTTAAGTAATAGTTGATAATCTTTTGATCATCATTGGACGTTTTAGTTAACCACGCACTTCGTTTCGTTTCATTGTATGTTGGGTTATAATATTTATGATTTATCTTCCCCTCTTTTTTTTTTTTTCATTGTATACATCTTGCTGGTAAAATAATGTAATGTTTGACTACAAAAGTCAAAAGAGGTAAGAATGGGTAATATCGAGTTAGACTTTTTTTTTTTAAAGAAATATCGAGTTAGACTTTTGAAAACGTAAGTTTGGTCTCTATAAACTTTTTTCATTTTATGATTTTGGCCGACATTTTTAGCTAAACAACCTTCTAAAAAACTCTTCCAATAAAAATAAAGCTTCTAAAGAGCCCTTAATCTCCTCTATTAGGAAAAAGCTTAAGCGCATGAGCCTAATGTAAACTAGGTCGTAAACCCTTATAAGATGATCTAACCAATTTGCAACCCTAAATGTCTCGAAAATCATGTTTTCCTGATAAAATTTTACCTATTTCATCTGTCTCAATTTATAAGACTCATTTAAAAGATTATTTTCTTCTTAAATATAAAAACTTCTGTAAATTTTTAAAGAGTAATTATTAATGGCACGACAAAAATAGCGAAATGGCACGACAAAAATAGCGAACAACACTTAGACGAATTGATTTAGGCCGTTGGATGATCTTTTTGTTCTTCCTAAATTGCTTTATGGTTTCCTATATGCTTTCTCTCCCACTTGATTTGTGTGTCGACAATGTTCGTCACATGATAAGTCGTGCGATATAGCTCTCCTCATTTTTTAATGCATGTAATACTTTGTTCAGAGGAAATAATTACTCTTTTCCAAATTTATATTTTTCTATATTTTATTGATACTAACAAGAATTGATCTTGAGATATTAAAAATCAACATTGAATACACTTATACAAAAAATATTAATTTAAAAATGACCATACACAAATTATAAACATGAATCATACTCCTATATTATTGATGAGTAAAAAAGATATACCTAAGTATTTTGTAATCGTCGAAAAATAGAGTAGCTCATCACATCACTTTAGATTAGGTGTGTCTAGGCAAATGTTATCTTAAATATCTGTGTAGTTACATTAACCTTTTAAACTTAAACATATGCTAGGAGTATATAATGCTTTTTAAAGATATGCTAGCAAATATCTAATGCTTAAAAATAAGTGATTCAACTAAAATGGTTAATCAGTTTTATGAACGAACACTTTAAAAAAAAACTTGAGTATTAACATAATTACTACTTGTGCTTATAGATTACTTACACAATTGCCAACACTAATAAAATATTAAGGGTTGCTAACTTATGCCTTTAGACCTCATGTTTGCTAATAAAAATAAAATTTTGCATTTAAAATACAATATTTTGACTTTTGAAAAGTTTTTTTTAGAGGTTTATTAAAAAGCTTAATGTACAATTATTAACAGGGCCGTTCTTTGGGGAGTGCAAAGAGCTCAATCGAGATGGGCCTCCCAAAGAGATGGGCCTCAAGTAAAAAATTATTGCTCAATATCCCCACCCCCACTCAAAAAAAAAAATAAACATGTTTCATGTTTTAATTTCTAAGTAAAAAAATCATGTTCCATGTTTCTATTTCTAAGTTAAAAAACACGTCTTTAGTAAAAATAATTGCTAAGTTTGATTTTTGTGGCTAATAATCATTATACGAGTGTTATTTTCAATTTAAATAGAAGATTAATCTTTTAAAAAAATTGTGGTTTTTTTTATTAGGGGCCTATTTTTACTATGAAAGTCGAGCCTCCAGTTTCATAGGGACGACCCTGATTATTAAGATGAAGATTTCTACATTGAACTTCTTAATATGCTCTAGGAAGGCATGTTAGTATTTAATTTGCCAAGAGTAAAGGCAGTCAAGCATAGTGTTAATTCAAATGTGACCCAATATTACAAGTTTTAATCTTAATTCAAAGTTGATTATCTAAATAACGACCATACAATATTTCACGACGTTAACTTGTAGAAAATATCACCACATCACTATTTTTTAACATGACTATCATTAACAACGAGTTAAAAATAGTTATTTTAATCCACATTTTTGTTCTAATGATAAATAATTTGATTGAAAAAATGATTTTGGAAGAGTTGGTTGATTCTTGGATATTACACATTGACCGGAGGATTAATCTCAAAGCAAACTTCAAAAGACCTAAATAGTAGTGTGAATACTTACTTTAAAAGCGCAAACGGGAGTTAAAGATCATAATTACTTTGGATTATAAAAAATAATTATTGGATATATGTGCAAAACCAAATTTATATCGTCAAAACATTTCAATTATTTCAAAATACTCATCTAATAATTAATTAAAACTTTATTTCCAATATTATACAACAATAAATATCAAATTATTGAAAATGAAATAATAGTTGAAGACCAGGTTAATAAAACAAGTCTTCGTAGTTTCTTAGTTTACGTTATTTTTTTTCAGCTTTTAATGATACAAGAAAAGAACTAGAAAGAAAAACCCAGCATAACTAACATAAACAAGCTTACACACGCTAATGATTGTTTCATTGTATTCACATAAACACACTAATGATATTTACATATTATATTACTTCAAGCCATAAACTAATATTTGAGGACCACTATAGTGACCATTAATCTTCGGGTCCTACTTTTAACACGCTGCAAAAAAACCGTCAGATACAAAGTTGAGGCAGAAGATAATAAATTTAATTCTGATAAATATAAAATAAGATCACAAGTGATAATGTGCTTTTATATTACACTGTTACGGATAGAACCTGCAGTACTCTTATATTTAATTTGGATATAACAGGTAAAAACTTGCACCTGACAAAATGAAAAAAAAAAATGTATGGACAACAAAATCATAACATCAATAAATAAATGCTGCATAATAAACATATAAAAACATTCATAGTTCATACAATGAACCAAGACCTAAAATATAACAATCTAGGTCAAGAAAACCAAAGTAAAGGACAACATAAAAATATACAATTCATAGAAATTAAGAGTCAACAAGAAACAGTAAAACCAAGTTGGCATGAAATAACAAGAGAAGAAAAAGTAGAGACAAACAAAAAAGGTAGTAATAACAACGCACGCCTGCCAGAACATAACAGAAACTAAGAAAGGAATAAACTAGAGATGCTTCTTCTAACAGTAATTTCACTCACCTTTTTGGTTTAAAGTTTGTTGTGTATCTTTCAGTTTGTTGAAGAGATCGTTAGGATTAGGAACTTGGTCCACAAAATAGGAAAGAGTGAGGCTGTCACAGCATGACCTAGTCAAGGTTAGGGTTACTTACTCTCTCTTCTTTCAATTCAAAAGAAAGCTCTCTAACCTAAGTTTAGATCATGCTGGCAGCTTCACTTTTTCCTTTGTGAACTTTCATCTTCATCTCCAGCAATAGTTATGCATCAACTTCACTCTCTCTAGGTTTATATGTGTCAAAAGAAGTAAAAAACAAACAACTATTGTAGCACAAAGAATGAAAAAGAGAACAGATTCAAGTATCTAAATCTAACTCAAAGAAGAAAGAAAAAAGAGAAGGTACAAGAAAGTCATGTGGTTTCATTTTAACACTATTTGTAAGCATAGAAAGAACTAGGAAGGCAAGAATATTACTACAAACTATGATAAGAAGCTAGATTTGGAGAATATATATATAGAAGTAAAGAAAGAAAGAATGGGACATATGTAATAAAAGAGGTAGATACTATAGTAAAGGAGGAATCATAAAGACATAACCCATCTTGTGAAAACAGTGAATTTAAAGGAAAGGATTTAACATGCAGAGTTTGGAAGAAAAGGAAGAAATTGAATTCAAAATTAGAACAGCTAAGAATGCTATAAAGGGAATAGCACATGCATGATGATTGATCAAGAGGAGCGAGCTGTCTTATAGCAATAGGTTAGATTAGTAGTATAGGTCAGATTTTATATTATGTACACCCTTTGGTCACAAATATAAGCAAAAATTTATTTTTAGATTCATTCAATAAATGATGTATGTGGACTATTAAATAGACCACATGCATCATTTATTGAATGAATCTATAAAATAAATTTTTGCTTATATTTGTGTCCTGAGGGCGTAGAGAGCTGCTATTTGGGAGTCTTGTAGCTGCCTAGAGACTAGAGTAGAACACAGTGGGGGGATCCTTTCTCTCTTTTTTGCCACCTATTCCACTATATTGTCTGTTTTTTTTATCCTAATGACTAGAACTCACACATTTTAAACATGGAAAAGTTGGTTGTTCAGGGTTCGAATCCCGATTCTTACATATAATATATAATATTTCTATCAACTGAGTTAAACTCATGGAATATTATATTGTTTTTTTACTATTAAGAAAATGTTTTTAGGAAAAAAGTTTTTAACATACGAATATTAAGATCTTGTTAACGAATGATATCAATACACTCGTTAAGAATCATAAATTTTAAAATTATTTTTTAAAAAAGTTAAATAGTACATCAAATTTCAATGTATTGAATACATATATTTTTATAAAATCTTACCATTTAAATTCCTTAAACAGCACCTCGTGAACACTCGTTAGCATTTCACATATTTTATCGTGAATTCAAAGTCAAATCACACAAATAACTTAGATACTTGGATCAAATGTCAATGACAATCAACAATCTAAACAAAGTATCAAAAAAAAAATATATACTCCCTCCGTCCTAAATTATAAGCAAAAAAAAAAATCACACTTAGTAAGAAAACTAAAACATAAGAATTTGGAGCATAGTTTTTTATGTTTTCTTTGGAAAAAGTTTTATAGGAAGATGTAAAAACAATTTTCATTGGCTATTTGTTATGGAAAAAATGAAAGAGAGAGAAAATTGAATGTAATTTGCATTTTAATTTTATGAGAATAAACAAAAGTTTTCTTGGAAAATAGATTTTTTTAAAAAAACAAGATTAAATAGGATAAAAGTTTGTCTTTTTTGCTTATTTTATGGGACGGGGGAGTACACATCAAGATTTAATTATCCAATTTGACCCAAAATAATCTTCTTTTAGAGAAGAGAGATGAATTTTTCAATCCACTATCAATAAATGTGTACGAAAAATTATAAGAAATTAGCTTTAACAAGTTATTCAATAACATACATAATTTCGACCATTTTTTCACTATTTTTTGATGAACAAGTGAGTTGGAAAAATCAACAAGAAATTGTTCCCAATTGCTCTCCAAGAGCAATCCCTAATCTCTCTACTTTTCTCTCTAACTCATCATCTCTTCTATATCCAAGATTAGGATCCTCTCTTGAGAAAAACTTGAGAAATTTATGTGAAGATTTAAATAATTGAAATACAAAAAGAACATGCTTTTATAATTTGAAAAGAAAAAAATTGGTTAAAGGTGAAATAGTTCAATATCAACATCAACATCTAATATAATATCATATCACATGCTTTTGCAATGAAGATATACACTAGTAGTGTGAAATAGTTCAATATCAACATCTAATATAATTTCAAATTATTAAAATAATCATCAAATGAAAACGTCAGTAAAAAATTAATTTACATTGACAATACATGTTACATGGAAATGAAGTGTATAAGATATAATATAAGTACGAGTAAATGGTAGAAATATAGTGCAATAAATGTTGAAAGAACAACCATAGCCCTTTAAAATGTTTTTATTCTATACAAACGTATGTTGTACATGAAAGTATGATACATAATTCACTATATAGTTATGATATCATAATAAACTGATTATACATGAATTATATGCAATGGGTGAGATTGAAGGAGTGAATGTGAGGACTTGGCACTGTGATGATGATGGTACGTACAAAGGAAAAGGATGTGTTATCGTGTTACACTTATTTGTTGTGAGGTGGCGGTTGTGATGGGAAAGTGGAAACCTTTCCCATGATGGGAAAGTGGCTTTTCTACCATTGATATATTAATAAATTTATTCAATGGCCATGATTCTTTACCTGTTACCTTTTGATGAATTTTTTGTTTTGCTAATTTTCCAAAAAATCGGACCCTACATTTCTTTCTTTAATGTAAAATATTGAAATGGGCCTTAAGCTGAAATTGTTATGGGCTTTGTAATATTAACCAACCTTTATGAAGCCCGAATGAAATTTTATATTAACACCCCCCTGCATATTAAAATGTGGTCGAATAAACTGTGGATAATGTGGTTAAATAAATTGTTAGGTCTTGAAGCATATTTAACAGGAGTTAGTTATGTTGGAAAATTATAGAATGTGGTCGTAAAAACATGTTAATTGAATAAAAATTTGTAAAAAAAAAATAAACTACTCTAGGTTATTAGAAAATAAATGAAGTGGTACAATGAAAAAGTTTCATTAAGATGTAGAGATCATAGATGTTAAACAAAAGTTACGTTAAGCACTAGGGTTCCTTGACTCTTATATTGATTGCTTTCTTTTAGGATTCCTTAAATATTTGATTGGTTGGTTTTGTTTTGGTTCCTTAATTCTTACATTGATTTCTTTCATTTGAGATTCTTAACTCTTATAATGATTGGTTTCTCTTATGATTTCTCTTAGGGTTCATCAACTATTTGATTGAATAGTTTCGATTGAGGTTTGTTAAATGTTTCAATCATATGTTCTTGCTATAGTTCCTTAAATGTTATGATCATTGGTTTTCATTTTGATTCTCCTAAAGTTTCTTAAATCTTATATTGATTGATTGATTGATTTCATTCGGCTTTCTTCAACTCTTATAAGTTTGTCGTTTGATGTATCCATGAGTTCCTTAATTCTTACACTGATTGCTTTCATTTGAGTTTCCTTAACTTTTATAGTAACTAGCGGAAAGACGGGCACGATACCACTCTTTCTACTGCGCTAACGCATGTGATTATTTTATTATGTTTATTTGTATAATTTTGATTTAAATTTTAAAATGTTAATGAAAATTGTTGATATTTGATTTATAAACAAAATATTGTCAAGGCATATACCAATTATTTATGAACTTAACATATTTTGCTCACGTTTGTTACTAATATTTTTATCCGAGGATTTAAAGTCCAATTTTTAACATATTTTTTTGCTCACGTTTGTTACTAATCTTTTATTAGAGGATTTAAAGTTTAATCTTTAACATTATTTTTTGCTCATGTTTGTTACTAATATTTTTTTAGAGGATTTAAAGTCCAATCTTTAACAATGTTTTTGCTCACGTTTGTTACTAATCTTTTTTTAGAGGATTTATAGTCCCATCCTCATCGGCTATTATTTTTGTTTAAAAAAAATTAAAAAAACTGATAGAGTTATGAGAAATAAAGTAGGAAAAAACATAAACTTTGGATTTTTTTTTGCATAAGTGATTATTGTTCACCTTTGATCATTCGTTTCTCTTATGATTTCTCTTAGTGTTCCTTAAATCTTACATTGATTGGTTTATCTTAGGGTTCCTTAAATCTTATGATCATTCGTTTCTCTTATGATTTCTCTTAGGGTTCCTTAAACCTTACATTGAATGATTTCTCTCGAGGTTCCTTAAATCTTATGATCATTCGTTTCTCTTATGATTTCTCTTAGGGTTCCTTAAATCTTACATTAATTGATCTCTCTTGAGGTTCTGTAACTCTTATGAACATTTATTTCTCTTATGATTTCTCTTAGTGTTTCTTAAATCTTACATTGATTGATTTATCTTAGGGTTCCTTAAAGCCTGCATAATTGTTTTACCTTTGGATTTTTAATTATGTTTAGTGTTTCTTAACTAAATAACATCATACTTAGGGTTAGGGTAAAAAAATATTTGTATATTGAAAGATTAATTTTGTTATTTTATTTAAAAAATAATATTTTTTTTTTCAAAAAAAAAATTATAATATATTTTATAAGTAAATAACATGATTTTTTTTTTAAAGAAAATAACATGAATTTATTAAATCCTTAAAACAAATGAATTTATTATAAAAAAAAAACTAAATAACATAACAGCATTTGCATTCAGCTTATCCTTATCCTCATATTCAGGGAAAACGGAGAAACGTTGAAACGTTTTCAATTCACCCTTCAACGTTTTCAATTCATCAAAATCAGAGAAACGTTTCTACCCCATCCACCAAAAACAGAAAAACGCAAATCGACCTTCAATCTTCAAACAATCACAATCGATTTTCAATCTTCTAAAATTATCAATCGCAATTTACTGTTCACCCACGAATCGATGCCGGAATCTGGAGAAAGGTTGGCTTTGGTTGTGTTGTTCTTCGGCCTTGTTCTTCACCAAATGACCCCCACGTGACTCTCTTTCTTTCATTTAAGTGAGGAATTGATTTTTATTTTTCTGGTGTATAAAGTAAAATTTATTAAAAGGGGGGTGTGATACAAACTTCAGTTTAATATTGAATTATAAGTTGTTTGTCCCTTCCAACAGACCAAAAATGACTTGATCAGCTGCCACCTGTGGGTCAAAACACAACTTTCCCATGGTGGGAAAGCTTTAGTGTTACCCATGACAAACGCCACCTTGTTGTGATAGTCTTTTTCTCGATGGCTGGGAATGAGGAAGTAACGTTGAATTGAAGACACATTGAATTGACAACTGAGGGTGATTATGGCCATGCTAGTGCAATAAGAAGAGAGTGAGTGAATAAAAGAGGTTTAAAATTAAGTAGTTGTAATGAATATGCATGCGTCGAAAATCTAAACATGGCCCCCTTTCTTTTCTTCCCTTTATTAGCACTATTTTTTGTTCTTGTTCCAGAACCCAATAATTGTAGCCTCGGTGACTTTCTGTCCCTCTTAGTGCCCTCTTGAATTGTTTAAGTCGCAACCCTACCTCTCTTTGTCTAATCTTAATTAATAAGAGCACTTAGTGTGTGTTTGCTTCCAAATTTAAAATGACAAATCGATTAGAAAGATGCATAATTGGTTATGTTTGAAGTTAAAATTTATAGTTTTTAATTATAAAAGTTGATTTTAACTTACAAATTAATTTAAGAATCATGCTAACTTGCGCTCTTATGACATATTTTAAGGTATTTGAAAGTAGAAATTTTTCTTTAAATTTTGTGCATTTTTTTTTTGAATCAGCAAATATTATTGAACTGAAACTTTAGCTTTCTTTAAATTTTGTGCATTTTTTTTTTTGAATCAGCAAATATTATTGAACCGAAACTTTAGCAAGACGCTTAGAGACGGAAAGAAAAAACAAAGATGCCGCTTATACACGTAACACTCACAAAAGCACCAAAAGCGGAGGCCAAAACACCTAAACAAGCGCCATCACAGACAAGAACCATACAAACAGAAATGTTATGCCTATGAAATTCAATATTGAACACTAAATTTCAGTCTCATAGCATCTCCTCTATAGTTCCTGCGCACCGAACACATCCAGCACCCAACCAAGGAATACCCAAAATTTGTAAAAAAAAGAAGAAAGAGAATAGGTCTTTTCATGTGTAATTTTCATATGAGAGAATACGTGTGATCTCTTACGGTATATCAAAAGAGAGAAATATATGAATAATGTAGATAGAGTAAATGTTTGAATACGTGTATTTTCTCTTTTGAAAAGAAAAGAAAAAAAAGAGAAAAAATGCATGTTTAACAAGCAAACCTTTTCCATAGTGAATACAAAAACCTTTTCATTTTTTTTTAGAGTATGTCTAAGTGCCCGTTTGGTTCAGCTTTGAATATAATTGATTCTGAGAGAATTGATTCTGATAGAATTGATTCTGACATAATTGATTCTGAGAGAATTGATTTATGTTTGGATACAATTATGTAGAATTGATTAAACAAAATGATTTATGTTTGGATGCAATTATGTAGAATTGCTTTTGAATGTATAATTACTAAAATAGACATAGCTAAAGGAAAATTGATAAAGAATGAGAATTGATAAAGGGCAATAAAGTAAAATAACATGTTGTAATAATAAAATATACAAACCTATACACGTTGTTCAAGGAGAATTGATTCTAGAAAAGCTAGAAGTTAGGATTTGTAGCTTCATGGAGAATTGCTTTTGGAGGATAAAAGCAATTCTGAAAAGCTGAACCAAACACGTTGTTTTTGGCTAGAATTGCTTTTGGCACTGTACAGAATTGATTTTGGGCTAGAATTGATTCTCAGAAGCCAAACCAAACAGGCCCTAAGTCTCACTGCATGTTTTCTCCCAAGAGATCATTTATTTACGGCCTTGTTTTTGCGCCATGAGGTATTCGGTTTGAGAATTAGACACACTCTAAAAAAATGAGAAAAGGTTTTTGTATTCACTATGGAAAATGTTTGCCTAAACATGGATTTTTTCTCTCTCTCTTTTTTTTTTTTAAGTGTGTCTAAAAGAAATTATTAATACTGAACGAGACCATATAAGGGAAATGTTAAGCAGTGTCTTCGGGACACTAGTTAAGGCATTTAAATGGTACTTTCTCCGTCCTGGATTAACTGAGTCATTTACTAAAAGAGCAATGCTATTTATCAAGAAAAAAAACATCAAGAATTCTTCAAGAATAAAGAGTAGCCAATCACAATGCACTATTTGCCACAATTCAAAGAGGTGTGGCTAAAAAATAGGAAGTGGACAAATAAATCATGCAATTAAAACTTGCCACATGTGTCTTGAAAAATTCTTGATGTTATTTTTCTAGATAAATAGCATTTTCCTTACTAAAAAAGAGTGTTCCAAAATAACTGAGTCATTTCAATTTTCAATACTACTTTCATCATTCCCAATTCAATATATTCCACTTTTTCCCCTTTATAACTCTAATTAATACTACTTTCATCATTCTCAATTCAATATATTCCACTTTCCCCTTTATTTATACATTTTTCTTAATAAGTGTGAAATGAGCCAAAGGCTCAATTAATTCGGGACGGAGGGAGTAGCTTATCATAAAAATATGTGTAATAAATGCATCGAAAATCGAAATATTTTACATTTTATAAAATATAAAAGGAAAATGCTAACAAGTGCCCAAGGGCATTGTTTAAGCATCTAAAATTAGCAATTTTTGCATTGGAAATTGTACGGTTATGACCTTAAAAAATGTTTGACTTGTATTTTGAAGATATAGTTTTTTTTTTTTTGGGTTCCTTAAACAATGGCCTTAGGGCACTTGTTAGCAAGACCCAACATAAAATATGTGCTCCGAGAACACTCGTTAACAAGACCCTTTATTTATCGGTAATTGGTTATGGTGTAATAATACTCCCTCCGTCCCTCAATAAATGACCTAGTTGAATTCAACACACATACCAATGCATATGTTTTATCTTTGATATCATCAATTCTCTACTTAAAAAAATTATAAAAATTTAATATTTGAAAAATATTCATCGAGACGAATCCAACAACATCTTACATGATATTATTTATTTTTGTGAATTAGTAGAAAAATATGGTCAAAATATGTCAAATCAATAATATATATTATCAAACAAGTCATCTATTGAGGGACGGAGGGAGTATTGTTTTTGCAATTTCCAGGGTGCCTTGTTCGCAATTCGCATGCGTTGTAAATGTTGGTGATTTTGTGACAGCTAAGTTCTGTGGACTCTGATTCACGTTAAGTTGTTAGTTATAGGCTGCCTCATAGCCCTGTAACATATAGACAATTCAATTCCAGTTGGATGCATTGGAGATGCCAATTTCTGTTTTTTAAGTACATTAATTTGGGTAAAGATCCTCTCCATTTTGTATAATAAATGGAGTATGCAATTTGGAAAGAGATAGACACATTATAGATAGTGGATTCCACTATTAAGTGAGTCCCACATTCATTAATTACTTTTTAGTTTTTCGAAGTTTTTTTTGTGTCAATATCTCTCCAAATGGATGAAATGGAGAGACCACCAAATGGAGAGGATCTTAACTCCATTAATTTTTTTAATTATACTCACTCATCGAGCACTTTTGCTTAAAGTTGGTTTGGTAAACTTCCAAACATCTTCGCATGTTACTCATGTGTCTGTGAGTGTGATGTATCTTTAATCTTTAGGAGAATGTTAAACGTATTCTCAGGATATTGATTAAGCAATCAAAACAACTAACTTTTTTTATAAAAAATGGTGTAATAGAGTATTCCTTAATCAAAAGTCAAGATTTATATTTTTAAAATAAATTTTTTATTTATAGTTTCCTTAACCATTACCCTGAGGACACCGGTTAACAATATCCTAATCTTTATTATTGTTTTTTCCTTGGCTTTGATTCAAGCTTCTTAAAATATAACTCTAGAATCGCATGGTCAGAAATTACGATTACTTTAGAACTCAGCTTATAAAGGAATTTATCTAAAACAAAAATAATTACTTTTTTTTAAACAACAAAAATAATTACTAAAAGGCAAAATTCTTAATTTTCCATCAATAAAAGATTGGTGAAAGTTTCTCTTATAAGTTATATCAAACAAAATTATTCATTTGTCTTTTAGTATTTATATTGAAAGATAAATAAATGATTTTGATTAACAACTCACATGCATAATTTATATCCATTTTTTATTGATGAGTAACGTAGTTGTCTTCTCGACTTGTATAAACAAGACTTAATAGCAGTTTTAGCCCCCTAATTTTTCCAAAGTTGTGACTTTGACCCCCTAAGAAAAAAAAACTACAAAACCGCCCCTAAGTTTTGCAACTGTAAGTGAGGTGCACCCTAAGTCTATGCTGACGTGGTACCCTAAGTGAGGTGCCACGTGTTTTATTTTTTTTTTTATTTTTTTTATTTTAAATTGGCCTTGGGGCCAAAACTGCTATAGTTGCAAAACTTAGGGGCGGTTTTGTAGTTTTTTTTTCTTAGGAGGCCAAAATCGCAACTTCGTGAAAGTTAGGGGGCGAAAAACTGCTATTAAACCTATAAACAATTGACTGATCTTTAATCTTTGGGTATCAACAATTGATCGATTTTGGGAACCATAATACTCATCTCTTATATAATCTCATTCGAAGTTAGAAGGGTCTTTTTCAATTCCAGTGTTTCATCTAGAAGTTAAGTCATGCATTTTTGTCTTTATCTTTGTTAACAAACACCATCAGAATTCATAGAAGAATGTCATCTAATGATATTTGCCCTATATGCAATAATGTTATTGAAGACCATTTTCATGCTTTTCGGGACTCCTCTTTGGTTAAAAATGTTTGGATCTGAATGCTTCCCGTTTCTATTATACGATTTTTTTGAACTCAATTAGAAGAATTGGTGTAGTGTTTGACAATCTATGGTTTAGAAGAAACCAATTTACTTTTCACCAAATTTTCATGTATGAAATAAAAATACATCATCGTTTAATGAAGATTTCTTACAACATTGTCTCTAGCTACAACCTAATAAAGCCTCTACAAGAGCATACAAGTGAAAATAATAATTTTTTGAATTGTTGGAACTTTTTGATGCTTGGAGTCGTGGCTCTGAATACGAATTATTCATTTACTCTCAACGACATTTTAACATCTTGTGGAGGAGTGACTAGAGATGATTGTGGTAATTTTATTTGTGTTATGTAGCAAAACTACATTTATGTTTTTTATAGATTCTATAAATGTGATTACTCTTCTAAAAGATGGTTGCATTACTATCAATCCGCAACAAACACCGGTAGAGAATAGTTATCGGATTCATAACAATACTGGTGAAGTGAATTGGAAGCATATTTTTAGAGAGGCTAATAAGGTTGTCGATGATCTTGTAAAGCATTGTTTGTCTTTGGACAACGGCGTTAAGGTTTTTAAGTTTTCACCACCCTCTTTTATTTCTAATGTCTCATTGGTAGATGTAGCTGGTGTTGCTTTCCCCATAAGTTTCTAGTTTCTTTTTTGGTGCTTAGGTCCCTTTTATTATAAAAATAAAATAAAATAATAACAGACTAAATTATGCTACTTTAGCCAAAAGAACTCAAATAGAGGAATCATCATATATTTAAATATGTTACAAATAAGTAAGAAAAATGGGAAAAACAAAATGATCAATAAGACAAACAAAATAATTGTCACCACAATATGTTACAAATAAGTAAGAAAAATGGGAAAAACAAAATGATCAATAAGACAAACAAAATAATTGTCACCACAATACATTGTATTTTTTTTTTTTTTTGCGGTGACCGGGGTTTGAACCCCGAATCTCACATATATTATGTATTGTCCTTACCAACTGAGCTAAGCTCATGGGGACAATACATTGTGATTCTAAATACACCGTAAAACTTGTAAGGTCTACACTCGGTTGTAAGCAAATGATTTGCTGAAGAGACGACGAATGTATACCACTTGCAATAAGCTTGTACTCACAAATAAAATATACTCCAAGAGTGTGTAAAAGACAACACGTTTTCTGGTGCTCTCGTTTGCTACAATTACAAAAAATTAATACATCAATATAAAAGAAATTTATCATATACTCCGCTATCAAGATGCATGGGTTTGATATATGTACACATGAATTCCATGATCACTAGCAAGGGAGAACAACTTACTATGTCGATGTCTAGTATCACGTGCTTTCAAGTACTTTTGTTCTGTAATAATAGATTCCAATGCTTCTCTTAACTCAGCAATCTTCACATTAATTGGATCAAAATGCTCTGTACCCAAAAGCAAAAATAAGTAAATGAAAACTACTTGGCTATTGGGGTAATACACACTTGCATACTAACACATACACTCGAGAGTGTTAGAATTGTAGAGAGAATAGAGAAAGAAAAAGTTATATGTGAAAAGAGAGGGAATGTATAAATTTTGGTGTGAAAATTGCTTTTTTGACATAAAATACTTCCTATTGACACAAGTAAAATACTAAAATGCCCCCAACGGCAGTTAACAACCGTTGGATAAAGCGCCGGTAGTTAACAACCGCTGGCTTCCAGCGGCAGTTAACTACCGCTAAAAAATTGTTTTTCAGTTTGCAATTCACGCATGGTCCCTTGTTCAGCCACCAACTACAACTTTTTAATTAATTAATAATAATTAATGTTCTTCCCTCTCTCATCCGTATGCCTTTATCATACCCTTGCTTGGTGCATTTTTTGTTTTGTTTGAATCTGCATATTAGATAAACCATCCCTGCTTGAATTCCCATGTTTGTATACTTTTTTATTCCTAAATTCAATATTTATATTTTTTGTGTGTGAACCTCTTCAACTCTGTTTTGTTACTTCCATCAAATGATTAGGGAAGACATGATTGTGATGATGATGTTGATAATCAAAATTATGAGAAATACCTGAGAGTTTCATCATCTTCATAACACAAAAAATCAATAATACACTGCTAAATTACTCATGAATTTGTTGATATGTTGAAAAACAACTTTCAAACACAACTAAATTACTCATGAATTTATCAATTTCTCAAAAATGTTTTTCATCTTTGTTGATTTGTTGAAAAACAATCATAAATTAATTACTCAAAAACTTATGTTATTTACTTGGCCATGGAGAAAGAGGCAATTCTTCAACAGATTGATGAGGAAAAAAAATTGGTGAATAAATTGCTTTTCCAACAGTATTGATTAATTTAAATATTTTACGTTTGGTTTTTTCTTAGAGAAGATGGGGAAGAATTGAAGAAAAGCAACAAAGATGGAGAAGAAGAAAAGAAGACAGAGAAAGTGGAATGACAGACTTGAATAAATGAATTCAGCGGTAGTTAACTACCGCTGGGTCCTCAACGGCAGTTAACTGCCGCCGGGTCCTCAACGGTAGTTAACAACCGCTGGGGGTATTTTAGTATTTTACTTGTGTCAATAGAAAACTTTTATTGTCGGAAAAGCAATTCTCTTTTGGTCTACGCAAGAACTTGTATGCAACATGGTAATGGGCTTTTCATAGCATACATAGGCCCAATACTATCTAACAAACTCATGTTCTGTTACTTGTATATCAAGTAACTTCTCTTATTTAATTGCATTGCAACTAACTACTCTAAAAACTAACTAACCAAATACTCTAAGTCAATATTTGAATTATGCTTCAATAGAGAGAAAGCTTAAAGAATGTTCTGAAAATATTTAAGTGTTACTTCTCATTGAATTATATGTAGTTATTTATGCAATTGAATTCTGCTCTTACCCAAACAGTTTCGCTCATTCCCAAGTGAAAAGACGGTTTTGCCCTTACGTGACTTAAGTCACGCAGCGTGACTTAAGGCACGTTGAAAATTCACTTGAATCCCAACGTGAGTTAACTCACGTTGGTTTTCTTTCACCCATATTCCAACTTTTTCTTTCACTGAACCAGAATCAAAGCTGCACAAAATTAACCTTCCCCACAACTGCTTGATCCAATTGCATCTTTCCCTTAACTGCACAAGAGACTAGCCACTGCAAGCTGTTCTTTCTGACTACTCAACTAAATTTCCACGCTATCAACAGTACCTATTCTGCTGATCCAATTGCAAAAATCACCAAACAATTATTTTGAATTAATTAATTGATTAATCTCCCAACGAATGGACTTTTGGAAATTGAATCTGCAATATTTGCTAGCAGTGGATTTGATTCAGCCTTAGAAAATATTTCCATTATTTGAAGCCTTATAAAAGGACGAAAAAGAGCCTTAGCAATTTTGCTGTTCAATTTCCAATATTTGAAGCCTTAGAAAAAGACAACAGGAAAGGGTGTGAGACAGGAGGATATGATAAAAAAAATTGGAATATGTGTGAAAGAAACTAGCGTGAGTTAACTCACGCTGGGTTTCAGTGTGTTTTTTCTGCGTGACTTAAGTCATGTAGCGTGAGTTAACTAACGCAAATTTAACACTAGCGTGAATTAACTCACGTAGGGGCATTTTGATCATTTACTTTGGGAATGAGCAGAAATGTTTGGGTAAAGAGCAGTTTTCTATGCAATTTGTCCCACAGTGATTGGGCTAGAAGACTCGTCAAGGCCCAACTAACTTTATTAAGTCTCTAACTGAGTTTAACTATCTAATACACATCACACATTGATTTACATTACGGAAGTTTAGCTGTATTATAAAACTAGTTGTGAAATTAAGCTATAATTTTTTTTTAAGAGAAATGATATTTGTAAAAGTATTTTTTGACATCTTTTGTGACAACTTTCTCTCTTATATTCACATTATGTTTTTAGCTTTTCTCTTTATTGTTTTGGTTTTTGTGTCAATACCTCATTTTCTTTGTAAATTATGGTTGTACAACAAGTTATCATTGAAATAGTTTAGATTTTTTTGAAAGGAAATAGTTGTTTAGATAACACAGCTTTTTTTTAAGGGTTAATTATGTTTCTAGTCCCTATAAAATAGCGACCTTGTAAGTTTAGTCCCTACTTAATTTTAATAGCATTTTTAGTCCCTATAAAAAAAAATTTACTTATAATTTTAGTCCCTGCTAAAACAAAGTTTGATTAATTATCCTTAAACTCTTAAATTTTTGAACGATTTTTTTGAGACAAGATTAGAACACTATGAAAGGTTCGTTTACTAAAATTTAGAATTTTCTGACATGAAATGAATTAAATATGAATTTTTTAAAACGACAAAAGTTAAAGATAAAAAGTAATAAAATCTGGATGTAGAAATCAAATTTTGCGATAATTTTTTGCGGACGAACTTTTAGTAATGTTCTAAACATGTCTGCAAAAAATTGTTCAAAAATTTAAGAGTTTAAGCATAAATTAAACAAATTTGAATTGAGTAGGGACTAATACTCAGTGCAGAAAAACAAAATTAGGGACTAAAAATGCTATTAAAATTAAGTAGGGACTAAACTTACAAGGTCGCTATTTTATAGGGACTAGAAACATAGTTAACCTTTTTTTAATAAGCAAAATAACACAGCTTTTTTTTAATAAGCAAAATGAAATTAACGAGAGTACAGTACATTCCCCAACCCATTATAAAAGGAGAAACTAACCCATTATATACTAAGTCTAAGAAAGAGACAAATACTAGTTAGTAATATTACCACCAAGCACATCTCCCACACCCCCTTTGAAAATAACATTATATTCCAAATGCTCAAGTGAAATTAACATGCCATAATTGATTAAGTACACGTTATAAAAAAAAAAAAAAAAAATCACTCAAGTACACAATAAGGCAATTAATAATATTCTAATTTCAACAACTTATGTGATATTGTTTGCTCTCACTTTCTTGATCATTTTTCTTTATATAACAGCCGAATCACCTTAATTTTATTGGTCCATTAACATGATATTTTAGAATTTTTGTCGGATCTAACTCAATCATACAACACCGATTTGTAAGGTGAAAACTATCTTAAACACATATTCAGATCATATCTCATCTAGTGAAAATCTTCTCAACACATGATGAAACTAACTGCATATATCCAGTTAAATTAGAGAATTGAAAGCGAAAAGTCAAAAAGAGTTTCTCTCCGTCACAATTATTCAATTAGCCTATAGGATTATCAGCCAATATCCATTCGTGCAAGTTTAATTTAATTAAAGTCTAGTTAACTTACCATCTTTAGCTAAGTTATGCACATTTGGAATGTGGCCAACATGAACATAGAAGGACACAGTTTCTGGCGTAGAGATAGGATTGTGAAAGCAAAACTTGTAAATTCCACTATTTCTGGCTTTTAACTCAAACTTGTCCCCTGACGTTCCCTTCAAAGAGTGTACCACATTTCCAGCAGGAGATGTCACCTATAGATCATACATTCATACCACAAATCACAAAACAAAATACTCATGTGTTGATATACTAATTGAAAAATAAATAAATTAAATATAAATAAAAAATCAAACATGAATTGTCACAAAATTTACATTACAAAGACAAATCTTGAAGATATAAGTGACTCGGGTCAGGCCTCAAAGAACAAGAGTGAACCATTGGACCGGAGCAAAAGAGAGATAAGGAGGCTCTAGTGGTTCAGTCTTGTTCTATGAGGTCTGATCCGACTCACTTGTATCTCCAAGGTTTGTCTTTGTAATAGTTTATCAAAATAAAAATAAAAATAAAAATAATGTGGCCTATGATTATGATCTTACTGTGAAATCAATTCCAGGATGATCTGAACTCCAAAATATATCATGATCCATGACAACAAAATTTCCAGAAATGGTGTCACCGCCATGTTCAACATACTCTGATACACATTCAACATCGTGTAAACTGATTGAGAGAGCAAATACGTGACAAATTGTAGTACCTAAGAAAATTATCACAATTGTACAAAGCTTTGAAAGCCAATCCATATTTCCCACTTTGTTATGATTGTTAATGCTTAATTTACTATCAAGTTGTGGCCTAAATTAACCAGCTTAGATCTCTTTTGTAAAAATGAAAATAATTATTTGTCAAGTGATCAGAACTTTTAACGGCTTTAAATTTGGTTAACTAGTTTAACAGGTCGTTACTACTTACTAGCATCTAAAATCACGTTTTATAGTCATAAAAGTATATACATAAATCTTAAATAAAAATTTATTTTTATGTTTTGTAAATGTTGTTGGAGGAGAAAATTAGTTTTGTGAATCAAATCAAAGAATAAAAAGAGCAAAGAAAGACAAAAATAAATAAATTAAAAATACAAAGATAGAGAGAGATAGATGGGGAAATTATTCCAAACAATGCAATGCTATCATTTTTTTAACGAATTTATGGAGAAAATTATTATTGACCAAAGCGACACTATGTTGTGAGTTTGTTTACAAATTTGTTCTTTTTGTTTTTAACGACTTTAAATTATATTGTATCGATTACTCTATCAATTTGAATAAATATCTTTTTTTTTTCTTCCAAAAAAGAGTGACATTAATGATCATCAAACAACATTTTGGGGGGATTTGAATTTTTGATGTTGCAAGGTCAGACTTTTACCACCGAGTTTCACTTCATGAACAATGCAGTCATGCTCAAATCATGCAATTCTGGTATATTTAGATATATTGTGAGATTTTTGTGTGACTTTTTTCTTTAAATTTTAACATTTATTTGAACTATTTTAGCATATTTTATTCAATTAAATAAATGAATCTTTTGTACCAAAAAAATCCACAGTTAGATCATGTGACACGAAGCTCAATTCTGCTATCAATCAGAAAGGGAGTGTTCAAGAATGCAATATGAGACTTGTGGAGCACTAGTGTGCCATCTAACATTCAAGTCTTAGTGTGCATTCTTTGCCTTTAAGAAATGGAAAATGTGACACAATTATGCTTTTAATGTCCTTTTGCAAATGTGATATGGAGTAAGGAATGCACATGATTAGGCATATCAATACCATTGAACATGGTTGGAGGAACACTTTGATATGGCTTGCTACTTCTTGGTGTTTGTGGCTGGTGCGAAATGACGTCGTTTTCAAAGAAGCTATAAGTGATTTGTCTATTGTTATGGACAACATCAAAATAGTGACTTGGGCTTTGGTTTGTGGTTAGAGTTAGAGATAAATCTTGTATCAAATTCTCCTTTTAGTGTTCTAACCCTTTGTCTTGCTTTCAAATTGCTTAACACTCATATTTTGTAATGGGATTGATTGAGTACCCCTTATACTCCCATTAATAAGCTTTGCTTATCAAAATGGATGTCCAAAATGGATCTGATTACATAGCAGATTGGGATGCACACAGATCACACAATCACATCATTCACATGATTACAAAGAATGTCCATATACCTTGTACAATATTATAATGAGTTTTTTGTAGGACTTTTTTCTACTATTTTAACATATTTTACAATATTATCCCATTTTTAGTAGGGTAGAGCATCGGTCGGTTTCGGCCGGGTTCGGTTGAAATATTGCTCATCGGAATGAAACCGAAGATGGAAAATAGGGAACCAATTCCGACCATTTACGACGCCTGTTTGAGCGGGTGGCGATTTGTGCGAAGAACGGGTAGTGCGGGCGGTTTCAAGTGGGTTGGTCGGCATACCCAGCAACGATGGAAAACAACAACCAATTCAGGCCAAACTTTTTGAAGTGTGGTGCCAACCATCTTCAACTTGGAGGTTATATATGAAGAGGGAAAAACAAATTGCTCATAGAAAGAGAGAGCATGACCAAACAGAAAGAATGAGTTTCATGAGATTAAAAATAAATAAGTAATATAGTAGAAAGAACAGAGTTATGGGTTATGCTTCTTCAAATGTTTTCTTCTCTCCTCTTGTTGAAAAATGAATCTTGTAGAAGAAAGAGAGATATGCTGCAAAATGGATTGAAAGAGAGAGAAAAATAAAAGTAATAGTTAATTTAGTGGCTTAATTATATATATGGTCCTTAAATAATTACCAAATTTCGATTTGGTCCCTTAAATAATTTTAGTCTCATTTTGGTCCCTTAATTCACATTCGTCCATCGTTTATATCTTTTCCGTCAAACACTAAGTAAGAAACGTTAACTCTCACACATGGAGGCTGATGTGGCGCTTATGGGTTGGAGATAAGGGTCTGAGGTGGCATAAGTTGATCTTTTCAAATTGTTATCTTCTTCCAATCTCTCTCTTTCCTCATTCTTTCCCGATCTGGTGCCTTTCCTTCTTTCTTCTTCAAGCTTGTTAAAGCTTGTTCTTCAACTTCCCTTCATTGTTCATCTTTCTCCTTTCTCCTTGTTCTTCTTCCCTTCATAATTCATCTTGTTCGAAGGTTTTCAACCATGTCCACTGTTTCACAGAATTCAAAATTTAACCCTAGTGAAGGGGGGAATTCTTCAATTGGTGGATCTGTTATGAGAAGGAGATCGTTTAGAGAGTGCAGGTGTGGAGAGAAACAAGTATTGAGGACTGTTACTGATGTATCCAATCCGAATTTTGGGAAGAAGTTTTGGGGATGTGTCAACTACAAAAACCAATTTGACAAGGGTTGCAACTATTTTAATTGGTTTGATTCAAGGGATGATATTATTGATGCAAAAGATATGGAGATTGAGAAGCTAAAGAAGAAAAATTTGAAGTTGAAGGTTGCCTTAGCTAGTTCCCAAAAATGGGGAATTTTAAGTTTTGGGATTATTTTAGTTTTGTTAACAATGTTGTTATGTAACCAGAGTTTTGGGGAAAATGTATTTGAAGTAGGTTAATATTAATGTTGTAATGTAAGGTTGTGGATGAGTTGTTATGATATGAATCAATGTATGAACATCATTTGAATCAATGAAATACCATCCTTCTACTTAATGTATTAATTCTGTTAATTTTGTGTTAGTTTTGTGTCACATTTAACTGAATACCAAATATGGAATTGAATCCATCAATAATGCAAAATACACAAATAAGTTGCAAATTGGTAATCAAAATACACAAACAATGTCAAAATAAATTGCAAATTCCTGCACAAGCCTAAGTAACTTGAAAGTAGTTGAAACTGCATAGTAATAGAGATCAATAATGTCTTGCATCAATAACTGAAAACCAAATATATAGTAGCAGTCAGACTGTCATATTGGCTTACAACAAAATAAGGCATGAAATACCTAGTTGGTGTCATATTGTCTTACATCAAAATAAGGTTACCAAAACCAAGATGATCCATAATGTATTTGTTACAAAATAAGGTAACCATAACCTAATTAATACATAACCAAAAAACATATTACAACAGGTAGACAATTTCAAAGAAATCAAGTGTTTTGGGGCTGAGTTGATGATGATCTTTTCTTCTTTCTTGGTGATCTTTTCTTCTTGATGGTTGACGTTGTTGGTTGACTTGATGACACTTTGGCAGTAGCAGACACTTTGGCAGTAGCAGATTGAGTATCATAAACTTTAGCAGAAGCAGATTGAGTACCAGATGCAGCAACAGATTGAGTATACACTTTAGCAGAAGAAGATTGAGTACCAGATGCAGCAACAGATTGAGTAGCATAGACTTTAGCAGAAGCAGATTGAGTACCAGATGACACTTTGCCAGTAACAGATTGAGTAGAAGACACTTTAGCAGTAGCAGATTGTGTTGCAGGCACTTGAGTAGCAGACACTTGAGTAGCAGACACCTGACTAGCAGACACTTGACTGGCAGAAGCTTGTGTTGCAGACACTTGAGTAGTTGGAGCATGACTTGAAGTAGGTTGACTTGTAGGAACTTGACTTGCAGGAGGTTGAGTACCAGGTTCTGGTGGTGGTGGTGGTAGTTTGCAGGTAGACTTGTTATGGCCTTCAGCTTTGCACCTACTGCACTTCATCCCATACTTAGCCCTCTTCAACTGTTGTTCATCCCTTTTTTCATCAGCATCCTTTCTTCTATTCTTCTTTGGTCTGCCAGGCTGCCTCTTGATTGGTGGTGGTTGTAGATCACTATATTCAGTTCTTCTCCAAAGAGACTGACCATTAACTGGATAGATGATGTGGCTATAGCAAGCTTCATATCTTTCTTTTCTGAAACAATCAGGAACATATTGATCCACATCAATATCTTGAGATTTCATGCATGATATAGCATGGCAACAAGGCAAGCCAGTTAACAGCCATTTCCTGCAAGAACACTCCTTCCTCAACAAGTTAATACTATAGGAATCCCCATTCATTGACCTGTGTCTGACCTCATAGTCATACTCACTAGCACGCCTGACCAAAACATTCCAGGCATATAAATGTTACACTAATGGATATAAACAGGTAAAAATACATTCAATATTAATTTAAAGTTCATAATTGTTGTCTACATACCTGACCACCCAATTGTTTGTAAAACTGGTCTCTCTTTCAAGTTTTTCCTAATGTTTGGTAAAATGTTGTCAGCATAGTTTGCAATTTTCTGTCTATTTTTTTCCCACCTTTCCATCAAATAAATCCTGATATCCTCAAGCATTGTCACAACAGGTTTTTTCCTGGGAACAACAATGACTGAGTTGAATGCTTCAGTCATGTTGTTTACTAAGGTATCACATAGTGGACCATTACTAAACTTTGACTTGCTCCAATGTTTAACTGGTGTTTGCATTAAATGGTTGTATGCTTCTTCTGAGATTTTCTTGATTTCATTCATCTCTCTATCAAAAGCAGTGGTATATGTAGCTTTAGCAGCCCTCCACATCAGCTCTTTAAGTTTTTTTCCAGGGTACTTCTTCCTAAAATTGCTGTATAGATGTCTTACACAAAACCTGTGGTCTGCATCAGGAAGCAATTCTGCCAAAGCTGGTAGTAAACCCTGCATTTAAGATGTATATGTCATTAACTTAGTATTTCAAAACAATATGTTCAGTTAAACTATTTACATAAATATACAAGTATAACATACCTTCTGTTGATCACTGATGAATGTGTAAGTGTTGCACAATCTTCTTCCACCCAAATCATTTGCCAGCAGATCCAAAAACCAACTCCATGTCTCCTTAGTCTCACCCTCAACCACAGCATAAGCAATAGACAACATCTGGTCATTTGGGTCCCTCCCTATTGCAGTCAGCAACTGTCCCCCATAATAACCTTTCAAGAAACAACCATCTAATCCCACAATAGGTCTACATGAATTAAAACTCTCCTTACAAGCCTTAAAACAAATGTACACTCTTTGGAAATATGGACATATGACAGTATCAGTGTTCTCTAAATCTCCTTCACTACCTTCAAATGGCTGACTGGTCAATCTCACAGTAGAGCCAGGGTTGGATCTAAACAATTCATGACAATAGTCGTGCATCCTAGTATACTATTCTCTATATGACCCATCCACCATATCAATTGCATGACTTCTAGCCCTGTATGCCTTTGATTTAGTAATACCAAGATGGAATCTGTGGTTTGTTTTATCAATGATGTCACCCAATTGAATATATGGATTTTCCCTAACACTATTGTTTAGCTTACCACCCAACCACTTAGAAGTCATTAGCTTAACTTTAAACTGCCATGGACATGTGTGATCATCTACAATCTTCCTCAATTGCCAAGTTTCTTCCCCAGGTATCTTTGCACAGAATGCTTTCCATGGACAACCATCCTTCTTGCAAATGACTCTTACTATTATCTTATCACTTTTTGTGAATTTGAGATCCTTCCCATTATGTACAGCATATGTCCTCATCCCCTCTTGAAACTGTTGTTTAGTAGCAAAATAGGTTCCAACTTCCCATTTGTATTCAAACATGGACTCAAGTCACTATCTAGGTCTTCACTGTTACACTCCTCAATGTCATTTAAACCAAATTGTGGAGGTTCTGGAACAGGTTCAGCAACTGGTTCTACAACATGTTCAGTTCTTTCAGTTTGAGTTATAGGTTTTTTCTTTGGCCTTCCCCTTTTCTTTTTTGGTTGTGCAGGCTGAGGTTGTGAATTGGTGTCTGTTTGAGATGGATCAACATTAGTGTCAGTTTGAACACTTGTTTGAGGTTGTGAATTATCAGCATTAGGCACAGTTGAGGAATGAGTTTGGCTTGGCACAATTGAGTTTGGTTGTGATTGTGCTATAGAGGGTTCAACATCAGTTTGAGGCACAGTTGAATCAGTTTGAGGCACAGTTGGTTCATTGTTAGGGAAGGGTTTGGGCCACCCAGGAGCTTCACCAAAGTAGTCAGCAAAACCAACATCTTCTTCTTCTGGTTCATTAAAAGTGCTTCCAAATGCACTATCACAATCACTATCCCTATTAATGGTTGGCCCCACAGTCACACCTTTAGTTTCATTAACAGCAACAATAATAGTGGGCCCATTGTCCACATAGTCGCTATCTCCTTCATTGTTTGGGCCACTTTCTTTGTCCACCACATTACTGGGCCCACTTTCCCTAGGGCCCACATTTACTATCCCATTACCTTTAGCAGCATTACTTCTCACAGGGTTATGGTCTTGAACAAAATACTCCAAAGATGGGTATTCCTGAACTATAGGTTCATCTGGGGTGTGTAACACATACAAGTGGACTCTCCCTTCACTAAATGCTATCCATTTCATTCTCTTAGTGCCTATGTCACTGTTCAGCCTAATCAATTCATTAACCTCCAGTGGGTCATAAAACCATAAAGACTCTAAGTCATTGTACCCCATATCTTTCAACCCACTTAGGACCCCAAGATAAGACCACACATCAGAATGACAAATCCATGTAGACTCACACCCATAGTAACCTAAGTGACCAGGTTCACAAAATGACCCCTTATGATGAACCACAACTTCAAACTTTTCCTCCTCCATTACTTAAAAATCCTAATAAACAAATGACAGATGTACACAATTCAACAAACAGGACCACAACAACACAAGGACCACAACAACAGATAAAAGCAATTAAACTATAAAAAAATCTCATGTGCAGACAAATTTAAAACCACATTCGACATGTACAGTTCATAACAACTATAAATAATGTAAAACCCTAAAAGCATCGTCTGTGTTAGGCCCCACATCAACTATAAAAGCAAATAACAACAACATTTCCACATACAAAAACTTCATAACATCAGATATTTTATCAAACTTTCAACATACAAACCCTTACTGTTCAAACCCTAACTCACCAAGAACCAATTTGTAGAACATGAATAACAAAGCAGGTGAAACATGTTTAGCAGTCACAATCGTATTTTAACAAACTTTCATTTCATAAACTCTAAACGTTCAAACCCTAACTGACGAAGAAGAAGAAGAACAACAACAACAAACCTGATGTCGAACGTTTCACAGTCGCAATCGCAGGTCACAGATTCGAAAGTTTGCAGTTTCGTTTTCGTTTCACAGATTCGCAGGTTTCACATTCATCTTCTCCAAAACCCTTTCCCGTTTTCGTTTTCCATTCTGAGATAAGAAGAGGATCGTTTCTCTCTCTACAAATCTCTTGAAAATATCAACTTATGCCACCTCAGACCCTTATCTCCAACCCATAAGCGCCACATCAGCCTCCATGTGTGAGAGTTAACGTTTCTTGATTAATGTTTGACGGAATGGATATAAACGATGGACAGATGTGAATTAAGGGACCAAAATGAGACTAAAATTAATTAAGGGACCAAATCGAATTTTGGTAATTATTTAAGGGACCAGATATATAATTAAGCCTAATTTAGTTGAATAAAATTGGGATGGAACATTGGGAGAGGGAAAAGACGTGGAAGGAAGAGGGAAAGTATCCAGAAAAAGTTAAATAAAGTTGTCTGACAAGTGACATAAAGTTATCTCACTCTATCACATTGCATGGTGCGGGCGGGTCTGGGTACCGATGGTTTGGATTTTCTAGAACCGGGCCCGACCGTACTAACTCATGCGTAACTGATTTTGACCATTTCAGAACCCGTAGCCCGTAACAAACCGACCCGTATTACCCATTCAGTTGCGGTTTTATCGGGTTCTGGGCGGGTGGTACTTTTTTGCTCAGTCCTAATTTTTAGATCCAAAAATGCAGTTGCTCCATTTTTAATATTTTAAAAAATTTCACCACTATTGAATTTGCGCTTACTTTTGCTCATGCGTCATGTTGGATGATGAGGTGACAATCAATTGTGGCGTGTCAATGCATTTTTAAAGAGAAATCAATTTTTTTTAGGGTTTTACATTTTTCTCATTTTAAGTTTTATTTTTTAAACAATAAAAATTATATAAAAATAAAACAATAAGATTTAATTTACATATGAATTGTGACTTCAATATGTGATATGCCAACTAATAATTTAACTTAACACATCAGCAAAAATAAGTCACAAGAATAGTGGTGGAGAAAATATAGGAGACTGTATTTTCATATTTGAAAACAAAATCACTAAAATTGTCAATCAACAAAAATAAAATGACCAAAAGTGGCACCATAATTATAGGTGTTCTAGATTGGACTCAAACATAGAGGCTTAACTTGGACAAAAATCTCTATTACAACTTGACTCTCTATTAACTTTTTACGATCGATAATCGTTTTAAAGTAGATGGTTGCTCTTTAAGCCTCAAGACCGACAAAATAAATCATGGAAAATATGTTTGATATTATAAAAAAGAATATGACAATAGATAACAAGTGGACTTTATATATGTCCTTCAAAAAAAAAGTGGACCTTATATATGAGATGTGTTATCAACACATCTCTAATACACAGTTTCTAATATTTTGTATAAATTTGGTAAATCATTCATATATTTTAACCAATAAAAAAGAATATGTTGAAAATCATATGTTCAAGAGTGTGTTATTGTTAACTTTATTCTTTTGTATATTATTTCCTTGAAGAGAATATGAACGAGATTATTCTTTTGGTTTCTCACATATTCCTTTCACTTGAAGTAATTTCATTTGAGAAATTATTGAGTATTAAATGTGAACACTTTTATCAACTGAAATTTAAACATTGATTCGTCGTATTGTACAATTCTAACATATCCCGTTAGACACAACCTCAAATGAAAAAGTGGACGAAAGAAAATAATGTTATCTTTTTGCACTCTTGGTAACAAGAAAAATCATGCAAACCTTAATCTATGTGAGAAACATGAACAAATCATTAATTAAATTAAGGATTTTTTTTTTCAAAAAATTATCCAATCAAAATAAGTATTCTCTCCCCTTTTGAAAAATCTCTAATATCAACTTCTCATTGATTATCTTTCATTCCTCCTATCTATTCTTCCTCAGTGTGAAAAAGGAGTGAAAGCAATTGTTAGTTTTATCATTTTTTCTTCACTCTAATTCAGTCCACTCATTTCTCAAGAACATAGTGCACACACAATTTTGTCCCCCTAATAATTCTTTATATATTATTTTTTTAAATGAGAAAGGAATCTTGAACACATGAAGATACCTAGCAAAACACTACATATATGTAACATCATGAAATTCGTTTGATGGATGCCTCTCTCTTTCCCTTTTTATTTCAAGACCACAAGACAAAAGTACAAACAATTGTAAAGTTTAAAAGGGAAGAAAAAATATCAAACCGACAAGGTTAACCACCAACAGGATCTTCACTCAAAAAGCAAATTCAGTTATGATTCTTGATCATCAGCTACTTCGTACCATTCTACATCTTCTGAATCATCTACATTTGTTAAGGTAACATTATTATTAAAACAATAAGAGGCAAAGACCATATCTTGGTTGACATGGTGCATTTATTACATTCTTTTTTTTTTTGAGTGGGAAAATTGAAATGACATTGAATTAACAAAATACTGAACCTTGAGTTAATAATCATCTCTATCAACTACCAGAGGTTCTTGTCCAATCAACAGCTGCAAAACCTACCTAATCAATAAGAGAGAAACATGAGAAATTGAAATTTGAGCGCATGTCTGGTATCGTGGTGAGTTTGGCAAAATCACGATGCTACTGTAATTTCGACCAACCCATTTGTATACCAAACATACACTTGACCTGTTACTACAAAAGGACATATAAGAGTTAGAAACACAAAAATTTAAATGGTTTCCACAGATTTTTTGCTTGGTAGTTTTACTGTCACACCAAGTTGCCAACCAAGACCACACTACTAGTGTCCGATCGATTTTGAGTCCGAATCCTAATCAGTCCATCATACGAAGAAGGTTAATCTCGATTAAGCGTAATTCATTTCGGACTAGAACCTAAGTAACCAAAGCGATTGGACAACACATTGACATCTTCATCATCATCATCTTGAGAAGTTAGAATATCTAATTCACTCTCAAATTTCTCACTAAAAAGTTCTTCCCAAAACCCTTCATCAAGTTCTTTATTCAATTTCTCATGAGTCTCAAATACCTCAATCTCTTCCTCATGTTCTCCACCACCTCTTCCAAGACCCTGCATTTCCATAGCCAACATTTCCAACTCTGACACTTCAAATCCATATCTAACACCGCTCCTTCCATCGCCACCATTGCTTGATTCTCCATACTCAATTGGCCTTCTCCTCTTCTTAGTAATATCATCTTCAATCTCCTTTCTATTTTCCTTCTGTTGAAGTAATTGCTGAATAAAAGCTGGATTTTTCATAGCTCTAGCCAAAAAAGCCATCATTTGTTGCTGCTTAATTTCGGTTCCACGTAGCCTTTCCTCCATTGCTTGAAGAATTGATCTTGTATTCTGTTGTTGCTGTCTAAGCTTCACAAGTTCCATCATTAACACTTGTTTGTCACGTCTCAAATGATCGATTTCTTCGTCTAATCCAAAACGACCAACTTCGACACAATGACCTTGTGATGATTGTTGTTGTGAAGTACTAGGTTGTGAAGTTTGTCTCCTTCTCTTAATGTTTGCTAAAAGATGTTTGTGTCCTCTTAGAAATCCTTCATTTGCAAACTCCCATTTATCAGGATCAATTTTTCTAAAACCCTGTATACAAAAAATTGAGTCCCACATCGACATTTAAAATAAAAAACTTAACTCATATGGCAATAAATATAGAATTGTTCAATTGCTTCAACCAAAGGTAATGGTATAATAGTAATTATAACATGATTTCTATTTTCTTTTTTTTTGAGCAATGATTTCTATTTTCTTGTTAGATGCATGAATGTGACATCTAAATTCAACATCAAATGGAGCAGGTAGGAGGAGAAATCCAGAAACCAAAAATCCAGGAAACAATAAGACAAGACGCGTGACATTAAAATAATCATATACACTTCCAGATAATACTATATTTTATGGAGTTTAAAAATAAGGTTAATGAATAGAAAAATATTATAAAGCAACTATACAGTGAAAATATCTGCTGACTTTAGAAGATACATACGTATATATACAGTACAAACGTTTTATACATTAATTCAACTGTTTTAATATAATTTAATATCTGCTGACTTTAGAAGATACATACGTATATATACAGTACAAACGTTTTATACATTAATTCAACTGTTTTAATATAATTTGATAATCGTATAAAGTATACTTTTTCTGTCAATACAGATAACATATATAAAAGGTAAGAAATTAATAAATAAAATATTATTTAGCTTTGCCTAGGGATTTTTTTTAGCACAAACATATATAAAATATTAAAAAACCAATATACAGGTAATGTAAAATGATTTGTCAAACAAAAAAGTAGTGTAAAATGATCCAATCTTCTTAGATTTAATTTTTGAGTGCATATTAATATTAATTTAGCTTAAGATCAAAATTTTCTTTTGGTTACTTAATTGGGTTAAATATTGTTTATGCAAATGAAGATGAGAAGAATACTTACATAGGTGTTGAGTTGTCTAACAAAACTTGAGAAATTGTTGTGTTTGAAGTATCTAGGAAGAAGGTCTCTGGAGAAAGCATTTGGATCCCAAACAACAAAGCTAGCACCACCTCTGCTCCATGAAACTATGTGACTTGTTGTGGGGTCCTCCACAACATCAAATGTCTTTGTGAGAAATGGTGGTGGTCCTACTTCATGAAGCCCCTCCATTGGCCGTGGAATAACAACCGTTGATCCCTCATCACTTCCTCTTTCATATGTCGATGATGACGAGGTTGCTTCAATTTCCAAATACTCTTCTTTCACCGGGTAGAGATAGTTCATTTTATAATTCACGACCTAAAATTTGAGGGTTGCTCGAAAAACAACAGAGTCGCGGTGGAAATAGTTTGAGCTTGCTTTAAAATTGACAAATAATAAGGGAAATTTAAAAGAAGTGAAAGTTAAGGGAGATTTTAAAAGAAGTGAAAACGTTCATAATAAAGGAAAGGATTAGATTCAATGAAATGGTGATGAGTGTAAGAAGGAGAAAGAAAAAAGATGAAGCATTGGAAATTTGAGAATTGATGTGTGAAAGAAGAAATTTGGAAAGTTTTTTTTTTTTGTGAAGGATTAGGGAATTGTTTTGTGAAAGAAGAAATTTGGAAAGTCGTTAAGGCAGTTGAAAGGAAAAAAAAAAAAAACAAGATGAGGTGTCTTACCTATATTTGAAGAAAGCTAAAGAGGAAATGTTGTGAGGGTTTATATAGAAAGAGAGAGTGAAGTGTAGTGAGAAAAAATAATATTAAAGATGGGTATTATTAAGAACTTTCTAGACATCTTGGAAGCAAATATTGTGTTATTTTATTAAACCAAAAACAAATTGTACTCCCTCCGTCTCTAAATTATAGTCGTTTAAGGTTTGTGCACGATTATTAAGGAAATGATTAGTTGTGTTGATTTCAATGGTAAAATTAATATCATTTACTAAAATACCCTTATTAATTGTAGTTAGTGGAGTAGTTAAGTTTGATGAAATTCAATAAATAAGGGTATAATAATGGAAAAAAATAATAAATGCTGCATTGGTATTCTAAAGTGACAATTATTTTGAGAAAAAGAAAAAATGCTAAAGAGACAATTATTGTGAGACGGAGGGAGTAATTATTTTATTGATAAATTCTTTCCATGAATAGCAAGTGGATGAAAGAGACAAGTTTGTGGGTGAAGGAGTGGGTTCTTTGTTAGGAAAGTTCTGGAAGTTAGAGAGGAAGGAAGTACTTTGATATGGTGGGGATGCTATAGTTTTATTTTAATGTTATTTGATTAAATTAAAATTGTTTGTGGGGGTTCACATGTTGCGAGATAGTGGTTTTGGTTGGCACCCTGATTTTATAATACTTTGGATAGGATATGGTGTGATGTGTGAAAAGGAAATTAAACCATGGTTCATCAATTGGGTGGTAACAAACATCTGTAAAAAGAGTCCATAATAATTGATTTGAATCAAATGAAAGTGGATAAGCACAGAATTTATGGCAAGGTTTTTCAGAAGTAGAAGAATGAATGGAGAGTGAGGCTTCTTGTTCTCTCATGGTTTGGTGAAGTAAACTATCTCTGCCACCAAAATCTAAGGAGGAAAACAAAAATAACATTTGTTTAGTATTTCCGTACGTGACTAAATCTTATATGGCCTTGTCCTATTTTTTTTCTTAATAGCTGATTTAACCCTCTAACTTTTCCAAATTTGCGATTTTAGCCCTCTAAGAAAAAAACTACAAAACAGCCCCCCTAAGTTTTGCACATGTGGCAGTTTTGACCTCAAGGCCAATTTTGACTTGGTCTACGCTGACGTGGCACCCTAAGTGAGGTGTCACGTGTTATTTATTTTTATATAAAATTGGCTTTGGGGGGACCAAAACTGCTACAGTTGCAAAACTTAGGGGACTGTTTTGTTAGTTTTTTTTCTTAGGAGGCCAAAATCGCAACTTTATGAAAGTTAGGGGGTGAAAACCGCTATTAAACCTTTTTTTTTTTTAACAAATGGGACATATATTGATATTTTAGAGAGTATAGACTATCAAACCGCTAGGTAAGTCTCTCTCAAACATATCAATGACTATATTAATCTTTTAAAATAACTTTTTTTACCTAATAATATTTTAAAGGCTAAAATATCGTATTGGTCCCTGCAAAATAGGCTAGTTTTGGTTTTAGTCCCTGCAAATTTTTTTTTATAGTTTTTGGTCCCTGCAAAAATAGGCCAGTTTTGGTTTTAGTCCCTGCAATTTTTTTGTATAGTTTTTGGTCCCTGCAAAATTTTTTGTTTTTGGAAATAGTCCCTGACCCCAGTTATGTGATGATTTGTCACTTTTATAAATTAAAAAATAATTATTGTATCTGTTTTATTATTATTTTTTAATTAAAAAATAATTATTGTTATATAAATTATAAAAAATAATATTCTTTTTATTAAGTAAGCACATATGCCACATATGCACAAAAGTGACAAATCATCACATAATTGGGGTCAGGGACTATTTCCAAATTTTTTTTTTTGCAGGGATCAAAAACTATAAAAAAATTTTTTGCGGGGACTAAAACCAAAATTGGCCTATTTTTGCAGGGACCAAAAACTATAAAAAAATTTTGCAGGGACTAAAACCAAAACTGACCTATTTTTGCAGGGACCAAAAACTATAAAAAAAAATTTGCAGGGACTAAAACCAAAACTGACCTATTTTGCAGGGACCAATACCATATTTTAGCCTATTTTAAAATAATTGTTTTTAACTAATAATATTTTAACATAATATTAGGCTTTATCAAATATTTTTAAGTTAAGTCTATATGTTGTTTTTTTTTTTGAAAGAAGGTCTATATGCTGTTATCTCTATGGTTTAATGAAAACAATTCTTTTGATAATTTATTGTTTGTAAAAAAACTCTTTACTTTAAATATCAATTTTCCCTTGATTAACAAGTAAAATTAACATAAGTTTTAGAGAATAAAAATAGAAGATATTCTCACAAATTAAACAAAACCATACCTTTTTTTGAACAGTTAAATTTGCAAACTTAAAATCATAAAAACTCAAACCAAATCACATGGAATCAACCCCTACCCTTTAATTAATAATCATACGAATCCTAACACATATGACTTAGGCTCATAATAAGAGTGAAAATGTACTAAGGATAACTTGATGCTTAAGATGAGAAAATTAAGAAGTAGAGTAATAAAAAGTTTGAGGGTTTACTATCTTCTACGTGAACAGTAAAAAGTATATAAACAATTATTAATAAATAAACAACAATAATACTTGAACACCTTAATTTTTTTAATATTTATTTAACACCTTATTTTTTCTCTTGCAAGCATATCACATGTTGCATGTAAATTTTGAATAAAGTATTTCGAGCAAACTAAAGCCTGATTTTCTTGAAGGCCAAGAATAAGTTTATTGTTCATAGAAGAGGTTGATGAACACAACTCTTAGAATTATTTGAAGAGTTCCAAATAATTCAACTTTTAAAAATTGTCATATCAAATATGTTCAAGAAGTCTTTCAATTAATCAACTAGAAACATTTTAACGCAAAGAACTCAAATTCAAAGAAAGAGGTTTGCAGAAGAAGTTACTTAGAAGTTAGAAGACACATGACACTCCGCCTTAGCATGATAACTTATTATTGTCAATGTTAAAAGAACGATGTATGAAACTCACCTACCTTTATATATATATCTTTCCTTTTGCAGGCTTGTGCTAATGATTTTATTTCATTTTTCCTTTTCACTTTACCATTTTGAGTCCATATGTTTCTTCGATTTATAACCATGTGTTTATAATCTTAAACCTATCAACTGGGAACCTTCTTAAAGATCTAACTCAAATTTTAAATTGATATGTCGAGTTAATTGGTTGAAGAGAAATTATTTTGGACCGGACCTTTGGCCAAACAATGGCCCAACTACGAAAGCCCAACAAATAGATGTACTACCTTATAGACACTTAAGGAAGGTCGCTTGTGCACTTGACCACATAAAAACGCCACCTTAAGATGATCTTGGATGTTCGCTCAACATCCAACCGTCTTCCATAACCCTCACCAATTTACACAAGAACGATTAGAACCAATTCGTCTATATAAGTGTGGCTTCTCTCTCTCTCTCTCTCTCTCTCTCTCTCTCTCTCTCTCTCTCTCTCTCTCTCTCTCTCCCTCCCTCCCTCCCCCCTCCCTCTCTCTCTCTCTCTCTCTCTCTCTCTCTCTGGCATTTACTGACTTGGGGTTGGGAGTGGGTGTTTGTTTTGTAGGTAGCGTCGTTCGTTGTTGTGGAAGCAAGGTCCAACCGCACCGGAGTTCCTTCTCCGTCGTACTGGTTCACCACAACCATATTCTCCTTAAGCTCTATTCGAGGACAACTAAAAAATATATCACGTTTATCACATCACCACATCTATTGATTTATCTTTTGAACAGTCTATCAGATGTGTGAATGTCCAAATAACATTTTTCTTAACTAAATTAAAGCAATGAGAGCGAAAGAAGAGTGTGCAAAAGAGGTTATAAGGTAAAGAATGCAACAAGTGTCACATTTGTTGGCATTGACAAAGCAATGTAGTCGGACGATTACACCATACTCCTTCTGCAACTTTTTTCACTTCATTAAATTCATTGAATAAAAGATGTATATGATCTCTTTCAAAGAAAAATGATGTATATAATGTATATTATTGTCCACCTACCTCATTTATTTAATAATTCTAAAAAGTCAAAGTTATACTCAAAGATACCGGAAAAAATATACAAGTATATACGAGTGATGAGTGTTCGAATAGTGTTCCGTAAAAAGTGTTTCCACCACTGTCACAATGTTGCATTTGTAATTGTTTAGATTTAAAATAGTAAACTTGGGAGAACTATTGTGCATCGTCAGGGGCGAATCCTTTCAATGGGATGGGGTAGCTTTGGCTACCCCAAAATTTTTATTTTTATTGAGTCATTAGGTATATTTATATGGTTAGCTACTCCAATAATATAATTTTAGCTACCTCAAACAAATTCATTTGCACAAAAGTAGCATAATAGACGATAATGTGAAACATAATAGACGATAATTTAATACAAATAGAGAAAGCATTTTTAGAAATATAAATTATCAATAGTGAAACATAATAGACGATAATTTAATACAAATAGCTTATTTGTCTACGTTGAAAAAAAATTGTTAATCTGTTTAGCAAATATTCAATTATAGAAATATAAATTATCAATAGTGAAACATAATAGACGATAATTTAATACAAATAGCTTATTTGTCTACGTTGAAAAAAAATTGTTAATCTGTTTAGCAAATATTCAATTATAAATATATTTGACTTCTTCCCTCAAAAAAAAATATTTGACTTCTCGAAACCTAATTTTATAGAGATTAAACATATCTAACCTTTAAATTTAATATATAATATTTTAAAATATATAATTTTTCCTTGATTAAAAAAATTATTTGTATTTGGCCCCTCGTAAAAAATTTCCTAGCTTCGCCGCTGTGCATCGTCACCTTGTCGAATATATTACTACTATATTTTTTTTACGCAATAAAAAAATATTGGATTGCGTTTATGGTCTTGGAATGCTCGTATTATATTGTTGAGATTGCGTGGATAGGGTATCTTAATGCCACGTGCCAAGAATATCTAATAAACCGTGTTAATAGAAGCAAATAATTGAATAAGCAACTAAACATCCAAACCGTTAATATAATATTCTTGCATCATCAAACATACTTTTTCTAATGACGGATCGATCACTAAAGATGTTACATAATTTAGCATTTGTCAACAAAAAAAAATGTTACATATATATTTGGCGCACAAATTAGTTGCTGTTTTAAAGTATGCGGTCTAAAAGAGGTGATAATTTGACTTGGTAATCGAGGTTTAGAGGCGGTGTCTATAGAACTTTGGTTATAAGCAAGTGGTTGACGGCATCTACAACAACATTGGTACCAATTCTGAATTAGGAGCTTTATTAAATTATTGTAAAGCTTCACTTTCCCTTTTACCAATTTTTTTTTTTTTTGGTACAAATTACCAAATTTTTCTTCTTCTTCTTAGTTGGTCCTCGTTTTTTCTCTCATTAGAATTGATTTTTTGTAGATCTTTTGATGTCTTACTAAGCACTTCTTGTGCTGGTTGACACTTTTGGTGATAATATATTACCTTTTCGCCTCTTAAAAAAAAGGATAATTTTTATTAAGCGCCAAACAAACAATGTCAACGTGGCCCACTTGTTAGTAAAAGTGTCAGTGTCTTACGCTAGTTCACATTGTCATAATCATATGTTATCTTGTATTGAATACGATATTATGAATTAAATGAGATAATTTGGTTTCATTCAAAAAAAAAAAATTAGCTTCTATCTTTTGGTTTTCATTTTCGGAGTGGCCTCACCTTCTTATTAGGGAAGAAAACCTGTTAAGTCAGATTAAGTTTTGCAAGGTTTAAGTATGATGTGGTCAAACAATTCAACTCCAAAATCTTGTGTGTTATTTGTCAAAACTTATTTTTGGATTTGAGTTTGACATTTTTGTTTTGACGATTTTATTTTAAAAAACTTGATAAGGAGGTAAGGCTATTTAAATGCCTATTTGATGTTAAAGTGTTTAAATACGTCATTTGACACATTTAAATATACTAACAAGCAAATTAATATGTTAATTAGATTAAAATCTATTTTGATATTTAATATGATATATTTTTTTTGAAAGATTTAATATGATATTATAAATGTGTCAAATGCCATCTTTTTAATAAGACATATGCCAACATATATTTAATCATCTTATGTATGTCTTTTATATTTTTGAATTAGTTTATAAAGAGATGTTTAGAATATACACAAAAAGTTTAAAAAATTTAAGAAACTAAAATAAATTGGTGTCAAGTCAAACTATTAAGCAAATTGAAGAGGAGAAAGGAGAAAAGAAAGAATCTTTATTTGAAAAGCACAAAATGGGGATTTAGATCCTATTATATGTAAAAAAAAAGAAACACACGAGAAAGTTATATAAATGATCTTACCATTACAATGAGAGGGTTAACATATACTCAAGTAAAATATTTTGCATTGCAAAAAGAAGTAACATTTAAATAAAGCTACAATAAATATTATTATTAATATTAAAAATGGCTGAATCGTTTTTGTCAATAGATATTTTCTAAAGTTCATTTTAATTAGGTCTTAATATATGTTGGATTTGTCCTACTTGCTTGGTAGAGAAATTTCAAGTTGAGAAATAAGGCATACATTGCACTCTAATGACTTAGCCAACGAAAATAAGTATAACCCCTAAAAAGTGGTGAATATTTTGTTTATATGACATGATTAAAGAACCACTTTTTTCTTTCTTTCTAATCATGTGATTAAAAAATACCAATCGACAAGTTATTAAGGGGAGTTTATAAGTTATTTTGGTAAGTATATTCATACCAGTGTACTCCCTCCGTCCCATATTACTTGACCTATTTAGAATATTTGCACTATTCATGTAACATGTTTTGACTATATTTTTCTACTAATATATAAAAACAAAATATAGCATATAAGATGTTGTTAGATTCGTCTCGATTAATATTTTCAAAATATCAAATTTTCGTAATTTTTTCTACTAGATTATTAAAGAAATTTAAGTTTAAAATTGCGCATTGGCATACGTGACAGAGTCAAATAAGTCAAGTAATATGGGACGGAGGGAGTATCATATAATACAGTGTTTTTTAGTTAAAGACATTCTTCAAAATATGTCTACCAATTAGCTTGAGACAAATGCTTGTAAAGGGGTCATACTAGGAGAATTTGTTGACAAATGGCAAGCACACACAACCTAGAATTTTTTGTTCTTGTTGCTAGAAACATGCCACATAGACATACTCCATAAATCCATTCCCTCGTAGTTCGTTTGAGCAGTGTCACCATGCCATGCCCATAACCTGGATTTGTTTGATTTTGAATCAGTACTGCATATAATGTATCATCCTTTTGAGTACAATATTATTACTTTTTTTTACTAGTACAACATAAACCGAAACGTTTATGTTTTGCATTGATTCTCACTTCTCAGTTCCTACCTATGTGATGGCAGTGTGTCGTGGACAGGGTACTCATAAGGCACGTAACAAGAATTTTATTTTGGTCTGATAAATTTTTTATTCAACATCAAACTATAATGAAAATGAATTGATGATTCTTATAAAGTTCTCGAAAGTTCTAGCTTCTAAAATGTATGTAATGGTTCCTAAAATTGATAATGGGATAAAATGATAATTGTGAATTGATTGTGAAATGAAAGGTTAAATTGATAGATTAGAACTCAATTAAAATTGATGTTCTTAGTACATAGAAGAGAGAAAGAAAGAGATAGAAGAAATTACTCTACTAGAGAGTACCAAAGGGAGAAAGAAGAGACTTTCTTCATTTTTCTTCATAATCCTTAATGATCATCCTTTCCCTATTTATGCACAATCACTAGCCACATGTCCACTTACTTCAACCAATTACATTTTGCCAAGTGTATTTTCTCAAGTGCTATTTGAATCATAACAATGTATGTATGTATTGTTAGTATGTGCTTGACCCTTAATCACTAGAGTTGATATCAAAATATGAATGAGAGACATGTCACACCTATGAAGCACGGATACGGACACCGGACACGACACGAACACTGACACTCCAGCACATCTAATAATTTGAAAAAAAATCACATAATTTAGTGTAATTACAAGTATCGGTGTCGGACACGACACATATCCAACATTATAACATGTCTAATCCGAGGAGTGTCCGTGCTTCATAATGTCACACTATATTTTGATGTATGAATGAAACTTATTTTACTCTAAAAAACTTAAAAAAAGCTTCCACTTTTGGGTTCAATAACTTCTTTCAAATTTGTTTTTAATAAATGTTAGGAGCAGTTTATTCAGATATCCTTAAAATAATTAGTAAATGATAGTGATAAATGTATTCAGATACTGGTATGGGTATATCATAGACACATTCTTTTTAGTTCAATAAACACAGTCTTCAAGATATGTCCACCAACTGGCGTATGTAGAAGGAGGGTTTTTGTGGCAAATGGCAAGCACAGACATCACCTAATTTTTTTTGTTGTTGATAGAAACATGCCACCTTAGATGTTACTCAACAATCAACATATCCATTCCTACGGGTATGAGTACTATCACCATGCCAAATGTCTGATTTGTTTGATTTTGAACCAAGTGAGAATATGAAAACCGTTAATATATATCATATAAGCATCATCCTTTTGAGCTTTTGACTAATGCAATATTATTACTTTTGTCACCCAATGAATTACTTATTAAGTTAGAAAAAGAAAGAGGTATGGACAAGTAATTACTTTTGTCATCCTTTTGAGTTGTATAATATTATTACGTACTTCTCAGTTCTTGTGTTATGGCAGTATTACTCAATTATATTACTAGTATTATATTATTATGGCTGATGAGGTGTCGTGGACAAGAAATTTTTATGTACGGATCCAAAAAAAAATTAGAATAGAGGAATCGTGGACATGGTATCCCAATGGCACGTAACAAGAAAAAATTATTTAACATTTAATAATAGTGGAATTCGATGATTGTTTATAACGTTCTCGAAAGTTCTAGATTTTGAATCGCTAAACGTATTTTTTGAATTTGCCACTAAAAAAATTCAGAATGTCATTGGTTGTTCTTTCTCTTATCTTGTGAAACGATGGTTTATTCTGTAGTTTTTTTATTGGACGTGTTCCCCCTTTTATTGGACACAATATTTTTTGCAAAGTTTGTGGTGTTAAAGATTATTCATATCGTGGCAAGTGGTAACTCGTCATGGTACACTTCAATTCTCAAAAGTAATTATTTTTTCTCGATGTTATTTGTACGCGTTTTTTTCCATAAAAATTTAAAATTCCTTAACATCTATCATCTTCAAATGTGTATCAAGCCAATCTACTAAGGACAGGCTAACTGTATATTTATATTGTTCCATAATTTTATGTTTTTGAGAGAATTGTTTCATAATTATTTGTAGGGTTAAATATGTTTTTAGTCTCTATAAATATACAAACTTTTCATTTTAGTCCTTCTAAAAAAATTCTTCAACTTTTAGTCCCTCAAATATTTTTCATCTTCACTTTTGGTCATTCTTTCGAAGTAAACTCATATGTAGAATTTATATTTTTGAATAAAATTTTGCATAAAATTTTGACAAAAAACATATTTAACTCTTATTTGTATAATGTAATTATTCAAATTTATCATTTCCTAGTCACACAAAAAAAAACAATTGTCATCAGCTTCAATATAAATGCTAATGCCAAATCATGAACATATTCAACGAATCTATCTAAGACCATCCACAATGTAGCACCCCATTTGGGTGCTTAAACGGTCCCCGACTGTACACGTCATTCGTTTTATAATTAATATTGAATAAGCACTCATTCTCTCCAACCCAGCACCCCAAAATAATTATTAATTAGGTCCCAACAATAACTATATATCATTAAATTTTAACAATAATTTATATACTCATTCATAATTATATAATTTTAAAATATTGAAGTAATTTAATTATAAATTATAAAAAAAGGCAAACATTTTTTTTAATCATCGTATGCTAAAATCGAGCAAATTCAAATTCAACTATTATTTGTAGTAAATTCAATCATCGTATGTTTGTTTTTTTTTTCTTTTCATTCAAATGGGTAAATTATTTGTTGTTGTAAAATTGGTTTTTATTGAAGATTCATGTTGATCGATTAAATATTACTCTTGCAATTATTATATAATTTACTTTTTAATATTAAAATAATACAACAATTGATTAGAGAAAAAAAATAAAATTAATTATACATTTGAGAACCATGAATAATAGGAGAGAGAGCCTATAAAAGCATCCATCTTTATAAGCGCCACATTCGTTGATGCCACAATGGGGGGTGCCTATTTAGCATGGTGCTAAATAGGGGAAGGATCCCCCATTGTAGATGGTCTAAGTGAGCTCCATAGAAGAATGAACTCTTTCGTTATTATTTTTTTTATTGGAGAAACTTGACAAAGTGAAAAGCATAAAAATTATAGAAGTAAAGTAGCTTAAATAAGATATAATATCATCATTAATGTTTGTTTGCATAATAAAGGATTTTATCATTTTTTTTTGTTTGTGGTATCCTATCACCATTAATATATGGTACCTTGCTTTTCACCATCGAAGCAAAATGTTTATGAGTTTTTTTTTTTTTTTGAGGGAAATGTCTAAGAGTTGCATAAATATGGTGTAGCGTACCAACACACGTTCGCTCAGTTGGTAAGGAACGGACAACTTCCTTGCAGAAGGTTGTGTGTTCGATTCCCTCTGCCGATGTGAGGACAGTGTTGGTGGGTGATCTGTAAGTACCTCTATAAGTGCCCTTTGGGCCCGGAGGCGTGCCCTGACCCTGGTGGTGACCGGAGCCGAACTCACCTAAACTTTCAAATATCAAAATAAATATGGTGTAGCGTTGTAAAGACCGCTTATTAGTTAGAAGTGTGTGAAACCTAAAGTAGATTTCTTGAAAAAAGACAATTAAAGATGCTCTAAAGATTACTTAGAATCTATCATGAAAATCTTTATTAGTGGTAGATAAAGACAACAAACGAAATTTAGACGAGTACTTAAGAATCTATTAGGAGAATTTGAGTTCAAATTCTAATTAAAATAATCGTTGGTCAAAATTTTAATATTTATTAAACAAACTTCAGATTACGAAGACTTATTTCTTCAAAGAATTAGAGAGTTAATATATTTTTTTTTTTTTAGTGTGGATACTTAGAGCACAGACATCCCCTTTGAGTTCATGGAATGCTGCTGCACATAGATGTAAGAGTTGCAAATCAGCTTTGAATCCAATAACTACAAATATCAAACACATTGTTTGGCAATGAAGTTATTTCAACAAGGACAATTATAATGAATTAGATTAGATTTATGTTTATGCTCCCTAAAATTTTGCCAGTCTTGGTTTTAATCCCTGTGATTTTTTTATCCCTCTAAAACCTGAAATTACTATTTTTGGTCTTAGTAAAATTATCAAATTTAGATTTTTGTCCTTGAAATAACCTCTCTTGTTTAAATTCCTTTGAAATCTGAAAATAACTATTTTTGGTGCCTAAAATTCATTTCAAGACTGATTAATATCATTCAGTTTAAATTTTTTATGGGAGTAACACGCTAATATTGCACCGTCGAATAAATTTTGGATGCCATAAAGGATGATCCCATATAATTTACTAATTTAGATTAGGTACAATTAGGACTGTTCAACAAAGCTAAAAAAACCGAACTGAATTATTAAACCAAACCGTACTTTATGTGCGGTTCAATTCTGTTTTAGGTTTTTAAAAATGTCCTAACATTTGATTTGGTTCTTAGTAGTTTGATACAATTCGGCTTAAAAACCAGATCGATTCAAAAAAGTACATTTCAATTTTTGTAAAGTCAATTTTGGTTCAGCTTGAAACTACATCACCAGTGCACCAAATCTCTATAGCAATTCGGTTTGGGACGAATCAGTAACGGTTTGGTTCTGTGTTTCTATAAGTGATAACAATTTTGTTTGGTCTAGTTTGCTTTTATTCTCAAACAGAACAATGAACAGTCTAGTTGATGTGACTATCTTTCTAGTTGCATTCTTTTAAACAAAGTAAATCAAGGGTGGAGGGTATGTGAGAAAGTTGGAATGCAATAAATTTTGATACAAATGAGCAGAACAAGTACATATCATTTTGCATGTTTACTATCCTAAGATATTTATGCCTACACAAGCTAAAACATTTATCAGCAGCACGATATCTATAATGATATGCCCACAGTGGATCTAGTCTAATCACCATCTCCATATCTATTTTTGCCTGGTCATGACTCATGGAGTTTAATGATACAATCTGCTGATTGTCCTTGTATAATATAGATGATGCATACATTATGCATATATAATATGAAACAGATTATATTGTTCTGTGTTAAGTTTAGTCAATTCCTAAAACTAAACACTTGAGTTGTGTATACTACAATTATCAATTTATGAGGTTTAGGGAGGACTTCTAAGATTAAAAAGCTCTTGATTCAATCCGATTCAATTTGATTCAGTTAGAAAAGACTCTTGTTTTTCCAGTCACAGTCAAGATTGTATCTATCTCCTCTTCAAGTACTGTAGCAAAATAGATAGAAGCAGGAAGTCATGATCAAATATTGCTATCAAAATTGAATTGGTAAAATATCTCTCTGATTGCTGTGAATAAAACCACTCACGAGCCTCCGCCCAATCTAACATTAACAACATAAGTTTTTTTTTTGTGTGTGCAGAAGAGCAGGAATTTCGAACTTAATAATGAGTGCTCAGCAGCAACAACTCATTGATGATCGCCAAAGCTTAGCGCCCAAATGCAGAAATCAGCACAGTCGAAGAATTTTTATTTATTTATGAGTGCTCATTGTTCGGTACATAGGGCAGCATTTTTCCATTTGTTTTGAGCACTGATTACATTCCTGACACATATAAATACAACTTTTAAACAGGTATACATGCCAAAAAAAACTGGTTTTGAATCAAAGGGATTCATGCCAAAAAAACTGACTACGGTCTAACCTAGCGCAGTCAAACATCAATTGTATGAAAATAACCTGGATTGAAATAAAACTCAATCACATAGGAAGAGAGCAACAGAGGATCTAACTATGGCTTACTTATTCATTGAATTTTCTTAAAATCTGTATTTGTTTTAGTCTTCGATTACTTTGAAGGAATATTGTATTGGTTGCAGTCATTGTTCTTAAACCTAGCCGATTAGAATTTGCATCCAAATATGAATCACTTTTGTGCATTGTTGGATTTGAATACAGTCATCATTTGAAATGTTACGCTACTTATATTTTGTTACTTCCTGACCGGCATGCTTTCTGCAAGTCAACGAACAAGTGTTCAGCAGTTAAATAATTGTTATCCTCATTGTTCTAACATAAAGTTCTATTTCAACAGGGAAAACATGACGAAAAAGGCTCTTGCATCAAACCATTGAATTTCACGACGCTTTAGTGACAACTTCATTTTAGAAATCGAAAGCCTGTTCCTAACATATTGATGGGCAGCAGTTATTGAATAGTGAAATACTTCCCAGAGTAGTGCAATAGAACCATACCCTACCTTTGTGCAGATTATCAGGACACTTGAAGGAAAGTTCTAGAAGTGAAATAAAATAACAGTTGAAGAACATGACGAGATTGGAATAGAGCCGCTCAGTGGACAGGCCTTCAAGAAAAATGCCCTAAGAGATCTTTTGATATTAATAGACTCTTCAACTTTTGGAAATGAAAACAAATTTGGCAACTCTTATCGGACTCGAGTTCTTCATGGATTTAAGATAAAACTTCCACATAATCAACAGGATTAAAGGTTCTTCATGGATTTGAGATAAAACTTCTACATAATCAACAGGTTTAAAGAACAAATAGGTGGATGTGGGACCTTGATTAGAGAATCTTTATAGTATAAAGACAGAAAACAACAAACCCAACCTCCGCAACAGACTTAACTGAAATAGCAAAAAACACCCTCTTTCAATAAAAAAAAAAAGGAGCAAATAAACTTACATTGATGCAAAAGAAGTGTGATTAATCTGATGCTTGCAAAGTTTACCTCTCTCAGTGGGGAGCCAAGGCTGTATTTGAGTGCACTTCTTTACATTTGTAACACCAATATTTCAAATTGAAGGTGTGTCCAACAATATTGGACACTCAAAATTCGTGTTTGGAGTCTATTTCTGTCCTTCATAAGACATAACAGTCTGCACAAGTTTCTGATCTCCGCAACAACCGCAATACACCCTTTCTCTTAAAAATCAAAACTTTACCAAATTGGATACACATTCCATTTCCCGCCATATCAGTAACCTCCAACCACAAAGAAGCAACAACACTTAATCAATAGGTTCAAATTTCCACAGACAACAATAGGTTCAAATTTCCACACTCGAGTTCATGGATTTGAGATAAAATTTCCACACAATCAATAGGTTCAAATTTCCACAGAATCAATAGGTTCAAAGAACAATGGTAATAGGTGGATGTGGGACCTTGATTAGACTTAATTGAAATAGCAAAAAATCTTAATCTTCAATTCAAAAAAAGGCAGCAAAGAAACTACATTGATGCAGAAGTGTGTGATGATAGCTTGTGGAGTTTCCTTCTTTCAATGTGGAGCCACCAAGGCTGCATTTGAGGGCACTTCTTTATGGTCGTAATGTTTGGTTAACATATGGACAAAATTGAAAACGTTTATAAATTTAAAGGACTCATGATGTGTGATCAAAATAACTTAAATGAGCAATCTGTTACAAACCTCAAACTTAAATGATTCCTGATATAATTTAGCCTCAATTTATTCCCATTCCCATGAATATATACGAATATAAGCTTCTTCAAAAAAAATATACGAATATAACTTGAAATCAACACATATCAATTTTAAGTTTCTTCTTAAGAACAAAGCCTACTTTAAAAATCCTTATACCCAGGAAAATATGTTCAACATTTCAACATACAGAAGAATTTAGGTTCCCAATTTTCCATATCAACAAACATCATAGTAGGAAAATGATCTGAAAGGTCACAAGGAAAAATAACTTGAGAACAATTGGGCCACGTCAGACACTACTATTCTGAAATCAAAAACTTGTCAAGTCTATCCATTGAGTACCCATCACCATTATGCCAAGTATAACGACGACAACTAAAAACTAAAATTCCGCCTTATCATGCAAAACCATCCATTTTTTTTTTCAATCATTATAAACTGCAACAGTAGAGCAAGCACTTGAAGTTTTGAAAGATTTACTTCTTCAAATGTCTTCTTCTAGTTTTGTCCATCGCCATCACAATTAGTTTCTCTCGTTCGGAGGTAGTCTTAGTAACTTCGTAAAGGGAAAGGCTGCTGCATCCCTGATCATCCTACGAATGTTTTTAAGCAAGTTGTGTCCAAGAGTATGCATTAGAAAACTTGGGAGAAGCATACAAACCCCCTGTTGTGGAATGTGCTACAATGTCAATACCAATAGAAGGCTACAATTACAAACTTGAACGTTTGCGAATACTAGGCACTGAAACTTCACAAATATGCATTGTATTGCTTTCTGATCTTCCAATTTTACAAGAGGAATTTTTTTTTCAAGTAATCTAGTGAATAAAAATCTACCCTTAAAAATAAATAAATGTGGAAACCAATCAAACTATGACCCATGGATACCGTAAGTCTCAATCAACTAAGTTATGTTCACGGAAACTTACAAGATGCGGCTCTATTAAAAATCATCCGACCCGCAAGATAAAAAAACATGTGGTTTGGTTTGGTTTGTTGACTTTTAAAATAAAATCTGAACCAAACCAAACCAAACCAATGCGGTTTGGATTGGATCGGTTGATGCGGTTTTTTCGAGACAATAATTTTTTGTTTTCAACATTAAAATTGAGTTAAAAAGGTAAAACACAACATATTTTCAACAATGTTTCCAACAATGTTTTTAATTTCATTTCACATTACAATTTCATTTTCACAAAACAACTTAAACCAAATTAAAAACGTGGACACAAAATAATTCTATCATGTAAGATATATAATTGGTTAAGATTTTATCATTCTCTAAAAGTTCAAGTAGCACATAAATACATTTTTGAAATAAGAAACAGAAGAAATTTAGCAAGAGAAAAAATATGTCATTTTATAAAAGTTTTCATTGAGTTTCTATGACTATTGGTCTAGGTGACATATATTTGATTAAAATTTTTCTTATGTTATGGTTTGATTTGATTTGGTTTGGTTTGTAAAATTAAAACTGCAAATCAAACCATACGGTTGAGTAAAAAAGTGATTCTAATTGTCTCTATCTTTCATTTATCACTAAAGAACATTTTTTCACTCTTTCGCAGCACCATCCGTCAAAAAGAAACTCTTTTTTTTAATCTTTAGGAATACCAAGCGTTATTTTATTAAAGAGCAATGCTATATCTCTAGAAAAATAACATCAAGAATTCTTCAAGAATAAAGAATAGCCAATCACAATGCACTATTTGCCACAATTCAAGGAGGTGTGGCTGAAAAATAGGAAGTGGACAAATAAATCATCCAATTAAAATTTGCCAACTATTTCTTAAAAAATTCTTGAAGCTATTTTTCTTGAGAAGTAACATTTTCCTTTATTAAATCACCTAGCAATATCATTGGTTTTTTTTAGCAAGCTGCAATAGCATTGATGTTTCCTAAGCCATACATAAATAGCCACATGATGTGCAAAGTAAGCGAGAGAATACGAAGTGATTTTATTTTTGACAATTTTTTTGAAGTATTTTAATTATAATGTGTTATTAATTGCAATTAACTTTGTCTGACTACACGCACGAAAATTTAGCCATTTTGGTCAAATCCACTTAATTAACCATTATATTATACTAGGTGACAAATAAATAATTTTTTTTTTTATTCCTTTTAAAGGACTTGCGTGAGAAATATGCGTATCTCCAAAAATAGATATTAGAATTGAAGTTTCGTACGAAGTCACTCATCGGATTCTACTTTACTGGGAACCTCCTTTAATTCTCTCTTCTTTATAACTTTCATAGCGGTGTTGAGTCGGTTACACTTGCACCATTTGGAAAAGTTGTGTGAAAAGTGAAAAAAAATGTCTTCTGTGAAAAGAGATGTGGAGAGTGGGGAAAGAACCCTTTACCCTACGATGCTTGAGAGCCCTGAACTAAGATGGTCCTTCATACGTAAGGTTTACTCTATCATCACCTTTCAGTTGCTTCTCACCGTTGCTGTTGCCTCCGTCGTTGTTTTCGTTCCTCCGATTCCTCGTTTCTTCGTTAGCACTACTCCAGGCTTGGTTCTTTACATTGTTCTCCTCTTTATTCCCTTAATTAGTAAGCGTTCTCTTCTTTTTATTATATGTATATATATGTATAACTTATTAGGGTTTATGTCTAGATTCACCGTTCTCAAAATTAGGGTCCATAGGTGTATTATGCAGTTTTGATTTAAATATTATTGATGAAATATTTATTTGTAAATTTAGGTTTGAATTAAAAAACAATAAGAAGAAAATGTGCGTAGGTATTATTATGTTTGATGTCATAAGCACTTTTGGACACACTGAATCAATGGTCCTAAATACTTTTAACGAAGTTGGCAGAAAAAATGGGTGACATTGTAACAAAAAAAAACTTAGGTAACAAAAGAAATTTAAAGAACAACTTGTTATAAATGTCTAATTTAAAGGACCTCAATAGGTATTTGGTCTATTGTTTATGTGATTGTATTTCTTAACACTCTTATTTGTTTAATTTTGCAGCATTATGTCCACTTTACTATTATCACAAGAAGCACCCTCTCAATTACTTCCTCCTCCTACTTTTCACAGTCACTTCAGCTTTTCCTGTTGGATTGGCTTGTGCCTTTGTTAGCGGTATGTTCTCAGAATTATTTATTCTTAATTTGTTACTTAAAAACTTCTTTTCATAATATGACAATTTATTTGGTTCATCAATGACTATATAAAATCATGTGGTTTGCCTATTGGATGAATTTGTGCATATATATATATATTTTGCATTTTTAACTCAACCTACAATCTAACTTATAGATTTAAGTCACATGGACGGTTGGTGTATACCTTTTTTACATGTGTCTAATCATATTTTATCATATGAATATTTTTGGAGATATTTCATGAAATAACCTGAAAAAGTAGCATCATACATTGAAATTAACCTGAAAAAGTAGTGTTTTTGGACTGTTGGTTTGGATGCAAGTATAGAAAAATTTTACACTCTTAACATTGAAATTAAATCTCTTGATTTATTCTATTTGCAGAATTATTGTTAAAATTTCAAATTTGGCATAAGTATATAAGTATGTCAAAGAGTTTGTTCTGTTACTACTTTTTATTTTGTTATCGACTTTGTTTAGATGAATGCTAGTATGCTACTGCTTTGTTTGCTTTCTGTCCAGCCCCATGTGTATATTTTTAGGTGGAAAGTGAAAGGAGAAGAGAATTGATTAAGTTGGCTTGTGATAAACATGGTTTTTCAATTAAGAATTGCTATGTTTTCTGATGATCCTTGAAACTGAATGCAGGGAAAGTAATTCTAGAAGCTGTCATATTGACCACTGTGGTTGTGTTCAGCTTGACTCTCTACACATTTTGGGCCGCAAGAAGAGGTCATGATTTTAGCTTTTTGGGCCCATTCTTGTTTGCAGCTTTGTTGGTTCTTATCGTCTTTGCCTTTATTCAGGTAATTTGCTCTCTAGTTAGTTCTTAATAAATTGACAAATTAGCCCTTGTAATAGTGATTTTGATATCTAACTTTTCTGTTCTGTTTGTATATTTTAACAGTGTGATCCTTTTCTTGCAGATTCTGTTTCCATTGGGAAAGTTGTCACATATGATCTATGGGTGTCTTGCAGCTATTATATTTTCTGGCTACATTGTATATGACACGGACAACCTTATCAAGAGGTACTCCTATGATGAGTATATCTGGGCCTCTGTCTCCTTATATCTAGATGTCATCAACCTCTTCCTCTCTCTACTTACTGTTTTTAGAGCTGCTAATTGAAGATAATATAGGAAATTCTGGTTGATGTAAATTTCTGTTAGATGCTAAATGACCTTGTCCAACTGTGGAATCTAATGTCTTTTAACGGTTTCTTGAATATCTCATTAGGATTTTAAGGTAAGGTTCGAATCATGGTTTTTATGTTTCTATAGCCTCAAGGAGAGGGATAAACTATCTGTAATATCAAGAATGATGATGCTATTACATTTGGTGTTAGCATTAGTTGTATTTAACTAAATTCTCTACAATTTCAACAATATTGATGTTATTGTGATATGAAACATTGGCTCTGTTATAATCGTAAATAGATGCTTAACAATGAGTGTAAAAAGTGTTACCTAAGGCAGCTGCTGAAGTAAGAGTAGCGATACAATCATGTGAAATTGAATGGACATTCGCAGCTGAGCTAACCACAGAAGCAAGGTTGTCGCGCTTAGCTCACATTGCTTCGGCAGCCTCAACACACTGCACCATAACTAATATGGCAGCCGAAGCAATATCCATGTTTGTCTTGTCTATCATTTTATCCTTGATTTGTGTTGACGAGGTTGCTGTTGTGGCCACAATGGAAGCTAAAGCAGCCACAGTAATAGTAGTGTGCTGCTGAGCATTATGTATTTTGCTTTCCTCTTTCTTTCAACCATCTTCTTACAGTTTTAGGTCCTGAACAAGTCGTGCTGCTGCCAACAGCAGCACTTGCTCTTCCACCATTGAATAATGGATGAATGGAATTGTTTTCTCAAGAAATATATAGTGTGCGACTTATCAGAAAAAGCTAATAGAGTTGCTCATAGTTTAGTAAAAATTGATTGTATACGTTGACAACATCGTCAAATTGATCTGAAATGAGAAATTGGCGGACTCCCTGATCCGGCTAATACACCACCATGATTCAAAGGCTCGCTGCTGAGAGATATTTAATGGCGACCCTGTTAGAATTTCTTCTAATATTTTGTGGGCTACAATCAATTGTTGGTTTTGGTTTTAATAAAAAAAAAAACGGACTGATGTTGTGATCCATTTGATGATGCTTAGGCCCTAATAAAAGTGATCAATTAATAATGGGCTTTTGGGCACTTAATTTGATTTGTGTAGAAACATAGTGTAGGCCCAAACACTAGGCCCATGATGGGTGGTGCCTAGGGTTGCACGGTTATAAATAGAAAGGCTAGGTCCCCTTTGCCATCACTCTGATAATACGCTCATTAGTGGTTTGCCCCATCGACAACCCTAAGAACCGGAGCTCGTGAAAGGCAAAGGAAGACTCAGCCATGACATCGAATCCGACAAGTAAGTGTGTTCTATCTCATATAATATTGAATAATTATATAACATGTGGTATCAGAGCCACTATTATATGATTTAGAACCCTAATAATCACTTGTTTTGAATTGCTAATTGATTTTGTTCGAAATTGTGATCCCTAAAATTAATATCTCATGATTCGTTGAAAATTGGCTTATGCAACTCAAAGATTTTTTGTAGATTATGATCATACGAATTCAATGAGATCAAAATCGTTAATTTTCGTTGTCTGTAGAGAGAGAATTTCGAATAAAATCAATTAAAACTTTTAGGGTTTATGTGGAACATGAATTCATGATTTCGATTCAAATTAATTGGGGCTTTTGTTACCAAACGATTAGAAATTCGATTATCATTGTAAACCATATTTTTCTTTTGAAAATCGAATCATGAATTCATGTTGTTTTTGGTGAAATAAATCCGGTTTATTTTTGTATTCAATAACATGATTATGTTGCTTTTTCCTTGCGATTCTTGTGTGTGGTGAATTGGAAATTGAATTCCGGTCGAAACCCATCAAAAATCGCATAAAACCGTTAAGTTTTGAGCGAATACCCGTTTTCAAAGCTCAAACCCGTGCCCGACCCGGTTTCTGGTCGCGGGTTGACCCGCCAGAGGTTGAAGATGAAGTTTTCATCTTCATGCGAAGCCCACTCTCACCCAGAGAGAGTGCAGGCGCGTGTGACCTCCCTGTAGGTCCGAATTCGATTCCGTTTTTTGCGTTGATCTCGAAATTAAATTTCTGATTTTTCTATATACTTTTCACAATTTTTTCCGCTGCGTAAATATTTTCCGTAAATTATTTGACATTGATATGTTTATTTAAACAGTTTTATAATACTTATAAAATAGAAAAGTATATTGGAAAATTAGAATTTGATATTCTGAGTTCAACAGAACTGTTCACTCTCCCTAATTAATGACTCATGATTATGAGTTAATTTTTTGTTCCCTACACTATTATTAAATTGTTCAGCAATCCTGTAGTAAACAAAATTATGATGAATGCGAATTGAAATGATACTGACCAGTCTAGATGCATTTAAATAATGCATATTTTTTTTCTGTGTCGTATTTTGACAAGAGTTGTTGATTCCTATGCAAAAGAATTTCTTGCGTTAATATAGGCCGTTACCACCAAAGTGGGACCGCCTCTATTGATTGATTGATGAAATTTCTTTTTGTAGTTTGAGGAATGTTTTTAATTGTAACATGTAGTTTCCTGCCCAAAGGTGGTTATTGCATTTTACAATTAAAAATTTATTTGGGATAAGTTATTGGAGAATGTTTTGAACTAAGGAATTTGCCTGCCCAAAGGTGACAAATTTCTGAATTCAATACATGCTCATTGATTAACTTACCTGAGGTTTTGACTGGGGTTTTAACCTTAGTTTGTACATTCTGCCCAAAAGGTGATTGTACTATTGTATTGGCCTCATTGTGATAGCTTGTTAATTTTGAGCTATATCTTGTCATATGATTTATTTATTTATAATGCATTCATGTTTTGTCTCTACAGTGAATTTTTCTGTGAACAATTGTTCTGCTTCCATCGAAATGTTGAATGGGTCGAACTATAAGAAATGGAAGCAAGATGTAGATTTTTCCTTGGGGATTGCTGACTTAGACATAGCATTACGCGAGGATAAGCCTGTGGTCAATGCTGAGAGTACTGCTGAACAGAGAGAACGTCTTGCTAAGTGGGTGAGAGCTGACAGGTTAAGCCTAATTGCTATCAAAAGGACTATCTCCGAGCATCTTCTTGGTGGTTTGCCTGAGGAGTGCACTGCTAAGGAATTCCTTGACGCTTTAAAGGAGAGGTATACAGTGTCTGACAATGCTGAATCTGGCCGTCTGTTAAAAAAGTTAATGGATGCAAAAAATGATAATGATGACGGTGGTGTTAGAGATTTTATTCTAAAAATTGTTCACATTCAAGGCAAGCTGAAAAACCACAAGATTGACCTGAACGATAAGTTTATCGTAGGACATGCCCTGAATTGCCTTCCTGCTGAATTCACCCAAATCAAGACTGCCTATAACACCATAGGGGTAGACTGGACTGTGAATGATCTTATTGCTAAATGTGTTGCTGAGGAGGAGAAACTTAAGAATGAAAAGAATGCATTAGCCTTGCTGTCTGTCCATTCCAAACCCCGTTTTGGCAAGAATAACTAGAAAAACAAAAACTCATCTCATGCTTCTCACAAAGGTCAGGATGTTAAGAAACCAGGCACAGGTCATAACAACTTTGTAGGAGGTCCTAATCCAAATTCGTTTAAGAAATCAGGTTGGTGCTTCTTTTGTAAGGAGAGGGGTCACAAGAAACATGATTGTGCAAAGTTGAAAGCTTACCTAGAAAATAAGCAAAAGTCTGAAGGTAATAACTTTGCCCTTGTCTGTTTTGAGTCTAACCTTGTTGATGTTCCTATAGATTCTTGGTGGCTTGATAGTGGTTCAACAACCCATATTGCTGTGTCTTTGCAGGGGTTCAGAAACCTGAGAAAGCCCAGTCCAAGGGAAAGAACACTGAGGGTAGGAAATGATCTAGCAGTAGCTGTGGAGTCAGTGGGAGATGTCAGCATAGTTTTAGATTCTGGTTTTGAACTTATTTTGAAAAACACCTTTTATGTACCTTCTTTTAGAAGGAATCTTATTTCCATTTCCTTGTTGGATGAACTTGGTTTCAGTTTCACTTTTGGTAGTAGAAAAATAAGTATGACATTAAACTCCCAAGTTATTGGTTTTGGAATTTTAGTTGATGGTTTATATAAATTGTCTTTGTCTTCAAATAACCTTGCTTCATCTTTTGTTGTTGAAAATCATGTTGCTAAAAGATCTAAGGTTGAGGAAAATTCCTTCTCCTTGTGGCATAAGCGTCTAGGTCATATTTCTAGGGAAAGGGTTGAGAGATTAACCAAAGCGAATATTCTACCTTCCTTAGATTTTGATGATCTAGGTACTTGTGTAGATTGTATTAGAGGTAAGTTCACCAAAACCAATAGAAAAGGTGCAACTAGAAGTTCTGAACTCTTAGAAATTATCCACACTGACATTAGTGGACCCCTAACTCCTACAATTTGTGGCAATAAGTTGTTTATTACCTTCATTGATGACTTTTCCCGATATGGTTACCTTTATTTGATCAAAGAGAAATCTGAAGCTCTTGATAAATTTAAGATTTTTAAAACTGAAGTAGAGAAACAATTGGGAAAAGTAATCAAGATTGTAAGGTCTGACCGTGGTGGAGAGTATTATGGCAAACATGGTGTTGCAGGACAACATATGGGACCATTTGCCTCATACTTGCAGGATTGTGGAATTGTTCCACAATACACCATGCCTGGAACTCCTGAACAAAATGGTGTAGCTGAAAGGCGTAATAGGACACTGAAAGACATGGTGAGAAGCATGATGAGTAAACGTAACTTGCCTGAATATTTGTGGGGTGAAGCCTTGAAAACTGCCCTTTACATTCTGAATCGAGTTCCTAGCAAATCTGTCCCAAAAACTCCTTTTGAACTATGGACAGGAAGAAAGCCAAGTCTTAACCATCTTAGAGTGTGGGGTTGTCCGGCAGAAGTAAAGATTTATGATCCTTTTCAAAGGAAATTAGATCCTAGAACAAGTCGTTGTTTTTTCATTGGATATCCAGAACGTGCCAAGGCATATCGATTCTACTGTTCTGGAGGTGGTGCAAAAATTGTGGAATCTATAAATGCAAAATTCTTAGAGCTTGATGTAGCCGATCCTGTTATCCCATCAAATGAAAACAACACTCCTCCACCATCATCTGTGAGTTTGTCCTTGCCAATTGTTTCAACAGAGACAAATGTTCAAGCTGATAATAAAGATGCTCCTCATAATGATTATGATGATGGTAATGTAAATGCTCCCATTGAGAATGAAATACCACAAAATATTGAACCAAATGAAGCTGTCCCTTTGAGAAGATCTACTAGACAAAGGAAACCCACTATTGGAGATGAATTTTTAGTTTATCTCAGTGAAGATGCCTTTGATATAGGAGATATTGTTGATCCAAAGTGTTATCACGAAGCAGTGACGTGCCCTCAATCTGAGAAGTGGAAGCATGCTATGAATGAAGAAATGCAATCCATGTCAGTAAATAAAGTATGGGAGCTTGTTGAGTTACCTGACAATTGTAGGGCAATTGGTTGCAAGTGGGTCTTCAAGACAAAGAAAGATGCTAATGGCAACATTGAAAGGTTTAAGGCTAGATTAGTGGCAAAAGGTTTCACACAAAAGGAGGGTATTGATTTCAATGAAACTTTTTCTCCTGTGTCCACAAAGGATTCCTTTAGAATCATTATGGCGCTTGTAGCACATTATGATTTGGAATTACATCAAATGGATGTGAAGACAGCTTTCCTAAATGGTGATCTAAGCGAGGAAGTATATATGCATCAACCTGAAGGTTTTCATGTTGGTGGAAATGACAATTTGGTTTGTAAGCTGAAAAGATCAATTTACGGCCTAAAACAAGCCTCTAGACAATGGTACCTAAAGTTTGATGAAGTGGTTACATCTTTGGGTTTTGAAGAAAATAAAGTTGATCAGTGTATATACCTTAAGGTCAGTGGGAGCAAATTTATTTTTCTTGTGTTGTATGTCGATGACATATTGTTAGCTTCCAATGATCTTGGTTTACTGTGTGAGACAAAACAGACACTGACAAGATTTTTTGACATGAAAGATCTTGGAGAGGCTTCTTTCGTTTTAGGAATTGAGATTCATAGAGATAGATCACGTCACACACTTGGATTATCTCAAAAGGCTTACATTAATAGAATCTTAGAAAGATTTAATATGCAGAACTGTAAACCTGGTGAAGTTCTTGTTGTCAAAGGTGATAAATTAAGTATGGAGCAATGTCCGAAGAATGAGGTTGAGCGAGCAGAAATGAATGATAGACCTTATGCGAGTATCTTGGGAAGTCTCATGTATGCTCAAGTTTGCACTAGACCGGATATCGCTTTCATAGTTGGCGTCCTAGGTAGATACCAGTCAAATCCTGGGAATGATCACTGGGTAGCTGCCAAGAAGGTGATGAGGTACCTGCAGAGGACTAAAGAGTACATGTTGACATACAGGAGAGTTGACAACCTGGAGATCGAAGGGTACACAGATTCAGATCTTGGTGGGTGCCCTGATGACAGGAAATCAACTTCTGGATACATCTTTATGTTAGCTGGAGGGGCAATATCCTGGAAGAGCAAGAAACAAACTCTTGTTGCCTCTTCAACTATGCAAGCATAGTTCATTGCTTGTTATGCTGCCGCTACTCATGCTGTTTGGTTAAAGAATCTAGTGACAGGACTTCGTGTTGTTGACTCCATTGACAAGCCAATAACCATCTTTTGTGACAACAGCGCTGCGGTGTTCCACACAAAGAATAACAAAACTTCTAGTGGGTCGAAGCACTTGGATTTGAAGTATCTAACCGTTAGAGACCTTGTTAAAGAGGGAAATATAGTGGTGAAACACATTGACACAAATTCCATGTTGGCTGATCCCTTAACCAAGGGGCTCAAGCCCATTGTTTTCAAGAGTCATGTTGAAAATATGGGAGTAGTGAGTTCTTTTAATGTTCTTGGTTAGTGGGAGTTTAAATTGTGTTTGTAGTTCGAATGTTGAATTATTGTTATTTGATACATTGATGTAGAACTTTATTGATGTAGAACTTTCATTTAATTGTCTTGTTATCAATAAAGTCGATTTTTCCATAAAATTTATATGATTGTATGGATGTATCAAATATGAAATATTATAGCTCAGTGTCATTGGGATCACTACGCCGGTGATCGACACTATTTTGGAGCTGAGGCGATGTGGTTTTCCGTGGACCACATAATTTCTCTGGCTTTAATGCATTTGAGAGAAATCACATAATTTCTTTGGCTTTAAGGCATTTGAGAGAAATTTAATAAGTTTCTCTGGCTTTAAGGCATTGAGAGAAATTGAGGACCGACAATGAAAATGATAGTATGGTCGATGATCACGTTGACATATCATTTCTTGCTACACTCTACACAGATGACTAGTCGACGGAATTGGTGATATTTGTAACCATGGAAGGTGTTGTATCAATTAAGGATATAACTACCGCCATGATTCGATATCATTCAGTTCGTAGTTGGACGGAGTCTTTATTAAGTGTTGCATCATGGGATCATGTAGTGGCCACGTTAGGAAGTTTGTTATCAGTCCGAGAGTCGTTTTCAAAAATTATTATTTTTTAATTTTTAATTTTTATTTTAATTTTAAAATACACAATTGATTTTGCCCAAGTGGGAGAATGTTAGAATTTCTTCTAATATTTTGTGGGCTACAATCAATTGTTGGTTTTGGTTTTAATAAAAAAAAAAAAACGGACTGATGTTGTGATCCATTTGATGATGCTTAGGCCCTAATAAAAGTGATCAATTAATAATGGGCTTTTGGGCACTTAATTTGATTTGTGTAGAAACATAGTGTAGGCCCAAACACTAGGCCCATGATGGGTGGTGCCTAGGGTTGCACGGTTATAAATAGAAAGGCTAGGTCCCCTTTGCCATCACTCTGATAATACGCTCATTAGTGGTTTGCCCCATCGACAACCCTAAGAACCGGAGCTCGTGAAAGGCAAAGGAAGACTCAGCCATGGCATCGAATCCGACAAGTAAGTGTGTTCTATCTCATATAATATTGAATAATTATATAACAGACCCATCCTGTTGCATATGCAAAACAAACAATATTAATAAAGACAATGCCCATCGTTAACTGAGGATATGTGTGTGGGTATGTGTGTGTATGAGTGTCTTTATTGTTAGTAAAGAGTAGTAAAAACCTCCCTAACAGAGTGTGACACAATGCACTCAAGAACAAGAAAGGAAGCGAAAGAAAACTGACTCTTAGACTCAATTGAGATTTGAGAGCTCCTCGGAGACAAAGTGGTTGCTGGTGTCTTCAGGAATAGAGGTAGTGTTGCCATTGAAAGGCATGTATGAAGGAAGAGGTGGTTGAGAATGAGGTGCAAGAACTGATGCACTCCATGACCTTGACAGAAACTACATAGGAACTTGAGGACCCTACGGCAGAGGGGTGCCGCTGCTTGGAACTGGTTCAGGTCGCAGAAATTGATTGGTTACATGTCATTTGGTGTGAGCTAGCTCTTTGTGTCGGGTAGTTTTTTTTTAATGTTAATTTAGAGGTCACAGCATCATCCATCATCCATCAAGAACACGTAAATATATGGTACTGGTTTTTTTGCGGGAACAAGATGATGTTGAAGTATATAGGCTAGAGAGGCTTAGGCATGGTCGATAAAAACTAACCACTTGGGTAACGATGTTCTTATTTTGTCAAAAACTAATCATGTGGTAAAGATGTTTTTATTTTGTCAAGGATCACTTTAAAATATCTATATTAACTCTTGTTTTTCCTACTTCACATTTACACGTGACTATAATAAAAAGAAGGAAAAATTACTTTCCTCCTCCCTTAACTTAATTTCAGATAACGATTTCGGTCATTTTTTTTTACGTTATTTTCACCTTTTTGATCAATTTGCATGTGATTTTTCAAGATTTAAATTTATGGTTTTATATTGTCCTTTTGATCAATTTGCATATAAATTTTCAAGATTCAAATATATTCAAGATTCAAATATATAGTTTTATATCGATATGAGCTCAATTGGGATGGGATGGTGTTCCAAGGGATACAATGTAGGGATCGTTGGTTGTAGGATATTACGCTGTAGGTTGCTATGTGAAGTTAGGATCTACTTGAGGAAGACAACAACAAAGTCGGATGGGATGGTGTTCCAAGGGATAAAGACAATCCAAATAGGCTGAAAATGCAACATTGATACCTCCTTTTCCCAGGCTAGCAATCGAGGGCACTGATACGTGCATCATAGATGACGCGGAAAGTTTTGGGCTTGCTAAAACAAAAACATTGATACCTTCTTTCCCCGCGCTAGTAATCGAGTTGCCATTGATATGTGCATCAAAGATGATGTGTAAAGTTTTGTGCTTGCTAAAACAAAATGGTTTTCTTTTGTTTGTTTGGTCGATAAAACAGAAGTGTGTGGATTGAAAAGTGTGAATTTTGAGTTTTTCAAGTAAGGTGAATAAAGTGTGAATTTTGACTTGTTAGTGTTTTTTTTTAGCGTTAAAGTCTGTTCTGATCTTAATGAGCCTTATGACTAAACTCTTTAAAACTTTTTGTGACCAGAAATACCCTAAATCCTAAAAAGAACTATTTTTACACAATATCATATGATTTTCAGAATTTCCTACTTTCTTTATTTAATTTCAAAATACAATAATATTTATTATGAATTTCCTTAAATACCGATTTTATTTGGCAGGTCCTTAAATACCGAATTTCCTAATTTAATAACTTTCATTCCAAAATACACTAAGTCCTAAAAATATGAAATCATTAAGGAAATCCCTGATTTTCCAATTTAATATTTTTCCTATTGCTATCTTCTATTTCTATTAATTTGTTTAATTATTTTAAATTTAATTTTGTAACTAATTTAGGTGTTTTTAGTGATAGTTTTTTCAATTGTTCGTAAAAAACCAGATATGCAAATATACTTTTTCTGCTGTTTTCTTCATTGGTTTTAAAGTAAATTTATAAGTATATTTAAATTCAGGTACGTCAAAAAAGTATATTTATATTCAGGTATATTTATTTATTTTTTGGTCAAAAAAGTATGTCTATATTCAGGTAATTTTTTTCTTTTTCACGAATTCATTTTTAGTAAGATTAGATTTTATATTATTTTCATTATTATTATTATAATTTGTTCTTAATTTATAATTATGATTCAGCCTATGTATATGGGGTTTAGTCTCAAGTTCATTTGTATTTTATTGGAATTCTAGTCTTTTTTTTTTCTTTCTTTTTCTCTCATTGAAACTGCGCAGTTTCAAGGGAAAAATGTCTGAAAAAAGTGATTTGGAGAATGGAACTAAGGGAGCAAGATCGGCTTGTATGTTTATTTATGCATTTATTGCACCAAATTCATTTTGTTTTTATTAAAAAAAAAACTCGTTTGATAATGATAGTCAAAGTTTATTTTTTTGCCGTTAATGATTTATATAGTTTCATGTGATTTGCATATTGGATGGATTAGTGCATATGTTTTTATAGGTTTGATAATGAAAGGAGAAGATTTTTTTTTTTTTACTTGTGTTTCTCTTTATGTCCTCCAATATCATCTCCTAAATATACATCTAGTATTTATCTATCATGTGTTCGGTAGTTATATAATGGATGTTCGTTTTTTTATCAAACATACATACTCTAGATAACTACTAGATGTGTATTTAGGGGATTCAAGAGAAACATTCCAACATAATTGATTAAGTTGGCTTGTGATGATAAACTTGGTATAGATTTTTAATTTTCAAATTTCAATAGGAATTGCTATCAATATTTTTTATTTTTTATGATGAAAATTGGATGCAGGGAAAGTAATCATCATACAGTCTCTAACATGGGCTATTATGGTAGCGTCCAATCTTGTTCTCTTCACAATTTGCGCCACAAAAAGAGGCCAAGATTTCAGCTTTTTATGCCCATTCTTATTCAGAGCTTTCTCAGTTCTTCTCCTCTTTGGCCCCATTCAGGTATTTAACTCTTAAAAAATTTCTGATTATTTACTAATTAATCAGAAAATTAGCCCTTGTGTAATTTAACAGTGTGATCATTTTCATACAGGTTTTGTTTCCATTACTTTTGTTTCCATTAGGTAAATGGCCACATAGAATATATGGGTGCCTTGCATCTATTATATTTTGTCTCTGCCTTGTATATCACACAGACAACCATATCAAGAGGTTCCTCTATGATGGGTCCACTTGGGCTTCTGTTTACTTGTATCTAGATATCATTGGCCTCTTCTTCTCCCTAGTTAGTACTAATATTTTGGAGCTGCTGATTGAAGATCACGATATTACAAAATATTATATTCCAATGTAGTTATGTGCTTTTATTTTTCAAAATTCCGAGGTTGCTTTATGAAATTATAACTATAGCATTGGCAGTTTCATAGAATAATTTTGTCCCTAAATATGAGTTCATTTGAGTACTATGGATGGATGATGTTGAAAAACACATGTTCAATGTTACATTTGTTTTTGTCTTTGCGTAACGATTGAGAGAAACCTGGAAATGCCTCGAGTCCATGTATCGTATTCTCTTCCTGGACATGACGGTAAATCCATGAACATTTCTAGCACAGCATCTGCATACTGGTAACTCACTCTTGTTCTATGTATGTAATTGTAAACAGAAACTATTTTTCCAAACAAGATATTGAGTTAGTCTTAATAGAATATTTTGTAATCGATAATAATGATAATCATACTGTTAGGGGTGCGTTTGAGTAAATTCACTACCGTTAGCAACTAGTTCTTGGCTGCAGGAACCTATAAAACTATCTGCATTCACAATTTCTCCACTACCAACTTGTGCTGCTGCACCTGTTTATGTTATTATCTTTTCCACATAATGGTGTGCCCCACGTTCCTTTCCCAAGCTGTGTCACAGCAGCAATATTCCATATCAAGGGCCATATGGTATTGACCACATTTTATCCTTGTGAAACTAAAGATTTGGAATAACTTTAATTAACCAATTTGAATGGTTGATTCAAATATGTTTTGGTTTAGAAGAGATTGTCCAACTGCATAATCTAATGTCTTAATGGTATCTTGTATATCTCATTTAGGATTTTAAGATAAGGTCTGCTTTTGTTCGTACGTTGCGACGTCAAGACTTTTTTGTTTCTACAGCCTCAAGGGAACTGCGGTTAGGGGATGGATTGATATATACGGGAAAATAGGATTATAAGAACGAACAGATAAAACCCGACCCTCAATGTAGGGATTTTAATGACTTAGAATAGAATCCGATACAAAAGAGAAATTGTTGTATAAAATGTAAAGATCGGCTTTTAGGGAAGAAGATTGTTGAAACATTTGATTGATTTCATATGAGCCACAAAGGCAAGCTTAAATACAACCATTACTCCATTAGAGGTAAAATAGTAAACTGATAAAATAAAACTACTATTTAAAATTAACTACTAAACTCCTAATTCCGTTACATGAACTACATGTTGTATTTAGAATTGTGATATTACTGCATTTGACGACAACATTAGCTGTATATAACCAAAATTTCCTACAATATCGAGAATAGCGACACTTACGCTCAGGACCGTACCCGACAATTCGGAGGCCGTGTTATAATCTTGACAATTTTTCATTAAAAAATAGTTGAAAAAAATTCTAACACCGCTTATAATTACAGACAACTGAGTTGTAGTTAAACATATGAGTAATGGTTTAATTAGGACTTTTACCCACATACAAATAGGCCTATGGATAATGCATAATTGACAGCAAAATTGTTGTCTTTCAGTTTAATTAGGACTTTTACCCACATACAAATAGGCCTATGGATAATGCATAATTGACAGCAAAATTGTTGTCTTTCAGACTTTTACGTAAGAAAAAAGGACAATTAGTGACGAATTTTGGTCGTAGGTAAAAAAAAAATTCGCTTTTTAAAATTTTGAGGCCCCTCTAAGTTTGAGGCCCTGTGCCAAGGGCCTTGATGCACTTGCACAGGGCCGGCCCTGCTTACGCTATATGATTATTTTTTTGAAGAAAGCATTAATTGATTTTGATCACGTTCGAAAGGAAATAATAAATGTATTACAATGAGCGTCAAATGTGTTAGCTGTGGCAGCTGTAGCAGTAAGAGTAGTGATATCATCATGAGAACCGACATTAAGAGCTGAGCTGATCACGGAAACAAGGTGGTCGCGCTCAGCCCCCATTGCTTCAGCAGCCTCCTTCACTCATTGCGCTTCTACTAATGTTGCAGCTGAAGCAACAGCCATGTCAGTTTTGGGCATTGTCTCACCCTTGTTTGGTGTTGATGAGGCAACTGTGGTAGCCGCAATGGTTGTTATTGCGCTTCCTCTTTCAACCATCTTCCCACCATTAAACTAATGGTTTTCTCAAAGGCCATGAAAGCTTGGTAATCATAATAGAATCTAAGGCTTTTTCAGTTTCTTTTAGTTGGGAGAATATTTTAGAAACCGAGAGAATGAATGAATTTAAAGAGATTGAAAACAAAAAAGGGATGGACCTCCATAATAAGAAAGATTACAAGGAAGATAGTGTAGAAATCATGATAATCAGAACATATTTTTTCACGTTTCCATATCCAGGCATGTCATGTTACAACCTGCTAGGTCTTATGGGTGCAGTTCAAACTATATTATGACTCCATCCATTCTTCTTCGTCTATCTTCTAGGGTGACTACCGACAAAAACTTGCAAACATTGTTTCCACTTATCTTTATCTTACTACGCGCACGATTTTTTTTTTTTCATGATATTCTTTAGAGCATTGATAATTCCAACATCGTTGTCGCCTATTTGAATCTCATAAGGTTCGAGAGATTAGTCTTTACGAGGTTGTGCTTGGAGGATACCTAATTCACGGAAAGAAAAAAAAACATGAAGATCATGTGTTACTCAACTCCGGGGGACATAAAAACTAGTATTTTTTTTTTTGTGGTGGCCGGGGTTAGAACCTGAACCCCGACCCTTGCATATATTATGCATTGTCTATACCAACTGAGCTAGACTCACGATGACATAAAAACTAGTATTTAAAACAACATAAATAGTTTTTCATACTATGTCTATCTTTGCTGTCTTGAAAACATTTCTCTATATATTTAAAAGATTTAAATAAACGAAGGCATGTTCTCCAACCAAACTACTATTATGTTATAATAATTATAATTATGCTATAATATTAGAAAATATCTTCTAACATATTTTAGAATTAGATCTAATTAAATGAAGATTTTTTATATATTTTTTTTGAGGGATTATATTTTTATTATTACTTGGTCTTGACATATGATTCAGTCTATATATAAATATAGAATAGTATTAAGTTTTTGTACATCAAATTTTTATACAAAATTTTGTATCCTAATAGAACCCTAGCCTCATAGAACCTTTGCCTCCTTGTGTAGGAAACATGACTGAAAAAAGAGATGTGGAGAGTGGGGAAAGAACCCTTTACCCTACGATGCTTGAGAGTCCTGAATTAAGATGGTCCTTCATTCGTAAGGTTTATTTCATCATCACCTTTCAGTTGCTTCTCACTATCGCTGTTGCCTCCGTCGTTGTATTTGTTCGTCCCGTTGCAAATTTCTTCATTAACACTGAAGAAGGCTATGCTCTTTATCATGCCCTTCGCATTGTACCATGGATAAGTGCGTGTCTTATTCTTTTTTCTTTTATCATGATTATGTTTTTTTATATCTTCATCATAACTTGGTTAATTATTGTATTTTTAGAATTATTAGGGTTAAATAAGTTTTTCGTGCTATAAAATTACTAACTTTTGTTTTTGTCCTTATAAAAAATGCCGGCATGATTGTGTCCTATAAAATTTTTCAACATGTGAGATTAAATCCTCATAAACTCAAATTTATTTAATCATTCTTAAACTTTTTAATTAAACTTTTTAATTTTTAATGATTTTTTGCATGCATATTATCTTTTGTGGATGAACTTTTTATAATGTTTTAAACATGTCTGGAAAAAAAATCACTTAAATATTTAAAAGTAAGTTTCACATAGTTAATTTTGAAATGTTTAGAGACACAAACATGTAACTCTTAAGCGTTTATGAGAAAGAAAAAATAAAATTTATAATTTTATAAATAAGTAAAAAACTTATTTAACCTAATTATAAGACATTTTTTTAGGAAACCTAATTATAAGACTCTTATTCCTACTAATTGTTTACTTTACAGCATTCTATCCACTAATTTATTATAATGACAAGCACACTCTCAATTACTTCCTCCTCCTCCAATTTTTCACCGTCACCTCAGCTTTTACCATTGGATTGACTTGTGCTTTTGTTAGCGGTACGTACTCAATTATCTTCTTTGTTTTTTATTAATTAATTACGTCTTCTGATAATGATAAGTATATATATTTTTGTCACTAATATTTTTTGTTATATCAATTTCAATATTCAATGACAAAATTACTCAAAAAAATATTCAATGACAAATTTATTTTTTCAAATGCAGGGAAAGTAATTTTAGAAGCTGTCATATTAACTAATGTGGTTGTGTTCAGTTTGACTCTCTACACATTTTGGGCCGCAAAAAGATGTTATGATTTCAGCTTTTTAGCTCCATTCTTGATTGGAGCTTTGTTAGTTCATATCCTCATTGGCCTGATTAAGGTATTTTGCTATTAAAATGCTTATGTTTAGTGCTTAATAATTTACATGCAAATTAGCTTTGTAATAGTGATATTGATATATCTAAATAATAACATTGTGATCCTTTGTTTACAGGTTTGGTTTCTATTAGATAAGTTGTCACATATTATTATCCATGGGTGCTTTTCATGTATTACATTTTGTGGCTGTATTGTATATCACACTTACAAGATAATCAAGAGGTTCTCCTATGATCGGTCCATTTCTTCTTCGGTTTTGTTGTATCTAGAGATCATCTGCTTCTTCCTCTATCTAGTTACTACTATATTATTTTTTGGAGCTGCAGCTTGAAGATCATATAATTACAACATATTATATTCCAATGTAGTTCTGCATTTTATTTTTTAAAATTCCAAGGTTGCTTTATGAAATTATAACTATAGCTTGGATATATGAGTTTCATTCTCAAATTACTAGATACGTTAATTATTATTTTTATCAATGATACTCAATTAAGTTACCGTATTTTAGTGCTATTGTACTAGTTGCAGCACATATTTGCAATATCTATATATACCAATTGAAATAGAGAAAGAGTGTTTATAATAAGGGACACAGTTACTATATAACATGTTTTCATAGTGTTGAATCCAGATATATTATTCTCTTTGATGGGTGAATGGAATTGTTGCCTTTCCACCCTTGCTTTCTGGAGACCTTCCTCATAAAGACACAAATGCACCAGACTTAAGAGTGGCGACTAGCGCAAGCATTGACCAGTACCCTTGCTAAAGTATGAGCAACTGAATTCACTTGTCACCTAATAAACTGTAACACAATTTGAATTAACAGACAAAATATTTGATGTTACTAATAATGGAAGCAAATTTTGATGCAAGCCTAGCTGAAGTGTTGTTAATAGCATCGACCCGACTTTAGAATCGCTTCCAAAAATAACATTCTCCCCGCTGCATAGCTTCAAGGAGACTGATAGCTTCACTTTCTTTTATCTGAAACGCAGTAGGAATCCACAATGTATGTGTTGACGTGCCACGTGAGACAATTTTCTGGTGGCTTTTTCTACAAATTGCACTGATGAACCTGCATAATTTCTGCACCAGACCTGCTAATGCACTGGCCACAATTTTGTTTAACCGACTTTCACTCTTGCCACATCCTAGCAGCCTTGTTTCTAACCTGATCAGGCCACAATTTTGTTTAACCTGATCAGCCACATTTCAAAATGAACATCAAAATACACCTGTAATTAACATATGCATGCAGTTGTGATATTTGAACATCATATTACAAGCATACTCTATGTTTATTTCTAGCTTTTCCACGATTTACACGCATTTCAAAAATACGCACAAAATCCAAAGGACTTCCTAGTAATTTTAATGACAAAAATCATTTCTTCTTAACACAGAACCATCAAATCTACAAATTTCAAATCATATTAACCCATGTTTAAAAATGAACATCCAAATACACCCGTGATTAACACACATACAATTGCAATATTTTAACATCAAAACAGAAACACATCTGCGTTTATTTCTAGCTCATCTATTATTTACACACGTTTAAAAAATACGCACAAAAACCAAATGACAACCAAGTAATTTGTTTCAAAAATATGCACAAAATCCAAATGACAACCAAATAATTTTAATGTCAAAAAATCAATTCTTTATAATATTAGAAAATATCTTATCTTTAATATACATATTACATTAAGTATCTTATATTTTTTTTATAAAATAATCTTAAAATATGTTTTAGAATCATATCTAAAAAAGATTTCTATTTATTATTATTATTATTATTATTATTATTATTATTATTATTATTATTATTATTATTATTATTATTATTTGTTCTTGATATATGATTTTTTTTTGGTAGTGTCTTGATATACGACGATTTAGTCTATATAGGATGGCAATGGGTACCCAATGGGTAGGGTACTATAGTACCCTTTCCCATACCCGCATTTGTAAAAAAATGCCCGTACCTCGTGGGTAACAACGTTTGTAAAAAATGCCCGTACTCGAAACTGTACCCTCGTGGGTAACAATTTTAGTGTCATTCCCAATACCCTGTGGGCACCTAAGTGCCCATACCCGTACCCATTACCCGCACTTTAATTGTAAAAAGACAATAAAAAACATCACAATTGAAATAAAACTATGATCCAATTTTTTTTTAAAGCAACTCATAAAATAGTAGAAATTGTAGTATTTCACCAAATAAAAAAACATCCAAAATATTCATCAAAAATTAAAATAAAAACATTCAAAATACATATAAAAAAGTGCATGCTAAAATAAACATCAAATTGATTTAAATCATATATTTGTAGCTCGTGAACTTATGAAGGTAAGGATGAGACGATTACTGTAATAGTTTTTAGGGTTAGGTTTATCCTTAAATAGCTAAGTAAATTAAATAATTGTACACAAAAAATAAATAAAATATTTATTATATTATATAAATATGTATATGCGGGTTGCGGGGCTGGGTAGTATAGTGCCCTTACCCGCACCCATACCCATCTAAATTTGCGGGTAATTACCCGGACCCAAGCCTATATCCATAAAAACGGGGTTTTACCCTACCCATTGCTGGTATTTTTTGTGGATGCCCATCAGGCCTGGGTCCAATTGTCATCCCTTATATATATATATATATATATATATATATATATATATATATATATATATATATATATATCATCTTAAAATATATTTTAAAATTAGATCTAAAAAAAAGATTTTCTATTATATATTTTTATTATTATTATTATTTGTTCTTGATATATGATTCGGTCTATATATAAATATAGATTAGTTTTTTTTTTTTTTTTACAAAATATAGATTAGTTTTTTTTAATTTATAAGACATGACCCAAACCCGACGAATATAAAATTACTTTATTAACCTTTTTGTTTATATAAATAGAAACACAAACCTAAACAATTTCCTTCGGCATATGTCAAACAGCACTTCTCTTGGTTCTCTCTCAAGCGGCCGTCGCTGCTAGCAAAGCTGGTGACGTTAGTGTTTCTTTCTCATTTCATTCATTCTGTTTCTCTCTTTATTTATCAATGTCGGTTCTCTATATGAATTGTTTTTCAGGTAATTCGAAAAGGGTTCTATCAGACCAATTACGTCCAAAACAAAGGATTGGTATGTTTCCTCTTCTCTTGTACTTTTTCTTCGATCATAAAATGTCGTTGTTATTTTTTGAAATCGTATTTTTTTTTCTTTTTCATTTGTCTTCGATATTATTGCAATTGGTGTTGATTCCAAAGCTATTTTAATATAGGCACCAAACTGATAAATTAGCATAACGTATTTTGGACTAAAACTTTAGCTTTTGATTTTATTACATTTTTGGAATTTGCTTTCAATACACAAAATTTTTATTGCATATTTGGATTTTCTTATTAAAAAATTATTCAATACGGGTACGGAGATGAGATACGAGAATCAGGAATATAGATGGGAAAGGTAAAACCCGCCTCCACCCCGCCTCATTGCTATTCCTACACATGTGCCACGAGAAAGAAACCATGGCCTAAACGTTTAGGAATCACTCTTTGTGTTTTTAGGCCTGAAGTGAAAAATGTTGTAGGTTCCTGCAGTGTCATTTGTTTTTTTTTTTTTTCGCTAATATTTTATTGTTGTTGTTTTCCTATTGGATGAATTTGTGCATAATATTTTTAAGTAGATAATAAAAAGGACAAGAAAATTGATTAAGTTGGCTTTTGATAAACTTGGATTAGATTTCAATTTTTAGTAACAACTTTAGTTTTTTTTTTTTTGGAAATGCTGTTTTTTTACAAAATCTAAAACAACGAAACCGACGAGCGCATGTATTTTAGGCGATTTCGTCCACCAATTCTTTGTGTATTGTGTAAATAGCAAATGAAATTTTCGTTGATTTTTCATAAAAATATACTACACTTCAGCATTCTTGTGTTTCGTTTCTCACACGATTCGTAAGAAATAGAGAAACTCTATTTTTTCTTACGATACTTGAAACGGGATACTGGTAAATTAATTCTAGAAGTTGTCATATTGACTATTGCAGTTGTGTTCAGTTTGTCCGATCAACTTTTATTTTCTCACAAACTCAACTATAAAATGGAAATTGTTAATTCTTTAAAACATCAATCCTTGAAAGTACACTAGTCGAAGACAAGGGCAATGAAGAAAGAAATTTGGAGGAATTTGAAAGAAACATAAGTAGGGGTATCATGGAGTTGAAAAAAAAACTTTGTAATAAAGTAAATAATCCAGCAAAAAATAAACAAAATAAACAAGATAGAAAAGGAGTAATGAGCAAACAATAGACAAGATATTGTAGAACATGCACAAGTTGGTAGATTTTTGTCATGTTGATGGATCTGTGTATGAAATTATTCCTGAAAATGGAAAACCATTGAGTGCTGCATCTGGAAATCTCTAGTGTTGGTGAAAAGAAAAAGTGAGGTTTGATAGAAATGGTGTTGCGCAATAGTTGAGTATCAAAAAGAATTTCGCTATAATGTTATTGTTTCGGACCAAGAAGTATTTCACTTCAATAGAGATATTTGGTTGTAAATCAAATCAAAGGAGAGGTATGTTCGTTTCAAATTCATTTTGATAGCAATTATTTTTATACAAACTATGAAGCACCGAAACAGACACTATAATCAGTTTCATGACAGACATAGAGCATAAATGTGAGTGTCATGTATAGTGTCTGTTTTGGTGTTTAATAGTTTCATAGTTTGCATGTAAATAATTATTATCAAAATGATTCTAAGTGTACGTATCTCCTTTGATTTGGATTACAACAAAATTGCATAAGACATGCAAAAGTGTCCCTAATGTTGTGTTTAGGAGATACTTTATTATCTCCATTGAAGTGGAATACTTTGGTCCGAAATATTAACATTATAGCGAAATCCTTTCTGATACAAAATGATCATTTCTATCAAACCTCACTTTTTCCTGCCACCAACAGTGAAGATTTTCAGATGCAACACTTATTGGTTTTCCATTTTCAGGTATAATTCCATACACAAATCCATCAGAATGACCATCTTCCAACTTGTGCTTGTTCTACAATATTTTGTCTATTGTTTTGATCATTACTCCTTTTTTATCTTGTTCATTTTTTGCTGGATTATTTACTTCCTTACTATGATTTTTCAATTCCATGATACCACCGTTTATATTCCTCCAAATTTCTTTCTTCATTGCCTTTGTCTTCAACTTGTGTACTTGCATTTTATAGTTTTTAATTTTTGCATCTAATCAAATTTTTATACAAAACTTTGTATCCTATATTTTTCCTCGATTTCAAAACACGGGTATGAGACATGAAATATATGTACCCACCGCAACTCATACCCAGACCCATCCCAAATATAAAATTACTTTATTACCCTTTAAATAGAAACACAAAACCTAACCTATTTCCTTTGGCATATGTCAAACGGCACTTCTCTTGGTTCTCTCTCAAGCGGTCAACACTGCTCACAAATCTGGTGATGTTAGTGCTTCTTTCTCATTTCATTTCATTCATTTTGTTTCTCTCTATATTTATCACTGTTCTCTATGTGAATTTTTAGGTAATTCAAAATGGGTTCTGTCAGACCAAATACGTCCAACACAAAGGATTGGTATGTTTCCTCTTCTCTTGTACTTTTTCTTCGATCATAAAATGTCGTCGTCAGACCAAATACGTCCAACACAAAGGATTGGTATGTTTCCTCTTCTCTTGTACTTTTTCTTCGATCATAAAATGTCGTCGTTATTTTTTGAAATCATATTTTTTTCATTTTCAATTATCTTGGATATTATTGCAATTGGTGTTGATTTCAAAGCTATTTTCATATAGGCACCAAACTGATAAACTAGCATACGTATATAGGACTTAAGCTTTATCTTTTGATTTTATTACATTTTTGGAATTTGCTTTCAATACACAAAATTTTATTGCATATTTGGATTTTTTTTATTAAAAAATGATTCACAAGGAGTACGGAGATGGAGATAGGATACGTCCAGGATGGGGATGTGATTCAATTTCTCATCCTGTTGGATATGAGTAGAATAAAGGATAAGTATATATGTTGTAGGATCTTACTAATTATCACCGTCACTTCTGCTCTTCCGATTGGATTGGATTGTGCCTTTGTTAGTGGTATGTGCTCGATTTCTTCTTGTTTTTATCAATTCTTTTGATAGTGTTAAAAAAAAAATTTGACGCCAATATTTTATTGTTGTGGTTTTCCTATTGGATGAATTCGTGCATAACGTTATTAAGTAGATAATGAAAGGACAAGAAAATTGATTAAATATTTGGAATAACATTAAATAACGATTTTGAATGGTTGATTCAAATATGTTTTGGTCTTTTGTAATTTTTCCGCTCTTTACGCATCTTGTGCTTGAATGGATTTTTAATATATTATTTATTTGGCTTCTTTAAAACAAAATGGTTGTCTAAAAGAGCATGTCCAGCTGCATAATATGATGTCTTAATGGTTTCTTGTATATCTCATTAATGATTTTACGGTAAGGACTATTGCTGTTGGTATGTTGCGATGTCAAGGTTTTTTATGTTTCTACAAGGAACTGCTGTCTGTTAGGGGGATGGACTACGTTGTATCTAGAATTGTGACATTACTGCATTTGAAAGCAACATTAGCTGTATATAACTTCAATTTTCTACAGTATCAACAATGGTGACGTTTGCATGATATGAAAAATATATTTTTGATTACATTATAATAGAAAATGGATGCTTAACAATGAGTATAAAAAATATCTTACCTTTGGCAGTTGCAGCAGTTAGAGTAGTGCAATCATCATCGTGAGAATGGGGACATTAACCGCTGAGCTGGCCACGGAAACAAGGTGGCCGCGCTCAGCTTCCATTGCTTCAGCAGGCTCCACACATTGCGCTTCCACTAATGTCAGGTTTGGCCATCTTCTCATCCTTGTTTGGTGTCGATGAGGCTGCTATTTCAGCCGCAATGGCTTCTATAGCAGAAGCAGCAGCGGCCACAATAATAGTAGCATGCAGCTGATCATTATGTGCTAGGTTTTCCTCTTTCTTCTTTTCTCTTCTCTCTTTCAACCATCTTCCTATAGTTTTCGGTCCTGAACAAGCCTTGTCATTACCAATAGCAGCAGCATTTGCCTTCCTACCATTAAATAACAGGTGAATGGAATTGTTTTCCTAAAACAACTGCACAAACCAACAGGAATAAGCACAAACAACATGGTAAAATATGTTAGTGTCTGGCTTATTAGAAAATAAGCTAATAGAGTTTATCATGGTTTAGTAAAAATTTATTATATACCTTAACAACATCGTCAAGTTCATCAGAATGAGAAATTGCTGGACTATTTTTTCCGGTTAATGAACCTCCTCCATTCAAAGGCACGCTGCTGTAAGATAATCTACGTGACGTTAACGAGGAAAATTCCTGTTACGTATATAATTGACAAATAACAATTAAAGAGAACTGCTAAGTAGCTATCAGAGGAAGCAAAAGAGAACTGATTCTTTGACAGTGTTGAGAGCTCATCACAGACAGTGTGGTTACAGGTTTCTTCCGGAACAGAACCATTTGAAGGCATGCATGGAGAAAGAGATGGTTGAGAATGAGCTGGAGCAAGAGCTTCTGTGACTTTGAGAGCTGAAGCGCTCCATGACCTTGACAGAAACTCAATTGGAACTCGAGGACTCACCCTAGCTGACATGATGTTCCATGTCAAGAACAATTCAAGAACTTTTTGCATATTTACTTTCCTAAGATATTGTATGATGTATGACCACACAGTGTAAAACATTTACCTGCAGCAAGATATCTATATGGATACACCCCAAATGGATCGAGTCAGCCGACAGGTCACCATCTCCAGATCTGATTTTGTTTGGTTGCGACTCGTGGTATAATGTTCGACGATATGATGTGCTGATTTTCCTTGTACAATATTACATATAGAATATGAAACAGGTTATATAGTTTTGTATTTTGTTTAGTCAATCCCGAAAATTAAACACCTTAGATTTGTTTAGCTGATTCTATCTTTGTTTCTGGGTTATCAAACATGAGTTATTAATTTTCATAGGTTAAGCAAGGATGAACCTTCTATTTGATTTCTTTGTAGTCTAGATTTTATTTTCAATACAGCTTTTGTTGTTCATAAGCTATTGGATTATATCTTTTGTTAATAACAAACTCTTTTGGAGAACTTCCTGATAAGGACATAAATGCACCAGACTTATAGTCCTTTCTTTAACATGTAAAATTCAGTCAATATTTAGATAAACAAATGAGGACCCCCAAAGCCAGAGACTATTCTTTAAACCATAAATAAATTCATAGGGGTAACTTGGTTTTCAAAGGAAAATGATATCACAGAAGTGGTAACTTCTAAACAAACTGAATTTCAAGAGTATGTAACCGAAAGATTAATTGTAGATATCTTTGATGTTTTTAAAAACGGTATTATAGGTAGCCGCAGTTCCATGATTAAATGACAGTAAACCACTCACCCCAACCCTCCAAAAAGCCCCTCCCAAACAGACCCTTAAGCTTCAATTAAAAAAAAGGCACCAGAGAAACTTACATTGATGCACAAGAAGCGTGGGATGGATCTAATGAGGGTTTAAGAAGTTTCCCTCTTTCAATGTGATACCAAAGAATGCATTTGAGGGGGTAAATATATTATTTATATTCCAATATCATTGTGTGGGAAACTATATTTATATTAGTTTTTTTTTACAAAAGAACTCCTCCGTTTAGTAATAAGAATAAATCAATATAAGTGGGAGAAAAATCAAAACACTGGTGACTAGCCTAAGAATGCCCTTGTTAAAGTATGAGCAACCGAATTCGCTTGTCGCCTAATAAACTTTACCACAAACTTTGAATTAACAGACAATTTGTTTTAATGTTAGTAATAGTGGAACCAAATTCTGATGCAAGTCTAGCTGAACAGTGAATAGCGTCAACTGACTTTGGAATTGCTTTCAAAAATAACATTTTCCCAACCTCTTTGGTGAGCCCACTGCATAGCTTCATCGAGACTCGTACCTTCACCTTTTTAAATAAAAAATCTGAATCACTAAGAATCCAGAAGGTGAATGCTGCGACAAATTGGTCATGATGGTAGGGAATACATCTCAGAAAAACGGTCTGCAATGTATGTGAAAAGAATGCCATGTCGACGTTGCACGTGAGCCAATTTTCTAGCGGCTTTTTCCACAAATTACACTGCTGATGAACCTGCATAATTTCTGCACCAGACTTGCTAATACGTTAGCCACGATTTTGTTAAACCGAATTCCACTCTTGCGACATCCTAACAGCCTTGTTTATAATCTGATCAGGCCCTTCTTTGATGTTATTCCAAACCAGATTGTTCCTATTGCACCAAAGCTCTCAAACAAGCATAAAAAAGTTATGCACTTGTTGCGGACTCAGTTCCAAAAAGATGGCAGAAAAAAGGTCCTTAATTGAGTGCACCGTAGCAGCCACCTTATTCCAAACAGCACTGTTGTAACGGCATTCCACCAGAGAAAATGCCAATCATCCTCATCACCTTCTTCACAAAACAGACAGACAGCCCCCTGTTTAAATCCATTCCTTCTCTCTGTTTCTAAAATAGTCTCCCAACTATATTTTTCTTGAAAGACCTAGTGTTCTTCCAATCAAAATCCCTCTTCATAAACAAAAAAACAAGTCATCATTTCCTCTTATAATACTAAGTTACTTGGCTATTGATTTTTACCCTTTCTTAAAGGCCATGAAAGCTTCACAATAGAATTTAATGCTTTCTAAGTTTCTTTTAGTTAAGCAAGAGTAGATTTCGGCTAAATTTAGTTGGTAGACTATTTTAGAAACATAGAGAAGGATGGATTTAAAGAGAATGAAAACAAAAAAGGGACGGCCCTCCATAATAAGGAAGGTTACAATGAAAATAGTGTAAAAATCATGGTAAGAGCAGGTTTTTGCACTTTTCTCTATCAAGGCATATCATGTTAGCCAAGTCTTATGGGTGCAGTTCAAACAAACTATACGGTTACAATTAAACCATGCTCGACCTCTTACAATTCAACCCAACGTAGAGACCTTCAACTTAGAGTGTCAAATGATAAATACTTTTTTTTTTTTTTTTTTTTGAGGTAAAATGATAAATACTTATCTATAAGATCTTTCAATAATAATAATAATAAGGATAAATATTACACTAGGAATCCTTTAAGTTTGAGATTTGTAACAGATATGTCATTTAAGTTATTTTGGTTACACTTAAGTCATTTATGTTTGAGGTTTGTAACATACATGTCTTTAAGTTATTTTGATCACACATAAGTCCTTTAAGTTTGTAAACATTTGCAACTTAGTCCTTTAAGTTTGGGTTAACAGAAGGACTAAGTTGCAAACGTTTACAAATTTAAAGGACTTATGTGTGATCAAAATAACTTAAAGGACTTACATGTTACAAACCTTAAACATAAAGAATTATGTGTGACCAAAATAACTTAAAGACTCATATATCACAAACTTCAAACTTAAAGGATCATAATGTAATTTAGCCTAATAATAAAAAGTAGCCTAACCTTTGCTAAAAAAAAAAAAAAAGTAGCCTAACCAGACCCACATGTCCAACACTACAATGATAACTTCATGTAAAAATAAATTAAAAAAAACCCCTCAAATGATAATTAAAATTGTAATTCATGTCAGTGTAGGAATGAATTAACTACTAACGGTACAAAATTCATTATAAATAAATAACATAACACTACAAAATTATAAGTTGGCAATGTTCATTTACTTCATCTTTAATCATTTCATGTATAAGATTCTCTTTAAACCAACAACCACCATCGGAGCTCTTAGTCCACCTTCCAACACCTGCATAGAGTCTATCACGAGAGCTAAAAGTAATTTGCTTAATCGAATTCACATTCCTCAATAGATGACTTAACTCAATTACTTTCATGGTACAAACACAACCGCGTAACTCCACGTATCTCAAATCATTATGAAAAAAATCCTGCATATTCTCTTTTCTGCCTTCAAAGCTAAGCCAACCTTTTGTGGATTTTCCAGATGTGGATTTCTGATCTGAAAATTGAAAATTAATTATTATAATATTGCATATATGGAATTGTAATATTCGCTATTTTAATTGAAATAAGAGGTCGTTTATTATGATTAAGGCTATGTTTGACAATGTCAAACTGCTAGCTTATAGCAGATAACTATATAAACTCATAAGACTAAATTAAAGTTGTTTGACGGTCGGTCTTCTCTTATGAGCTTAGTATTTTTCGAATGATACTTCAAGTTATGTTTAAGATTATAACATATAACGATTCTCTTACTTTTACCCTTATCATTTTAATTGAAGAAAGTTAAGTAAAAATTAAAAGGAAAAAAATGAGTTAATTCAAGTATTAAACCACTAATCTTATTGAAAACTTCAAATTCAATCTACTAGCTTATTCGCGATAATCTAACTTATTCACTACTCCCTCCATTCCTTTTCGTTTGATGTTTTAGAACTTAAACTTTATTCCAAAACTTTTGATGTTTTAGAATTTTTAATATTTTTTATCCAACTTTACCCTTGTTGAAAAACACACTTTGAAAATTGGAAGTTTAAATAATAAATGCAATTTGTGTGGTGAGTTTCAATAATTAAGGAGATTAGAATTTTGAGAAAAAAAATCAAGGAGTAAGTAAGGGTATTTTAGTATAAACCATACAATTATTCCTATAATTTAATGATTCCTTAATATTTGTGCAATCACCTAAAACATCAAAAGAAAAGGAATGGAGGGAATATAAGTTAGCTTATCTGCAATTAGATAGTTTTTTTTTTATTTTTATTTACAAACTGCAATAAACTAGCTTATAAACTTCCTTTTTTCTGATGGAAGCCTAAACCATGAAATATTAGATTTCATTTTCTCAAAAGTACCTAGGTCGAAATTAATCATGCAAACTTCAACAAGTTGTAATGTCGTTGCACCTAAACTACTTAGCATGTGTTTGTTTACACGGTGGGATACCCGTTGCCGTGCGTTTGGCCAAACTCTACAAATTCGAGTTTTGTTATTTTCACCTTTTATGAGCATTGGGACACGAGATTTTGTATAGTAACGCCCAACCAAACACACCGTTAAACAATTCCTTTCATGACTTTAAAAGTGTACACATTTTCACTTGGACAAAAATATCCACCTACTACTGTTATAAATCATTTTTAAACGAAGGGTAGTTATATAATTTAAAAAAATTGTAACCATTTTTTGTCAAAACGGTTTTGTCTTTCTTTCTAAGGATGTCAAAACCGTTGTCATTTTTTTTTGAAGGACCGTTGTCTTTTTTTTTTGTTGTTTAATGTTTGTAATTATATGTTCATAACAAAAATGGGTCTAATTTAGCAAATTAGGGCAAGTTAACAAATATCTTATAACGAAAATTACTAAATTAATCCTCAAGTTATTAGTTGTAAATAATAAAATAAATGGTATTTTTGTCCAAGTGAAAAGGTTCACATTTGCTAACTTAGATCTTCATGTTTTTTTGTTGGTCAAAGTTAGCAAACTTATATATGCATAAGATCAAAATAGGTTGTTTAAGTAAAGTGTTGGGGTGTGAGAGTATAATTAATTGTAGGAAGTATAGTGTAAAATTTGCGAGGATTAACTCTCTTTCTGCCAGAACAAAAAAAAATAAAATCAAATATGGAGATACGGTTCTTCTATTACTATATAATAAATCTACACTACATAGAAATCATAATTCTCAATTCAATCAAACTTCTTCTCGCATTCATTCAGCGTCTTCTCTTCTTTTCTCCTAATTCTCAATTTTTCATATCAAACTTCTACTAATCCTCAAAATCATCCAAGCCGAGGTCTTCTCCACCAACTTGTGTTTGTGTGTGAAATTTCTGTATCATCATGATGAAATTAATCATAATTCTCAATTCATCTAAGGCAGCCATCACAAATTAATCACCCGCGGAATACTACCAGCGTCTCAGTGTCTTCTCCGCCAACCCTATTTTATTATTTTTCACTTGTATGTAGGTTTGTTTTAATTAAATGAAATCTCAATTACTTCTGCTCATTGTTATCAAAAACCCGACTTAACTCTCAAAATCCTGGTTTTTGCGACTTTGTGTAGCTTTAATGACTCAAATCCATAGCAAAGTCCCAAAAACAGGCAAAATCCTATCAAAATCGCACAAAATCGCACAAAATCGTGAAATCCATTCAAAATCGCAGGATTTTGATGGATTTTGAAGGATTTTGTTCATTTTTTTTATAAGGTTCAATTTTTGACCTGGTTCGTAAATTGACCCGATTTGAATCCATGACCCGTTCTATAAATACCCGAAAGGCCAAAAATTTTCATTCCTTCACTTCTCCGACATTTATGTATATGTATTTTGTGGACTTTGAACTTTAGACATTTATGACCATATGCAATTTATAACATATATTTAACATTATTTTTGTTTTGGTAGAATCCTCGATTTTGATTGCGATTTTACGAGTCTCGACTTTGCTATCCTACATCGATTCTACAAAAGTCCTTGAATAAAATCCTTCGATTTTGATTGCGATTTTACGAGTCCCGATTTTGCTACCCCCTTTCGACTCGAAGTAAAGTCCCGATTTTGATAACCTTGCTTCTGCTTTTGTGTGTCTTCGGCATCATCACGGTCGAAATTACTATACTCAGAATGAAAGTTTTGTTTCGTTGTTTATGCTATTAATTCAATTTCTGGTGTGCTTGCAGCAACAATGGCTATGGAAAGGGGTAAAAAACTCAAGACTGAGTTGCCTGATTGTGTTATATCGTATATCTTTTCAAAGTTATGTTTGAAGGATTTGGTGAAAACAACATGGCTTCACGAATGGGGATTCAGGATGGACCTCAACTTTGATATTCATACCTTGTTTGACTATGATAAATTTCCACAAAACATCACACTCTATGAATGGGTGGAATCTGAATTTACCGCAAGAGTGGATCAATTCATGCTGCATTATCAAGGTGACATGATCCGGTCAATCCGACTTGTGTTTCCATTAGGTACTAAACACACACGTGTCATCGAAAGGATGATTTCCAAAGGAATTGCTAAGGGAGTCAAACGTCTTGAATTGATCTTATCATATCAAGATGATGATGATGCTGATTTTGATTACATACGTCCATACACATTACCCTTTGTATTACCCTTCGATCTCTTATCTGACGCTGATTTTCTGAAGTATCTGCACTTAAAGAGGTGCATCCTAATATCTATGGACAACTTTTGTGGTTTGAAGAATTTGAAAACTCTTGTGTTGTCTCTAGTTTCTGTGAAACAGGATTTGATTCAATGTCTACTTTCCAACTGCATCCATCTTCTAGACTTCACCCTTGATGACTGCAAGTTCAAGTCTGACTTAAAAATAACCAGCCCAACATTGTTAAATTTGAACATTGTTAATTGTCGGGTTAAAATCCAGAAGAGGAGGAGTATCGATATCATCGCATCAAATCTCTCATCCCTTGAATATTCTTGTACTGGTACTGAAGTACACACAATGAACATCAAGGCTCATATGTTATCCAAGTTTAGCTTCACCGGCAACAGAATTTATCAACTTGTGGGGTTTTCTGGAATGAAAAATGTGACAACAATTGTGTTGGACGGTGTCGGTGAATGTACATCTAGTAAATTAGTGTCACTTTTGTTTTCTGTGTGTCTCCAACTCGAGGACGTCACCTTGAAGAACTACAACCTCATAAATGAATTGGAGGTCATCAGTAAAAAGTTGCGTCATTTGAACATAATCGACTGTGGCTCTCAAGAAAAATACGCTCCTCCCATAAGTATCGATGCAGCCAACCTCTCATCCTTTGAATACAGCGGTCACGTGCAAAGATTCTCTATTAAGGCTCCAAAGTTATTGACCATTTTCTGGAATGCGGCTATCAGAGAAAAAAATTCATATCTCTTTGGTTCAATTGCAAGTTTTCATCATATTGAGAATTTAGCTATGACCATGAGCCATTCACAGGTAAGCAGTCAAAACCCATGTTTGTTTCTATTTAGGTTGTCAATTTAAGATATTGGTGCGTTGCGGCTGATCCCAAAACTGAGTTAGGGCACTGTGGGATGACTATTATTCAAATATTCTTTTTGTATATTAACTAATTTATTAGTTCATAATAAACATTACCAAATATATACTAGTGATTAATTTTAAAAAGGTATTTAAATACTTTTTTTGTCAATAAATATATCTAAATTCTAAGTGATGGTATAATTATTTAGATTTTTTTATATTTGATATTATTTTATCATGTTATTCATTTATATTATAAATATTATTGTCTAGTCGTCTATTAATTATTTCTCAGTTGATAGTTGCTTGGACCATAATATGTTGGAGCAAGGATTAGAATCTCACATTCTCCACTTCTCCATACTAAAGTTTGTGAATTCAATCATTAAACTACTTGACCCAAAAAATATGTTATCTAGTCTATTATGTATAAAAAGATTGGACATAATGTCTATTGTTTCAACTGCACCCTTAATATGAGACACACTTGAGATTGTTGTGTCACAATCTGCCACTATTGATTACCTAAGTTTCTTTTAATTAATAATTGAGTTACTAGCAGCTTATAATCCACTTTAATTATTATCGATGTAAACAGATAACAGACTTATCAACGATCTTCGTTCGATTTCAAAATCTCAGACAATTAGAGCTCTTTATCGAGGGTCCATATGTTCGATTTGAAAATCCCAGAGAATTGGACCAGCTCTTTATCATGGACCAATATAATTTTAGTATAGACTACTTTTGGATTTTGGATATTGCAATGGCTTGTCAGCATCTCCAAAAAACTTTCTCTTACGGTGAGTTACTCAACTCTTTATTTTGTCAGTTGATATTTTTTAACAATACTATAATTTTTTTTTATAGTCAATAGTTTCTAGATTTATATGTAAATAAATCTTTTTCTCCCCGTGATAAGTGTTTAAAAGTGATATATTTCATATAGGAGTTTAGGCATTTTAGTGACTTGTTTTGCAAGATTCTCTATGGAAAACTCCTATTATTGTGTAAATATGTCATTTATGCTTTTGAGCCTTATTCTACCCTTTTTGTGCAGGAAAATACAAGCAAGGAGCAAGAAACGTCAAAGTTCAAGGTCCCACGCTATTAGCGTGTCCTACGCTATTAGCGTGATGAAGAAATGGCCAAGGTCAGAGAGATACGCCATTAGCGTACCTGGGGCGTAGGATCTGGAGCACTCTTGAAGGCTACGCTATTAGCGTATACTGCGCTATTAGCGTAAATTGTCCAGAGAGCTACGCCATATGCGTACCTGGAGCGTAGCAGACCATGAAGATCTACGCTATGGGCGTAATCTACGCTATTAGCGTAATTACTTCAGAGAGCTACGCTAATGGCGTGGCTGGAGCGTAGCAGCAGGGCAAGGCCAACGTGGCACGCTCCTATTGGCCAGATTTTAGGCCGCCTTACCACGCTATTAGCGTGAGTTGCGCTATTAGCGCAGGTGCAAAAACACAGGCCATTTAAATAGCATTTTTACCTCTCTTTTAGGTATTCACTATTCCATTGAAAACATTTTACACATTTCTAGAGAGAGGTTAGAGCTATTTCATAGAGAGAAACACAAAGCAAGTGATTAAGGAGTAGATTCAACCCTAGATTCATTGAGACATCAAGGATCTTGGCATGGAATCTTCATCTTTCCTTCATTCCTTGCATTAGTTTACATGTCTATATGTAACTATCACCTTCTTTGTAGTATTGAGGTAACAATCAAGCTATTATGTAATCTTTTGATCTTTTAATATATAAGGTTCTAGCTTAATGATTCAATATTGTTGTTATTCTTGCTTTTAATGCTTTCAAAGAGATTCAAGATGATTTGGACACAAACTCTTGAATCTAGAACTAGAATAACAATCTATCTTATGTTATATCACTCTTGACAAGTTTGTAAACCTTTGATAATTACTTTTAATCAAGATTTTAATGCTTTCGGATACTTAATCAGGCTGGACACGGTCGATTAAGTTATCCGATCGACTTTGTTATCGTTTAAGGAATTTGGACACGAATGTTTAAACGCTAACTTGGAAATAACGATGTCGCTTTGGACACGAAGGATATTGTAGAAATGATTGTAATAATATTGGTTATAAAGCTAGAGTCTGTTAATCGATCGAGAGATTGCTGCTGTTATGCTTGCTCGTTATCTTATACCGCAAGCGAAATAGTTCGATCCCCTCTCGTTTTTACTTTAGTGTCAAATATGGATATAGTGTTACAAACAAACAAATTATATCCAAACCCTTAATGTGAACGATTGTGTAAATGCTTATGATTAACGTAACTCCCTGTGGAAACGATCCTATATATACTCACGTGTACATAGTTATATGACATGTAGGAAAAATCTTACATCAAAATGGCGCCGTTGCCGGGGAGTAACGGAAATTTTTGTCATAAGTGTTGAAACAATTTTGTCATGTTAAGTCAATTTTGCACAAAATTCTTTCATGCATATACATATACACATATATCATTCATTATTTTTTTTATGCTAACCACTTGGTATAGTCTTGGTGAACTTTGTTTATGCGAGGTACCGTTGCTCACGAAGACCTACAATTTGATCCAGAGATTGAGAAAACTGCTAGGTTACTTAGAAAGCAAGCAAAGGAAGCTAGGAGATTAGCCAGGCTGGCTCAGCCGGAATCTTTACTTTTTATTCCTTCTCCGTCAGGTTCGGTGCATACTATATCACTAGGTGATTCTTCACATTCTTCTGCACATTCATCTCCGAGGAGTGAACCAGAAGTAGACATGGCTAATGAAGATGAGAATGCTCTACCTATGTGGGTTAGTCCGAGGAGGCTAGCTAATCTTGGCAATCGTAATGCCAAATCAATTGAGCTGAAGTCGGGGTTGATAAACTTGATAACTCATAACCAGTTTACCGGTATGGATCATGAGGATCCATATAGACATCTTACCAACTTCTATGTTACCGCCGGTACACTTGGTATGAAGGAAGATGAGGAAGAGGGTGTGTTTGTGCAATTGTTTCCTCATTCTTTGATCGGGAAGGCTAAGGAGTGGTATCTTGATCAACCAACTTCTTTGATGGAAAATTGGGATGAGCTAGAGAAAGCATTTCAAGAAAGGTTCTTTCCGGAAGATAGGCATCTTGAGGCTAAAACTTCAATTACAACTTTTGCTCAAGGCCAAAGTGAGACTCTTTGTGAAGCTTGGGAGCGTTATAAATCATTGCTAAGGAATTGTCCAAAGCATGGTTTTGATAGCCAAATGCAACTATATCTTTTTCGTCAAGGGCTTCAAGATATGTCCAAGACGATGCTAGATGCAAGTGCTGGAGGTTCTATTGCTATGAAAAATCCAGCTGATGCTGTCAAAATCATTAATCAAATGGCTCTTAACACAAGAAAATCCTCTCACAACCGGAATCCTAATCAAAGGAAAGTCGGTATTCTGGAACTAGAAGCAAATGATGCGGTCTTAGCTCAAAATAAGCTCCTCACTCAACAAATAGAAGCTATGCAAAAGGAGATGAGAGCTATGCCTAAACAAATTCTTGAATCTCTCAAGCAAGAAGGAGGAACCGCTCAAGTCAATACTTGTGGACTTTGTACGGGGGATCATCCCACCGGCTATTGTCCCGAACCCGGTTCTTTGATCCAAACATGAAAGAGGTGGTGCGAAAGGAAGTAGTGAAGTTGCTTGAAGCCGGCATGATCTATCCTATCTCGGATAGTGCTTGGGTAAGCCCGGTTCAAGTAGTTCCCAAGAAAGGAGGAATGACGGTGATCACTAATGATAAAGATGAGTTGATCCCAACTAGAACCGTCACCGGATGGAGGATGTGTATAGATTATAGAAGACTCAATCAAGCAACAAGGAAGGATCACTTTCCCTTGCCCTTCATGGATCAAATGCTTGAAAGACTCTCCAGTCAATCCTTTTATTGCTTCCTAGATGGTTACTCCGGTTACAATCAAATCGCCATGAACCCAGATGATCACGAGAAGACGGCTTTCACTTGTCCCTTTGGTATTTTTGCTTATCGAAGAATGCCATTTGGCTTGTGTAATGCACCCGCAACTTTTCAACGGTGTGTTCAAGCAATCTTCTCCAAACTAATTGGAAAATGCATGGAGGTGTTCATGGATGATTTCTCGGTTTTCGGTTCGACATTTGATATGTGTTTGAATAGCTTGGATACCGTGCTGAAGCGGTGTATTGAAACTAGCTTGGTGCTCAATTGGGAGAAATGTCACTTCATGGTTACCGAGGGTATTGTCCTTGGTCATAAGATTTCTGCTAAGGGTATTGAGGTAGACCAAGCAAAGGTCGATGTCATAGGAAAGCTTCCTCCACCGGTAAATGTCAAAGGTGTTCGGGGTTTTCTTGGTCATGCCGGGTTCTACCGGAGGTTCATCAAAGACTTCTCAAAGATTGCAAAGCCTATGAGCAACTTGCTCAACAAAGATAAGTCTTTTGTTTTTGATAATGAATGTCTTGATGCATTTGAATCTTTAAAAGAAAAGTTGACCACCGCACCAATAATCATTGCTCCTAATTGGGATTTAAATTTTGAATTAATGTGTGATGCAAGTGATTATGTTGTTGGTGCGGTCTTGGGTCAACGTAAGGACAAAATTTTTCATGCTATTCACTATGCAAGTAAGGTTTTAAATGAGGCACAAATTAATTATGCCACAACTGAAAAAGAGTTACTTGCAATAGTATATGCAATGGAGAAATTTCGTTCTTACTTTGTAGGTTCCAAAATTGTTGTTTATACTGACCATGCAGCTATCAAGTATCTCCTTACTAAGTCCGACTCAAAGCCTAGACTCATCCGGTGGATGTTGTTGCTTCAAGAGTTTGACTTAGAGATCAAGGATAAGAAAGGCACGGAGAATCTTGTAGCTGATCACCTTTCAAGGTTGACAAACAATGAGGTAACCAAGAATGAACCGGAGGTTCGTGAAGAATTTCCAGATGAACGGTTGCTAGCAATCAATGTGAGACCGTGGTTTGCCGACATGGTGAACTACAAAGCAACCGGGTTCATTCCGGAAGATTTTGAATGGCAACAACGCAAGAAGTTCCTTCATGATGCTAACCACTTTGTGTGGGATGAGCCTTATTTGTTTAAAATTGGAGCGGAAAATCTCTTGCGTAGGTGTGTGGATGATGAAGAGGCAAAGAAGATCCTATGGCAATGTCATAATTCACCCTATGGAGGTCACTTCAACGGGGAGAGAACAGCCGCAAAGGTACTTCAATCCGGGTTCTATTGGCCAACTTTATTCAAAGATGCCAATTTACATTGCAAGTATTGTGATGAATGCCAAAGAACCGGATCAATGTCAAAAAGAAATGAGATGCCTCTACAACTCATCCTTGAAGTGGAAGTGTTTGATTGTTGGGGTATAGATTTTGTTGGCCCTTTTCCTTCATCATATTCAAATGAGTACATCTTGGTAGCTGTTGATTATGTTTCAAAGTGGGTGGAAGCCGTAGCATCGCCGAAAGCCGATAGCAAGACGGTAGTGAAGTTCCTAAAAAAGAATATTTTCACCCGGTTTGGTACACCAAGAGTTCTCATTAGTGATGGAGGGTCACACTTTTGCAACACACAACTTGCCAAGGCCCTAGATCATTATGGAGTCAAGCACAAAGTAGCATCACCGTATCATCCACAAACGAATGGACAAGCTGAAGTTTCTAACCGGGAGGTCAAACGCATACTTGAGAAGACGGTCTCTACATCTCGGAAGGATTGGTCGGCTAAACTTGATGAAGCTTTGTGGGCATATAGGACTGCATACAAGTCTCCTATAGGCCTCACTCCTTTCCAAATGGTCTATGGCAAATCTTGTCATTTACCGGTCGAGCTCGAACATAAAGCCTTTTGGGCGTTGAAGTTCCTAAACTTTGATCAAGAGAAGGCCGGTGAAAGAAGAAAAGTTCAATTGCATGAGCTTGAAGAATTGCGAAATCAAGCTTATGAATCTTCAAAGCTCTACAAAGAAAGGACCAAGAAGTATCATGACAAGAAGATCATTCTGAGACAATTCATGCCGGGACAAATGGTATTACTTTTCAATTCAAGACTGAGGTTGTTTCCGGGCAAATTGAAGTCTAAGTGGTCCGGACCTTTCATGGTTAAAGAGGTCAAACCGTACGGAGCTGTGGAACTTGAGGACCCAGTCACCAAAGCCAACTGGACTGTTAATGGGCAAAGGCTTAAGCCCTACTTCGGTGGTGAAATTGATCGATGTTTGACGACGATTTCACTAATCGAGCCATGATTTCTTCAAAATGCGTCAAGCTAAAGACGTAAAACAAGCTCTTGCTGGGAGGCACACCCAGTTTTGTAAGTATTTTTATGTTTATTGCATATAGTAGTAGTATATAAGCATTTACAAGCAGAAATGAAAAACTTTGAAAAACTGATCCTGAAGCTTCACGCTATTAGCGTATTTTTCGCTATTAGCGTGAGAGCTCCAGAGAGCCACGCTATTAGCGTGAGTTTGGCGTGGGAGAAAAAAAAATTTGTGGGCCCAGGGGATTAACTCCCCATAACTTCCCACAACCCCTCTTTTTCCCCTTTTACGGTTTCATTCCTTCATTTTTTCATAACCACACACAAAAACTTCTCTCCCACTCACTAACCCTAGAAATCAAACCCAATTTTCAATTAGTTTCAAGCATCCATTTTTGCATCATTTCTTCTTGCATTTGTGTTGCTTCTCTCTGCATTAACAAGGTTTGATCTTCTCTTCCTATCTTTGTTCTTGAATTTAAAAAAAATCCATGTTTTTGACATGATTAGAGATGGTTAGGTTAGGGTTAGAGTTTTGATTTATGAATAGAGATTGTTCTTCATTGATAATAGTTGGAAAAGGAACAATAATCATAACCCACATGCAACAAACATTCATCTTTTGATTTTGACCCATTTTGTAAATTTGAAAAATAAGGGTTTTGAATGATTTGTGTACCAATGTTGTGATTCTGATTCCTTTTCATGATTCTATTGTGTTTTAGAGACATAGGATGAAACCTAGGGTTGAAATTTGCTGGTTGGTGTTGTGAAATTGCAGGAACAAAGATTTTGAAAATTTGAAAATTGCAGGTACGAAGAACTACGCTAATAGCGAAATATACGCTAATAGCGCAACTTTTCCAGAAAAATTTCGCTAATAGCGTACCCTACGCTAATAGCGAAAGTTTCCCAGAAAAATTTCGCTATTAGCGTGGCAGGCGCTAATAGCGTAGATCTTCATACTTGCCCAGATTTTCAAAATTTTTGATGTTTTTAAATAACCAATTCTACTTTGTGCTAATATTTTCTATGCAATATGTTGGTGTTTCCTGGTTTTGTTGCAGATGGCACCGAAAAATGTTGAAAAAACTACCGGGACTAAACGTCCTAGAGGCAAGGGTGCCTCTACCTCTGCTACACCTGCAATCCCAAACCGTTTCCCCACCCCTGCCCACTCTGCCAGGTTTAAGAAGATGGCACAGTACAAAACCTGGCACGAGAAAACCTTTGACATTCACCCTAGTGGTGAGCATGCTGATATGCTCCACATTTTCACTGGTCGCAAATGGACCAAACTCCTTGTGCCCGCAACTGAGATTAACACCGACCTAATCAGGGAGTTCTATTGTAATGTTGTCCCTGATGCCTCACCCGCTACCTTTGCTGAGACTTTCTCTTGGACTTCTTATGTCCGAGGAAAGCAAATCCCATTTGATAGGGATGCAATCAATGATTTCCTTGAAAATGCCTTAAACCTTGAGCCATCTGAGGACCCCACAATGCCCACCTTGTGTACCTATGCTAAGAGAAACGCTCAAGGAAATTGGAAATTTCAGCAAATTGAGCGTGATATCATGAACAAGGGTAGGCACTTTGTCAAGAATGACAAGGGAGAGATTAGGCATGCACTGACCAAGGAGATGACCGCTACTGCCCGCTTAGTTTTCCAATTCCTTGTCCACAATGCCCTTCCTAGAGCCCATACATCCGATGCCCCAAAAGCCGTTCTACCACTCATCTGGTGCATTATGAAAGAAGTGCCTGTTGATATTGCTCGCATCATAGCCAATGAGATGAAGGCTGTGGCTTTGAAAGTTGCCACAGGTGCTAAGAAGGTGGCATTGTTCTACCCGGGTTTGATTATGGGATTGCTTAAGGCTAATGGAGTGCCCATTTCTGGACCCTATGATGAAGATATTGAAGGGGCCATTACTGACACTCATATTCGCACCTGGGAGAAATCAGAGCAGAGGGCAGCCCAATACCATTTCTCTGATGATGAAGGTGGCCCATCTGAGGGTGCTGGTTCTTTTGACTTTTCAGGTTTGCAGACCTTTATGCTGGAGCAGCAGATGCATAACCAGTACGTGAGGGACCAGAACAGCTTCTTAATGGATCAGAATGAGGCAATTTGGAGGAGCAACATGGGCATACACCAGGACCTCTACAATGCTCACATGCATCCGGGAAATGCTGAGTACCCGGTTATGACTCCTGAGCAGTACCAGGCTTATGTTCATTGGCCTGAGGGCAGGCCAAATCCTTATGTGGGGGTGGCTGATGTTGTTGATGATGAGGCGACACCTGATGATGCTGGAGTTGTGGGTGATGATGATGTGTACCAGGATCTTGATATGGATGATGCTGGAGAGGATGATCAGTGATCTGGGTTTTTAGTGATGTTTTTCTTTCTGCTTTCTAACTCTATGTTTTTATTTCATGTTGGAACAGTTGTTTATTTGGTTGTATTTTGTACTCTTCAAGCACTGTGGTTTTAGTGCTTGATTTGTTACTTTGTTACTTTATATTTGGTTTAATAACTTAGCTTTTTGGTTTAATAACTTATGCTTTGGATGAAATTTTTGTTTACATCTTGCTTGTGTCTCTCAAAAGAAAATTGCTCATGAACAATAAATTTTAAAGTGCTCCATGGAGCCATGTTTGAGCAAAAGCAGGTGAGTGATAATGATATTACTTGTGATAAAGCGTAAGGCCAAGGTATTGGTTTCCTGTTATTCTAGGTTTTTAATAAGAATTTGAAACTTGTACTTTGCACAAAATATATATCATGTAAGTCTTTTCATAAACATAAATATCTTTGAACCACTTAGTACTTAACCTAAATGTGAGGTAGCTTCAATCTGTTGTATATATGCTGGAGACCGATAATCATCGTTTAACTTGTTTTAGTTATGTTAAATCTGATAATTATTTTGAATTGTTTGAAAGCATGGAAAGGATCAAGGCACTTTTTGAATTGAGAGTAACCTACTTGACCACATAAAGCCTACCTGTGAGAAGAGCGAGTATCCGATACCCCAATCTGAGCCAAATGAATCAAGTCCTCAAACATGAACTGTCAATATTCATAAGCACAATGCTTGTTGAATTTGCCTAAAATTTTTCAAAAATCCAGTTCATGGTTGAATCTTATAGGACTTTGATAATTTTACTTTGTTGAACCCTTAACCTTTTTGTACTTTGTCCCTTGCCTTAGGATAGGGGAACATTCAATTAGAGTTTTGTTGTATTCAAGTTGGGGAGGAAAAGGAGGCATTATATGTTAAGTTATGGTGAAGTTGTAAAATAACCTGACAACATTGAATCAAAGAAAAAAATTGTACATTTGAAAAAGAAAAGAAAAGAAAAGAAAAATAAAGAGAAAAATCAAAAAGAGAATAAGTTGTCAAGGTTATAAGTTTGATTGTTAATCACCAAAGGTTTTAATTCTTGGTAGGGAAGTATATGGATTTCAAGTTGTGATACAAAAAAATGTTCCTCTTTGATAGGCTTTCTGATCAATTGTCCCACATATGACATTTCTTTTGTAGCCCGGCCAAGTTATAACCCTTGCAAGACCTTTTGATCCATGCTTTTATGCTTTTTGAGACGATATTTGGATGGACACCTAACTTAAATAGGATGTTAGCATGATTGTTGGATGTGTGTTCATTACCTCATTCATTGTTATCATTATATTGCATTTACTTTCAAAGAAGTGTGTTAGGTGTGGTTCATAGATAGATATGTTTATGTTTTGAAGTTTATGATGTATAGTTTGTGCTTAGGACATTTTTCGCATTCTTAGTTTGAACCTAGAGTAGCGGAGGACTTCATGCTTATCCACGCGATCATATTTGAATCACCATTTGTTTATTTTTGTTTTGAATTGTTTGACACCATGTTGAAAACCTTGTCCAAAGCCTTGTTAGTTTCCTTTTCAATTGATTTGTTTGAGGACAAACAAAAAGCCAAGTTGGGGAGAGTTTGATAAGTGTTTAAAAGTGATATATTTCATATAGGAGTTTAGGCATTTTAGTGACTTGTTTTGCAAGATTCTCTATGGAAAAATCCAATTATTGTGTAAATATGTCATTTATGCTTTTGAGCCTTATTCTACCCTTTTTGTGCAGGAAAATACAAGCAAGGAGCAAGAAACGTCAAAGTTCAAGGTCCCACGCTATTAGCGTGTCCTACGCTATTAGCGTGATGAAGAAATGGCCAAGGTCAGAGAGATACGCCATTAGCGTACCTGGGGCGTAGGATCTGGAGCACTCTTGAAGGCTACGCTATTAGCGTATACTGCGCTATTAGCGTAAATTGTCCAGAGAGCTACGCCATATGCGTACCTGGAGCGTAGCAGACCATGAAGATCTACGCTATGGGCGTAATCTACGCTATTAGCGTAATTACTCCAGAGAGCTACGCTAATGGCGTGGCTGGAGCGTAGCAGCAGGGCAAGGCCAACGTGGCACACTCCTATTGGCCAGATTTTAGGCCGCCTTACCACGCTATTAGCGTGAGTTGCGCTATTAGCGCAGGTGCAAAAACACAGGCCATTTAAATAGCATTTTTACCTCTCTTTTAGGTATTCACTATTCCATTGAAAACATTTTACACATTTCTAGAGAGAGGTTAGAGCTATTTCATAGAGAGAAACACAAAGCAAGTGATTAAGGAGTAGATTTAACCCTAGATTCATTGAGACATCAAGGATCTTGGCATGGAATCTTCATCTTTCCTTCATTCCTTGCATTAGTTTACATGTCTATATGTAACTATCACCTTCTTTGTAGTATTGAGGTAACAATCAAGCTATTATGTAATCTTTTGATCTTTTAATATATAAGGTTCTAGCTTAATGATTCAATATTGTTGTTATTCTTGCTTTTAATGCTTTCAAAGAGATTCAAGATGATTTGGACACAAACTCTTGAATCTAGAACTAGAATAACAATCTATCTTATGTTATATCACTCTTGACAAGTTTGTAAACCTTTGATAATTACTTTTAATCAAGATTTTAATGCTTTCGGATACTTAATCAGGCTGGACACGGTCGATTAAGTTATCCGATCGACTTTGTTATCGTTTAAGGAATTTGGACACGAATGTTTAAACGCTAACTTGGAAATAACGATGTCGCTTTGGACACGAAGGATATTGTAGAAATGATTGTAATAATATTGGTTATAAAGCTAGAGTCTGTTAATCGATCGAGAGATTGCTGCTGTTATGCTTGCTCGTTATCTTATACCGCAAGCGAAATAGTTCGATCCCCTCTCGTTTTTACTTTAGTGTCAAATATGGATATAGTGTTACAAACAAACAAATTATATCCAAACCCTTAATGTGAACGATTGTGTAAATGCTTATGATTAACGTAACTCCCTGTGGAAACGATCCTATATATACTCACGTGTACATAGTTATATGACATGTAGGAAAAATCTTACATCACCCCGATAAGTAGAGAAATTCATTAATAAATCGATGATACAATGTCAAAGTAGAGCATCAAAGCAGATACACTCTAACATGTACACCAGTTCTCAAGATCTCAAACCAAATAAAACAAAAAATATAGAAATGTAAATAAAAACCCCTACTAAGAAGTAAGAACACACCCTGGAATTGAACACTCGCACTATTAAGAGGCAAGCAACGACACTAGTTCAACCCCCTTAAAAGCCACCCAAAAATCCAAACAAATAAACAACTTTAAATACTCCCTAAACTTCCTTTATAGCATTTCACTTTATCTTATGGTGCACCTTATCTTATTGGTTTTTCTATGCTGCAAACAAAATAGTAGGCTAGTTCCTTCGAGATTACAACCAATCACTCCCATACTATCAAATCCAAAGCTCGTACATGATGCCTTATAGTTTTGCCTTAATGCAATGCTAATATAGATCTTAGTAAAAAAAATGGTCATAATAGATTTTATAGTAAAAAAAATAGTCATTTGAAAAAACACTATAAACTCATGAGAGAGTAACTGCTGTCAAACAACTCTATTTTAGTCTTAAGTGTTTAGTTACCTGATTTAAGATAGCAGTTTGACCTTATCAAACATAGGCTTAATCATAATAACAAAACCTCTTATTTCAACTAAAGTAATGAATGACTACTGTTATATGCCCGATGGCATTTTCATATATGTAATAATATGATCTTTATTTTTGAATTTTCAGATAAGAAATTCACATCCAGAAAATTCACATATGATTGGATTTGAGAGGCAAAGAAGAGAATATGCAGGGTTTTCTCATAATGATTTGAAATATGTTGAGTTACGTGGTTGTATGTGCACCATAAATGTAATTGATTTGGCTAGTCACATATTGAGGAATGCGAATTCACTTAAACAACTTACTTTTAGTTCTCGTGAAAAATTCTATAGAGGTGCTGGAAGATGGACTGAGGACTCTGATAATTGTTGTTGGTTGGATGGGGGTATCATTCATGACATGCTTCAAGATGAAGTTAATGAACAATGTCAGCTTATAGTTTTGTAGAGAATTTTGTAATATTATTAGTTAATTCATTCGCACAAACATTGTATAATTTATTACTTTGATATCAATTACAATGTTAATTGTTCTTTTAGGTGATTTGGTATTTTTTATACGAAGGAAGGAATCATTGTAGTGTCATACATGTAGGTCTTTGTTTTTAAAGAACATGTAGGTCTTTCTTGTTAGGTTGAATTTCTATTTTTATTATTGAAATATCTTATAAATAAACGCTTATCATATGACAAACTTTTGTCCTATAAACGTTTAATAAGTTGTTTATCTAAATAAGCTTATGTATAATAAATTGTTAGCGGTTAAATATTGTTGTTGTAGCCGTTTGATGCGGTCTTTGATCACCGGTGAAGCAAACAAGGGAAGTAAGCTGGCTTTTAAGTATCGAGTTGGGGGTGTTTATGTTATTAATTAAAACTCTGTTGATTAACTCAAATAAATAGAGCTGGGAAGTTTTTAATCTTATTAATTCAAATTTGTTGGTTAATTCAAATCAACAAAGTTGGGGTGCTATTCTATTATCAATTCAAACTCTGTTTGTGCAATTAAATAAGCCTATGTATATATTACGGATGACCTTGAATTACATTCATATCTTTCTTAAAAGTGGTTACTGGTCAACATTGTCGTTGGAGCGTTTTGATGTGGACTTTGATCACCGGTGAAGCTAACAATGGAAGTAGTGTGGGGTTGAAGTATCAAGTTGGGAGTATTTATGCTTGTTATGATTCGGACCAAAACTCACACCAATACTTTGACATGTAGAGTAAAATTAACAGCAACCAACACCAAATAAATCACAAACAATAAAACAAGATAAAGAAGAAGAACGCACGATATTTGTTTACCCAGTTCGACGCAAGTTTGACATACGTTTGGAGGAGCGAGAATTTCTCCAAACAAGGGTTACAAGGAATCAGCCTTCAGCAAGCTCTCTAAGAACAAACCATAATTTCTACCTTTTTCTCGAATCTCTTCTCGTTGCCAAGATACTCAATGATTTTCATACCCAATAAGTTTGAATGGTGTTTCCAAACCCTAGAGTCCCTCACAAAAGCCTTTAACGTTTAGCCCATTGATTCTCTAAAGGTTCACTCTTTTGATCTGTCTAGGTTTGCCTTTTTCCACACCCTAAAACCCTAAACTCGAGTTTCCTATGTATAGAGTTCATTCAACCAGTAAAACTTGGAGACCAAGGAAATAGAAACCCCCACGTGCGTGACATGTAACCCTCAATGTGAATCGTGTAAGAGGCATATACAATAGTTATCAACCTTGTCTTTAAATCAATGATGATGTCACTTTAACCATTAGCCACCTTGTTCCTTACCCTTGCATCCAACTACACTAAGTGGTCCCATAAGATTTCACATTTACCTTTTCAAATTTCAAAATGCCTTCCGCCCTCTTAATGATCCTTGCACCCAACAACACTAGGCTTTTTAGGTAGCTCCGCAAGTTTTCACCATAACCTTTTCAGCCCCCCGAAGTTATCAATTTTCATTCTTCTAAAGATTCCCTCACTTCTAATTACCTTTGGTCTTTTAGGTAAACCCACAAGTCATGCCATATACATTCTTCAACCCCCAGAATCTCTTCCATCTTCCTGAAGAATTCCCTTTGCTCTCCACTAGAGCACAACACGCAAGGACTCCATAGTTTTACCATTTTGTTGCCACCATTAGTCTACTCCTAGTCCCACTAGTGAAAGACTCGGCCTCAAGTTGAACTTTCTCCATCTCAACTTCCAAATGTGTACATCCTATATGTTTTTCACCTTGTAACCTCCATCTCTAAGGCTGATCATGAGAGTTCTTATCACCGCCTCTCCATATTTACCTTGAGTATTCTTAGCACCGCCTTTTCAAGCTGATGTTGAGTGTTTAATGTCTCTCCAGATGATCACCCCTTCTACATAAAGGTCAACATACAAGTGTCGTTGTTTCCAAGGTGAGAGACTCCACCTTCTTCCTCATCCAAACAAGACACAATCAGAGCACATGTATAGCCTCATAATCCTATGGGGCAGCTTCTCATTTCACAAAGTTATCATTGTCCCCTAACTCGAGACAATCCTTCCTTAACTGATCGGTCTTGTGACATTTGAAGCACTAATAATAAAACAAGACAAAAGAGAAAGAAAACACAATGATACTTGTTCACCTAGTTCGGCCCAAATTTGACCTACGTCTGGAGGAGAGTTATCACCCTAATTTACGATATGAGTTCTTCACAAAGACAAACCAAAAGGTTACAAGAAATCAGATTTCAACCATAAACCCTAATTTCTACCTCTGGCTCGAATCACTTCCTATGATCAAGAGACTCAAAGGTTTCACAGCCAAGGTGTTTGAAAGGTGTTTCCAAACCCTAGAATCTATCCAAAAGCCCTTAACTTTTAGTTTATTAATTCCCTAAAGGTTTTATTTTTTGCTCTCTCTAGGTTTGTCTTTTTCTCCAATGAAAACTTTGTTGAAACTGACTTGAAAACTTTGTTGAAACTGACTTTTTATAGACATGGTTGCACATTTGAATCACTATATGAAAAAATCATGCATATTCTCTTTTTTGCCTCTCGAATCCAACTATATGGGGATTTTCCAAATGCTGATTTCTGATCTGAAAATTGAAAATTAATTATCAGAATATTGCATATGTGAAATTCTAAAACTTCGTCAAGCATAAAAGAAATGAAGGAATTATTCACTATTTTAATTGAAATACGAGGTTGTTTATTATGATTAAGGTTGTGTATGACAAGGTAAAACTGCTAGCTTATAACAGATAATTTATATTAGCTTGTAATAGATAACTTATAGCGTATAAACACATAAGACTAAATTAGAGTTGTTTGACAGTCGGTCTTCTCTTATGAGCTTAGTCAACAACGGACCAGGATTTGGTGCTGTAGAAAAGCACACAGTTTGGTGCTGTAATAAATCCCTCCCATTGATATCAAAATGGACGGTTCAGATGAGACACCAGTTTAACACAGTTTAATGATCTGAGCCATTGATCTAAATTGGACGGTCCTGATCTGTTACAGCACCCTGTTGTAACAGCAGGAAATCCAAATCCGTCAACAACACTAGGCTTTTTAGGTAGCTCCACAAGTTTGCACCATAACCTTTTCAACCCCCACCCTAATTTTCTACCTCTTGCTCGAATCTCTTCCTATGACCAAGAGACTCAAAGATTTCACAATCAAGGTTTTTGAATGGTGTTTCCAAACCCTATAATCTATCCAAAAGCCCTTAACCTTTAGTTTAATTCCCTAAATGTTTTATTTTTTGCTCTCTCTAGGTTTGTCTTTTTCTCCACTGAAAACTTTGTTGAAACTGAATTTTTATAGACATGGTCGCACATTTGCACCTGGACGGAAAACGACAGCCCCAAAACTTGCCTCAAGCATGTCTCCTGGCGACTGAGCGTAAAATGACAATGACGAGAAAAAAAACAAATTTTAAGGCATTTTTTAACAATACTTTTTTTAAGGGTAAAAGCATAGTTTATAAAGTGTTATGTTTGTGCGTGATAAGCATTTCTCTATTTGTTTATCCCAAAAAAAAAAAAGCATTTCTCTATTTTTTAGAAAGCTTAAAACGAAGACATGTTCAATAATTTTAGAAAATATCTTTAACTTTTATTTTTTAGTATCTTCGAGCATTTGTTATTTCTTTTTTTATAAATCTTAGAGTATCTTCTAAGATTAGATTTTATGTTACTTATATTGTTAAAAATAGATTTTATATTACTTATTATTATTATGATTTGATAGATTTTATATTACATATTATTATTATGATTTGTTTTTAATTTATAACCAAGTCTATGTAATCCTATATATTGAGACTACTATTTAATCTTTTGCATCAAGTTATTTATAAATACTCTGCATTCTAAATTCTAAAATAGGCATGGCAACAAAACTCGTGCCCAAGGGTACCCGCCCAAACCAACCCCGATTTGACGGGTTTTCCCCGATTTGACTAGGTTTGGGTATGAGTTTGGGTTTTTCCTGATTTCAAAATATGGGTTCGGGACGGGTAATAGAGATATATGTACCCACCCCGAACCCATACCCAAACCCTACCTGAATGTAGAAAGGTCATATTTTTGTTTTTGTTGAGGAGGTTGATAATGATACTCCATGTTATTTGGTTTGATAATTGTCATGATATAAGAACTTTCATTGATAGTTAAAGGAGCAACTGAATTATTCAGTATGGAAATGTTAAAATGAGCGCAAATTGTTGGATAATGCATTACAACATTACCATTGAAGCTTAAAAAAAATTCTTTTTTTATTAAAAAAAAAATTGATTTACTGCGGGGACGGGGATGGGGCGGGAATACCCGAACCCATTGGGGACGGGGATGGGATTCAATTTCTCATCCCCGTTGGGTATGGGTAGGGTAACAGGTAAGTATATGGGAGTAGGGGATGGGGATGGGGAAGGCAAAACCCGTCCCCACCCCGCCCCATTGCCATGCCTATTCTAAGAGAATAGAACTCTAGATACTTTAAAAAAAAAATAGAATAGAACCCTAAGTATCCTTGCTTCTGCATTCTTCTAATAGAACACTAGTATCCTTGCTTAAGAAAAAATGTTTGGAAAAGGAGATATCGAGTGTGCAGGAAGTACCCTTTACCCTACGATGCTTGAGAGTCCTGAATTAAGATGGTCCTTCATACGTAAGGTATGCTCCATCCTCACCCTTCAGTTGCTTCTCACCATTGCTGTTGCCTCCGTCGTTGTTTTCTTTCATCCCGTTGCTAATTTCTTCACCAACTCCAAACTAGGCTATGCTCTTTACATTGTCCTTCTCTTTGTTCCATTCATACGTACGTATTCTGTTCTTCTTTATCTTCGTCGTAACCTAGTACTTGTTCCATTCATAAGGAACACTCTTATTTACTACTTGTTTTATTTTGCAGTATCATGTCCACTATATGCTTATCATAACCAGCACCCTCTTAATTACTTCCTTCTCCTAATTTTCACCGTCGCTCTAGCTTTTCCTATTGGATTGACTTGTTCCTTTGTTAGCGGTACGTAACTCTCAAAGTTCTTTTTTATTAATTAATTCTTTTGATAATGATAATATATTTCAATTTTCAATAAACTTGGTATAAATTTCAATTTTCAATAACAAGGGTGTTTGCAGTTTGATGTGAATCGGTTATAAGGTAAAAAACCATATGAGTCAAATTTTGTGACTAGTAGACTATTTGTAAGTTACTAATTTTTAAAAGGTGTGGTTTGGTCTGGTTTAGTTCTAGAGTCGTGGACCAAAATCCAAACCAAACCAAACCGATTGTTTCTTTTTACGGTGGCCGAAACGGATATAAAAAATATCGATTTTGGGCGGTTTTTGGATTGGTTTGCGTTTTTTATTATCTGAACAATTGAAATAACAATTGCTATTTTGTTTCTTGATAATTCGGATGCAGGGAAAGCCATTCTATTATCTGTCATATCAACTACTGCAGTTGTGTTCAGCTTGACTCTTTACACATTTTGGGCCGCAGCCCGCAAGAAGAGGTCATGATTTCAGCTTTTTAGGCCCATTCTTGTACAGATCATTGTTGATTCTTGTGCTCTTTGGTCTGATTCAGGTATTTTGCTCTCTATTTAGAGTGTAATTAATTGGCAAATTAGCCCTTATAATAGTGATTTTGATATCTAATATCAGTTTGATCCTTTTTTTTGTTGTAGGTTCTGTTTCCATTGGATAAGTTGTCACATATGATCTATGGGTGTCTTAGAGCTATTATATTTTCTGGCTACATTGTCTATGACACATACAACCTTATCGAGAGGTTCTCATATGATCAGTACATTTTGGCCTCGGTTTCCTTGTATCTGGACATCATCAACCTCTTCTTATATATGCTTACTATCTTTAGTGATGATGATTGAAGATAATTGAATTAAGATATTAGATTATAGATTTCTTACCTTTTTTTTTTGACATATTCCATAGCTTTCTAGTTTCAATGTAGTTTAATTTTCTCATTTTTCAATTTTATGAAATTATAAGTACATGCAATTCCATGTATTTAATATATATCTCATATATATTGAAATTGAAAGGTAGTCATGTTCACAAAGGTTTATTTGATATTTATAAACACAAGTGCTTAATACATTGAATTAAATTTGGCAAGCAGCAATAACAATAACAAGATGAGAGGTTTAATTGTTGTATTTGTTGTCTTTGGGCAATGATTGCGAGAAGCCTAAGAAACCCTTGACTCCATATATCGTTTTCTCTTTTATTTCTACACCCGAACTCCACAACTCCCCTCGAGTCTGTTTTCAATGCCGGTAAATCCGTGCACATGTCTAGCAGCACAGCATCTGCACATTTAAGAGTACAAAGTTATGGCCTGTGTACCTAGGTGATATTAGTTGCGTACTCTTGTTCTTTTTTTGTAATAATTCCTTTAACGCCTTTTCTCTTCATCTTTAGAATTACCTGAAATATTTACCATTCCTGTTCGATGTATGTAAACAGAAACTATTTTCGAGTGAAGATCACCTGCAGTTATAACTTATAACCAAAATGGAATTTAATTGTTTTGATAACCAGATGAGGAATTAGTCTTAAGAGCATAATTTGTAATTAATATAATGGTAGTGGTAATGATACAGTTTGAATAACATCTTCCTACAGTTTTAGGTCTTGAACAAGCCGTTGGCAATACCTACACTTGCTCCTCCACCAATGAATAATTGGTGAATTGAATGAGTTTGTCCCAAAAAAACTGCACAAGCAACTTTGAATGTTTGTGTGCCGGTTAATAAAAAACAAGCTCTCTGCTTGGTAACAATTTATTGTATACCTTAACAACATTGTCACATTCATCTGAATGTGAAATTGGTGCGAGAAGAAGCCGTCTTCGACTTAACCCTAGAATCAGTTAAATTTGACATGTGAAATAGCCAATTATAAATGCTTGTCGGCAATTTCTTTAGTTAGCTCATATAACTTCTGTGAACATTAAAAAATTGGTGGTAAAGCCACTTTTTGACTTTTGTTCACAATGGCAATATACTTTCGGTGCCATTATCAAATTGGTTGGCATAGTTGTCTGCCATCTCATGAATAAAAAATGGTTGAGGCATGAATTTTGCAGGCTATAAATAGACGTCCCTTGCAACAAGCAGAAGCATCCCAACAACAATTAGTAACAACACAAACAATAAACATAGTTTGTGAGAGAAAAAATATAGAGAGAAAAATTAGTTTCTTCTGTGAGGTTTCTCCTAGTTTGTGTTAGTTAGTATTCTCCTATTTATAAGAGAGAGTGTTAATTGTACTCTTCTTGTATTTAGAGAGAGGTCCTGTAATTTCTTCCACTTAGTGAAAGTTCTCTACACTTGCCCCGTGGTTTTTTCCCCTTATTTGTTGAGGGGTTTCCACGTAAAATATTGTGTGTTCAGTTCCTCTTTTCTCATCTCTTATTTTAGCTGCGTGATAATATTTTTGTTACTCTGGTACCCAACAGTGGTATCAGAGCTGCTGGTTCGTAGTTGTTGTTCCGCTGTGATAAACTAGTGGTGTGATAAGAAAAATCTTAGTATGCTCTGTGGTTGCGGTGTAAACTGATCTTCCACATCAGAAAAGAATTCTTATTATTCCGGTCTAGTTTGAAGAAAAAAAAAATATATGTTTGGTGTAAAAACCATGGCAGCAAAATTTGAGATAGAGAAGTTCAACGGGAGAAATTTTTCCCTGTGGAAATTGAAGATAAGGGCAATTTTAAGAAAAGATAATTGCCTAGACGCAATAGGTGGCAGACCTGCAGATATCACTGACGAAAAGTGGAAAGAGATGGATGATAATGCCGTTGCCAATTTGCACCTAGCAATGGCAGACTCGGTATTGTCAAGTATTGCTGAAAAGAAAACAGCAAAGGAGATTTGGGATACTCTAATAAAATTGTACGAGGTCAAATCACTCCACAACAGAATATTCTTAAAGAGAAGGCTCTACACTCTTCGAATGGGTGAATCCACATCAGTAACGGATCACATCAACACCCTGAATACGCTATTTTCTCAACTCACGGATTCTAATTTCACAATAGCGGAAAATGAGCGTGCTGAACTTCTACTTCAGAGTTTACCAGATTCGTATGATCAACTCATCATCAACATTACAAATAATAACATAGCTGACACTCTTCACTTTGATGATGTCGCCGGTGCAATCCTTGAAGAAGAATCCATGCGCAAGAATAAGGAAGAAAGGTCAGAGAGTTCAAAGCAAGCAGAGGCTTTGACGATGACGAGAGGCAGATCAACGGAACGTGGCCCCAGTGGGAGTCAAAATCATGGTAGGTCAAAATCTCGGAGAATGAAGAATATCAAATGCTACGGTTGTGGCATGAGAGGGCACGTAAAGAAGGAGTGTTGGAATATCAAGAAGAATGGAGAGAAGAATTCTGAAGCTTCAACATCTCAAGGATGTGTTGCAAGTACCTCAGATGACGGGGAAATCCTGTATAGCGAAGCAGCAACCAGTTCTAAAGGCGGAAGACGACTCAACAATGTCTGGATCATGGACTCAGGTGCAACATGGCACATGACTCCACACCGAGATTGGTTTTACTCTTATGAGCCTATCTCGGAAGGATCAGTGTACATGGGGAATGACCATGCCTTAGAAATTGCTGGAGTCGGTACTATCAGATTAAAGATGCATGATGGTACTGTTCGAAAAATACAAGGAGTGCGTCATGTAAAGGGGTTGAAGAAGAATTTATTGTCTGTTGGACAATTGGATGATCTCGGGTGTAAGATCCACACTGAAAGTGGAATCTTGAAAGTAGTGAAAGGCAATCTTGTGGTGATGAAAGCAGAAAAGATCACAAGTAATCTATACATGCTTCTAGGAGATACATTGCAAGAGGCAGATGCATCAGTTGCAGCGGCAAGCCAAGAAGAAGCAACAATGATGTGGCATCAAAGACTAGGCCATATGTCAGAACGTGGCTTGAAAGTCCTTGCGGAACGCAATCTCCTTCACGGGCTCAAGACAGTAAATTTACCATTCTGTGAGCACTGTGTGATAAGCAAGCAGCATAGATTGAAGTTTGCTAGAGTAACTACTAGAAGCAAACACATACTAGACTTGATACATTCTGATGTGTGGGAGTCACCGGAATTATCTCTGGGAGGAGCAAGATACTTCGTATCATTCATTGATGACTATTCCAGAAGATTATGGGTGTACCCGATCAAGAAGAAGTCTGATGTGTTTCCAGTATTCAAAGCATTCAAAGCACAAATAGAGCTTGAAACTGGGAAGAAGATTAAGTGCTTAAGGACAGATAATGGAGGAGAATATGTAGATGGCGAGTTTCTAACATTTTGTAAACAAGAGGGTATTGTAAGGCAATTCACTGTTGCACATACACCTCAGCAGAATGGTGTGGCAGAGCGGATGAATAGAACTCTCCTAGAAAGAACAAGAGCTATGCTTAAAACAGCGGGAATGGACAAGTCGTTCTGGGCAGAAGCAGTGAAAACCGCCTGTTATGTAATAAATCGATCACCATCAACGACGATTGATTTGAAGACACCGATGGAGATGTGGAAAGGAAAGCCAGCAGATTATTCTTCTCTACATGTGTTTGGTTGTCCTGTGTACGTAATGTACAACTCCCAAGAAAGAACGAAGTTGGACCCAAAGTCCAGGAAATGTATCTTCTTGGGTTATGCTGACAATGTTAAGGGGTATCACCTGTGGGATCCCACTGCCCGCAAGGTTGTTGTTAGCAGAGATGTAGTCTTTGCAGAAAATGAAATGCAAAGTGAGCAGAAAAATGACAGCACTTCTAAAGAAACTGTTATAGTGCAGTTGGAAGAAAAATCCAAAGTAAGTGATTCTTCTGAAGCTGAACCGGTGCACGAAGAACAAGAACCAGATGAGGTCAATAATGGTGTTCGTCGATCAACGCGTCAAACGCAGAAACCAGTTTGGCAATCAGACTATGTTATGACAAGCCATGATGCATATTGTCTTATAACTGAAGAAGGTGAACCTTCAACTTTTCAAGAGGCGTTGAAGGGTTCAGATGCTTCTCAATGGATGACAGCAATGCATGAAGAAATGGAGGCCTTACATAGGAACAAGACATGGGAACTTGTTGAACTTCCAAAGGGTCGGAAAGCCATTGGAAACAAATAGGTATACAAGATCAAACGTGATGGCAATGATCAAGTGGAACGGTATCGTGCAAGACTGGTGGTAAAAGGTTATGCTCAGAAAGAAGGTATTGACTTCAATGAGATATTTTCTCCGGTTGTCAGACTTACTACTATCAGAGTAGTGTTGGCAATGTGTGCTGCATTGGATTTACATCTTGAACAGCTGGATGTAAAGACTGCTTTTCTTCATGGGGAACTTGAAGAAGAAATTTATATGCTCCAACCGGAAGGATTTAAGGAACAAGGAAAAGAAAACTTGGTTTGCAGGTTGACCAAATCTCTGTACGGTCTAAAGCAGGCGCCCAGATGTTGGTACAAAAGATTTGATTCTTTCATAATTAGCCTCAATTACAATAGGCTGAGTTCAGACCATTGTACGTACTACAAAAGGTTTGATGATAATGATTATATCATTTTGTTGTTGTATGTGGATGACATGTTGGTGGTAGGCCCCAACAAAGATCGAGTCCAGGAATTAAAGGCACATTTGGCTAGGGAGTTCGATATGAAAGACTTGGGACCAGCAAACAAGATTTTAGGGATGCAAATTCACCGAGACAGAAAAGACGGGAAGATTTGGCTTTCTCAAAAGAATTATCTAAGGAAAGTCTTGCGCCGCTTCAACATGCAAGACTGTAAGCCAATCTCTACCCCACTTCCTGTGAATTTTAAATTATCCTCAGGTATGAGCCCTAGCAATGAAGCGGAGAGGATGGAAATGTCTCGAGTACCGTATGCATCGGCGGTGGGAAGCCTTATGTATGCCATGATATGTACAAGACCAGACATTGCACAAGCAGTGGGAGTGGTTAGTCGGTTTATGGCGGATCCGGGTAAAGAGCATTGGAATGTTGTTAAGAGAATCATGAGGTACATTAAGGGAACCTCAGGTGTTGCAATATGTTTCGGAGGATTAGAGTTAACTGTCAGGGGTTATGTTGATTCAGATTTTGCAGGTGATCTTGATAAAAGAAAATCTACTACTGGTTATGTGTTCACGCTTGCTGGAGGAGCAGTCAGTTGGTTGTCCAAGTTAAAAACTGTTGTAGCTCTGTCAACGACAGAAGCTGAGTACATGGCAGCTACCCAGGCGTGTAAGGAAGCTATTTGGATGCAAAGGTTAATGGAGGAACTCGGGCACAAGCAGGAACAAATTACTGTGTATTGTGACAGTCAGAGTGCCTTGCACATTGCAAGGAATCCAGCTTTTCATTCAAGGACGAAACACATAGGCGTTCAATATCATTTTGTTCGAGAAGTAGTGGAGGAAGGGAGTGTGGATATGCAAAAGATTCACACCAATGATAACCTAGCAGATGTAATGACAAAGCCGATCAATGCTGACAAGTTTGTATGGTGTCGATCCTCATATGGCCTATTGGAAACGTAGCAACTGAAGTTGGCAAGGTAGAGAGGTTTCGAGAGCTCACAAAAGTGACTTTAAGTGGGAGATTGTGAACATTAAAAAATTGGTGGTAAAGCCACTTTTTGACTTTTGTTCACAATGGCAATATACTTTCGGTGCCATTATCAAATTGGTTGGCATAGTTGTCTGCCATCTCATGAATAAAAAATGGTTGAGGCATGAATTTTGCAGGCTATAAATAGACGTCCCTTGCAACAAGCAGAAGCATCCCAACAACAATTAGTAACAACACAAACAATAAACATAGTTTGTGAGAGAAAAAATATAGAGAGAAAAATTAGTTTCTTCTGTGAGGTTTCTCCTAGTTTGTGTTAGTTAGTATTCTCCTATTTATAAGAGAGAGTGTTAATTGTACTCTTCTTGTATTTAGAGAGAGGTCCTGTAATTTCTTCCACTTAGTGAAAGTTCTCTACACTTGCCTCGTGGTTTTTTCCCCTTATTTGTTGAGGGGTTTCCACGTAAAATATTGTGTGTTCAGTTCCTCTTTTCTCATCTCTTATTTTAGCTGCGTGATAATATTTTTGTTACTCTGGTACCCAACAACTTCTTTATAGCATCTTTAATCATTAGTCGTGCTACTTTTGGTTTAATCACTCCCCCAATCCTATGAGCAAATCTCTCTGAGATATAAGCTTTATCTTGTTCATTTGGATGCACATCTGCCTTAAGGCATCCAACATAACTAAGATCATCATCAAATAATGATACATTGAGATCTATAAAGACTTTCAAACCAGACCATTCTATTCTCAAAACCAAGGTTTTAAATAACGGTCGCGGTCACGGTCGCGGTCGCGTTAAGGTTTTCGCGATTTCGGCTGTAATGGACGTTACGATACAAATAACGGTCTTCACGGTGTGAAATAATCACAACGTTGCACAAATCTTATTAAAATCATTTATGATAGCATATAATGTATCATAACTTATTAATCCTTTTTTTCCATTGTTACAACATGTTTAAGTAAATATAATAAAAATAGGCTACATTCAAGATTAAAAAAACCATGACCTCGTCCTATATACATACAATCTAATTTTTCCTACAGCACACACGTACAACAACACAAAACACACACACTCTCAAAAAATCATCATCGTTACAGAGAGAACAAACAAGAAAACAACACAAAACACGCGCAGTAAACAAAACAACAGAGTCACAGAGAAACAAAAAACGCAGTACACACACAAAGAGGGTCACTCACTCTCTAACTATATCTATCACTATTCATGTATTCTCTGTTTTTCTTTGCCATCGTCAATATAGTCACAACACAATCAAAACCCCAATTTCTTTTTCTCTAAAATTACATCGAATTTTTTGTTGGTGATTTCCAAAATAATGGAATCACTTTAAATCAAAAGTTGTAACTCTTCATGGGAATCATTCATATACATTGGAACTTTTCGCAAAGAGATGCTAAATGAACATTTGCATTGATTCAAATGTATATGATTATAACCTTTGGCAAAAGGGTGCTTAATGAACCTTTGCATTGATTCAAGTGTATATGATTATAACCTTTGACAAAGGGATGTTTAATGAACCATAACATTGTTTCAAATCAAAGGGGTGTTTTCTCTCATATGAAGGGTCATATAATGCACTATAAATGCTTGGCATTTGGACATTAGTTGGACACACAAGAGAAAGAACAACAACACACAACTTTGGACAGAATTTTGTTGCATTAACAACATAGTTCTCCCTCATTCTCTTACTCTAAATCATCCATCAATTCTCTAATGCATGAGTGAATTGCTGGAACCATAAATCTGTAAAATACTGTTAGGAGATACGCTTGGTGTGGTTGTGCAATACACGTCAAGGAACTCATAGTATCCTGAAGGGGATTCGCCGGTCATTCCTTATTGCATCCAATATACAGTTATTGGTGGGGGCGAATCGAACCTAAAGGTTAGTATGGCAACCCCATACGCTTTGAGTTTACATGCATAACTATTAAACTTTTCAGGTTTCAAGTGCAGCAGCCTCTTTCCAACAATCAATATATACAACAATCTTTGGAATTTATGTGCACACTTCATCATAGTCATCTTCATCATCTTCTTGGTCAAGTTATTGCAGCAGACCCCCAACACAAGATCAAACAACTACAAGGAACTTTAAATTTCTGCTTTTCTGCGGCTGTAATGATGTTTCGCGGCCGTAACGGCGTTTCGCGTTCGTAACGTTGTTCCGTAACGGCGTTTCGCGTTCGTAACGTTGTTCTGTAACGGTCGTAACGGCGTTTTTCTGTGAATTTCTTTCTCAGCGTTAAAAGGGGCAAAAACGGTAACGGCCGCTGCCGATACCATTTTGTAACGGCCGTTTTTGTGGTAACGTCCAGTTTTTTAAAACCTTGCTCAAAACTAACACCTTCAGTTGTTTGGACTCAGTAAAAAAATAAAGATCAATATCAAATGTAATCTTCTAGATACTTAGATGTGATAGTGATCAGAGATAGTGATCGATAACGACACAAGGGCATCCTTAGATGCGTTATTATCCAGCGGTTTTGGTGGTAGTGGCTGTGGAATGGCGAAGCCACCTATGAATTGGATGTTAGTTGCTTCAGAGATACAATGGAAATCCAATTAATGGGTTCAAAGTTTTCACAAATGTTGCAGGTTGGTGGTGGAACTCTCACAGAATCATGAAATCGTCAAAAACCGAGTCCTTTGAATGAACCTCGACCCTGATTGATACTGGATATGTGATTTTTGTGTGGTGTCGAGATGGTTTGTGAGAAGGCAAATGAATCTTGTCATTCTTTGGACTAAGGGGGTGGTCGCCAAGAATGGCAGAGACGGAATAAACAACAAAATCCTCAAGAGTATGAAGGCTCATCCGCAGTCTTCAGTGATTAATATGATCCAGGTCGCTTTATGAATACCACATAATAACACAAATCTCAATTATAACTATAGTCAGTTCCATATAATAATTGTCTTTGAGTACGAGTTCATTTTCAAATTACTAGATACATTTTTTTAATGAATAATACCCGCAATTACTTTATCGCATTTTGGTGTTATTGTTTAACTAAAATAGACATTTTTGTAATATCTATATACCAAAGGAAATAGCAATAGAGTGTTTATAAGACGGTACAGTGTTACTATATAATATGTAATTCATTGACAACTATTCAAGTTAAGGAAAGTGCATCTGAGGATATTGATAAACACATGTGCTTAAAACATCTCAAAACATAATGTGTTGAAACAAATTTGGTACCTAGCAATAACAAAATGAGAGTTTCAATTGTTGTATTTGTTTTGTCTGTGTAACGATTGAGAGAAGCCTAGAAACCCCTTGAGTCCAAACATCATACTCTATTTGATTTTTACAGACGAGCTCAATGATTCCTCTCGAGTCTGTTTTCAATCCGACGTAGCGCCGTATATGTCATCAAAAAGGATATTTTGAAGATATGTGATCAAAGAGGATATTTTGAAGCTCCTTGAGGAGTCTCCACAAATCAAAAGCGTTCAAAGTTAAACTAATGTTAACTCACCAATCCACTGCTCTATTGCTTCACGCCAAGTATGATTAATTTGCACCTGCCAATTCGCGGATGTGCCGAATCAAGGTAGGAACACTCCCAAATACATGGAATGACTTTCAACTTGTGTGTAATCCCTATCTAGATCCAAACTCAAATACATGGCCCACATCTCTGCATGAAACTCATCACAAGCTGCAATTTTACAAGCATAACTGGTCAAACAAATGTCATTCCTATCTCGAAGAAGATCACCACACCGAAAAGGTTAATTGAGCTTTTATGCGCGCCTTTACAGTTGAGCTTAACATTTGCATCTAATTTTTTTACAAAAATAAACGATATTCATTCATTCAAATTGATATAGTACATCTATACAATATAAATCCAAAGTCCCTAAAAACAAAAAGGATGAATCTGCTAACAAACTCATAACATCCATGTTAATAGGATAAAACGACAAGGTACATATGCCAACAAATACGATTATATTCAAGTCTCATAAACGCTCATGGCTCTGAATCTGCAACGTTGACGACCAGGGACGGACCCACGTTAACAAGAGTGTGGGCCTTGGCCCTCACTTTCTTCTTGAGTTTCTTTGTAATACTAATATTATATGATAGCTACTTCTGAACATTGATATAAGAGTAATAAATATACACCATGCATTTCCCTTAGTTTTCTTGTTTTTGTTTTATTTTACCGTTAGATAAACAAACCATAAATAATAATGAGCTTTTAAAGATACTATCTTTATATAAGCCGATAATGTATATCCTATGTCTTGTTATTTTTTTTAACGATACTTGTATAATATAAAAAATTATTTCAAATAATATAAAAAATAATGTTAGTGTTAAGTAGTCCCTATACTATCCTTCAAAAAAAAAAGTAGTCCCTATACTAGTACCCTCTCACCAATTTAATCCATAAATCATTTAATATTATTGTTAAGTAGTCCCACATCGGATAAGAGAAGACCTGACAATGTATTTATAAGTAGAAACAATTCTCATATCACAAAATCGTTTTGTCAAGTTGCGTAAGACTTAACAACGATTTTTAAGATAGTATCAGACATCAGACTCTCCTTTAAGATTCATTGGACCATCCATCATTTATGTATATAAGATAGTATCAGACATCAAACTCTCCTTTAAAGATTCATTGGACCATCCATCATTTATGTATATAAGATAGTATCAGACATCAAACTCTCCTTTAAGATTCCTTTATGTATATAATGTATATAAGATAGTATCAGACATCAAACTCTCCTTTAAGATTCCTTTAAGATTCATTGGACCATCCATCATTTATGTATATAATGTATATAAGAGTTAGAAATTTTTTTATGTATATAAGAGTTAGAATTTTTTTTTTTTTTGGTAGATAGACGAAATGGCAAAGCCATTATAAACTCACACACACAAGTGGAGGTACCGGGGTTCGAACCCCGGTCATGGCATCCGGCCTAACAATTTCGGCATTTGCCAGTTGAGCTAGGACTTGTGGATTAAGAGTTAGAAATTTTAATTTATGTATATAAGAGTTAGAAATTTTAAGATTCATTGGACCATCCATCATTTATATATATATAAGAATTAGAAATTTATATATAAACATGAACATGGCCCTCACTATTGAGAATTTTTATATATAAACATGGCCCTCACTATTGAGAATTTCTGGGTCCGTCACTATTGACGACACCAAAGTCATTGATCGGATCTGAACTTGCTCAAAGTATCTTTCAACCCGAATCAAATAAACACTGCACTAAGATGGAAAATCAAAAATACACTGCACAAAACGGGAAATCAACAAACAAAGTCATACAAGGCGACATATGTATATAAGAGTTAGAAATTTATATATAAACATGGCCCTCACTATTGAGAATTTCTGGGTCCGTCACTGTTGACGACGCCAAAGTCATTGATCAGATCTGAACTTGCTCAAAGTATCTTTCAACCCGAATCAAATAAACACTGCAATAAGATGGAAAATCAAAAATACATTGCACAAAACGGGAAATCAACAAACAAAGTCATACAAGGCGACAAAATCACAAAAACAAACGAAAAAAGACGGAAAATATGTGGAAATCACTTATTCAATTAGAAAAGAAGGAAAAACAATACTCTGCATTCTACTAGAACCCTAGTATCTTGTAAAAAAAAATAGAAACCCTAGTATCCTTGCTTCTGCATTCTTCTAATCGAACCCTAGTATCCTTGCTTAAATGTCTGGAAATGGAGATATCGAGAGTGGAGGAGGAGGTACCCTTTACCCTGCGATGCATGAGAGCCCTGAATTAAGATGGTCCTTCTTACGTAAGGTATACTCCATCATCACCATTCAGTTGCTTCTCGGCATCGCTGTTGCATTTGTCGTTGTTTTTGTTCATCCCATTGCTAATTTCTTCTTCAACTCCAAACTAGGCTATGCCCTTTACATTGTCCTTCTCTTTGTTCCATTCATAAGTACGTGTTCTGTTCTTTTATATCTTCATCATAGTACTTCTTTTTTATGTTATTGTATTTCATAAAACTCTTGTTTACTATTTGTTTCATTTTGCAGTATTATGTCCACTTTACTATTGTCATAACAAGCACCCTCTCAATTACTTCCTCCTCCTAATTTTCACCGTCGTTATACCTTTTCCAATTGGATTGACTTGGGCCCTTCTTAGCGGTACGTAACTCTCAAAATTCTTCTTGTTTTTTATTAATTAATTCTTTTGATAATGATAATATATATTCTTTCAGTAATGATTTACTATTGGATGAACTTCTGCATATATATTTTTGAAGTAAATTAATGGAAGGAGAAGAGAATTGATTAAGTTGGCTTTTCATAAATTTCAATTTTCAATAACAATTAGGGTGTTTGCGGTTCGATTTGTATCGGTTATAAGGTAAACAAAACTATCCGATCCAAATAATAAAATACTCAAGGTTTGGTTTGGATGAGTAAAATTTTGTGACTTGTAGACTAGTAGTAGGTTAATAATTTTTAAAAGGTGTGGTTCGGTCTGGTTTAGTTCTAGAGTTGTGGACCAAAATCCAAACCAAACCGATTGTTTCTTGTTTATGGTGACCGAAACAAATATTTAATATTGATTATTGATTTTGAGTGGTTTTGAATTATTTTGAATTGGTTTGCGTTTTTTTTATATGAACACTTGAAATAACAATGCTATTTTGTTTCTTGATAATTCGGATGCAGGGAAAGCCATTCTAGTATCTGTTATATCAACTACTGCAGTTGTGTTCAGCTTGATTCTTTACACATTTTGGGCCGCAAAAAGAGGTCATGATTTCAACTTTTTACACCGATTCTTGTTCGGAGCTTTGTTGGTCCTTATTCTCTTTGCTCTGATTCTGGTATTTTGCTCTCTATTTAGAGTGTAATTAATTAGCAAATTTGCCCTTATAGTAGTGCTTTTGATATCTAACAACAGTTTGATCCTTTTTTTGTTGTAGGTTAAGTTTCCATTGGGTAAGTTGTCACATGTGATCTATGGGTGTATTGTAGCTATTACATTTTATGGCTACATTATCTTTGACAAGAGGTTCTCAAATGATGAGTACATTTTGGCTTCGGTTTCCTTTTATCTGAACATCCCCTTCTACTTATGTATACTTCTTATTTTTAAATGCATTTTCTCTTCCACCAAAGAATAATTGGTGAATGGAATGAGTTTGTCCGCGAAAAAACTGCACAAGAAACTTTGAATATTTGTGTGCCGCTTAATAGAAAACAAGCTGTCTGCTTAGTAAGAATTTATTGTATACCTTAACAACATCGTCACATTCATCTGAATCTGAAATTGGTGCGAGAGGAAGCCGTCTTCGACTTAACCTAGAATCAGTTAAATTTGACATGTGAAATAGCCAATTCTAAATGCTTGTTAGCAAGTTCTTTAGTTAGCTCATATAACTTCTTTATAGCATCTTTAGTCATTAGTCGTGCCGCTTTTGGTTTAATCACTCCCCTAATCCTATGAGCAAATCTCTATGAGATATAAGCTTCATCTTGTTCATTTGGATGCACATCTGCCTTAAGGCATCAAACATAACTAAGATCATCATCAAATAATGATACATTGAGATCTATAAAGACTTTCAAACCAGACCATTCGATTCTCAAAATTAACACCTTCAGTTGTTTGGACTCAGTAAAAAAATAAAGATCAATATCAGTGTAATCTTCTAGATACTTAGATGTGGTAGTGATCAGAGATTTCGATGGACCTGGATCATATGGTTCGGTGATAGTGATCGATAACGACACAAGGGCATACTTAGATGCGTTATTATCCGACGGTTTTGGTGGTAGTGGCTGTGGAATGGCGAAGCCACCTATGAATTGGATGTTAGTTGCTTCAGAGATACAATGGAAATCCAATGGTTTCAGAGTTGTTACAAATGCTGCAGGTTGGTGGTGGAATTCTCACAGAATCATGAAATCGTCAAAAACCGTGTCCTTTGAACGAGGCTCGACCCTTGGAGTGTTGATTGATACCGGATATGTTATTTTTGTGTGGTTGTCATGCTTTGGACTGAGCAGACGGTCGCCAACAATGGCAAAGACGGAATAAACACAAAATCGTCAAGTGTAGAAGGCTCATCCGTAGACTTAAACGATTCATATGATCCAGGTCTCTTTGAATAACTCAAAATAACACAAATCTCAATTATAACTATAGTCAGTTCCATGTAATAATTGTCTCCAAGTATGAGTTCATTTTAAAATTACTAGATACTTTTTTTATATATAATACCCGTAATTACTTTTCGCATTTTGGTGTTATTGTTTAACTATAATAGACATTTTTGTAATATCTATATACCAAAGGAAATAGTGAAAGAGTGTTTATAAGACGCTACAATGTTATTATATAATATGTAACTCATTGACAACTATTCAAGTTAAGGAAACTGCATCTGAGTACTTGATATGGATGATTTTGATAAACACATGTGCTTAATACATCTCAAAACATAAAGTGTTGAATCAAATTTGGTTACTAGCAATAACAGAATGAGAGGTTCAATTGTTGTATTTGTTTTGTCTTTGTGTAACGATTGAGAGAAGCCTAGAAACCCCTTGAGTCCAGATATCATATTCTCTTTGATTTCTACACTCGAACTCAACAATTCCCCTCGAGTCTGTTTTCAATCCGAAGTAGCGTCGTTTTTCTCCATCATCTGATAGATCTCTTCCTGGCCATGCTGGTAAATCCGTGCACACATCTAGCACAATATCTGCATATATTTATGATTACAAAGTTATGACCTATGTACCTGTGCTGGTAAAAAAAATTGTGAAGCTATTAGTAACTTACTCTTGTTCTTTTTGGTTATTGTTCCTGCAACATGTTTGCTCTTCATTTTCAGCATTACCTGAAATGTTTGCAAGCCTTGTCAATGAATGAACACGTAAGAAATTCTGTCTAATGTCAATTTCTGAAAGAAAAATTTACATTTCCTGTTCGATGTATGTAAACAGAAACTATTTTCCAGTGTAGATCACCTGCAGTTATCACCAAAACAGAATTTAATTGTTTTTCAAACCAGAAATTTTGTAGTCTTAATAGCATAATCTGTAATTGGTAATAATGATAATGTACCGTTACGGGTGCGTTTGAGTAATTCACTGCCCTTAGCAAGTAGTTCTTGGCTGCAGGAACCTATAAAACCATCTGCATTCACAATTTCTCCACTATCACTGGAGCTGTTGTTGATGTTTTTTATGTTATTACCTTTTCCAGATATTGGTATACCTCCCATTCCTTTCTCCAATGGTGTTACTGCAGCACCATTCCATAAGTCCTTCACAGCTCTAGCTTTCAGTGTTGCTGCTCCTCGGAGAGCTGCATATCAAGGACCATATACACATTACATAAACTGCGAATATAAGGATACAAAAACAAAGAATATGAAAAATAAGTCGATATGCATATTACACATATTTTATCCTTGTGAAACTAAAGTTAAGTGTTAGACATTTGAAATAATTTAATTAGCGATTTTGTATGGTTGGTTCAAATAAGTCTTAGTCTAAGCAACCTTGTCCAAGAGCATAATCTAAATGTCTTAGTGGCTTATAATAGTCTTAGACATTTTAATGGTTTATCGTAGGTGTGTTGTAACATCATGATTTTTTATGTTTCGATAGCCTCAAGAGGACTACGATCAGGGGATAAACTACCTGTAATATCAAGAATTGTGATGATATTTTAGCTGTATTTAACTAAAATTCTCAATGCTAACGCGATATGAAACATTGATTCCATTATATTATGAAATAGATGCTCAATGATGTGGGCTAATAGTCTTACCTGTGGCAGCTGCAGCAGTAAGAGTAGTGATATCATCATGACAACGAACATTCACAGCTGAGCTGACCACCGATGCAAGGTGGTCGCGCTCAGCTCCCATTGCTTCAGCAGCCTCCACACATTGTGCAGCAACTAGAGTGGCAGCCGAAGCAACAGCCACGTCTGTCTTGGCCATCTTCTCATCCTTGTTTTGTGTTGATGAATTTGCTGTTGCCGCCGCGATGGCAGCTATAGCAGAAGCAACAGCAGCCACAGTAATTGTAGCGTGCAGCTGAGCATTTTGTGTTCTGCTTTCTTCTTTCTTCTTCTCTCTTCTCTCTTTCAACCACCTTCCTACAGTTTTAGGTCCTGAACAAGCCGTGCCATTGCCAACACCAGCATTTGCTCTTCCACCATTGAATAATGGGTGAATGGAATTGTTTGTCCGAAAAAACTGCACATACATTGACAGGAATAAGCATAAGCCACATAGTAAAAATATAGAACTAAGTTAATAGAGTTGTTCATAGCGTAGTAAAAATTTATTGTAAACCTTGACAACATCGTCAAATTCATCTGAATAAGAAATTGGACTGTCTGTTCCAGTTAAAGAACCGCCACCGTTCAAAGGTTCGCTGCTGTGAGATAATCTACCTGACGTTAATGGCGACACTTCCTGTTACATATATAATAATAAAAAAAAAAGACATTAATAAAGACAATGTCATATGTGAATGTGATTGTGTCTTTGTGGTAAGTAAAGAGTAGCAAGCACCTCTCTAGCAGAGTGTGACATAATGCGCTCAAGGACGAGCTGCGAAGTAGCAGAGGAAGCAAAAGAGAACTGATTCTTAGACTGTATAGAGAGATCTTCAGATAAAGAGTGGTTAGTGGTTTCTTCAGGAATAGAACCATTTGAAGGCATGCATGAAGAATGAGGTGGTTGAGAATGAGCTGGTGCAAGAGCTTTTGTGACTTCAAGAGCTGAAGCACTCCATGACCTTGACAGAAATTCCATAGGAACTCGAGGACTCTCCGGCAGAGGGGTGCTGCCACTCGGAACCGATTCAGGACGCAGACAATTGATTGGTTCCATGTTAGCTGGGGCGAGCTAGTTCTTTTGTGTCTTGTAGTTTTGAATGTTAAGTTAGAGAGAGGTGACAGAATCCATGAAGGAGTAGGTAAATATATAGTACTGGTTTTGGCAGAAGGAATGAGATGATGTTGAAGTATAGGCTAACTAAAGGGCTTATGAATGGTCAATCACCACTAACCATGTGCTAAATACGTTTTTCTTGTCAAAAGTTCACTTTAAAATCTAAACCCACACTTGTTTTTCCTCTCCCTATATATAAACACCTATTTGACTAAAAATTTGTACCTAAATGTAAACCCTTTTTTAAATTTCTAGATGCATTTATTATGAAAAGTCAAATTTAACACACATAGAAACAAATGACAATTTGGTAATATTAACACATAAAGTATACACATTAATTACACTAACAATTTTTCTTAAAAAATGCGAAAAAAGCAAAAGGAGTTTACATACAGGGACGTAGGGAGTATAATTGATTCATGGAATGGTCCCACTAAAATTTGGTTACGAGTTCTTTTAAATTGAACTAATTTTGCATGTTGATGTTTGGTTTAATATGATATACTATGTCGTAAGATTATGGTGTATTTTGATTATGTAGTCCGTAGCTTATCTTATTTAGTGAGATGTGACTTGGTTGTTATTGATGTTGGGTTACCCTAAAATTTACTTATAAGTATTTTACAACTGAGTGGTTGTTTAGTATCTCGATAAAGTAAATTGAATAATGTAAATCTTTTTTATAAATGTTTTTTTTTAGTTTAAAATCTTTACCTACTTTTTTTTTGTGGTGTCTGGGGTTTGAACCCCAAACTTTGCATATATTATGCGTTATCCTTACCAATTGAACTAAGCCCACGGATACAATCTTTACCTACTTTGAATTGGGGCGTTATTCCCTTGCCCTAATTTTTCTTTTTAATTATTTAATATATGTTGAATGCATTGGGAGCTATCATGACTGATTCACATGACAATCTTAGGGTACTTAGGAGTATAATGTATAGATCAAGAAAAGAATCTAGTGGAATTCTGCAATTACCCGCATCCCAAACCATATACACACTAACACATAGACATCTTAGTCAAGAACAGACATAATTATGAACAAGACAAAAAGGTAATGAATTGCGGAAAAGCCAAATTACTTACTTTGGCCAGGTTTAGAGAATGTTGTAAATATATTGTCACCTTAATAGGCTTCCATGTGAGTCTCAAGGCTGGTTTAAATTTCATTACTTTAATAAGTAGATGACTTTCTTATGTTACTATATTATTTATTTCAATCTTAAAAGCTAATGTTGTTAATTATTAATACATACTGGTATCAATATAATTTATTTATTACCAACGAGTGTCAAGTCTGACGGAAGAGACTAGACTTTTACAAACCAATGTATGAGTCTTGACGGAAAGATGTGTTAATATTTAGTATCTTACATAATGCAAATGATGGTAAATTCAGTTAGAGATTGATGTTTTCTATTTCTCAAATGAAATAGAAGCTTTGTATGAGATTGATGTTTTCGCGCAATTACACTTCACGGGATACAGGTACTTTTGTCAAAAATAGAGAAGTCTTCAAAATGACTTAAAATGACATGCAAAATATAGAGTACTTGAATTGTCATGCAAACATTGTATATGGTCCTTGACATCATTGATGTGGTCTATTATAATTAAGTAGCTTTAGAGAAGATCATTGGTATGAACTTTTACATCCCCAAATATATGTTTATATCATTTTGTCTATGCTATGAAGTATTCAACAATTAGAAAAATGGATGACAAAATTTTGAATGCTATATAATAACTTCAATATGATATAGGATTTTCTTTAACTTAGTTACTTGTTAGTTGGTGCTTCAATTTGAAAATTCCAAAAACTATTTGTTAGATAAATCCTCCCTCAAAAAGTTAATTTCCTCTAAACTTAAGATGGTTATAAAACTTATAAATCAGAATTTGGTGAATTCGAACTCGTAATATTTTATTTGCATGTCATTTGGTATCATGAATCATTTTCAAATAATTCACGTTATCTTCTATGATGTTGAATAATGAATACACATCTCTTTTAATTAATCAACTTCTTATAGATTTTTATGTAAACAATAATTTATGTTTGTTTCTGATCACAAAATCACATTTTATTTATATAATCTAGTTTTAAGGTTCTAAAGTATTTCTTTCAACAAATAAAAAGATTATATTTTTTTTTGGTCAAGAAAAATAATAATATATTTTTCTTTGGTCAAGAAAAATAATAATACATTTTATTTTTTTGGTCAAGAAAAATAATAATACATTTTATTTTTTGGTCAAGAAAAATAATAATACATTTTATTTTTCTTGACCAAAAAAAAAATAATATATAAATCAGACAATATTATGAAGTCTGCTAAAAAGAATACTGACTAGAAAGTCATGATAACCGAGTTGTCAATGTCTTGATTTCACTTTTAAAGGTATTGCAAAGGCTAATGTCTTAACTGGTAGTACTAACAGAAATGATAAAAGGAAAAGCTATTTATGGTGACTTGAATGAAATTACATGCATGAAAGCAATGCCATTTTCACAAATTATAGATTAATCAGCTTAAAAGCCTCCTTGGAAGTTGCAACAATGAGATGAAATTAATGTTCATCAATATTTTGGAATAGCAAGTTTGAAAGTATCTGACAAATAAAGTTGCAGTAATTAATTAGTACTGTTTCAAAAGAATGTGATAGCTAGTATTAAATCCTCTTGATGATGAGTGATTCTTTTGTTAAAAAAAAAAAAAATATATCCTAAAATAAATTACTATTTTGATTTCAAAACAACATCAATTATTTGTTTTTCGATTTTATCATCTAATTAATATTACTCTCATTAATTTCGATAAAGGATAATTTAGTAAAAATATCACTTTTTATCGTTTATTTATACAATTTTCTTAATATATTTTTTTGTGGTGACTTTTCTAAATATGTATGAAATAGTCAAATGAATCACTCGTTTTAAGAATGGATGAAGTATTTTATACTTTTTTTTTGACAAAATGAAGTATTTTATACTTAAATTCAAATGTTCATGTTATTTTCTAGTAATGTGTTTACTACACTTATATATTGTGTCAAATTGTTACATGAGGATAATTAAGTGCCATAAATTTAGGATATATATTCCGCATGGTTTGGTCTTACTTACCATACATCATCCAAGTACAATACGGTTTGGTCTTATATGATATGGCTCATTTATTCCTTGACCAAAAACAATGCTGTTTCCATTCTCCTATTCCAGGACCATTTTGGTACATAGATGCTGTCTCTGACATTACATTAGAGAAATTGTCAGAGAGGGAGGGCTATGGTCTTTATGAATGAGGTGAGTGATTATGTTCCTTCTTGTTATAGGTGTTGGCTATGTCCAAGCCCGACATTGTTAGGAATGCAAAACAAAGTTTTCAGCAGAACCCTTTTTGTTACAAAACAAAACAGTGTTGTTGTTAGACACAAAAAGCAGACTTCACAGAATGGGACCTTTTGCTGAAATGAGCGTGCCTATATACGTCATCGGCTACAACTTTTAACATAATATGATGAATGCCCTCTTCAATTTTATGAAGAAAGATGCAAAAAGAGAAGAGAAACCACAGCTTTTGCTTTTGGGTTTGGAAGTATTTTGTTTTGTACTTCATAACTACTGACAAAAGGCTAAAGTATTATTCCCTTTGCTTGCTTCATTTTCTTAATAATTAGTAGTAGTATTATTGATCCCTTTTTATTTCAATTGAAATTCAAATGTGGTTTGTGGTGTTTTAGTAGAAAGAGATATCCTTTTATTTTATTTTGTAAATCCAGTATATGTGCATGCGATTGCAGTAATTAGTCCATCAAATCTATATGATTATAATAGACGGCAAAACTATGCATCGAATTGGATAGAATCACAATAGCGGCAAAACTATCCCTCAGTATAATTTTGACGTTGCGGAGTTTGAATAAACTTGTGATTAAGCTCTAAGAGACCTCGACAATCTCATTCAAAGCCATCTTGGTTAAGAAAAATCCATTTGTTTAATGCCAAGAGGTTGGCTAAGTAGAACATGAGAGAGCTTTTATTCCACATATTGCTGATTCAAGGTCCCACATGTCTCTTTATATGGTGAGGTAAATTTACATTAAACTAGGTTCAATACCTAACCTAATTTTTATTTTATATATAAAAAATATACCAATTTATTTCAAGTCAAATTTGGCTACTCTTTTGGACCACGAAGGAAGGACAGAGATAACTAGTTGTCTGGTTCCAAACCTAATGTGTATAATGGTTAGTTCTTTGCACAAAAAAGTATACATAGACATTTTTGTTTATTCTACGCAACCTCACTTTTTTGTTTCCCTTTCTTTGATTTTTTTTTCCCTTCCTATTTATTAAAGAAATGAGACCTTTCCATGTCAATTGTACAATATGCTAGTACGTATGACCAGACTATCCAAAGCGTCAAAAGAATTAATACATCATCAAGAAGGAAAGAAAAAGACATATAAATATATGCTAAGTTTAAAATACGTATTAGATCAAAACCCTTGAAGTTAAACACACTTAAATATGATAATGGGTTACATAGTTAAAATAAGGCTTAATTACACTTTTGGCCCCCTAAGTATCCAAAAGTTGCGATTTTGGCCCCCTAAAAAAAATATCTCTTTTTTGGCCCCTTAAGTTCACTTTTGGTTGCAATTTTGGCCCCCTAGCCCAATTTTGACCCAGTCAACGCTGACGTGGTCGCATTTTTGTATTTTTTAATATTTTTTTTTATTTTGTAATTAAAAAATAAATAAAAATTCTGGAAAAATGAAAAATTAATAAAAAAATTGAATTTTTTTTTTAAAAATTCTGGAAAATTGAAAAATTAATAAAAAATTGAAAAAAAATTAAAAAATTCTGGGAAATTGAAAAATTGAAAAAAATATTAAAAAATTCTGGAAAATTGAAAAATTAATAAAAATGTAAAATAATTGAAAAAATACGGAAAAAAATTTAAAAATTCAGGAAAAATTAATAAAAATAAAAAATGATTAAAAAAAATTGAAAATTCATTAATATTAAAAAAATTTAAAAATTGAAAAAAATTTCGAAAATATCTGGAAAATTTGAAAACGGAATTCTTAAAAAAACGGAATTCTGGAAAATTGAAAAAATTGAAAATTCTGGAAAATACGGAAAATATTTAAAAATTTTCGAAATTTTCATTAGTATTTTTTTCCGAGAATTTTTGTGTATTTATAAACCGGAATACACATAATGAAAATTTCTCGGAAAAAATACTAATGAAAATTTTCTCGGAAAAAATACTAATGAAAATTTAGAAGTTTCGAAAAATACACTGAAAAAACCTAAGCTCGACATATATACTAATGAAAATTTCGAAATTTCGAGAAATACTAATGAAAATTTCAAAAATTCCATTTTTTTAAAAATGATTAATCTTCTTAATTTTTTCGAAAATTTCGAATTTTTTTAAATATTTTCCAGAATTTTTATTTTTCATTAAAATTTTAATTAGAATTTTTCCAGAATTTTAATTTTTTTTAGAAAATTTCGAAATTTTATTTTTTCATAATTTTTTAGATTATTTTATTTTTTTAATCATTTTTTATTAATTTTTCAATTTTCCCGAATTTTTTTATTTTTTTCAATTTTTTTATTAATTTTTCAATTTTCCAGAATTTTATAATATTTTTTTTCAAATTTTTTTTATTAATTTTTCAATTTTCCAGAATTTTATAATATTTTTTTTCAATTTTTTTATTAATTTTCAAATTTTTTTTAATTAAAAAAACATTTTTATTTCTGTAATAAAAAAACATTTTTTTAATTACAAAAATATTTTTTTTATTTTTTATAAATTAAAAAAATAAAATAAAATAAAAAAAAAATTTACACACGTGGCGCCCACGTGTCTGTTGACTGGGTCAAAATTGGCTTGGGGGGCCAAAATTGCAACCAAAAGTGAACTTAAGGGGCCAAAAAAGAGATATTTTTTTTAGGGGGCCAAAATCGCAACTTTTGGATACTTAGGGGGCCAAAAGTGTAATTAAGCCTTAAAATAAATGCATATATATGTAATGTACCTCAAAATTGATGGTTTAAGCCAAAGCATTTTATCATTGGGTGTGATGTGAAAGAAGTTAACCTTCCTCGGCAAACATCTCCTGACACAAAACCAAATATGAGCAGAGAACGTGATTGATCAAAGAATCAAATAGATGCTCGAAGTGAATAGAAATAAGTGTACATCATTCTTTATTGGCTACCCACGGGAAGGAGGAAAAGAATTACCTAATTTGCTACTTGCCATCTTATAATTGAAAAATATTTAATCTTACTACTATTTTATTTTTTTAAATTGGAAATGCTAACTATTGTCTCCGAAACATAAGTTAATGAAATTAATATAGAAATTTTGTACTCCCTCTGTTCCTTTATATGTGTCGCTTTTGCACATTTTGCTACAACCAAGGCATAGCATAATTAGCTCTCTTTTTCCTTTTCTACCCTTATATCTTTAGTTGAACTTTTCCTTGGTACTCCAAATGCATGGCTCACTTTTTTGACAAGAGCATTGGAAGCCCAAAAGCCAATGCAAGGAGCTCATTAATTTATACTATTTTAGTATCTCACCATTTTATTTTCAATGCAAGGAGCGATTCAAGAAAATATTGAAATCACATACCATGATTTGGACAATGGTATAGATATGAATTTGGCGTGTATGAGTACTGTGACAAATTCTTTAGCTAAAGATATGCATTTAGCTCATTCATTAAAAAAAAATCTTAAGATATGCATTTAGCTCATTCATTAAAAAAAATTCTTAAGATATGCATTTAGCGTGTATGAGTACTGTGACAAATTCTTTAGCTAAAGATATGCATTTAGCTCATTCATTAAAAAAAAAATCTTAAGATATGCATTTGGCTCATTCATTAAAAAAAAATCTTATGATATGGATGTAGCTTTGCACCTTTGTTACACTACTAAAGTTTTCTTATTCTTCATTTTTCTTTAACGTGCATACTGTGACAAATTCTTTAGTCATGACTTCTTCCAACTTATTTGTTCATTTATTGTCCTTCTTATTGTTAATTTTAGGATCAATTCAAGAAAATATTGAAACCAAATAGTGAAAGAAATAGACTAAGAGTTTTAAGCAATGAAGAGCGCAAATCTGTTTATCATGAGCTACTGCAAAAAAGTGTTGAACAATGAAGAGTGGGTTTATTGCATTTATTAGCAGAAAGCTTTTTTGTGGCCTCGGTAAAAATGTTTATGATTGAGTAGAGGAATTGGATTAGGCTCAAATAATAATGCAATTAATGTGGCAGATTTAGTAATTGAGAGGTTAAGGGTATAATTGACATATTACACTCTTAGACTCTAAAAGTGACACTTATTTAGAAACAATTTTTTTTAACAAATGTGACAGTTAAAAAGGAACGGAGGGAGTAATAAAAAGTGTGGAAAAGTTGTACATTCAACTTTTTAAAAGTAAAAAGTTTGATGATTCCAATAAAAAAAAAATCTACTTTTAACATTCCCATAGTAGTTGTCTTGTTTGAACACCGGGTGGGGTGCCGGAAATCATCACATTGAAATAAAATAAATTACATAAAGAGAATTTAACATTACTCCTTCAGGTCTCATATGTAAGCACGAAAGGAAAAAAAAAAACACATCCTTTAAAAAGTTGACTAAGTGCATTTAAGTCATCATAAAAAAGCACAATCAGTCCAATTTTACCCTTGCAACTGATTTGAAAAGTGTTGAAAATATTAGAATATGAATAATTATAGTGGATTTAATTTAAGGGTGGATTTGAAATGAAGGCATTAAATATAAAGTCATAATAGACTTTTGTTTATATTATACTATTTGAGACCATGAGAATTTTTTACTTGTTGTTTACATGTAAAATCGGAGGGAGTACATCGTTAGCAAAAATATTTAAGGCATTACATATATAGATCCTCTTACTTATATATATATATATATATATATATATATATATATATATATATATATATATATATATATATATATCAATATTCGTTTTTCCATCAAATGTACGATTTCTAACTCACACTTGACACAACATTTCTTTACATCACCTCATCACCACACTCTGATCCCCTTAATCCCTAAACCACATTGCATCAACTTCAAATGTATAACAAAAACAAAGGGTGCTTAAAGGATATGTTGTGAACCTCAATAGAGATGTGTACAAAAAATAACATCATAAAGTTAAAACGCTTCAAAAAGATTAAAACTTTTGAAGCATATAAATTAACCCTTCAATGGTTAACTTTTGATTAAAAGAAAATGGTTAGTATTACATACACATACATAACTAATCATGGATGTATTAAAATATTGTTGATATATGAATATCAACTCACTTATGCTGTTACTCCTAGCTTAAGGTGATTGATTATCCCCAACAGTTTTTTAAAAAACAGGGGGGTGTATTTAGCCCAATGTGATGATCACTCGGTCTCCAGAAAAGAACAAAACATAAATATGTTAAAAACAAGATGAACTGGTTGTATTTTTTGTTGGAACTATCAGTGTCTGATGTGAATCAACCTTACAATTGATGCGCAATATTATTCCATATAAAGCATACTCGTTAGTAGAACAATGTACATCTTATGGAAAATGCCAACTCAAATAATCAAAACTACTCCAATGTACATTATCCAATGGAAATGGTCATGCAAGTGTATGAGGAAACCTTAGATCACTGTTTTGTTTAAAGCTCTTGGCCAACCAAATAGCTGTTTCCCTAGGAGAAACCTTCTCAGGCCCAAATGGCTTCAGCAATACACCAAGCTCGTCAAACCTATGTTGTTGTAGCAGCCTAGAACTGAACTCTAGCAGCCCCTCCAATGCCTCAGCACGTTGCTGGTACGACGATGTGTCAAACCGATGCTGACGTGACTCAGATGAGGAACGGCTTGAAACGCCGGTTGTAACATAGTTAGAGCATTCACTGGCACTGCCCTTTGGAAATCGAACATCAGTGCCAGCATCAGTGATGCTGGTGGGGACAGTAACTTTTTTGTCCACCACGATTGTACACTTGTCCTTTGTGATAGTGCAATCAGCACTCCCAGTTGAGGTAGAAGAGTGTTTGGCTGATGCTGATGATGATCTGCGAATGACATGGAAGAATGGATCCTCATAAGAGGCCGTTGAGAATTCTGCCATCTTGTCAATCTGTGGTGCATCAACAGAAACATTGGGAGAGTCTGCGTAATCAACATTGGTGTAGAAGCTTGATGTGTTCCTTCCTCTTGTATGAAGCGGAAGGGATGCTCTCCGAGTTGGCATGGTAGACTTACCCGATGGTGCGCGAGGTACCGGAAGCTGAAACGATTAACAAACACTGAAATCAATAAAACAGCCATTGATTCTCTTGTAACATGTTGAAACTCTCTTCATGAAGTAATACATTGCAAATATCACCACCAATTAGGCTCTAATAGAAGTCAATACAAGGTTATTATCGAATGAAGTTTGACATTTGATCCAATCTCATCAGCGTAATCTTGGCTAACATAAGCGTTAAGCAGTTTATATATTGAAACCTGCATGCAGCACTCAGCCTGCCTAAATGTATCATGATATAAATATATTGAAACCTGCATGCAGCACTCAGCCTGCCTAAATGTATCATGATATAAATATAAATTCAAATGTCAAAGGTATAAAGAGAATTGCTAATATTGAGCCATATAGAGGATAAACTTACCGATTCACGCTTTGGACCAGTAACATGTATCTTTGGTGGTGTCGGTGTCTGCCTTCTAGCAGCGGAAGAATCCTTAGCTATTCTAAGTCTTGGTGTTCTCTCACCAGTTGGGGACTTTATGGCTTTTGATTTGTTAGTATTGCAGTAATCACGGACACCACCAGCAGATAAGTTGTAGAGCTTCTCTTCTGAACAAGTGGATAATCCTTGACCTCTTTGCATAGAACATTGAGAACTTTGTTCAGTTCCAGAAATACTAGGATTCAAGGCCCTGTGATTGTTTAGTGACAGGTATCTGTCTTGGTCAGAAAGAGTAGAAACAGATTCTGGCTCCACAAATCGAGTTCTCCTACCATAGTTTGAATCGGGCCATTGGAGTGGAAAAGCACTTCTTCTGGGTCTATTTAGTTTTTGGTGAATTTTAAGAATGTAAGGCTGAAGATGTGGATGATTTAGTAACTCTCTAGCCTGTTAAAAATAACTGAGCTTAAGTTGTTTTGAATATATATACACCAAAATAAAGTTAGCAAGTTTACTTTATGCAAATTTTGCATATACTACTAGTCATGCAAGGGTAGTGAAAGAACAAAGAAAACTTCAGCAAACACTTCAATTTGCAAATATAGCAATGTCTCACATAAATATAAATATAAATAAATATATATATATATAGACATTTGCTTGACTTAAGAAAACCTTCACATGTGTTTCGACTTTTAAAATGTTCACCTCAAGAAATTTGATACTCACATTTTTTTGGAAAAGAATGTCGTTGAAGTTTGAGACCATATCAGAGTATATGAATTGCATTGAGGAGTGTGATGGTAAACAGAAAAAAAATACATGTCTTCATATCAGAGTATATGAAGTTTGAGACCATATCAAGTAGAATTTGTCTTACAACACATAACAGGAAAACTAAAAGGTAAAATAATTTTTAAAAATGGAAGTGAAAATATGAGAGCAGAAAATTGAAATCTGCATCTAATCAGACTGTGATGACATCTGGCCCATAACCATCACTGACAATTAGAAACTACCATGACTAGTTGATGTCTTGACAAATGCAAACAATACACAAAGATACAACTTACAGTTGGCCTTAGCTCTGGATTTTTCCGCAGCATGCTTTTGACAAGCCCTCGGCTGAAGAAAAAATAAATATATCACAATAAGCTACACAACTATGTCATTCGCCGGGATACATAACTTAAGTGTAAAAAATTTATGGCTACAAGATTAAATGACCAAGAAAGAGAATTGACAAGATATGCAGACGCCACAATAAAATTTAGAAGCACATCAAGGTGGACATAAAATCTGATGTAGGTTTGATAAACAATGAATGAATGCATGGATATGATGGCCATTATAAATTCTGTTCAATATCTCTATGTATGCATACTCGCATAAGCCAACCATTGACCCTTTTCAAATTTAGTATGTATGGTCATATGGGCAATACAATATCAGTTGAATAAAGCAGGGAAAAAAATATTATTCGATAATAATGTAAGATTTTTATGGAACAAAGGACTCACAAAGCACTAGAGTACATAGTTGGCAGTGGCGATACAATAGACTTGTTTATTTTGTGAATCAAAGCTTGGATGTCCTGTCCAGATAAAGAAAATACACACAGAGATATGAATAAATAAAATTATTAATGCTGTGCTCCAAGCTTTAGAAATGTGAAGTACTGAAAGTCGATAATCCATCATAAAAGAATGGGAATTTCCAAAATAATACAATCCAAAATCTCAGACACCATCATGAATGTTTATGATCCAAAAGCTAAAAGTTACTGGTTATAAATGAACTACTACAAAACCAGTAAACTCTACTACATGAAATTTTAATTTTTTGCTGGTAACATTTCAGTTGTTTAAAAACTGTGAATAAAAAAGCTTAAAATATTGACTTACAAAAGCTTTAAAAGCTGGCCTGTGAGCGGCCATTTCGTAAACACAGCATCCTGGCAAATATTATAAGTCATATAACAAATTACAAATGCAACTAAAAACATATTGTAAGACAGGCAAAGGAAAGAGGGATTGAACGTAGTACAAAAGAAATCTATTTTACCCAAAGACCAGATATCTGACTTAGAGCCATATGGTATATCCGCTAGAAGCTCTGGGCACATATAACTTGGAGTCCCAACAATCTGAGTTTAAAGCAAGAACAAAAAGTTACTACTCCAAACAAAATAGCTAAAACAGTTAACAGAACTGTATTTCCATAGTATCACTCACTGAGGAAGCAAGATCATCAGATGTCAACAATTTAGCAAGACCAAAGTCTCCTGCATCAAACATCAAACATACACTACATTAGGATAACATACTAAAAATCAAAACGCAATAGAAACATCGAAAGAGAAGTGTGAGTATCAAATGGGTAAGGCCATTTACCTAGACGTATATCTTGATCCTTAGTCAAGAATATATTTGAACACTGAAACAGACGAGGAAATAACATCAAAAACAGCTAGTTTTGAAAGTTCTCTGGGATATCAGCTTTACAACATTTGCTGTTATTGAACTTAAAGAAGTCTTTTACCTTGACATCGCGATGAAGAATATGATTTACATGTAAGTAATCAAGAGCCATCAGTAACTGGACAAGCCACTTGCAGAGTTTCTGCCAAAAGATGACAAATATCAATTATTTCATATACTTCCGAAGAACATTGAAATAGGAATGAAAATTATTCATCAGGCTCAGAAGTGAAGGGAGTTGCTGCAAGAATGACCAACCTCTTCAGGAAAGTTAACACCATTGGCCTTTTTTACAGTTTCGGCCCTGGCAATCAGACAAATTATGAAAAGTTACAAGACTACACATTTGACAATTGAAAAGATAAAAATGTCTTCATAAATGCTCTAACTCCATCAAATACTTGGATTCAGTGTGAAACATGACTTACATATCCCCTCCTTCGCAATAGCCGATGATAATACATACAAAACAACCCTGGAAATAAAGATACCAGCTTGCTAAGTATCATAAATCAATCAAGATTATAAATCCAAATGACGGGTTACAAAAGAGGTTCTTGAGTTAAAACTTAAGATCTCTGTTGGTAAACTAAAACAATAAGCATTCCTTAGTTTAGAATTTATCACATTAGTCAAAAACAGAAAACGAAGTTTAAACTTCATGCTCGCATCATTTTTAGTAAGTTAAGCAAAACACACATGTGCCACACACACACACACATCCAAAGTATGAAAAGCAACATAATTAGAAGGTTCTGATTGAAAACAAGGCTGACCTTTTCTACCCAAGAATCTTTATACTCCACAATAAAGGGATTGCGAACTTTAGATATAAGCTCCATCTGCAAAAACAAGGAACAAGCATGGAATCTTACAATCTAATATATAAGAAAAGAAAGACAACATAAATATCATTTTCACATTTAAAAATATAAAACAACAAGTAGAAATTAATTCACTATAAATAACGAATTCAAATCTAAAATTGATTAAAATGAACAAAGGTAAGTTTGAAGATCAACTGAAAATTTCATGTGCAGAATATCAAGACGTGACTATATACAAGAATGAATGTGCCATGTTCAACATCAAACATATTGTCTTCCACACTCTCCTTTAAGGAAAAGGATAGCTGCAAAATCAGAAGTAAAAAGGGGTGGATTACCTCCTGATGGGCCGACCTACGGGTTCTGTCAGTTTGGCGAGCAAGACGGATCTTCTTGAGGACATACCTAAGTAGTAACGACATAAACAAAACAAAAAATCATATGATATAACAACTTATCAATCTAATGAAATGCGTAAGTTCACATTTAAATTCTAAAAAATAAACCTGTGAAATGATATACAATATCTTATCATAAATCACATTTACACTCACTTTTTCTTTTCATGCTTGTGCCTCACAAGCAGAGCACAACCAAATGCACCTTTACCAATCTGTTCTAGAACTTCATACTGCTCCATTTGAACTTAAACCACTTCACCACTTACTGTCCTCCACAAAGTGACATTCCTGGAAATCATAGCAAACTTTAGTTCATCATCACAAAGTAATATCAACAAACGCAAAATAACACAATTAATTAACCAAGAGGTTAGCCTCCAGTGGCTAATGAGCTACATTTAAGGACGAATTGTTCAAAAGACCCCGAGTTCAAGTCCTGACTGGAACAATCTTTGCCAGACTTTACTTACCTCGGGGCCCCTTTCCTCGAGACCAAGAAGGTTAATACCAAAAAATAACATAGTAATTCATTAATACTACAAATAAATACCGCGGAGAAATGAAAAAACAATTTGAGCTGCAGAATACAATTCAGTTCCAAAAGTCACAGCCACTAAACACAGGTTTATGAGGATTCAATTCAACACTTGTATGGTAACTAGTAATTAAAATCTCAACCTAATTCCAGAAATAGAAAGAAAGCAAGATTTTTATCAGAGAAGCAATTAACACTCTCTGACAATCATGTACAGGCTCATAACTTCCAAACTAACACAGTTTCTAAAATTATCAAAATCATACAAGTAGTTGTATCAGAAGCATAAATAACACCAACCATATAATAGATGTAAATTTGTAATAAATAGCAACAAAATTGTTCAACAACTAACGTACAACCCTAAAATTAGAAATTTATTTTATTATCAATAATAATAAATGAAATTAATTACCATAAGCAAAAATTAGAAAGAGAAAAGAACAAGATCATGCATGTTTAGAGGAAAAGAACCTGAATTAGGCAAAGTGGCTGAGAAATTTGAGAAAGTGTTCTGCACTAGTAAAGGTTATAAGAATAGTAATGAAATAATCTATAGTGTATGATATAATAATATTAATATATATACTATATGAAATGACATGTGTATGATATAATATTTGTCACTTTAGAATTTAAAATGGATGAATGAATGAATGAACAGTATATTAGAAAAAGAGAGAGCGCCAAGAATTAGAGTAGACGTAAAAGGGACGTGTGAATTCAAAAATGATGAGAGAGGGTGGGGTGGGTCCCAATCGAAAGAGCTAAAGCGTGTGACAATGATAAATAAATGAATAGATAGCAATGAAACTTGTTTAAGACAAAAATATTATAAGGTGCTCCCACCACATCATATGCGTGATATTGTATCTTTTCCATATTCTATTTTAATTTAAAAAATATTCTTTTAGCTGAGAATTCATGCATACAGCATACTACACATTGTTGTCTGGTTGATTCTCAGTTAAAGAGTGATGGTTAGATGATCAATCATGTATCCAAGTTTAAGTAGACAAATTTCCAATTATACGATTATAATAAGAAAGAAGGGCGTGACAACAAAGCTGTTTTATTTGAACATTAAATTTAGACTTTGTATGTGGCAGCCACAATGTAAAAGTAGTGGTTAGTGTAGTCATTGTCAATATTATTTGATTTTGTAACCATACCAAAGCACATTCTTATTTTAACATGCAAAAATTTGATGGTGTGAATGTTAATTGGACGACTACTGCTAACTTGGTGTGCTCTTACACTTCTTTAATTTGGAATCATACCAAAGCGCATTCTTATTCCAACATGTAGAAATTTGGGATTTTAAGAGTTTTATTTGTCCAGGCTCATGTGCCTAATGCTAAATAATTTATGTAGCCCCTTACCACCAATCCTTAACTTTTGAAGCGTTGTGTGGAAGGAGATGCATAACACTGTTGTGTTCGTATGAGTTGGGAGAGAGTGCTATGATTGGACTGGAAGTTGTTAGGCAGGCTACTAAGGTTAAGATGAAAACATCGCAGAGTAGGTAGAAGAGTTACCATAATAAGCGGATGAAGGTATTGAGTTTTAGGTTTGAGATCATGTGTTCTTGAGAGTTAACCCGGAGACAGGTGTTGGTCGTGCGTTGAAGTCCAAGAAGTTGACACCGCGGTTTATTGGTTTGTATTAGATTATATAGAGGGTAGGAGAAGTGGCTTATCGGATTGGGTTACCGCTATCATTGTCAAATCTTCATAGTGTGTTTCATGTGTCACAACTTCGGAATTATGTTTACTACTCGTCACATGTGATTCAGGTGGATGATTTGCAAGTAAGGGATAACTTAACTGTTGAGACTGTGTCATTGAGGATTGAAGAACGAGAAGTTAAGCGGTTGAGAGGAAAAGATATTGTATTGGTGAAGGTGATTTGGGGAGGACCTACCGAAGAGAGCATAACTTGAGAGTTAGAGGATCGGATGAATGGATCGTATCCGGAGTTGTTTTTCCTTCAGGAAATTTTTTAGAATGAAAATTTTTTAAGTGAAGGAGAGTTGTAACGTCCTGATTTTTAGTTTATTATTAATATAATTATTTAGAATTTTTTTGATTACTTATTTAGTGGGGGCGAGTTATGGTAGCTTCCCCCAATCCTTAACTTGGTCAAACGTAATATTGATGATTCTGCTCAGGGTTGCCCCAACCCTACAACTTCATGGATAAGAATAGAGCTGTCAAAACGGGCGGCCCGGCCCGATCGGGCAACGGGCTTTTTAGGGCCGGGCTAAAAAGCCCGATTTAAATATGGGCCCGGCCCTATACGGGCTCCCGGGCTAACGGGCCAGCCCGCACGTATCTTTTTTTTTTCATTCTTTAAGGACTGCAACTAGAAGCAGAAATCGGTTCATGCTTTTTTTTCAATTTCTGATGGCACTGGTAAATGTTAGAAATGACTAAAACTATAATTATTTTCAAATTGTTCACCCACAACTACAAGTTGCTATGTTTATTTAGCTGAAAAGAATTGATGGAAACTAGAAAGAAAGTGTAGAGAGATTGTTGAAACATGCAATTCATAAAATGGAACTTGAGAATTGAAAAATTTATGAGACTTGAGACTTTCATCAAGTTTCCGTTGCAAAAAGACCACACAAAAAAAATCCACTTGTATTTTTTGGCGGGCTGCCCGTAGCCCGAATGGGCTAGCCCTAACGGGTTACGGGCTTTTTCGGGCCAGGCTAAAAAGCCCTGAAAAAATTCAGGCTGCGATTATTCGGCCCAGACCCTACATTTTATTCGGGCTTTCAGGTCGGCCCTTACGGCCCGGCCCATTTTGATAGCTCTAGATAAGAATGCAAATCATTTATGTAGTTTTGCGGTCAATCTGCATAGCACTGTACATCCTTTCAAATTGAACCCCATGGACCGATGAATGTTATTGTGATAGCTTATATGAAGAATTGAAGTAGATTTTGGTTAATGGTTGGCTCTGAGCTTGTTATTGTAACTTTCAGAAATTCTAATATTATTCTTTGATGCCTACCAAATAGATGGTGCAATTGTATAAAGTTAACAAGAAACATGTATTTTTACGGTTCTTATATTTCAAGAGACGACAATCAAAGTTCAGACAAAATTGTTTCAATTGGCCTTCAACATAATGGTCTCATTTGGATGGATTTCATTCTATTGTGCATTTTAGATTCTTTAAATCGTATACTCTTTGTTACAAATTATAAGTAGTTTTGGTCGGTTCAGACAAATTAAGAAATGCAATTAATTTTATATGTGAAAGAGAAATTATGAATTATTTTACAAAACTATCCTTCAATAATGACTTGTGAAATATAAATTAATGAATTGAAATAAGAATGAATAATAAATAGTTAAAGATATAATAGAAAAAGTAACATTAATGTTTTATTTGTATTGTAAAACGATTTATAATTTGAGACAAATTTTTTTCTTTCAAAACAACTTATAATTTGGGACAGAGATAATAACAAATTCAACTTGATTCTATTGTTGTTTGTTTTGTACTCTTTTATCTTGACAGATTTTATCCATGTGTGTTTCTGACAATGTTTTTAACAAGGCTGAGTTATTTTAGTCATTCTAACTTAGATTTTGGTGGAGTCTCACGAATGTCTTTGAGTCTTTCTTTTTTATTTAATAATAATTTTTAAGTGTTGCAGATGATAAATGATGGTGAAGAAATATCATTAATGTTACAAATGTCTTTGTTTGTTGCCTTTACAGTTTTTTTTTTTTGTTGGTAACTTTTGCCTTTACAGCTTACACATTCATTTTGATTAAAAGAAGTCCAAAAAACTCACGTACATTTTCATTTCATACAACTTACTCGGATTTTAAAAATGAGAAATGATACTTGAACATCTATTTTTTGACAACTTTTGTGACAACTTTCTATCTCATACTCACATTATTTTTACTTTATCTCTCTATTGCTTTGATTTTCGTGTCAATACCTACTTTTTCTTTGTAAATTATGGTTGTCTCATAAGTTGTCCACCAAATAGTTGTTCAAATAACAATCCTCTTTAAAAATAGGGTTAAATATGTTTTTGGTCCCTATAAATATGTCAACTTTTCGTTTTAGTCCCTCTAAAATTTTCCTTCGACTCTTAGTACCTATAAAATTTTCAATCTTCACTTTTGGTCCCTCTTTTAAAGTAAACTCGTATGTAGAATTCATATTATTTAATAAAAATTTTCAGAAAAATTCAAAATATTATAAGAATCACTCCAAAAAAAATTCAGAATTTTTTAACAAAACATGAATTTAATATGAATTTTTATATTTTTTTACTGTTAAAAATTCATATTTAATTTGTGTTTTGTTAAAAAATTCTAATTTTTTTAAGTAAATTTTTTTAGAATACTTTACACATTTCTGCACAATTTCATTAAAAAATACAAAAATTAAATTAAAAATAGGGACCAAAAGTAGTGATTGAAAATTTTATAGGGACTAAAAGTCGAAGGAAAATATTAGAGGGACTAAAACGAAAAGTTGACATATTTATAGGGACTAAAAACATATTTAATCCTTAAAAATATACCAAAATACAAAAGAACACTATAACTCTATAAGATGTCCATGTTTTTATTGTTGAAATATCTTTTTTCAAAACACAAATCAATCAATTATCGAATGAAACAAAAAGTTCAATTGATTTTCAATTAAAAAACATTGTGTTTTAACGTTCGATGTATTGGATATCTTCTACGAAAAAATTCTCATTTAAAAAATTGAATCTTATTGTATTTTTAATGCTGAATTCAAATCAAAGACTCCCGATAGAATTGAAAGATGTCTCCTAGACTCCTACTATCTCACCATCCAAGTGATATTGAATACTTGATCAATATATTTTTTTTGTTACAACTTGATCGATACTTTTTTTGTGGTGAACTTGATCGATACTTTAATAAGTCATAGTGTTACAAAATAAATGATTAAGTTGATACATACAAGTGTCTGATTTGAGCAACTAAATTAAGAATTTTCTCTGGCTCCAAATTACTAGTTGGGATGTCTGTATCTTCATTTTAGATAATCAATTGCCCGATTTATTATTCTTAATTCGTATAACAAACACTTCGTATAAAACTTTTCTTAATTCGTATAACACTTATTTATGCATATAATTTTTGTCAAATATTTAGTATGAAACATATAACTTTTTTTTTTATTTTGTAAAAATGAAACATGCATACACCCTCCGGTCATTATTATAAGCAAAAATTAACATTTTAAATACATTCATTAAATGATGTATAGTCTATAATTAAGACTATATATATCATTAATTGAATGAATCTAAAATGCAAAGTTTTGCTTATAATAGTGATCGAAATAATTTGACTGAAAGTGACAAAATTGCCAAGAACGAAATTGATTAATTTGCAGAAAATCCTTGGCATGTTCATGGTCGTTATACAACGGCTCTTTCTTCTTCAAATATATAAAATTGGAACCCTATTTTTACAATCTGTAATCTATAGTCCAAAATCCCCAAAAAAAAATCCCATTATTTGATGACAATGTTCTTCCCCAATTCTAAAAACTTCAAAACCTAATTTGTTTTGATTGAATCCAAAATTCCCAAAATTTCTTCAAGCAAAATTGTTCAGATTGAATTTGAAATGATGGGTGGTGGACATAAGGGCAAAAACAGTTATCAAAGTCGATCTTCATCTTCAAGCTCTATGTTTAATGGCGATGTGAAAGTGCTTGAATGTTGGTGTCCCATAATTTGTGCTGTAAGAAAAGAATTTTTCCTTTATCATGCTACTGTATTTTACTAGGTGTGTGTAATGTTCTATTGAAAAGAGGTTGAAGACGAATGAATGTAACCTCTCTTTCATAATATTACCATCAAATTAGTCCATGAATTATTTATCTAAGTATCAAATCGATCCCTACATTATATGAAAATACCATCAAATAAGTCCTTGAATTATTTAAACAAATGTCAACGTGATCCTTGATGCATATATGTTCAGAACAAAGTAACAAAGTTAAATAGACACAATTTGATCCTTGAAAATACCATCAAGTCATAAGTCATAGGCAAAAAAACAACCCAACTATAGGGCATTAACAAGTCATAAGTCATACATTCCATGTTTACATAGTCAAAAAGAAACCCAACTATAGGGGGCATAATTTAAACAAGTCTAATATTACATTTCCAAAAGCATAATTTAAACAGGCAACAAACATCACTTCTTTGGAAATTCTGGGGTTGGGATAAACTCCATGAATTATGGTTGAGTAGAACCGGATAACCCATAACTTAGAGGATAACCCATAACTTAGATATGGTACTCTAACAGTTCTAGGAGCAGTTGGATGTGGTGGAGCAGAACCCCTCACTCCTGTTTGCTTAGACCTCTCAATTGAAATAACTGGTCCTCCCATGCCATATGTCCTTGTACTTACTCCCTGCAATAAAATAGATCAAATCAGTCCCTAAATTTCTAAAAGTTTCAATCAAATTGATCCTTAAAAGAAGGGTAAAATTGAACCTAAATTATTACACTTACTATCAAATTGATCCTTAAAATAGGGGTAAAATTGGAAAAATAGAAAAAATTGAAAGTGAAAATTTAAAACTGAATTTTGTTGTGTTTCCATCAAAATTATCCTTGTACGCTTGGCTGACCGGATGACACATGTACAACACAACACATCATGCAGGACGACACCTCAACATCACTAACGGAGAGATTGGACGGAGGGATGAATTTGATGGACGTCTGTTAAATTCAGGGACTAATTTGATATTTCGATAAATTGGGGGACGAATTTGATTGGTCTTTGCAAATTCAAGGACGAAGTTGATGATTCACTCAGTGAAAGAGTGTATGTTCAAATACAAACGGAAAACTTTTTCAAAGTTTTATGAATTTTTTTAAGAGTCCAAAATAGAAATATATTAAGATGAACAACCAAAGCACAAGAAGTTCTAAGATTAAATGAATATAAAAGTCAACATATAAAAGCACCAAAACATTACAACAATACCATCACAACGAGAAAAGAATAATCAGCTACCAAGAGTAGTCGCACCGAAGCATCGAAGTGTTTGAATACTTCAGTGACCGTAAGAGAAACCCTTGGTTTTGATTTTAATCCAAGTCCAAATCAAAAATTTCACCACAATAACAAAATGACCTTTAAGACTCTTGACTATCAAAATTGACTTGATTACGCCACTTTCAAATAATCCATAGACAAGCCAACCATATCAATGAAGGAAGTCCTTCACTTTTTTTTCATGAGAAACCAAACCTATTGAGTTACATGACTATAATCGTTTTCGATAAAACACAACTAATATCTAGTCAAGATAAAACGTCCGACCATAACTTACAAGATACATGACAATTAAAAAAATACATGTAGAAGTTTCATTAATAACACATCCTTCCAAACACAAAGGGGTAACTTGTATTATTGTTTGTTCAAAGTTTTCTGATACACAATTGTTTCCGGAAAACTTATTTTAACTATTTCAATGTGAACAATTTTTCCAGAAAATGTATATAAAGTTTTTGGTTTTGCATAATTTTTCTAAAGTTTTTCGATTTGTATGTTCTCCCATACAACTTATATAAAGTTTTCGATTTATAAAATATTTCTAAAAAACTTATTTTCGATTTGTTTTGTATTTTATTTTTTAATTATTTTTTTCAAAGCATAATGATTGAAATGAAGTTTTCTGGACAAAAAATTTATATCAGAAAACTTTTACGTATCAGAAAACTCATGTGGATGAAAGCGAGATTGAAAAATAAAAATGTAAATTAGTTAAATGTAAAATTATCATTTTTAATAGTCTGTAGGGGTGAAAGTATAGATTTACGTATACAAGGTAAATTTTTGCCTACCTTTTAATTGCTATGGGCTCTGTGGAGATCAGCGGTTTCTCGTGTCCATTCATAATGAGACAAAGACTTGTTAACCTTTTTTGAGTTTCTTTTAACACCCTTCTCACCTGATTCAGATTATAAAATTTAAAATATTGTAGAGTGTTGGAGGGTATTTTTAACTTAATTTTACACTGTTTGAATTCTATAATACGAAAATTACAGGATGCATGAGAAGTCAGGACGGTGAGAAAAGAAAATCTCACTTTTTTTTTATAAGCAAAGGCTTGCTAACCTTACACAGGCTTATATGGGCTTGCTAATGAATAAAGGCTGAACAGAAATTTTGTTTTATACGAATCCCCTACATGCTACAATTGTTTTCCTATAAAAACATCTCTTTTGGAAAACGAATTTAAGACAGGGAAGGATAGGATAAGAAAGTCCTATCAGGGTGTTTGGAACAACTTTGATGGTCACAGCTCCAAAAAAAAAAAAATTTGAATTTGAGTACACATACATAAAATTATACATCATTTTATAATTTTAAAATATATTATTTAATTGTACTTTTGGTTCGTGTGATTTTAACCCCTCAGTTTAAAATGAATAATTTTGACCCCTAAAGCTTACCTCTTTGCACGTAATAATCCCACATATACATTTTAACCAATTTAGACCAAATTACTTTTGACGGCATGACATCTTGTGTGTTTCCTTAACACCGATATATATGCATCATAAAAAATAAATAAATGGAATTTTGTCAATATAAACTTATTTAAATGAAGAATACATCGGTCAAAAAAATAAATGAAGAATACTCATCGACATTGACACACTTTTGAAATATATACTATATATAAAGATGGAATTTAACATACGAGTATGCTAGTTGGTGTTGTTTAAATTGTATGAATGTTGTTTAACATAAATTTAACATAATATGAAAAAAAAATCTAACATAAATCGTATGAAATTTAACATAAATGATGGAATAGGAAAAATATATATTCAATGATATTCAATGATGAATAGGAAATAAAAATCAAATTATATCCAAATTTATTAAGGGAAATGCTAACGAGTATCTGGTGCACATTTTAAAGATACTAAATAAAGAAGTTATTCCATTTCATTTATTTAAAAAGTTTTTTTTTTTTTTGAAGGAATTTATTTAAAAAGTTAAACATCTCAATATTCAATGCATTAAATACACATATTTTTATAAAATCTTGGGAAAATTACATCCACCTCCTTTAACGTTTATTAAAATCACACTGACACCCTCCAGTTTTAAAACTTACATCAACCTCCCTTAGGTTTTCATCAAATAGACAAACATATTCATTCTCTTCTAACACCGTTAATTTTTCCGTTAACTTTTTTTTTTAAAGAGAGTTTTTCATTAACATTTAACGAGTACAAACTTCCATTGTTAAATCGAAATATGAGTAGATAACACATTTAATACGAGTAGATAACACATTTATTAGTTCTCGTGAGCTTAGCTCAGTTAGTATGGACAATGCATAAAATATGCAAGGTCTGAGTTTAAACCCCCGCCACCCCCAAAAAAAGATAACACATTTATTACAAACATTCAAAACGTTTTTTATTTGAATATCCTTTTATTCAAAATTACCGATATCTCCACAAAACATTATACTCCAAATCCGTTAGCAATTTGATCTCGTGTAAGTGATATGAATGGTGCTGCCGATTCAGTTGTTTCATGTGATTGAATTGAGAGGATGGATGAGAAATACACGAAAATTGTTGTAGGGGCAACTTCATGTCATTTACTGAAAGAAAAAAAAAGGTTAAAGAAGATTTTGATGATTTTTTTCTTTAATAAAAAATTGGGATTGATTTTGATAATCTGGCTCCATACACTCAAGAGTTTGCTAATTCACATCCTCATCTTAATAAGGTGGTTATTCCAATTGAAGAAAAACAATAAAGTTTCTAGAACAACGTGTTTTAATTTTCTCTAACGGAAGTTGGATGATTTAACGGCAGGGGAAGTGAATGATTTTTGAAAAAATAGTGGGATTGTATTTACATTAACCTCAAGGAATGTGTCATTTACCCTAAAATCTTACTACTTAAGCTTTTAAAAAGTGGCATTGTCATAAGAACACTCATTAACATTTTCCTTTATTAATTATACAATAGTTTCCGGTGCGTGTGTTACTATTGGTGATGGAGAGCATAGTTTCTCCATGTAAGAATTATTCTAGTGGAGAGGACTTAGTGCTTCAACTCATCATACCATGATTCAATTATTTTCCTTAAATAATGCAGTAGACGTGAGAGAGCCCTATTCACCAAGAAAATATTTGTGGCATCATGCTGATTGCTAGTCAATTATCCATGTCTGATCCAATGTCTCCTAAATTTATGTTCTTGTGCTATGTTTGACTCTGATTTATCTAGTTATTCCGATTCTATGGATATAATGTACCTCAAAAAGTCAATCAATAATTCAGATAAAGTATCAAATCGATCATGATTAAGTCAATAACTCGTCCAACTTTATTTACACCTTTTTCTAAACATGCATTATATATGCTGTCCTTGATTAATTTGGTAACAAATAATTCATCAAGAAAACGAAATTTTGAATGATAATATTGTTGCTTCGAAGTATTAGCAAATTGCATAAGAAAACAATGAAGAATAATGTGAGTAGAGAACGAGTTAGCCATTCAAAAAAAAAATATCAAGGAGTTAAAAAGGAAATTATGAAATTAGCAAATTGCATAAGAAAACAATGAAAAATAATATGACTAAAGAATGAGTTTTTTTTAGAGATGAGTAAAGAATGAGTTAAAACTATTTACAAGTAGCACTAGAAGTGCATAATGACCTAGGATGCAATCACACATTTATCTCAGCCAGCAACACTATATAAGGTTGACTTGCAGAACAATTTCACACATGCGTCTCAAATTTAATAAAAAAAACTCTCATAACAACCACGTGTTATGCACTTTTCTTTTTCTAGTTTGATATTTTGAATTATATATTATATATAATATGGGTCATGTTAACTTGTGCCCTAAGGGCACAAGATAAGGAACCTAAAAGTATAAATATTTCCTCAAATTTTGTGCATTCTATTTATTATAAATTCAAAAATTAAATTGAATGCACACATTTCAACAAAAAGCTACTATGTTGGGTTCCTTATCTTGTGCCTTAAGGGCACAAGTTAACATTTCTCATATAATATATAAAAGAAAAGCAGATAAATTATAAAATATAAGATGTAAATTTACCTGGGTAACGCTTTCTCAAGCATATGTTACTTAAGTGATCTTCTATTACTCTTTGAATACGTATTATATCTAAATGATCTTTAGATGATACTTGCTTAATCATATGTTATCTAGAAGAAACATCAAAATAATGCTTTCTTAATAAGCATGCATGAAATTACTTAGATAATAATGTAGTATCATCTAGTTTTTTTGTTAAGGAGAAAATGTATCATCTTGTTATTGTTCTAGTGAGAATTTTTCAGATATATGATATAACTTAGATAATAATGCTTAAGCTAGCGTTATCTAAAATTACTCGTGAATTACATGATGCTGATTGAGCATAACTTTTTACTGTGTTTTTTTTTTGGTCAAGAAGATTTATTGTTTTATTGGAATGGTGGCAATTACATTATCCATTAATAAAAGATAGATAGAGTTATTCATGTTGAATGCCACCGACTAAAACCATATTTTTAATGGAAGGACTTTGAATCTTTATACGTGCCATAAATATAATTAGGGCAAACATACAAAGAGTAGGATGTAAACCTACGTTTGAGATATACTCCCTCCGTCCCAAATTATAAACAAATTTGACTTTTTTGGTTCATTCAATTAATGATGTATGTGGTCCATAATATGAACCACATACATCAATAATTGAATGAACCAAAAAAGTCAAATTTTCTTATAATTAAGGACGGAGGGAATATTCTTTTACCTTCATAGAGGATTGTATTGAGCCACATTTTTGCTAATATAAAGTATATTTTCTTAACAAAAAAGTCAATGATATATTTTTTGGTTAAAAAAAGTCAAGTAAAAAATTGTGACGTAAAGTATTAGGGAATCCACAATTGTGAGTGTTAAACCTATCTACCTATTACCATGCTTAATATGCACCCATGGAAGCATTATCTCTCTAATATTTTTTGAAGTGCCAGGTTACAAAATTGAGTATTTATTAAGTTAATAACATTTCAAAAAGTCAAATTACATCTCCATGATCCTTTAAGTTTAAATATTGTAATACACTAGTAACAAACCCGTGCTGACGCACGGGTACAGTAAACGTTTGTTATTTGTAAAAAATCATTAATTTATATAAGAGTTATTGTGTAAATTAATTATTTATTTATGTGAATAATTTATGTGTTGTCCAATTATTTGTGTATTATATGTTGGATGTCATAATAAACTAAATTGCATTGATTATATAATTTATACTTCTAGGAATAAGTAGAAAATAGTTAATTTCGAATATAATGTAGAAAATAGAATTGACAGGTAATGCTAATGCTTTGGTACAATCTTATGAATATATAGTCATAAATAGACTAATATAAAATAACCCGCATAGTCCTATTTTACATGAAATACATGACAAACATAACAATTATTGATCGAAAAATTAAATCTGACAGCACATCCTGGTCGGAATTCATTAGTTTGGACGAAATTATTCCACTTAGGTCAAATTTGTGTAGTTAATTTGCGATCTTTATTGACAATGATGTTCAAAGTTTGATTTTCTTCAATGTCTCCAAATAGAATTAGGTTGTCGTATTTAGAAAATTTGCAAATTCACATGATAATTTCTGCATAAGAAAATCATATATTAGACGAAGTTAATATATTATAAATAATTATCATAGGTATAACAAAAGTTATAAACGAAAAGTTGAAAATGTAGAAGTCAAGAATACTTAACCAGTTTGGTTTGTTCAAAGTATTTCCACCATAACAACTTCTCTCGTGTATCATAGTTAGTTTAGTCAAATAACAACTCATCTCGTGCATTTAGATCTACAATTTCTGGATCTGAAATTTTACTCAATGCTCGCTTCTCCCATGCATTTTATTTATTTACAATATTTTAGACAACATCCATTTATCATGTGCATTTTATCAGGAGAGTTCAATATAATTGTAGAATTAAATTGATGTAATATTCTAAATAGTATACACGTTTTATCAGGAACAATTTTTTAGTCAGAGATAACTTATCACGTGCATTTGAGTTACTTCTGATATTTGAATCAATGCTCGCTTCTCTCATGCATTTTATTTATTCAAGATATTATAGACAATGTCCATTTATCCCGTGCATTTTAGTTGATGAGGATTCGATATAATTATAAAGTTAAAATGATGTGATATTCTAAATAGTATAAACGTTTTATCAAGAATTGATTTTAATAAATGACAACTTGTCATGTGAATCAAAGTTAATTTAGTCAGTGTCAACTTATCTTGTACATTTGAGTTAATTCTAAAATTTTAGTCAATGCACACTTCTCCTATGCATTTTATATATTTACGAAATTTTAGACAATGTCCATTTGTCCCGTGCATATTAGTTGATGAGAGTTCAATATAATTGTAGAATTAAAGTGATGTGATATTCTAAATAGTAAAACGTTTTCGCAAGAACAATTTTTTATAAATATCAACTTCTCCCGTGTACCAAAGTTATTTTTGTCAGTGACAACTTATCCTGTACATTTGAGTTACTTATGTCAATGCCCGCTTCTCCCGTGCATTTTTTTATTTACGATATTTTAGACAATCTCACTTATCTCGTGCATTTTAGAAGATGACAATTCAATGTCATTGTAGAATTGAAGCGAGGTGATATTCTAGATAGTATAAACGTTTTATCAGGAAGAATTTTTTTTATAAATTACAACTTGTCCCAGATATCAAAGTTAATTTAGTCGGTGTCAATTTATCTTGTACATTTGAGTTAATTCTGAATTTTTAGTCATTGCCCACTTCTCCCATGCATTTTATATATTTACGAAATTTTAGACAATGCTCACTTATCTCTTTAATTTTAGTTGATGAGAGTTCAATATAATTGTAGAATTAAAGTGATGTGATATTCTAAATAGTATAAACATTTTTGCTAGATCAATTTTTTATAAATGACAATTTGTCCCGTGTATCAAAGTTAGTTTAGTCGGTTACAACTCATACCATGCATTTGAGTTACTTTTGGAATTTTCGTGACTGTTTCTCTCATGCATTTTAGTTGTTTACAAAATTTTATATAATATCCATTTATCCCGTGCATTTAGGAGTGATGAATTAGTTATTGACAATTTTTCCGTGTATATTAATTATTTACTTGTTTATTTTGAATTATAATTGTTTTAAAATTTGTTTAAGGGACGACTTGTCTCGTGTATGATAATTATTTTAAAATTTGTATCAGCGATGATTTGTCCCGTGTATAATAATTTTTACTAAACAACTTGTCCTGTGCATAATAATTATTACTAAATTTGTATTAGTGACTACTTATCCCATATATAATAATTATTTTAAATTGTTAGCGGTGACAATCTATTCTATGTATAAAATTTATTTTAAAATTAATATCACTTACAACTTGTCCTAATACATATATTTAAATAATTACATATATTTAAATAATTAATTGAGTTCCTTGGAGAAAAAAATAATTAATCTCCCGTATACCATAAAAATTGAAGGGAACTTTTGGCAAAAAAGAAAATCTTGAGATGCAATAATTTTTAATAAGAAAAAATAAATAACAGGCATGGGCTTGTTTAAATTTCGGCCCAATAAAAACCAACAACCCAAATATAATTACCAAGAAAATCATAAACCAGCATTCATTTCAGCTTCCCTTCCTCTCTCTGTCTTCTCCGCCCCTAGTAGAAACCCTAGCCGCTGCCACTCTCTTTTTGGCCACCAACCCCTCCGTCCAGCCTCCTTTTTCCAAAAGAAATGCATATTTTTGATGCTCCCTTCATCCTCTATCCTTCTATCAAATCATAATTACAAAAGGAGGAATCTTGAAAATCAAGTAATTTTTTTTATTTGTTTGTAAACTTTGACCATTTTTTCTGTTGACCACCGTACTGAAATTTTCACCACCGCATCAGAATGTTTGCACAGTAACAACATGGTGCTATTTCTTCTCAACTTTATGCATGCAACAACATAAGAGATAGACATTAAAATGTAAGTATCAAATCTGGTTTGGATTTGGGAATTTTGTTTGCTAAAATGTTCCACAGGTAATTGAAATTTAGTTTCATCTACAATTTTAGAGATTTTTGAGGCATTTTCTTTCATCTGGCTATTGGTTTGTGTTGATACATTCTCATGAATTAACTTTGTTGATAAATTAAGCAAAAAAAAAAAAAAAAAAAATCTCAGCCATATGGATTTGCTTTTTAACTGTTTGCATTTCTCTTAATTGATTTTTGTAATAGAAGTTGTATGACATGATTTTAAAAAACATGATTTTCTAGATCCAAAAACTCGTGTAATTTTGTTTTTACAATGAATAAAAATCGGATGTATCATTTGTTCCTTTACATAACATAAATAAAGTATAAACATTTGTTCCTTCATTCTAAATAGTATAAACATTTTTGCTAGATCAATTTTTTATAAATGACAATTTGTCCCGTGTATCAAAGTTAGTTTAGTCGGTTACAACTCATACCATGCATTTGAGTTACTTTTGGAATTTTCGTGACTGTTTCTCTCATGCATTTTAGTTGTTTACAAAATTTTATATAATATCCATTTATCCCGTGCATTTAGGAGTGATGAATTAGTTATTGACAATTTTTCCGTGTATATTAATTATTTACTTGTTTATTTTGAATTATAATTGTTTTAAAATTTGTTTAAGGGACGACTTGTCTCGTGTATGATAATTATTTTAAAATTTGTATCAGCGATGATTTGTCCCGTGTATAATAATTTTTACTAAACAACTTGTCCTGTGCATAATAATTATTACTAAATTTGTATTAGTGACTACTTATCCCATATATAATAATTATTTTAAATTGTTAGCGGTGACAATCTATTCTATGTATAAAATTTATTTTAAAATTAATATCACTTACAACTTGTCCTAATACATATATTTAAATAATTACATATATTTAAATAATTAATTGAGTTCCTTGGAGAAAAAAATAATTAATCTCCCGTATACCATAAAAATTGAAGGGAACTTTTGGCAAAAAAGAAAATCTTGAGATGCAATAATTTTTAATAAGAAAAAATAAATAACAGGCATGGGCTTGTTTAAATTTCGGCCCAATAAAAACCAACAACCCAAATATAATTACCAAGAAAATCATAAACCAGCATTCATTTCAGCTTCCCTTCCTCTCTCTGTCTTCTCCGCCCCTAGTAGAAACCCTAGCCGCTGCCACTCTCTTTTTGGCCACCAACCCCTCCGTCCAGCCTCCTTTTTCCAAAAGAAATGCATATTTTTGATGCTCCCTTCATCCTCTATCCTTCTATCAAATCATAATTACAAAAGGAGGAATCTTGAAAATCAAGTAATTTTTTTTATTTGTTTGTAAACTTTGACCATTTTTTCTGTTGACCACCGTACTGAAATTTTCACCACCGCATCAGAATGTTTGCACAGTAACAACATGGTGCTATTTCTTCTCAACTTTATGCATGCAACAACATAAGAGATAGACATTAAAATGTAAGTATCAAATCTGGTTTGGATTTGGGAATTTTGTTTGCTAAAATGTTCCACAGGTAATTGAAATTTAGTTTCATCTACAATTTTAGAGATTTTTGAGGCATTTTCTTTCATCTGGCTATTGGTTTGTGTTGATACATTCTCATGAATTAACTTTGTTGATAAATTAAGCAAAAAAAAAAAAAAAAAAAATCTCAGCCATATGGATTTGCTTTTTAACTGTTTGCATTTCTCTTAATTGATTTTTGTAATAGAAGTTGTATGACATGATTTTAAAAAACATGATTTTCTAGATCCAAAAACTCGTGTAATTTTGTTTTTACAATGAATAAAAATCGGATGTATCATTTGTTCCTTTACATAACATAAATAAAGTAATGAATACATAATATTTTTATTTCCATATCTGTTCTGTAGAAAAAATATGTGAGCAGGACATTTATTTTTAATATATAATAACTAAAAATAGTGCTTAAATAGTGTTTTTTTATATAGTAACATTTGTTGAATCTCTAGAAATAGGTTAGCATAAAAAGACCATTTATCTTGTGTTTTGAAGAAAAGAAAACAGAAAGAGTTCAATTATCCTCAAGGCACTATTGACATGGATTTATCTCCTAGTTCATCTATCTGCAACAAAAAATTTCAAATTTTTTTCTACCACAACATTATACAAAAAAATAGTGACACCTATCACCACTGTTTTTTCTATTATTATTTATTATGATAATTTTTTTATCACACATCAATTCCTCAACTGTTCACACGTGATATGTCATAACCACAAATCAATGACCCATCAACTTTTTCTTAAAAAAATACACATCAACTCTTTATTTATTGTTATTTATTAATAATGAATAGTTATTTTTTTAACCTAACCAAGTAAACATAATTTTTCATCTCTATGCACCAAAAAAGAAAAACTTAACCTCCTTTGCTTTTTCATCTCCACCGTGTACCACCAATTACACCAACCACCTTTCAGTCACACCCATTTCACCTCCGGCGACTTATATAATTTTTTTTTTGAATATTATCCACCATTTCATTCTCCTCTCTTTCTTTTCAAATCAGATTTTCAGAAGGAGTTACCTTTAAAATTCATCACTTTTTTAACTCATAAAATTGAAAAATACATTTATGACCACATAGAAATATTAGTACTCTTCTAGCTGTTTTTCATCATTTATTTACCCTCTTTGATGTTTCTTGGAGAGATAGAACATTGTTTAACATTCCTACTAAGAAAAAAAAAATTCCACTGTTAAAACAAATGAAGTTAAAGATGACAATAACAAATAATGAGATTAGCATTTGAAGGATAGATATTTGAGCATTTGATTTTGTAACACAAGAAAGCATGTCTATGAATGAAAGTAGAAATGTGTCCAAACATGTATTTTATGTAGATTTTATTTTATTTCTTGAACTCTTATTTTGACTAATTAGTTATATATATTTTTTTCAAAACAGCAAGTATTACTAAAATCCAATAGAAATGGAAGAAAAAAAAAGAAAGGATCGTTTACTTACCCATGTTTTCTCATCATTTACTTTGCTTTTCTTTTAACTTGTATGTGCTTTTCTTCTTGTTTTATAGTTTGCTGGAGACACAAGAAGATCATTCAACATTCTTGTAACATATATGAAGTAGAGATATCTAAGATAAGAAGATGAGAAGATGCAAAAGCTATAAAATGTGTCCACTCACTTCTTCTCCCACTTATTCATTGTTTTATTTCCTCTTATATGTATATTGTTTCTTATGCTTTCATGGAGAATCTTACAAAAAAAGAAGCTTCATTTAACATGTTATAGACATTTGATATGAAGAGGGGAAAAAAATTAAAGACAATGCACAACCAAAAAATGAGTTTATTATCATCTTCATACCTTTGTGATGATAAAAGAAGTTTCATTTATCTTCATGTGTTCAAGATTTTTCTGCAAAATAGAGATGAAAAAATGGTTAGAAAAAATTGAGAAGAAAAAATAGTATACATAAAACCAGTGAAAAAAGAAAAAGGGAGAATGATATAATAGTGAAGGAGTATTAGATGATATATAAAAGAGTATTTGAATTTTGAAATTTGAATTTTTGCCCCCCAAGAGTACAACTTGCAGCATTGGTAAATAGCATTGGTAAATGATATAAATGCTGACGCAAAAGTAATTTATCTAGTTGCAATGTAAGTGAAAGAGTGTTTTTGTAGAGCAAATAAACTAAACCAAATGCCTTTAGTAGTTACATGACATCATCATAGTTAATTTTGGTCATTTAGTTCAATAAAGTAATTTTTAGACAACTTTTACCCTCAATTGTGTGATTTGGCAAGCAACCAGCTTAGGGTAATAATATATTTTCCACAACATCTTCTCTTCTTATATTAAGAGAAATTGGTCTTTTACGTTATTTTTCTTTCATATTAGTCATTTATGTGTGTAAATGTTTGCAAGGTTAGCAACTTTACGCTTTTGATGTAACTCCATTATATAACAATGGCATGACAATATTTTTGATGTTGACGTGGCAGCCTGATATCAACAAATTGTTTGTTTTTTTAAGTAAAAAAATGATGGGTTTGATATGTTGTATGTGATCTAAATGAACCCTAAATATCATCAAAACCCGATATTATACGATGTTAGTCTTGACTTATTACTTTGGGACCGGGACGGATAGCAAGACATAGTCGAATTTTATACACATCTATTCTAATGTATACATCCCAAAAAAATAATATTATTTATGTGTTTGAAATACTCTTCTAAACAAATTATGTCGTCCTAAATACACTTTCAAAGTTATGTGTGCTTTTTAGACTTGTGGGTCAAGAAAGTTGCTTCCAATCAAATTTACTAATTATAAGTAAATTTGTGTTGACTGAGCCGTAAATTCGTAATCGCAAGTAATTCTTTTTTATACACATTTGTTTGCCGTTCATTAGATGTAAGTGGTCATTTTGTCCAAATAATTTAGAGTTGTTGTGGCTTCACAATATGTCGACACTATAGATGGAAGAGAAGTGAAAAAAAGCTACACTAGTTGGTACGTCGACAATGGTTTTCAAGATAACTCGACCCACAAAATTAATCCAACGCAATTAGCAACAGATCTGTCATATCCTTGCCTTGACTCAAGAGACTTCCATCATATTACTATCTTAAAATACTAATTTAATTAGTTCTACATGTTTCATTATTTTCTAATAAACTATCATATTATATTCGACATCCCCCCAACCCCCCAAAGGACATTGATTCCATCCAACTAATAAATTCTCTCAATCTTAGCAGCTTGCCTTATCCATCTTAATTATACAAACCATATATAATATAATGAGTAACATTTATACCTTATAATATTTATCTAATATTTTCTCTCAAAAAAAAAAATATATTTATCTAATATTTATCTAATATTTATCCTACGTACGTAGCAAGGCTACTATTTATTGAGTTTTTTTTTTTTTTTTTTCAATATGGCTTAATACAATCCAGTATTGAAAGTTGCATCTTGATTTGTATCCTTCAAGATGTCCCTCAAGAAATAAACAAGTTTAATAAATGAAAACAAATATCTTCCATTATATAAGTTAATACTAATTAAATTAAAAATGTAATAAGGTATATTACAATGACCATCACTATTTGAAGTTCAAATTTTAAAACTGTGCCTTTTTTGATTTTTTTTTTTACTTAATAACACACTTGACCTTAAAATTAAGTAAATTTATTCAAGAAAAAGTTTTAAGAAGTAATTAAATTTAAAGTTAAACTATTATCAATAAAAAAAGTTTTAAAAAAGGTCTTAAGAGGTATTATACATTTTGTTTCATTTGCGTAACTTTTTTTGTTTTCTGTGAATAACTTCACTATATCAAATTAAGAGTTAGGTATTGACTATATATTATTGTATCCAATTTTTAAATTAAAAAAATCCAATGCATGCATGTTACCACAAACAAGGGGAGATCGTAAGGAATTAACTACGTGTTCCTCTTTTGTTTTGTGGGAAAAGAGGAACATTCCCGTGACATTTTTGCAGCACGCCTCATATATCATATACCTTTCTATAAATTTACTTAACATTTTGATTTTTAAGCTTTATTTGCGAGTTTGGAGGAAAAGAGAGAGGAGAGTTTTGGAAAAAAAGAAAAGAGTACGTTGGAATGAGGGTACATTGGAATGGACGTTTCAAGAGGTTAACTTTTTTTTATATTACAAAACTCTTCTCATTTGGAAAACTAAAAAGTTGTATTGAATGAGGGTTTTGAATGATTTATATGAATTCTTTAAAAATTTCTATCCGCAAAGCCCTTCATTCTCATCCCCTCCAAGCTCCCAAACAAAACCTTATAGAATTAGACTTTATTAATCCTTAGCTTGGAAAAAATGAAAATAAAATCTAACCAATAATTATTTCAATTGGATTTAAAATGGAGTTCTTCCAAACAATTTACCTTTATATAAAGCTTATTAACTATTTGAATTAATTAATAGTTGATTAATTTTATAATTATATGCAATTAGGTGGTAATCGCAATGGCGCATTGCTCAAGCATATTTAAGTATATTTGCAACAAACAAAAGAGGCCATATTTAAGTAGTTTCGTATATTTTTGCACTATCACTAATGCTAGTTACACAAAGTTTATACACACTTAACACACTCTTTTAACACTACTGAACGAGGAAGAGATAGAATGTCTAACTAAAGACGGGAACTTCTACGGTACACTCACAAAGTGAGGTGTACCGGTACTCTCGCTTCATAATTTTATAAATTAACGATCATTTTTCATGTAAAAAATAGCTATTTTTCAATATTTATATTTTATAGAACATCATTTCGCAAGAAAAACATCATTTCATTGTTTATAAGAATCATAGTAATTTTTTTACATATTATCGTAAAAAATAATCAATGTTCTCAATCATGAGTGATAAAAATTCAAAAAAAATTAATTTTATTTCATTGACACTTAATAAGATTTAATTATTATAATTATAAGTGATAAAAAAAACAATATTTTTCTTCAAAAAACAACTCATTTAACTATTAATTTAAAGAGTGAGTGTACCGGTACACTCAAATATATTGGGTGTACCATAGAATTTGCCACTAAAGATTCGTTTAAATAGACAATATAACTTCTAACACTCGAACAGAGGTGTATGGCTATTTTACTCAACGGTTATTGTTGAGACAAAATATCTAATTTGATATGTTAAAGATAACAAACCCATTGTTAGTATGATTAGATTTTGATCAAATTGGTCTTCTAGCTTGTGTGAGTAGATTTATCATAAGATAGGTTAAGAACAAAATTCAACCTAACATGGCTTAGAAGCTCACGTTACTACACAAAATTAGAATCAATCATTCTTTGTAGAATGGACGTCCTCATCATGAGTATATCAACTGCAAATGTGAAACATCTAAGGTTTTGTTTGTGGGTTTGGAGGAGAAGCGAATGAAAGGTTTTGAGGGGTGAAAATATAAGAAAAAATAGAGAAATTTTTCATATTTTTTAAAAGAGTAGTTTTTTAAAGAATGATAAATTAGTGCATATGATTACTATATTTTTAATTTTAAAAATATTATATCAACATAGATTAAATTTGAAAAATTCATATAAACCCTCCAAAACCTCCAAAAACCATCATCCAATACAATTTTTTAGTTCCTCAAATGAGGAGGGTTTTGTATTATGAAGAAAAGTTAACCCCCAAAGCCCTCCCCTCCCATTTTCCTCTATTTTTTCCACTTACTCATTCCTTTTTTCTCAAGTCTTTCACTCTCTTCCCCTCCAAACTTACAAACAACGCCTAAGGCTTTGTTTGAGAGTTTGGAGGGGAGGGGAAAGAAGAGCTTTGAGGGACACAAATATAGAGAAATATTAAGAAATCTTTCACATTTTTTGAAAAAATATTTTTTTTAGAGTGATAAATTAATGTTTATGGTTAATATATATTTTTAATTTGAAGAATATTATAACAACATATAATAATTTTGAAGAATTAATGTAATCCCTCCCAAACCCTCCAAAACCCTCCTTCAATACAATTTTTTAGTTCCTCCAAATGAAGAGAGTTTTATATTTTCAAGAAAAATAAGCCCCCCAAAGCTACTCCTCTCAATGTCCTTTATTTTTTTCACTTTCTCCTTTATTTTTTTTCCAAACCCTCTCCACTCTCTTCCTCTCCAAACTCACAAACAAAGCTCAAGGAGACCCTAAAAGAATCATGGAATACAGATGTGATTAATAGCTATATTAATAGGTTTCAATCTAATCCATACCAAGCAACACATCAACGAAGAAATAAAAAAAAACTCACATTTTTTTATCTCGCAAATTCGAATAAAAGTGAAAGTGTTATGTCTAACAATATATTATCAATTGAGATAGTTTTTACGTACAAATTACAATTAGAGATTTTTCAATCTCGCAAGTGCTTACTTTCGGATTTATTTTTGGTCAATACATACGTTCGGTTTTATGAACATTTTTCTGTCTTTGGTAGCAACATAAAACCCAAAAAGACCTACCCAACATATGAAACCTACCATGAAAAACACTTTTAATTTGTAACAAGACATACGTACGTGGCGCACACAAGGGCAAATGATTAGAAGATGCGTATGCTTCCTGGATTTTACTTCCTCCGTGTGTCAGGCACAAATCATGAGGTAATTAGCAAGTCCAAATAATAGACCAAGCTCTTCTTGTCCAAATTATATAGCTTGTTTTAGGATGAAAATAATATTGTCATAAACTATACGTAAATAGTTTTACTATATATATATATATATATATATATATAGGGTCGGCACAATAATCTTCAAAAATTAACGAGACATAAAATAAGTTTTGATATATAGAGTCTTTTTGTGTGTATATGAGGACTTTTTGTTAAAATTTTTAAGAAAAATAATATTTTCTTGATAGGCCTAAAGCGAGGGTCTTAGGGACCTTATATTTGGATTGACCTTGAGCCCCTGACGATATAAACGAAGAATTAATGTAATTTTTCTATTAAACCTTTAACTATTCATCATATATTTTTTTTATTTTTTAATTTATTTTTCGCATATTATTAATGAAGGATAATTTTATAAAATAATTTATAATTTATTTCCTATATACAAAATTAATTACATTTTTTAATTTGTGTAAAATAGTTAAAACGACTTATAATTTGAGACGAAGAGAATACTAATTTACACATTTTAATTTTTAAATACTTTTTTGTCCCTTAAGTTACAAAAATTAGCTACTTTGGTCCCTTAAGGTACAAAAGTTAGATAGTTAGCTCTTTTAAATTACATATATTAGGTATTTTGATCCTTCTATCAATATCTAATAATTGTAAGGCAAAATACCTCTTTTTTATCCCTTAAGTTTGACAAAAATACCAGAGTAATCCTTTAAATTTGTTAAGTTTTAAATAAGTCCTTTAAGTGTTTTTAAGTTTTTTTTTTAATTTTTTTAGGCAAAATAGAAGATATATTAAATAAAAAGAAAGAGATACAAAGACTGGGGGGACATTAAACCTGACCCAGGAATAACCCATTAAATAAAAAGAAAGAAATACAAAGACTGGGGGGGGGGGGGGGGCATTAAACCTGACCCAGGAATAACCCAAACGGGAATACAATGTGATAAAATTGCCCAAATGGATCTACTCTAAACTATCCTAACAAAATTCACTAATCACTGACGCATCCCAGGGAACCCGCGTACGGGCGCGAAACCAGGTTACAAAAAGGTATGAAAAGTGAAAATCTGTAGAGAACAGTTAGAGTTTAAATATGGCGAATGGATCGACCGCCAACACGGTAACAGAATCTAAGTGCCAACAGCTCCTTGATCAACAGCAAACATAAAAAGCTTTTTCGAGCTATACCAAAGTGAAGGTAGACAAAACCCCTCGAAACCTGCAGCTCTCAACAAATCTGGAATATCAGAGAATCAAAAAATTATACCACCAAACACAATAGTTTCAAACAAACGCGTAAGAACTCAGATCGAGTGATGAGTCCAATACGTTAGTAACCGACCCTTTCGGGTTAAACGAACCAGACCCTTTCGAGTTTTTGAATCAAACACCAGACCCTCTTGGGTTTACGAAACCATCCACCGCAAAAAGGCCAAATCCAATGATCCCATCCAACCTATGTACATCAACAGCAAACAAAAAAAAACAAAAAAACACAAAACAAAACAACGAACAAAGTAGACGGTGATCCGATGCTGTAACAGTCACAAAACCTTCAACACGACAGAAGCAAAAATGAAGTTTGACAAAAACCTGTAGAGAAAGAACCTACAACATTCAAAACGTCAGATCCGCAACAAACTGTCCAGGTTCGGCTGAAACCACCACCACCCACCACGACCCTTACGGACGACGAAGATCTAGAAAGTTCTTTTTTTAATGCACCTATTTGATTTTTTTTTTTTAAGTTTTTAAGTTTCAAATAGGTCCCTAAAAGAGTAATAACTAATAAGGACCTATTTAAAATTTAAAAAACTTAAAAGATTAACCTGTATTTTTATCAAATTTAAAGAACCAAAATAGATATTTGACCTAATTATAACCTAAAGGTGCCAAGTGATATTTGTAACTTAAATGACCAATTATTTTAACATTAGTATTTTGGTCACTTTGAGCTACTAATTTATAGATCTTTTACCCAATCATTCTAACATATTTAATTAAAAAAAAAAGAATATTTACATGGATTTTCTCACTTTGTATCAACGATGGAGGCACTTTATCATCAACGTATAATAATTGAATTTTCAAATAATTGTTGCTGCATTTTTTGTGTAAAAATAACATAAAAAATACTAGCATCTCTTCTTCAAATGACCTTTTTCGTATTTCGTTTGGTCCCTCATTCTTAAGTGGTTGGAATTTGTGGAATGGGTACATCATCACATAGGCGTTAACCATTTCGTGACCTATTTTGAGGAAAGAAGAACAAAAGATGTCAATATTTGATTTGCCTCAGTTTGGTCAATTTTGCTTCATCCAAATAAACCTTTCTTTTTATTGAAAGGAGACGATGTGCATGGTGTTAAACTTCTAATTCCTGATATGTACTTAACTTGCTGCGCAAGTTTCCTTTGCAGCCCTAGGGTTCTTATTGTGTTCCTACTTTAGATTACAAAACCCTAGATAGGAATTAGTTAGAGTTTGTTAGATTCTATCTGTACTATATATAGAACTTTGTAACAAACTCATCATTATTGATTCAATAATATTCATAGTTTTCTCTCTCTTTTCTCTTTTCTTCTTCACCAAGTTTCTGATTTCATCATCTTCCACCAGTGGATCATCATCTTCCACCAGTGGAAATGGTGAAGTTTATGATGGTATCAGAGCTTTTCTAAGCTCTGTTGCGCATCGTTTCCTTCACTCTGATATTCGTTCCAGTTTGTTTTTTTGCTTCCCTGTTTTCCTTCTTTCTCTTTTCATCATGGTTCGTGGTAATGCAAATGGTGGCGTTAATGGCGGTCCAGTGGTTGCACCGGTTCAAGATCCGTCGCAACAACCTGGTAACGTGTATTACGTTCATGCTTCTGATGGACCTTCCTCTGTCGCCATTACACCAAAGCTTAGCCATTCCAACTACCATTCTTGGGCGCGTTCTATGCGTAGAGCTCTAGGAGGGAAGAACAAGTTTGATTTTGTGGATGGTTCTATCCCTGTTCCAACTGAGTTTGATCCGAATTTCAAAGCTTGGAATCGTTGCAATATGTTAGTTCATTCTTGGATTATGAATTCTGTTGAGGATTCAATTGCACAAAGCATTGTTTTTCTGGAAAACGCCATTGATGTTTGGAACGATCTCAAAGAACGTTTCTCCCAAGGTGATTTCATTCGTATCTCTGAATTACAGTGTGAGATCTTCAGTTTGAAGCAAGATTCACGTTCTGTTACTGAATTTTTCACTGCTTTGAAAGTGTTGTGGGAAGAACTTGAAGCTTATCTTCCTTCCCCTGTTTGTGCATGTCCTCATCGTTGCATGTGTCTCACTGTTGTGATGAATGCTAAACATCAACATGAGATCACGCGTTCAATTCGTTTTCTTACTGGTTTGAACGATTCCTTTGATTTGGTTCGTTCTCAGATTCTATTGATGAATCCTTTACCACCTATCAATAGGATTTTCTCCATGGTTATGCAACATGAGAGGCAGTTTAGATTTTCACTTCCTGTTGATGAGACAAAAATCTTGGTAAACTCAGTGGGTAAATCACAAGGAAGAGGACGTGGTAATGGTAACCCTAATGGTAATTTTCCTGGTCAGAAGCGTTCTTGTTCCTTTTGTGGAAGGGAAAACCACACTGTTGATACTTGCTATAGGAAACATGGTTTTCCTCCAAACTATGGAAAGAAGAATTCTGCAATGGTCAATAACTCTTCTCTGGAGATCAATGAAGAAAGGGAAGATTTGGATGACTCAAAGAGTTGCAAAGGAACAAGCAACTCAGAACCATCTTTTGGTATCACTAAGGAGCAATATGAGCAACTTGTCACTCTTCTTCAGTCTCATCAAGCTTCCACAAGCAAGGTGAACCATGTGACTTCAGGTATAACTAGAATCTCATATTCTTTGAATCATTCCAGTTTTGGAACTTGGATTGTTGACTCTGGTTCTAGTGATCATATATGCTCATCCATCAAGTTTTTTGATTCATATGCATCTATTATCCCTGTGCACAGCAAACTACCAAATGGTAATATGGCAATAGCAAAGTTCTCTGGTACAGTCACTTTTTCACCAGAACTTGTTGCTAGAAATGTACTATATGTTGCAGAATTCAAATTGAATTTGTTATCTGTTCCTAAACTATGCATGGATAATAATTGCATAGTAACTTTTGATAATGATAAATGTTTTATACAGGACAAGAGCAATTTGAAGATGACTGGTTTGGGTGAATTGATTGAAGGATTGTACTTCCTCAACCTTAACCCACAAGTTCATCAACCTGTTATAGCTTCATCTCAAGCCAGCTTTTCCACCACTTTTCTACCTCAAGAAGCCCTGTGGCACTTTAGACTAGGGCATTTGTCTAATGATAGGTTGCTTAGCATGCAACAATCTTTTCCTTGTATTAAAGTTGATAGTCATTCAGTGTGTGATATCTGTCATTACTCTAGACATAAAAAGCTTCCTTTCAAGCTCAGTGTAAATCAAGCTAGTCATTGTTATGAACTAATTCATTTTGATATTTGGGGTCCAGTTTCTATTAGTTCAATTCATGGTCATAAGTATTTCATTACTGCTCTTGATGATTACAGTCGTTTCACATGGATCATGTTATGTAAAACAAAATCTGAAGTTTCAAAATGTGTTCAAAATTTTATTCTTAACATAGAAACTCAATTTGACTGCAAAGTTAAAACTGTTAGAACTGATAATGGTCCAGAGTTTCTCATGCCTGAATTTTATTCTTCCAAAGGCATAGAACATCAAACTAGTTGTGTTGAAACTCCCCAACAAAATGGGAGAGTAGAAAGAAAACATCAGAATATCTTAAATGTTGCTAGAGCCTTGCTTTTTCAATCAAAACTCCCAAAAATTTTCTGGTCATACTCAGTTTTGCATGCCATTTATATCATTAATCGTATTCCTACTCCCTTATTGCAAAATAAGTCTCCTTATTTTCTTAGATATGGTCATGATCCAGATTTAAATGCTTTCAAAGTGTTTGGTTGTCTCTGTTATGCTTCAACCTTACACAATCATAGAACAAAATTTGATTCTAGAGCTCAAAAATGTGTTTTCTTAGGTTACAAGCAAGATATTAAAGGTGTTGTTTTATATGATTTAAATCATAGAAACATTCTTGTCTCTAGAAATGTGACCTATCATGAACACATCTTACCTTACTCCACTCCTAATCAATTGTTTCAGTGGCAATATCATTCTAAACACCCCATTACAGAAGCCACTGAACAAGCTCCATCCCAGTTTGAACCAACTGAACAAAACCAACCTGAAACCAACAAAGAGCCTGACCCAAACCTTTATGAACCAGATGTACACATAGATAACAACATTGCAATTCAAAACCCAACACAAATTAAACCAGAATCACAACAGTTGAACATTAGAAAATCAACTAGAATCCCACATAAACCTAACCACCTTTCAGACTATGTGTGCAATTCTTCAAGTAATTCAACCAATCAGGCTTCTTCAGGTATACTCTATCATCTTAAGCATTATCATTCACTCAAAAATATTTCTGCTTCCCACCAGAAATTTGCTTTGGCTATTACTGATGCTTCTGAACCAACTAGTTACAAAGAAGCCAGTAAGCAAGAATGTTGGGTGAAGGCTATGAATTCTGAACTTAGTGCTTTAAATCAGAACAAAACTTGGATTTTTGTTGATACTCCACCAAATATAAAGCCCATAGGGAGCAAATGGGTTTATAAGATAAAGCATAAGTCAGATGGGACTATTGAGAGATATAAGGCAAGATTGGTTGCTAAGGGTTATACACAAGTTGAAGGGCTTGATTTCTTTGACACTTTCTCACCTGTAGCCAAGATAACAACTGTGAGAACTTTACTTGCCTTAACATCCATAAATTCATGGCACCTCCATCAGTTAGATGTAAACAATGCATTTCTTCATGGAAATTTAAATGAAGATGTTTACATGTCAGTTCCTCAAGGTGTTCATAGTCCCAAGCCTAATCAAGTATGTAAATTGTTAAAGTGTCTATATGGTTTGAAGCAAGCCAGTAGGAAATGGTATGAGAAGCTAACTGGTTTTCTGCTTCATCAAGGGTACAAACAGTCTGCATCAGATCATTCATTGTTCATTCTACATAATGATGCATGTTTTACTGCCTTATTAGTATATGTGGATGATGTCATATTAGCTGGAAATTCCATGATTGAGATAGATAGGATCAAAACTGAACTTGATACTGAGTTTAAGATCAAGGATCTTGGAAAGTTGAAATATTTTTTAGGCATTGAAGTTGCTCATTCCAAGACAGGCATAAGCATATGTCAGAGGAAATATTGTCTTGATCTATTGAAGGACACTGGGTTACTTGGTGCTAAACCTGCTATAACTCCTCTTGATCCTTCTATCAAGCTTCATCAAGACAGTTCACCACCTCATGATGATATTCTCAGTTATAGGAGACTTGTGGGAAAACTGTTGTACCTTACAACTACAAGACCTGATATAGCCTTTGTGGTTCAACAATTGAGTCAATTTCTCAATGCTCCAACTATCACACATTATGATACTGCATGCAGAGTAGTAAAATACCTCAAAGGGAATCTTGGTCAAGGATTACTATTCAGAAGAGATTCCAAACTTCAGTTACTTGGATTTACTGATGCAGATTGGGCAGGATGTGTAGACAGTAGAAGGTCCACATCAGGTTATTGTTTCTTTCTTGGTTCTTCCTTAATCTCATGGAGAGCAAAGAAACAACATACCATTGCAAGGAGTTCATCAGAGGCAGAATATAGAGCTCTTTCTTTTGCAAGTTGTGAACTACAGTGGCTTCTCTACTTGTTGCAAGACTTAAAAGTTAAATGTGACAAGCTTCCAGCTCTCTATTGTGACAACCAAAGCGCTATACACATAGCCAAAAATCCAGTATTCCATGAAAGGACAAAGCATTTGGAGATAGATTGCCATTTTGTCAGAGAAAAGATTCAACAAAACATCTTCAAGTTGCTTCCTGTCAAGTCTCATTCACAGCTTGCAGATTTTTTCACCAAACCCCTACCATCTAAGAGCTTTCATTCTTTTTTGCCCAAGCTTAACATGATTGATTTATACCATGCTAAGCTTGAGGGGGGATGTTAAACTTCTAATTCCTGATATGTACTTAACTTGCTGCGCAAGTTTCCTTTGCAGCCCTAGGGTTCTTATTGTGTTCCTACTTTAGATTACAAAACCCTAGATAGGAATTAGTTAGAGTTTGTTAGATTCTATCTGTACTATATATAGAACTTTGTAACAAACTCATCATTATTGATTCAATAATATTCATAGTTTTCTCTCTCTTTTCTCTTTTCTTCTTCACCAAGTTTCTGATTTCATCATCTTCCACCAGTGGATCATCATCTTCCACCAATGGAAATGGTGAAGTTTATGACATGGAGATGGTAGAACCCATAAAATTAAGCTCCTACGAAAGTTTTGTTCTGAAAGAGAGTAGGAACAAGGGATATAGATTTTTTGATTGGCTCTCTAATCTCTTTTGTGTGTCACTAATTCGTTTCAAATTAGTGTCTAAACTTGTTTTTTATTGGGTTAGAGTACCACTGATACTCTTTACTTTTATATTATCTTACTTATCTAAAAAAAGAACTCCTTGCTGGTCAAATTATGTGTTACATCTAGCATTTTCTTTTTAATTTCTGTTTTTTAGTTAATTGGAAAAATGTTAACGAGTGTTCCGAGACACTCTTGACAACTTTTAAATAATAATTTTTTGTGAAAATATGTGTAGTCAATGCATTAAAAATCAAAATATTTAACTTTTATATAAAATAATTTTTTCTTTTAAAATCATTAAAGAATACTCTAAAACACTCGTTAACAAAACCTATTTACAATTTTCTTACACCGTTCACTCGATCTGTTCGCGACATATAATACTATTGGTATTTATTGGACCTGCTGGTTAGCATGTCACCTTCCCCAGCTATGAAGAAAAGAGCATGTCACACACCCCTCCTTCTTCTCCCACTAATATTGCACACATTATTATGGTCTTCTATTGGGTCCCACCTAGCCCACTCAAAAATCATAAGAAATAAAAACAATTTAAAATCCTTCAAAAAAAAAAACAATTTAAAAAAGAAAAATATCTCATTTAATTTGCACTTAAAATTTTTACATTGTTCTTCATGGATATCATGTTCCTTTTATAAAAGAAAAGTTAGTTTAATATTCTTTTATAAAGGAATAACTAATCAATTAACTACCATAACACAAAATACCAATTCGCCGACCATACACATGACAAAGCCAAAATTTCCTATATAAAGCATGCTATAATTCACAACTCTCTCACTCATCAATTTAAGTTGCCTCCTCTTCCTTCATCCTTATCCTAATCTCTTCTCACTTCCCAATTCTTCTCAATTAACCAATATATCACTCACCCCTTCTAGTTAATCAAATCAAACATTTATACAACCGCCATTATTTTGGTAACATGTATAATATATAGTCTTAGCAACTGGTAGCTATAACCAACTATAAAGCCTAGTTCACAAAAAAAAAAAAACCAACTAAGCCTTTCCATTGAAGTTTATATAATTTTTTGACTCAACCATTTAACTTTATATATTTATAGTACCCTGCATAATTAAACACAATCATATATTGTTGTATTAAGAGATGGGTAATGGTGATTATGCTTACCCTTCAAGCATGAACGTTGAGAGTGTGCACCGTGTGGCTATACCACCACATCAACCATTTTTTGAGTCTCTAAAGTATTCTGTGAAAGAGACTTTATTCCCAGATGACCCATTGAGAAAATTCAAGAACCAACCAGCTTCAAGGAGGTTTGTGCTTGCTCTTCAACACTTTTTGCCCATTTTGGAGTGGGCCCCACAATACACCCTTCAGTTCTTGAAATCAGACCTTATTGCTGGGATCACCATTGCTAGTTTGGCTATTCCTCAAGGCATTAGTTATGCAAAGCTTGCTAATCTCCCTCCAATTCTTGGACTTTGTAAGTATAATTTAACTCTAATACTTCATCAACTAGCTAGTAATTGCTATGTATGAGTTTGGATTCTCTGCCACTTATAGCTTGGTCCAACATCTCTCAATGGTTGAAAGTTGAGAATGTGTTGAACCCACTATTTTGCAAAGGATCTTAGTCGGCTCTTTCATTTGGCGCAAAAAATATTTTCATAAGATGTCATATATCTTCCTCGAAAAGAGAAAATATCATTTTTTTTATTGTGTTAACACTTCGATTTTTAGAAAAATGACTAGTAATATAGAATTCGGTGGGAAGTTAAGTAAGTAAAGCTTAACAAAAATTGTTTTAAATCACTTTCATGTTATTATGAAAGTACCTTGTGCTATAAGTAATAGCAAAAGGTTGTAAGTACATTTGATATGTCGGGGCGCGGGTTTAAACTCGCAATTGTTCAGATGATTAAAACTTAGTGTGTGCGCAAATTTTATGGCTAAAATTCCAAAACTTAACAAATGACTACATTCTATTTTAGTCATTGAATGCGATGTGAATTGAAAAAAGATAATATTACAACCTCATGCTCTGCATAATTAAATTAGGCCCGTGTATATAGGTGTGTGTTTTCTGAGGGACCTTATTATATAATAAAATGTGAGGATGTGCATCTTAGATTTGTTGAATTTACTTAAAGGACTATTTTATTTTATTGTTCTCTTCTGAATTTTGACATAGTTATGATTTTTTTTCTCTTTTATTTTATTTAATGGGCAGATTCAAGCTTTATACCACCGTTGGTCTATGCAATGATGGGTAGCTCAAGAGATTTGGCGGTGGGAACTGTGGCGGTTGGATCACTTCTGATGGCATCCATGTTGGGTCGTGAAGTTAATCCAATTGAGAACCCAAAGCTTTTTCTACACCTTGCTTTTACAGCTACATTCTTTGCTGGAGCTCTACAGTTATCACTTGGCTTGTTTAGGTACTAACTATTTCATTATGTTTCAAGCTCTAAATAATGCTACAATTATAAAATATGAATTGTTTCCACTTGCATATGTGAAATTTAGGAATCCTATATTTCTAGTAGTATCTTTTTTCTTTAAAAATTACAAAAAGAATAATAATATATACTATAATCATACTTTGGCGGTTTTGTACATCATTTTTAATATATTTTAATATTAATTTTTTTTTCATGAATCCTATATTTCTAGTAGTATCTTTTTTCTTTAAAAATTACAAAAAGAATAATAATATATACTATGAATTTTAATACATTTTTTATATTAAAATATTAATATATTTTATTTCATCTTTATATGATTATATTCTTATCATTTTATTTAATTATTGTTAATCCATTCCCATACTTGCCAACACATATGGTATATAATTCTAACCTTTATCCCCATAATATCCAAAGTATCTATTAAATTGTTTATATTTTTGAAAACATTTAAATATCAATAATTAGATCTTAAAATTATAATATAAATAATAAAAACAGGATATATTTATTTTAATATAAAAAAATCTTTGCAACACTTCTTTCATTCTTTTAAAAAAAAGAAATACTTCATTCATATTATTGCTAAAATTTTATCATCAAACAAAAAGAAGAATTTCAAGCATAATAATAGTTTATGAGCTAATTAATAAACAGATTTTAAATATATTATATTAATTTACAATAAACGAATGATGTTTCAGCAGTTGGCTGTGAAGTGTGCTGGAGTTTTTCGTCCTTTTCAATTTATTAATTGGTCTTGTCAAAACCATTTTGTATTTTGCAATTATGAGATTCATCCTCCACCTTCTTAATGCATATGCTAGATTATTATATAATTAATTAAATTCTGGAATAAACTTGTTAAGTGCGATTAGCCTATTTCTGTTTTAAATTAAATTGTGTGAGTGTGACTATCCAAAAATAATAAAAATGGTGTGAGTGTGAATAATTGACCTTCATCCTTCATAGCATGTGTGTGAGTATACAAATATTCCTTCACATAACATTATTAATACTTATGCATTATTAATGTTTTCAATGTTTAATTAACCCTGTGGCATAACACAACACCTGACTCTTGCAGGTTAGGGTTTATTGTGGATTTTCTGTCACATGCAGCCATTGTAGGGTTCATGGGAGGAGCAGCCACAGTAGTTTGCCTGCAACAATTAAAATCGATTTTAGGACTTGAACATTTTACACATCAAGCTGATCTTGTGTCAGTTATGCGTTCTGTTTTCACTCAAACTCGTGAGGTACAACTTGTTGAAACTATGGTCTGAAACTATATATATACAATACAGCTAGCTATGTACTTGTCTTATTACTCCGTGATACTCTAGTGTGCATTTTTCATCCACTACAATACAACAATACATCACATTATTGTCCACCTGACATGTTACACACCATCATGCATCACCAACATATGTATAGACTATAGTACAGCTCTAAAATTATTCAATTTATTCTTAAAAATAAATTATAACAATTTTTGTAATAGTAACAACATTTGTTTTAATGGACTTCATTAAATTAATATGAAGCATAATTTTACCTCTCGTGAACAATGTGGTTGGTTGAACGCAGCATAATTTTGTTTTCTTACCTAATTCAATTCACTTATGCAGTGGAGGTGGGAAAGTGCAGTGTTGGGATGTTGCTTTATATTCTTCCTCCTCGTCACAAGATACTTCGTAAGTACTTACCTAACCACCTTAATTAATAATTATTTTACTCTCTCACACACATATGGCTCATTTCACGTTCCATATATTTAGTGTTACAATACTTAATTCCTTAAAGTTATAATGCTAACTAAACAAAGAAAAAGAAATACCTACCAAATGTTGTATTCAAACAAGATTCATGACATAAGTGAGGAGATATGATCCTATAATCCTGTTTCTTGGGGTATAATGGAATTTAAAACTAATTATCTTATTCTTTTGATTAACTATATTGTCAATCCTAATTAACCTAACTATACTTTCTTTACAAAGTTAGCGAATTTTCAAGGTAATTGACATGCATTAGATTCTTCTTTTGGTGATGTTCCCACCTAAGCCATGACAAATTGGTATACCACACATAGTTATAGTAGAGAAAATAGTATTTTTATATCATAGGTATTAGATAATATACTCTTTTAGCTGAATTAGCTAAACTCGTGGACATTAATTTGATACCCACTTTAGAACAAGTATTCCATGAATCTGATGAAAATGGACATAACTTCTTTAAGGATGCTTTTATCATATAATGTTATTTTTACCTTGTATTAATCGGAATATCTTAAATAAATAATCCTTAAGTTTTCACAAAATTGGAGATGAATGAATTGACAATCACACGTGATTAATGACAAATTTCAAAGTGAGACAATTCTTAGCACATTTGTGGGGCCTTCATAGCGTAAGTACTAGAGTGAAAATGTGTTGATATTCTTAAACTCTGTGGCAATTGTGGACCTATACTAAAATTAACATTGTATGCTTGGAAGATGCTCTTAGACTAGAGTAGCTGTGTGTGTGTGTGTGTATATATAAGTGAAAATTAATAATTAAGTGATTATTTGTGATTGTGATGACAGAGCAAACGACAACCAAGGTTCTTTTGGGTGTCAGCAATGGCGCCTCTGACGTCAGTTATATTGGGAAGTATATTGGTTTATCTAACTCACGCTGAGAAGCATGGCGTTCAAGTGGTGAGTTTTACCATTTTCATAATTATTTTCTTTCACAAATGGTAACACACTTGTGACTCCAACACACAGCCAAACATGAAAGTTTTGTCACCCATCACAGTCTTATTCAGTTTAAGAAATTAGTCTTTGCAGCTGCGCTGTGTGCAGAGGTTATTCGGTTCACAAAAAAGACGACACTAGTGTTATGAATAGAACATACACCATGCATCACAATCACATGTATTTAGGGGCCTTTTGGATAGTTGTTGTCATTGGGGCAACTCAAAATCATGCCCTACCGTGTACCCATTAGTACATTTTTTGTTGGCCCCCATTCACTTATTGTGGATGTGTTTTGTTATTGTCGTTTGATTGTGTATTGTTATATCAATCAATAAAGACTTTTATAAGGATTCCATTTCTATACACCACATTCAATGTAACTTTTGTTGCACATGTATTTCATCGCATTCACTTATTGGTGAGATTTTTTTTTCCCAATAAAAAAAGTAATTGAATGCACGTATAAAAAAGTTCTACATGTATAACAATTAGTTTCATTTTATTATGATAATAATAGTATTTTAAGTTTAATAGACATACATTGTTAATGTAAATCAGTTTTACATAGACATCTGATGAAAGACACGTTCATCCATGTCATTTCAACAATTTCAAAATACTCTTAACAAAATTGTTTCAAATGATTTTATTATCAACCAAAATTGAATAAATACATTAATGTTTTAATAAAAAAAATTATGTTAAGTGATACTAATATTATATTTTGAAATTTTGTTGTTTCAGATTGGGGAATTGAAGAAGGGACTAAATCCACCTTCAGCAACAGATTTGGTGTTTGTGTCACCTTATATAGGCACAGCCATCAAAACTGGATTCATTACTGGTATAATAGCTCTTGCGGTGAGTCCACTCAATTGTATTATTTTTTTCTCTCAATTAATCATGCCAACAAGGTATTGATAACTGAATTTATGATTATATAGGAAGGAATAGCAGTGGGAAGAAGCTTTGCAATGTTCAAGAATTACCATATTGATGGCAATAAAGAAATGATAGCTATTGGTACCATGAATATTTTTGGTTCATTAACCTCTTGCTACCTCACAACGGGTAAAAAAAAATTCATTAATATCAATTAGCATCAAATATTCAAATATATAAATAAAATTACCAAATTTCTGCATCAATTGCTAAAAATAGTGACATAAAAATTGAATGTTATTTCAGGACCGTTTTCGCGTTCGGCTGTGAACTATAATGCTGGTTGCAAGACTGCAGCATCAAACATTGTAATGGCAATAGCAGTGATGTTGACATTATTATTCCTAACACCTTTGTTCCATTACACTCCTCTAGTGGTACTAGCAGCCATAATTGTATCTGCAATGCTTGGACTCATAGATTATGAAGCAGCAATCCATTTGTGGAAAATTGACAAATTTGATTTTTTAGTATGCTTCAGTGCATATTTTGGAGTTGTTTTTGGCAGTGTTGAAATTGGCTTAATAATAGCAGTATGTATCACTGTGCTCAAATTTTTACTCTAAGCCATTTTGTATTTTGATATAAAATGATGTTTATTCATATGATTAATATATTCTTTTTGTGAATATGCAGGTTGCAATATCTGTGCTTAGAGTACTTTTATTTATTGCAAGGCCTAGAACATTTGTTTTAGGAAACATTCCAAATTCTGGTGCTTACAGAAATGTAGAACATTATCAAAATGCACATCATGTTCCTGGAATACTAATTCTTGAAATTGATGCACCAATATTTTTTGCTAATGCAAGCTATTTAAGAGAGAGGTGAGTTACTTAGTTGTATGCAAAAAATATATACCTCCCTTCAATAAAATTGGAAATTTACTAGAAAATTTTGTTCACAGGATCACAAGGTGGATTGATGAAGAGGAAGAGAGAATTGAAGGTGCAGGGAAAACCAGCTTGCAGTATGTTATAATGGATATGACTGGTAAGTTATTAATAAAAAAGTAATTAAGCGATTAATGCATTCACGCAGTCGGAATATCAGTGGTCGTTTGATCAAGATTGTACAACTCATATTCAAGCTTGATATTTTGATTGAACAATTACCAATATCTCGAATGCGTGAAATATCTTACTTTAGGAGATCCAAATTCAAAGATTTTTAGTCTAACTTGACAGTTAATTTTATTGCAGCTGTAGCAAACATTGATACAAGTGGAATAAGCATGCTTGAAGAGTTCAAGAAGACGGTCGACAGAAAAGGGCTACAAGTAATTAGTCACCGCATCTCATTTTTACACAACAAATTTAAATATCAAATTATTTGTCACTTTAGAATATCAGAAGCGTATTAATTGATTTTTTGTACTCTTTTTTCTTCCTGTGTTTAGCTCGTTATGGTCAACCCTGGAAGCGAAGTGACGAAGAAGTTGAACAAATCAAAGTTCCTTGATGAAATAGGACATAAATGGGTTTATGTGACAGTTGAAGAAGCTGTTGGAGTATGCAGCTTCATGCTTGGTACACACAAGGCTAACCCCATGAAAGATGAATCAGAAGGTTTGAACAGTGTGTGAGAAGAAACAGCAGCATTGTTCATTACCAAGTGTTCATCTTGGCTACTAATTGCTACCACTATAGTTTGTGGCATGATAGTTTCTGAATCATGCTACATAAGATAGAGAGGCACAAATTTGTGCAGGGCTATTTTTAATTAATAAATTTATCTAATTTGCAGCTTAAGTTGGAACTTGGAAGAATGTTTCCAACATAGGTTATTAATATTTATGTATCTAATTGATTATCTATTTTCAAATAGAAAATAGTGGTTGTTATGAAATGAAATTGAAGTGTTTTTATGAAATAGAAAATAGTGGTTGTTATGAAATGAAAATAGTGGTTGTTATGAAAAACTTATATCCAAAACAAACGATATTTCAAAAGGCATTGTGGCATTCTTGAGATAGAATATAACAATATTCTTTCTCATACTAACAACCACTTTTGTCACTCTAGCTAATTTTCTTTGATCAAAAAGAAACAACATATGGAAAAGTAGAGCAAAAATATGTTTATTGATTCACTCAATTTGAACCTCCAAGTATTAAAAATGTAAGGCCTAATATTTAAAGCAGCTCAACAAATAACCCACTTTGAAAAATATGGGTCTTGCTAACTAGCGCCTTTAGGACAATGGTTAAGGAATCTATAAATAGAAATTTTGTTTTAGAAATATAAAATGATACTTTTGATCAAGTAATAATTACACATTTTTTCATAAAAATTTACTTGTTTTAGATGCTTAACCAATGCCCTTAGGGCACTGGTTAACATTCTCCGAAAAATATATACCAAACTTTCCCACATTGAAAAAGTAGGATAGTTAAGTTAAAATTTCCCACAAATACACATTATTTACTTTAATTATTGGATAAATAATACTTCATTTAGGACATTCTAATAAATAAATAAATAAAAAATCATTTGTCAAAAAAAAAAAAACAAATCATAAACATGGAAGACAACAAAAACGACCAAAGACAGAGACAAGTACTCTTGAGAGTGAAACATTCAATTCAGCTTGACTTCACTGTTCACTGGTCTCGTCTCAGCTGAAGCTGGTCTGGGAACAACCGAGTCAATCAATGGCACCCATCCAGAAGAAACCAAAGAAGAAGACCAAAAAGAAACACAAACAAGTGAGCCTTGTTGTTCCTGTTGAACCCAAAACCAATGAAGTTGATTGGTGGGAATCTTTCTGGCACAAAAATTCTACTGCCCCAGGTTTGGTTTCTTCTCTTTTCTCTTCATTCTTCCATTTCCCTTCAAATTTTCAATCTTTGTTTTCAGCCATGTTGTTGTTCTAGAATGAAACCCTTTGTATTATATTATCATCTCACTTTATTATGTCATTCCATTCAATATATGGATTTTCTTACCACACCTCATTATTAAAGGGCATTGATATTATCATTATTCTAATTAATTAAGAGTAAAGACCCATGATTTTCTCACGGCCCAATTTAGACTTCGACAAAAAATAATACTCAAACTTGTTTCTGACATTTTCATTAGGAGTTAGAGACTAATTTTGCATCCATATATAAATGCCAGAGATTAAATTGGACCACGAGAAAATTGTGAGGGACTGAATTGAATCTTTACTCATTAATTAATTTTTGGAGACGGTGTTATTGATATGGATATGATTGTTGCAAAAATGTACACAGGATACTCAGTACCTAATGATGAGTCACAAGGGTTTAAGTACTTCTTTAGGGTGTCAGAGACTACATTTGAATACATATGTTCTCTTGTGAGGGAGGATCTCATATCAAGACCTCCATCAGGACTTATCAACATTGAAGGAAGGCTTCTTAGTGTTGAGAAGCAAGTTGCTATTGCTCTTAGAAGGTTGGCATCTGGCGAATCTCAAGTCTCGGTTGGAGCTTCTTTTGGTGTTGGCCAGTCGACGGTTTCACAGGTGACTTGGAGGTTTGTTGAGGCGCTTGAGGAACGCGCTAAACGTCATCTGAATTGGCCTGATTCCGATAGAATGCAGGAAATTAAGTCTGGTTTTGAAGCGTTGTATGGTTTGCCTAATTGCTGTGGAGCTATTGATGCAACACATGTCGTGATGACACTTCCGGCTGTTCAAACCTCAGATGATTGGTGTGATCAAGAAAAGAATTACAGCATGTTGTTACAAGGAATTGTTGATCATGAAATGAGATTCATTGATATTGTGACAGGTTTGCCTGGGGGAATGACATTTTCACGATTATTGAAGTGTTCGACATTTTTCAAGCTCTCACAAAACGGGGAGCGTTTGAATGGAAATGTTAGAAATTTAGGTGGAGATGTGATAAGAGAATATGTAGTTGGTGGGTACAGTTATCCTCTTCTTCCATGGCTTATGACGCCTTATGAAACTAGTGTTGGATCAGATTCAATGTCCACTTTTAATCACAAACACGAAGCTGCAAGACTACTTGCAGTGAGGGCACTTTCACTGTTGAAGGGGAGTTGGAAAATCCTTAGTAAGGTTATGTGGAGACCTGATAAAAAGAAATTGCCAAGCATTATCTTGACATGTTGTTTGCTTCATAATATAATTATTGATTGTGGAGACACCTTAAATCCAGAGGTTGCATTGTCTGATCATCATGATTCAGGATACCGAGAACAGTATTGCAAGCAAGTTGATCCTTCAGGAAGGACCGTGCGAGAAAATTTGGCCAAGCATATACAACATGGAATGCAATTAGATGCTCATGGTACTTCTGCTACCTCTGTCCATCTTATTTAGAATTTGACTTTTGGCCTCAGGATTTTGTTGTTCAACTTAGTTTTATTTATTTATTGAGAGCTGTGATTAAGTAAAGCTTCTCTTATCCCATTGTTTTTGGTGAATGTTAATTATTAGTATTATTGAAAGAAATGTTGTTATGCATGCAGCTCTCAGTGAGCAATAACATTCCAGCTCAATGAATCCTAATGTCTTCATTATTATTGCACTTTATGTTGCACAAATGACTTTTATGAGACGAGTGAAACAAATAGAATTCGACTTTTTGCCTCGGCATTCTATTGTTCAACTTGGGCAGAGTTTCTATTTTTGGTTGAAAGCTGTGATTCAGTAAAGCTTCTCTTATCCCATTGTTTTTGGTGAAGGTTAATTATTATTATTATTGGAAGAAATGTTGCTGTGCATATAGATCTCAACGAGCAACAACATTCTAGCAAAATAAATCCTAATATCTTCAGTTTTATTGCAATTTTTTGCTGAACAAATGACTTCTAATAGACGAGCAAAACAAATAAAAAATGAAGATATTGCATAGCACCATGATGGTGAATATTGTACTAGTCAGACAATAACTGCACATCTAACCAAGAAGGAAATAAGATAGAGGGGATTTTCAGAAAATGAAATGGCAAAAGTTCCATCCTAGCCTCTTCTAGTGAGTGAACGGTACGCTACATGTACAACGGGATCTAACTGTTAAATTAACCCCAGATCCTCTCCATAGTAAAAAATGCAGGGTTTTGAAACATGTCTAGACTATAAAGGAAAATTTACAAAGAAAAAAGCTAATGTATCATTTGTCCCATGTATTTTAAATTATGCTAAAGTTCTTGCTGACTCAATCAATCTCCCTTAGTGGGTGGCTGCACGCATGCACAAAAGGATGCTTTCTTCTTCTTCAACTTGTGGTAGCTTTTCCTTGTCCCCCCATAGAGATAATCTCGCAAAAGGACTCTTGGATTTTGATCATCGATCGTTGCTTTTCCTTTGCCTTTTCCTTCTTTGTCATCATTCAATTTTAGAAGTAAAAATTGCAGCCTTTGCACCTCCAATTGCAGCCGTCCTATTTTTTCAGATCCTCTCCGAGCCTGTTCTGAAACTCTCCTTCTGCTAACACTTCCACTCTCATCTGGCACTGTTGTAGACTTCCCAGCAAAAGATGATGTACCCTCTTCTACGTTCTTCATCAATTTGCGATTGGCATCAAACAATTTTGTGATGGCCTCCTGAGCAGATTCAAGCTGCCCTTTCGCAGCATCATACTCCATACCTTTTCCCATTGTGCTCTTCTCAATAATTTCCATCTTGTTTATCAAATCATGTACTGTGATTTCGAGGTTCATCAACTTTTGAGCATCTGAATCAAGTCTTTCTAAAACCTTTCTCTTATTATTGCCTTCAAGAAGCAGCGGTTGCTCCTGTAGTCTTGAGATCTCTAATTTGTCTACACTCAATTCCTTTTCGATCAAGGACTCTACCGAAGGAGATCTATTTTTGGATTCCTTGCTTGGTCTTCTTTGGTAGTATCCAGTAGGTGCAGTGTCCTTCTGTCCCTTGCCAACTGTCACGCCAATAGTGCCATCCTTATCAGCAGTTTCCCACAATTCGAGCATCTGATCATCGGACTCATGAGCTCCTCTCCTACTTGTCCCATCCATATGATCAAGCATGATGTCTTTTTGTAGAACTTCAATTTCTGCTACAGGAATATCTTGCAATGATTTTCCTGTCTTTTGTCCGTAAACAGCTCCAAATTGATGCTCCTTTACTTCATCCATTTGAGTAGAATGCTTGCTTGCTAGAATATTTCCTTGGCGCCATCCGGTTCCAGATTTTAATACTTGAATCTCTCTCATTTCATCCTTAGGCTTGAAACTTTCATTCATCTGTTTAACAGCCATTTCAATTACATTAACCCTCTTCTGCATGTCGTGGAAATCTGGCAGTGCATCTGTTTCTGTAGCATTTTGATCTACACTTTTTCGTGGATCACCTTCAGCGTATTTGATATTTGCCAACCTTTTAATCTGGAAACAAAGATTGACACAGACTATGTTATATATTTATATAGAAAATGAAAGTGAAGTTGGATCCCAGTTAAAGAAGACGGAATCAAATTTCACTTTATCACAAATGACCGGCCCCGTTAGCACACGAGTATCCAGTGATCTTACTTTCTACAAATTTCAAGCATTGAAAGTTAATTTCTTATATGATATCATTAGATGGATTTTCATACTCAAAGATGGTACCCAAAAAAAAAACACAACTAGTTTATTTGATCCAAAAAACACTAAGAAAACACTCCAGAGATAATATGTTAATAGTACCTTTGATTCTTTGTAGTCATGATGAGGCTTTGCATGTACAAGGGTCTGCATCTCCAAGGATGTTATACAATCATTCAAACCACTGACAGCTGGGACATAAGCAGCCAACTGACCCTGTAATCTCCTGTTTTCACCTTCCAACTTGTTAACTCTTTCTTTCAGCTTTTCACTTTCCATAGCTTCGGAGCTGCTTCTGTATTCAAGGTTCTCACATGCATCAGCTAGCTCACGGACTTTCCCTTCAAAGAATGTCTCATTGACAGTAGAAATCAGCATTCCGGTATAGTGTGTGGCAGCCTGAGATTCCCATTGTTCAATCGCATCTGCTCTCTTGAGTAATGCATAACTTAGCTTTTTTTCTCTCAGTTTAGTTTCTCCAAGTTCTTGATGCAGGTGCCCCATTTCTGCCTCCAACTTCTTATTCACTTCACAAAGGAATCCAAGTTCGTCGTTTTGACAATCCTTGTCCGAGGACAATTTTAAAATTTGACTATCTTGGTCTTCAAGTATCACTGTCGCCTCATCATACTTACTCTTCAGATCTTCCACCGATTTTTGCAAAGCTTTTTTCTCATCCTGTAAAGCACTATACATCTCTGCTGCTCCCAAAATCTCATTTTCCTTTTGAGACAACAACTCTTCTCCATTCCTAATCTGACAATTTAACTTATCATTGACAGATTCTACTAATTTTAGTTCAGTGTTAGACACTACAAATGACTCCTTAAGATATGAATTTTCCCTTTGCACATCTTCTAATTTTCCCATCACTATTTTCAATCTCTCCTCAAGATCGGTATTTACTGAAACAAGTTTATCCAGTTCTTTGCTTAGCTCTTTAAGTGCCGTCAATTTTTCAGTTGTCATTACTTCCATTTGCTCTTCAACCTTGTCTATTGTCAACTTCAATTCTTGATTCTTCTCTATCATCACACGGACCTCTTCTTGCAGTGACAAGTATTGCTTAGACTTGGTCCTCAATGCCCCATCAAGAGCTTCTCTTTCTGTGAAAAGATTTTCAACCTTTAATTTCAACTGGCCAAGGAATGAAACAAGAACTGAATTCTCAATGGCTGCTTGCTGGTTTTCATGAAAAACTGTGACAAAAGAATTCTGTGTCTCTTGAAGTTTGTCATGTATATGGTTCAGAAGTTCCTCTTCTTCAACGTTATCTTCAGACAAATGGTTGCTGTTAATGTCAAGTGATTTTAACACCTGAAGCAGCCCAGTCCTTAGTACGTTAATTTTCTCAGACAACAAATTTGTATCAACTTGTTTTTGAACATTGTCAGCCTCCAATTTAGATATCAATCTGTCAGACATTTTGGACACCTCGAAGAGTCTCTTACTCTCAACTAGAAGGGAAAAGTTTCTTTGCTCCAAATCCCGAATACATTTCTGCAAGATGAAAGTTTCCATTTGAGCATGTACAGCTCTGTCCAGTTCCTCTTCATATTCCTTTTTCTGGTAATTTGCATCTTCTTGTAGAATTTGAATTTGAAACTCCTTCTCAACCAAGTGACCTTCATTCAATTGCACAGTTCTAGAACGCTCTTCCCTCTCAGCATATAATGAAACCAGTAGATCTTCCACTTTTTGAAGTGCAGACTCCCTTTCTGCTTTTAGTTCCAAATGTTGCAGTTCCAAGTCACTATGTTGTTTCTCAAGATTTTTCAGTGTTAGACGAGTCATGTTCAATTGCAAATCTAAGGTTTCTTTCTCAGAAGTGAGACTAGACTTCTCATGGTCAAGAGACAAGCAAGTCTCTTCTAAAATCTTTGACTTTACCCGTAATCCTTCAAGCTCAGCATTCACATCAAATAGTGAATTTTCTAAAAGGTGGTTTTTTTCTGAGAGCTTCTCCAGCTTTTCGGATGTGGTTTGCAACTGAAAAAACAAGGCTGCCTTCTCAGCAGCAAGAGTGGATTTCTCCTCAAGCAAGGATTCACAAGTTTCTTCCAATACCTTTACTCTTCCTCTGACACTCTCTAGCTCAGCATTCAAAACTGAAAGGGAACTCTCCAAATTCGCATTTTTCTCCAGAAGGTTCTCCATGATCTCCAGTTTTTTGTTGAGAGCTGCGTTCTCTCCTTTGCCAGCCTCACATGTTTCCTTCAGCTTTGAGTTTTCATCTTGCAATGTCTTCACGGATAAGGAAAAGCATTGTAGGTCTAAGCCGGTTGATCTGATCTCCTCCACCGTGGATACATGTCTTTTGTTCACATCATTAAGCTCTTCTTTCAGACAGTAAATTTCCTGCTGAAGAGCATTTCTTTCATCAACTCGCAGTCCAACTTCCATTTCAAGTAACTTTACTGTCTCCCTCAGGCTGAATATCTCATCCTGCAAATTATTCATAGACAAAGATGAAGACAGTTTGATATCATTCAGAATCTTGTTTTCCTCCTTGGCCTTGTGAACTTCATCCTCTAAAGACTGCTTATGTGATTCCATTGTCTCCAGAATTTCAGCTTTATTATGAAGCTCAGCAGCAAGAGATCTAAGTTCATCTTGAGATTGAGAATGCAAATTCTGAAGAGTTTGGAAAGCAGTTTCAGCCTCAATGAACCGCAACCTCTCCTCTTGTATGGAAGTCCAAAGTCTACCCAATTCCTTCTGCTTCTCACAAAGTTCTTCACTTTGAGACCCTATCTTATGTGCCAAAGACTGCAGTTCAGATTGTAGAGTCTGATTTAATGTTTCCAAGAGAAGACACTTTTCTTCAGAAATATGTATTTTTTCAGCACCGTCGTTTAACTTGCAATTTAGCTCACGCACCTCCTCTTGGGCACAAGAGAGTTTATGCTCCAAACTAGAAATTATCTCCAAGCATTGCTGATAATGAAGAGCTTCATCTTCCTTCTCTTTGGTAAGTTTACCAATTTCTAACTTCATGTCATCAATTTCATTTTTTGCTATACCAGCTTGCTCATTAGTTCTCCTCGCGTTCTCCTCGGCTTGCACTAATTTCTCCTCCAGTTTTGACAATGTCTCCAAGGACTGGTTATACTGAAAAAGGGCAGCTTCCTTTTGACCATCTAATCTTTCAAGGTCCGCCTTTAAGGATTCAGCTTCAGTTTCAGCTCTGGTAGCACGTTCATTTAGTTCTCCTAAATCCTTTTGAGCAGAAGAAATATTTTTCTCAAGATTACATATTTTCTCTAAGCACTGCTGGTACTGAAGAAGATTACTCTCTCTTTCAGCCTGCAATTCAGAAAGGGATTCCTTCAAGGTTTGAACTTCAGCTTCAGCTTTGCTGGCTCGGTCATCAAGTCCTTGAGAATTCTCTCTTGCACGAGACATTTCTGATTCCAGATTAGATAATCTTCCCAGACTCTTCTGATACTGAATCAAGCCATCTTCCTTTTCACTTTCCAATTTAGCAAGGGCCATCTTTAACTCCAAAATTTCTGTCTCGGTTTTGGTCATCCGCTCGGAATCAGATAAGACATGATTCTCAGTATCATGACTTCCATTGTTTAGTCCATTAGTCTCCTCTGTGTCAAAAAAATTGAGCCCCCTTCTAGCACGCCCTTCTGCAAACTTTACATGACTTATTGATTCTCCTGTCATGAAAAGATCATTGAGCTGTTTCAAACCCTTTCTGCTTATTGCAGTATCTGTTTCATGAGTAGAAGGATCCTTTTGCAATTCATCTGAGTCAGAAAATGCATGTGAATGGCGGGTAGCATCTGGCGTATGCGGCTCATTCTCCATGGAAGGATTGTTGGCATGTAAATCATCTGCTGGTACTGGTGGGACTTGATTAGGAAATGCTTCAGCCATGGTACGATGGGCCTGGCGAATCACTCCAGTTGCATGATCATATCTCTCAGCCAATGCTCGGTATGCCCGGTAAAACTCTTCAACCAATTTCATAAGCTCTGGACGCTTCTTGTAATACATTTCTGCCCTTCTGGCAAAGGAATCTGCGTCTAATTCGATAAGCTTGATCATTTGCTTCACCTTGACATCCATATCTGTTCATGACCAGACATCATTATGATAAATTAATGTGTTCAAGGGCAACAAGTGGATGTAAACATACAATTTTCAGTTTACAACAGAATGACGATTGCCACATCTCTTCTGATCTAAGTGATTATGGAAATAGATGCTACAAGTGAAAGGAAAGAAGTAACACACAGAGTAGATATGCTTTGTTATCATGTACAGACTACGTACAGGACAAAACTGATAGTTTACATTACTTGTAGAAAAAGAAAATAATTTAAAGGAGAAAACATACAGCAACAAAGAAGATTCAAAAATATGTATAAAAATAGTTTTGTTAAATGCTTCCTTATATCCCCTGATAAGGTACCAAATTGAGTGCATCATGAACTGTAATTAAATTTGGAAGTGAAACTGGAAATTGGTTTAGTGCATCTTTGGTATCACGATAGATTTGTCGAAATCACGGTGAGCCACCCTAATTTTGAAAAGCTACAAGTTCACCGAAATCATGGTGTGTGGTTTCGGCAAATCATCCATGATACTAAACATGCACTTCAACCGAATGTATCATTTTGCAAAACTTTTGTAAGCCCTCATTCCAATATCAGTAATTATGTAAGATAGCAAGGGAATAGAAAATGATCAATTAGGTTTTGTTTCAGGTTTAACAGAAAGCACTTCTCCTATACATCAGAAAATGAGTGCAATTCAATCTCCAGTCAAATCATTTATGTGTCAAGGTGATGGATAATAACCAAGTTGACATCATAAATAACATAATTTTACCAACTAAGATCAGAAAGAGATTAAGCATTACCTGTCAGATTTTCCTGGAGCCATTTTGAATTCTTGGGGCTTATGTGACTGTCCCACCACCATGAATACTTTTTGTTAGATTCACTATGGGACAGAGCTGCCATCACCACCAGATCAGGCTAGAACACAAACACTGTCTCTTCTGATGTTAATTCAGTGAAGTAAAACCAGAACCATTTTATACAATCACACAATCAATTTCCCTTGCTGCTTGCATAAAGTCATTTGACATAAACAAAAACAAATGGAATGCAAAATAGTTTAGTTTCAGTTAAATCACAACCATGTCCTTTTTTTCCTCATCAAGTCAAAAGTAAATGACAAAAACAACACCAAAAAAATAAAATAAATACCTGATCAATTACACTCTCAGTCAAGTCTCAAATTCCAAGAATCAAGGAACAAAAATCTGACACACTGGGATCAGTACTGCTCAAACACAAAATTCCAAACAAAGTTATCAGAATTTTTCCAATAAACAAAAACATAAATTTTCACTTGTCAGAAAAGAAGGCAAAATTAAAATAAAATAATAAAAAATTTGTTCTCATTATTTTTTATGAAGATCATGAAATGGACAAACATAAAATGTTTTCATAAAATGTTTTCATATTATGTTTTTTGAAAATTGAGATCATACATATTATTAACAACAACAAAAAAAGCACATAATTCAGGTAAAAGATTACTTACAGAAAAATAAAAACAAGAACCTGATCAAGTCATTCTGTTCCAAATGACATCATCATCCATAAACAAGTTCACCCCATGTTTGGTTTTAGATCTCTTCTATGTAATGTAACGTGAACAATTACAATGTTGTTTATTTGTGTGTTTCTTACTACTTTCCTCTTTCTCTCACTTTTGTGATGCTTTGCTTTTTAGGCACTATAGGTTGGTGGTACTGTCCCTAGGCATCTCAGAACTTAGTAAAGTGAAAAAACAAAACATATACAAAAACAAAGTTGGCAAGTGTAAAAGGAAACAAGACAGACCAAAAAGGAATGATGAAAGATAAAAGGAAAGTAAAATAAAATATTATATTATTTTATTAGTAAATGATTTAGACTAAGATACTCACATTCTTTGCCTTGCCATGATTTGAACGTGGAGGATATTTCGTAACATGTTATGCAACTGTTATGGAAATAAATATCAAATTAGGATAGCGTTTGGATTCTCAATTTATTGTATTTATTTTTGGGTTTCTTACACTTTATGTCAAAGAAAATAATAATAAATAATTATGATAGAAAAAGATAAGACTAAGCTAGTGTTTTAATATATTAAATAAAATAATATAAAATAACATTTTAATAAATTCAGTCAAAATAAATTAATATATTAGTTACATTTTAATATATCCAGTCAAAATAAATCAATATATTAGAAATGAAAATTATTCATAGTACCTACTTTTAAAAATAGTTAAAATAATGTTTGTAAAAAAAAATAGTTAAAATATTTGGTGTGTATAGTCAATATTAACTGCATATTTGGTAGTTGAAAATAATAATAAGCTTTGATGATTAGAAAAAGTGATAAACACCATTTGAAAATTCTAACCCACAAAGAAAACATTTCAGATTTAAATCCGAATAACTATGAAAAATATTCAATCTAACAAGTTCAATATTGTCGATTGAATTATGTCTTACAAACAAAGTAAAATAATTAAAAAAATTGTTCGTAAAAAGTCGTAATCCAATAGTTGTGTGTCTCATTAGAGGACAACAAGAGTTTGTCATCGTAAACTTAACTCAGGTGGTAAGGATAATTCATAATATACATGTAAGATTCGAGGTTCGAACCTAGAACATAAAAACAAAAAAACAACAAAAGTTGCAATAATTATCATATATAGTCACATTTATAAACAAATATTTCTTTTTAAAATTCATCAAATAACTCATGTATTTGAACTATAATATAATTCAGGTATATATTTTATTTAGTGAATTATTGATAAAAGATATACCTGAGATAGTATCAAATGAATATATCTTTTATTTGAACTATATTTTATTTAGTGAATTATTGATAAAAGATAAAAGATATAGTTCAAATAAAAGATACTCCCTCCGTCCCGGAATATCTGACCTATTTTCTAAAAAAAAGTGTCCCAAAATAACTGAGTCATTTCAATTTTCAATACAACTTTCATCATTCCCAATACGATATAACTCTAATTAATACTACTTTCATCATTCCCAATACAATATATTCCACTTTCCCCTTTATTTATACATTTTTCTTAATCTGTGTGAAAAATCAAACTGGCTCAAATAAAACGGGACGGAGGGAGTATATATTAACAATAACTCATTTTGGTTTTGTTAAAATTATTGATACGTTGTGATTTTGCACAAAAAATAAAAGATATGTCGTGATTTTCGGTGGCATTTCACATGGGACATGTGAATCCTTTCCCACCATGGGAAAGGTGATATTTACCATTTGATCAAAAGAAGACCACAAAATTATCATGTTCCCTCAGCACTATATTTTTTTCTTCCTTCCCAACCACCATCTCTCATTCACGTTTTTACCATAAACCTCCTCACACCATCATTCCACTACCACCAACTTCACTCCTATCACACTAACATAACCCAGAAAATCAATTGAAGATAGATAAAAAAAATCAAGATAACACATAATATAAATCCAAATAAATACTAAAGATTCAAAAAATTAATCAATTGTGATTTATTAATATGTTTATTCATTGAAATCTTGGCATGATATTGACAGAAAATTTCATGCCATTAACTAACAACCCCATATTAATTTAGTTTTAAGAAATTTGCACAACCGATATTCGATCAACTTTTTTTTTTTTTTTAGGAAAAAGCATTTCAGCTTGAGATCTAGAACAACACCCGTATAATAGATTCGGATCTTTGAGTTAAAAGTAGTTGTTATAAGCTTTATGACTTGGATATTTGAGTTTGATGATGATTAATGTTTACCTGTATTTTTTTGTTTTCAATTAGAAGTTATTGGTAAGTGACTAAGTGTTATTGTGATATGAGGTTGGTGGTGGTGGTGGTGGTGGTGGATGAGTTGCTGCAAGTGGTGGGTGAGAGAGAAGAGAGAGGATGGTTGGGGAAGATGGTGTGAAAAAAACGTTTAAAATGCATTAACAGTGGTAGGTGGGTGAGCATAAGAGTGAGGTTGGTGGTGGTGGTGGTGGATATGAGTTGCTGCAAGTGGTGGGTGAGAAGAGAGAGAATGGTTGAGAAAGATGGTGGGAAAAAAATATGATGCTGATAGAGCACAATAATATTATGGTCTCCTTTTGATCAAACCACTAAAACCAAACTGACCCATGGTGGGAAGGGATTGTACCTTCCCATGTGATCCTTCACCGTGATTTTCGGGTTGATTATTCCATTCCATGTAATGATAACCCTTGTTGCTGAATAATGGTGCTTGTGCGGTGCTTTTTTCATTAACACTGAAAAGTGAAAAGCAACACTACTATTTTAATTTGTGTGCCAAAGTAACGGTTGTAATTTTGTACATAAAAGTTTAATTTTTTTTTTGTGGTGGCTGAGGTTCGAACCCCATTTTTTTTGGTGGTGGTTGGGGTTCGAACCCCAAATCTTACATATTTGATCCATTGTGTCTATCAACTGAGTTAAGCTCACGAAGACACATAAAAGTTTAATTAGTACAGTCAATTATTTTACACATGTTTTCTTATATCAATCGATCAATGAATATTTTTATATTTATTAATTGATCATATTATAACAACTCATCCTTGTCAAAAAAAAAAAAACTCATCATTATATATATGTGTTAAATAAAATAATATTACAATGACAAAGTATATTAACTAAATTCAATACATAAGGGATATAAAAACAATATTCCATAATGAATTTTACCAAAATGAAATATTATTATTTAACAAAACCAAAATGAAACATTGTTAATTTCCTAAAAAACTGAGATAGTTTTAAAAGTACAATTTATCATCCCTTTCTAAGGGATATAAAAACAATATTCCATAATGAATTTTATCAATACATAAGGGATATAAAAACAATATTCCATAATGAATTTTACCAAAATGAAATATTATTATTTAACAAAACCAAAATGAAACATTGTTAATTTCCTAAAAAACTGAGATAGTTTTAAAAGTACAATTTATCATCCCTTTCTACAAAATAATCAAAACAAAAACAATGTATCTTCCTGGTGCGCGTGTGTATATTGTTGGTGAAATACGATGTATGGTTACGTTCTATATTTGTATTTATGAATAGTGTATACGGTGTCTGTATTGTGTCAAAATTTTTTGTTAAGTTTTCGTTTCTCTTTCACTAATGCTTATCTGTTAGAGTTGATCAGGGGATCGTCCATTTGATTTGATTTATTACGTTGTATTTCTTTTTGAGTTATACTACATCCGTCCCTAAATATAAGAACTTTTTGAGAATTTTTTTTTTGTCTCTTTTTACAAGAATCATTTAGTATATTAATTAATTCTTTACCAACATACCCTTATTTTTTTTTCGTCAATCATCATTAAATACTATGTTGAAAACGTACACTCATCCTCGCTCTTAAAAGATAGAATTGTAAAAGCAATAGTGGTTACAAACAAATTTATTATAATTTTCAATTTTTTTAATTCCCGTTATTTTTCTAAAAGGGATCTATAATTGAGGACGGAGGTAGTATTTGGATAAGGTCTAATGGGTAAAGATCCTCTCCATTTATAATTATTTTCATTTGTTGCAATTTAGAGAGAGATAGACACAAAAAAATAAGTGGTTGGTCCTATCACTAAGTGGATCCCACCATCATTATTTTTTATGTCTATCTCTCTTCAAATTACAACAAATGGAAAAAATTATAAATGGAGAGGATCTTGACCCAGGTCTAATGACTCCTAATGATGTGTACACCCTCCGGTCACTAATATAAGCAAAAATCCACTTTTTAGGTTCATTCAATATATGATGTATGTAGCCTATAATAAAGACTACATACATCATTAATTGAATGAACCTAGAAATTGAATTTTTGTTTATATTAGTGACCGGAGGGTGTATCTTCTTATTTCAATCAATAAATTTTAAAGAGTGTTTTAGAAATGCATTAATTGGATCTTGACAAAAAAAAATGGATTAATTGGATGGTTTAATAGACTTGTGAAAGCGTCCATGTTAAGTGGCGGGGAAGAAAAGGACGGTAGCCCAATCTTGAATGATGAAGTCATTTCATTTCATCACGCGTCCTCAAGAGTCACGCCACCCCAAACAAATTCCTTTCCTCCTTCTATGAGAACCAGTCCACACTTGTTATTAGTGCTAAAAATAAATAAATATGTGAAGCCACACGTGCTGTGTTACTTTATATTCCATTCTATCATTATTATAAAACATAATTCATTTATATTCATGGAATAACTCATGTAAATGATTTATATTATTCATCAACTATATTTAACAAACTTAAAAATTGAATTGTTTCTTACAATGAGGACACGAGGGAGTGGATAAAACTTAATTGTGATGAAACTTACAAGGATTCAAAGAGATTTGTGTATTGTGGTGGTTTTTTTTTTTTTTTTTGAGACTCAAGCGGTAGTCGGTTAAAGGGTTACACTCAAAGAATTGGAGATTGTGATGCCCTTCATGCTGAAATGTGGAGCATGTACGCGGGAATGCAAATGGGCAAGGTTTTACTCACCTCATAGTTGAGAGTGACTCCAAGCTTCTAATTGATATGATAGCAAAGAGTTGTAAGTTTAACGGACACACCCCTATCTTGATCCACCATATTCAAGATCTCGCTATCTTACATGGTAATATTGGTTTTAAGCACGCATGACGCGAAGGAAACATATATGTTGATTGGTTGGTTGATTGCTTTTAAAAAGATTTAACTATTTTTAAATGGAAGATAAAAACGTAAAGAATAAAAGTCAGCCCAAACATCAATTTATTATATTGATTTAGATAATTATAATAATTAAAATATTTAGAAATTTGTTATAAAATATTATTTAGTTATATGTGAAATTATTGGAGTTTGATTTATTTAAAAAATAGTAAGTACTTGACAGAGCAAAACACAAACACTTATGGCATGTTTGGTGGTCAAGATTATCATTCTACTATTTGATGAGACAATATGATAAATTAAGTTATTCCTAAAGTTTATTATGTCATGTATGTTTATTTAAAATTAATATATTGAATAAGAAATGAGTTAGAAACCAGCGTGAGAGGATAAGAAAATCAGCTACTAATTTACTAGTGAAAACATTTAACTGGTGTACAGATTGTGGAGGGATTAGATGGAATAAAGCATCAAACATATTTATTCATGTTATTTCAATTAAGAAATAATATTTTTTAAATCATAAATTTCGTTAAATGCTATGATCACTATTTTGAATAACTCACTTAGACTTTTTATTTTTATTTTAAAAAACTTCTCGTGCATCACTGACAAACATTTATCTTGTTTATAGTTTGTACGGTAAATGTTACAAACATAACCTTAACCCAAATATATTACAAGCCATAAACAAGATAAATGTTTGTCAACGATGCATAAAATGAGAAGTTTTTTAATATATTTGGGTTAGAGATAGTAGGAATGCAACAAAGAATATCAATGACCGAATTGTGATATAGAAGAGCTCAGTGCTCATCATCGATTTAAATTTGGAAATGCTTGACTTGTTGATTCTGATTTTGGTCACGAAAAATGGTTATCTTATGGTGATCAACAAATTGTGAATAAATTGAATAAATGTGCTTCAACAAGTTGCCTCTTCTAAATGAAAGATTAATAGAATCACTTCTTCGGTGGACTCTTCAAATAATCTCATGACTGCTAATGTTGATTTGAGAAATCTAGCTCGTAATTAATTATTTTGTTGAGCTGTTTTAGAAAAAGAATAGCATTACTGAGCCAATCTTCAACATCATTGAGCCGTCCATAACTATGGAGGATGATAATGTTCTCCCAACGCCTTTCACTTTGGACGAATTTAGAGAAGCTATTTTTTCTATGAAACTAGATAGATGTCCGGGTCATGATGGTTTTAATTCGGTGTTCTTTCAACACGTTTGGCCTGATATGTGGTAATGAGATTTTCCATCAGTGTTGTATGTGGCTTTTGACGGGTATTTTACCTTCTTAATTTGAATATGACCAAGACTGCTCTTATTCCAAAAGAGATGCTCAAGTTAAGATGAAGGATTGACAACATATATCTCTCGGTAATGTGGTTTACACGATTTTGGGAAAGTAGATTTTTATATATGCATCTTAGACAACCAGATATCATTTGTGCCTAGTTGATCTATCCTAGATAATGTAAGGGTGGCTATCGAAATTGTGCATCATATGAAGTCCAAAGTTAGAAGTAAAGTGGGAGATGTGGCTCTAAAGCTTCATATTTGTAAAGCATATAATAAAATTGATTGGAGTTATCTTTTTAGCATTATGACCAAGGTGAGTTTTTCTCCACCTTTGGTTAACTAGATTATGCTCTGTGTTGAAACAATTAATTATTTTGTTATTGTCAATGAGAATGTGGCAGGACCTATAACTCTAGGTAGCAGTTATAGGTTTACGACAACGAGACCCCCTTTCTTCTTACTTGTTCATTATATGTGTTGAAGGTCTTTCAACTTTAATCAGACATGCTGAAGCCAAGGGTGTTATTCATGGTGTGAAGATAAGTAGGAATGCACATCATCTTCTCTATGCAGATGATTCTTTCTTGTTATTCAGAGTTAGTCCTAATGAAGCTTTCAAAATGAAGAACATTTTATCCACTTATGAAGCAGCTTCTGGTCAAGCTATAAATCTCTAGAAATCTGAAATTTTCTATGACGGAAATGTCTCTGAAGGTGATCATAATAATATTTCAAGCATTTTTGGTGTTCAAATTGTTCTTAGCACGAGTAAGCACTTTGGCTTACCATCTATGATAGGAAGACGCAAGAAGTCCATTTTCAAATTCATTAAAAACCAAATTTTGAAGAAGATCAACTCATGGATTAGTAAACGTCTTTCAAAAGTAGGGATTGAAGTATTCATTAAATATGCACTTCAATCTATTTTGATTTACTTTGAGTCTTTTTACTCTCCCTTCATCCATATGTGATGAAATTGAAAAAAATTATGAAGACCTTGGTGGTGCTACCCTTCTATCCTAAATAAAGGCATACATTGAATTTCTTGGGATAAACTTTATGAACACAAAAATGATGAAGGTATGAGCTTTAAAAATCTCTATACATGGAAAACAAGGTTTGAGAAGATCATGACAAATCTCAATATTCTCATTTCTAGGCTTTTTAAAGCTGTATATTTTTCTCAATGTGATCTTATGGAGTCCAATCTGAGACATAATCCAAGTTTTGTTTAGATAAGTATTTGCAATTCAAAATTTATTCTTGGAGCAAGTAGTAGATGGAGGATTGGTAGTAGATGTGACATCCTATGTTGGAATTAGAATTGATTATCAGATAACTCCTCTCTTACCAACTTCAAGATGAATGGATCCTGAAATTTAATTTGGAAGCTTAAAGTGTCTCCGAAACGTGAGAACTTTATGTAGCAAATATGTACGTGGTGTTTTCCAACTCGAATGAGACTTCACAATAAAGATGTGATCTGTTATCCCTCCAATTTTGTGTTATGTAACAATAATGTTGAGGATAGTTTACATGTATTTTTCAAGTATTGTAGAAGTTGTAATATTTGGAGGATGTGTACTTTTTCTCATGGTGTGAGGGATGTAATGAACAGAGAGCAAGCCATTTCAGGTATTGTTTTCCAAATTATGCAACAATTAACAATTGAAGATTCAAATTTATTTGTTTGTGTCCTATGGAGTATTTGGAAGCAACATAATATTAAAATCCAAAATCATGTAATTGATACTCAAAGTTTGGTCTTTAGTCGTGCACAAACAATGCTACAAGATTTGAAATCAGTTCATTAGGTTGCACATAGTCCAAACATGATTAAGCCCCAACATACATATTATCAGTTGGAAGATACCGATGGCAGATCGCGTAAAATGTAATATTGATGTTTCTTTTTCTTCTCTTGATAATAGGCTATATAAATGCATATGTATTACCAATGAGATTGGTGCTTTGAGTTAGCTAAGACATAATGGTTTCTGCATGTTGGTAAGCATTTGGTCTACGTTCGAAACTTAATTGGGTTCAGAAGAGATATTTGGGGTAGATTCATTTTGAGCTGGATTTCTCTTGAGATAAATTTGGGGCTAATTGGGTTCACAAGATAAATCTGGGATGAATATGATTATTTCGTCAAGAAGTGATGTTCATGAGTTTGGTGACATTATTGCTGATTGTAAATCTATTATTTTTCTCCTATATTGTTATGTAAACTCTAGGGTAGAGTTTGGATTGAGACAAACAAATGAGGTTGATTATAATCTAGCCAAGGAGATCCAATTGTATTGAACATATTTTGTGTAATGAAATGCTATATGCATATTTTCTTAAATAAAATGATATATAGGGCTTGTTTGTTAAGGAAAATGTTATTTCTCTAGAAAAATAGCATCAAGAATTTTTCAAGACACAGTTGGTAAGTTTTAATTGCATAATTTATTTGTTCACTTCCTATTTTTCAGCCACACACCTCCTTGAATTGTGGCAAATAGTGCATTGTGATTGGCTGATCTTTATTCTTGAAGAATTCTTGATGTTATTTTTCTAGAGATATAACATTGCTCTTGTTATAAATTAAAAAAAAGTGAATTTTTCTTTATATTTTTAAAATTGATTTTTATGAGAACTTAATCTACACTATATATAAAGAAAATATGAGATTTCTGGCTGACTTTTCATTATCCCAATTATATCTTTGAACAACTTTTTCTATAATAATGATTGTTGTTGGTGAAATTAAAAAGATAAGAATTTATGAGTATATTTTTTGTTATATTGTTGGTGTTACTGAAATAGATAAACAATGTTAGTTTGGTTTGTTATAATTTGAAAGTAACAAACATTTATATTTATATTCATAATCAAAATTTTATAAAAAACACCGTTCATAATTTTCATTTTCGAACGTTAGTGCAATAAAAAGAGCGGAAAGACTTACATGTGAGTGTTGTCTTTTCGCTAGTAAAAAATAATAAAATCGAACTTATTTATTATAAATTAAAAGAGTATCTTTTGGAAATGTTTTTTTTTTATGAGAAACTACTTAAAATAGCTTCTTCTTATTATTATTACTTTTTTGAAATTTTACCATTGAAAAAAATGTAAAATACTATGAAATACTAAAAATATTTTTTAATGAGAAGATATTAAACTGATATTTTTCTTTTGGTGTTCACCCTTCGAGTTTTATAGAAAGGTTACCTTGGTAATCCATTGATTGGCCAGTACGTTGGTAAAACCTCGCCAATAATTATTCCAGTCAGGAATCGAACTTGAATTCTCTCGATGGTTCTTCATAATGAGAGTTCATTAACACTTTAGTCTAATCATTTGGTTACAATATTCTCTTTTAAAAAAATTATAAAAAAACGAATTATTGTAAAAATCTTTTTATTTAATTTTAAAAAGACATATAACTAATGGCCGATAATGTGATATTTTTATAATTTTGTTTTTATGTAAATACACTTTTAAACAAAAAATCTAAATTCCCTCAACAAAAAACAAAATCCGTGTGGCCCGTCAAACATTTACTTGATAAACGTAACTTACTACTCTATAAATAATAATCTAGAAAACACAAACCCTAATTTAATTCTTTAGGTTTTCCATCAAAGCAGCCCAACTCAAACAGGTTCAAACTAGGAACGAAGGTTCTCACATTAAACGTCTTCTACAACAACCAGGTTTTCTTTTTCAGGTTCTACTTGGAATTTGAAATCGTTAATTTTTGTTTACCCGTTTAACTATAATTGCTTCCTTGCGGCATCATGAAATTAATATTAATATAATCTATTATAATTGTGGTGTGTGTTCATTATACTAATTGCAGCAATGAAGAGGAGGTCTAAAAAGCCTAAGATTGAGTTGCCCAATTGTATCTTATCGAATATCTTTTCAAGGTTAGGTTTGAAGGATTTGGTGAAAACAAGGACATTGTCCAAACAATGGCTTCAAGAATGGGGATTAAGAACTGACCACAATTTTGATGTCCATAACATGTTTGACCTTGACTATAGTACAATCCAAGAGTCACAAGAAAGCCGTCCACTCTTTGAAGGGTTTCAATTTGAATTTGCCAGAAGATTGGATCAATTCATGCTACATTATCAAGGTGCTATGATCCGTTCAATTCGAGTAAACTTTCCATTAGGTACTAAACACAATGATGTCATTAACAGAATGATTTCCAAAGGAATTGCTAAGGGTGTCGATCGGATTGAATTGCTCTTCTCATATGAAACTATTGATTTGGATAAAATAGAGTCTTACAAATTTTCATTTACTCTCTTATCTCACACTGATTGTCTAACATATCTGCACCTGCAAAACTGCCACCTAGTAGGACCTATGGACTTGTCTGGATTCAAGAATTTGAGAACTCTTGTGTTGCAACTAGTTGATGTGGAGAAAAATCTGCTTCAGGGTTTGTTTTCAAATTGCATCCATCTTGTAGACTTTACCCTTGATAACTGTGATTTCAAGTCTAACTTAAAAATAACCAGTCCAACATTGTTACATTTGAACATTGTTAACTGTGGAGATCGATTTGGGAGGGTGAGGAGGAATATAGATATCATTGCATCAAATCTCTCATCCATTGAATATTCTTTCAATAGTAATTACCCATTACACTTGATGAAAATTAAGGCCCATATGTTATCTAAGTTTAGCTTCAGAGGTAGTCAAATTTCTAGTTACATAGGTGGCCAATATCATAATTGTTTTGAGTTTTCTGAACTGAAAAATGTGACAACAATTGTGCTTGATGGAATCCATGATTTTTGTCTCCGGCGTGTTGTCATGCCTCTTTTGTTTTCTGAATGTCACCAACTCGAGGACCTCACCTTTAAGAATTGCAAGCAAATGCGTGCAATGAATATTATCAGTCCAAAGTTGCTTCATTTGAAAATAATTGATTGTGGGTATAGCCGTCTTCATTCTTACCCCATACATATCGATGCATTGAATCTCTCATCCTTTGAATATAGCTGTCACACAGCCACGGGTGATATCTCTGTTACAGCTCCAAGTTTATTAAAGGTCTTCTGGAATGCAGCTAAAAGAGAGAAAAATCCATCTCCCTTTGGTCCAATTGCAAGATTACGACATATCGAGAATTTATCTATGATCATAAGCACTTCACAGGCGAGTCACTCAAAAACCATATATTTTCTTTAATGTTTATTGTTTCTATATAGGTTGTCAATCTAGCATAGTGGCGCGTAGAGGTTAGTCCCAAAATTGTTTCTATATAATTAATTAGATTAGATATTTATGTATATATGGTAATATTTTTTACACCAAAATGAGCTGAGCAGTCCTCAACTTGAGATAAAAGAAACTTACAATCAAGAACTGAATGATCAATAGGAGCCAAGGAAGTTTTTCCATTAAACAAATCAACTGCCAGTTTTGCATCCAATTCAAACAACACCATCATAATGGTTTGCTGGCTCAATAGTAAATCCTAATACCAGCAACAAAGTTAACACATTTGTTACTAATCTTTTTCACTTTTTCTTCTACATTCTTAGTTTAGTCATGATTTTTCACTGTGTATCCCAGTAACTCAGAAGTCAAATTGCTTGTCTCGACAAATGCATTGTTAAATTCATGTAGTGTCATGTCAGACGCGCGTTCTGCGTTGCAAAAATAGTACACAATTTTCACTTGCACCAACAAATTAGATATTCTCCTTCCAATCATTTTTTCCTTCTTCCTTCTTGCACATTTTATGTCTATTTCTCTCTTGATCTTGTCTCTCACTCTCTTGATCTCTTATTTTTTCTCTCTCTTGATTTTCTATCCAAAATTTAGATACAGATAGACACAAATTATGGAAGGAGGGAGAAGGAGAGAGTGAGGAGAAGGAGAGGGTCCGGATCCGATCCATCATTGTTTACTTCTATTATTTGCCTAGGTTTTTTTTAATTATGTTACTCACTAGTTGATTTTAATCCACTTTAAATATTACTTGTGCAAACAGGTAGCGGAATTGAAGAAGGTCTTGATTCAATGTCAAAATCTTAGACAATTAGAGTTATATATCGAGGGAACATATCATCATAGTTTGGACTACTTTTGGATTTTAGATATTGCAATGGCTTCTCAGCATCTCCAAAAACTTTCTCTTACGGTGATTTATTCAATTCTTTTTATTTTGTTCACTTTTTTTTAAGATGTTATATGTAAATAATCTTATAAAATTAAACTTGGTTTGAATTAGAATTTTTATTTTCCATATTTAATAATTAAACTTGGTTTGAATTAGAATTTTTATTTTCCATATTTAATATTTGCAATGTGGTTGATAAATATATAAACATTAGATTATAGACAATAAACATTAGATTTCATATGTGTGTAATTATGATCGTTATTTTTCAATTTTCAGATCAAAAATTTACATTTGGAAAAATCACACATGGGTAGATTTCAGAGGCGAATAAGAAAATATGCTAAGTTTTTTCATAATGATTTGAAATATGTAGAGTTACGTGGTTGTGTTTGCTCCAAAAATGTAATTGAGTTAGCTCGTCACCTATTAAGGAAAGCAAATTCGCTTAAGCAGATTACTTTCAGTTCTCGCAACAAATTCTATATAGGTGCTGGTACATGGACTAATGGCTCAAATGATTGTTGTTGGTTTGAACGGAATCTTATTCATAAGATGCTTAAAGATGAAGTACGTGAACAATGTCAGCTTATAATTCTCTAGTGTTATTTTATTTAGTTATAATGAATTTTGAAATGATATTAGTCAATTCATTCCCTGTAGTAGTGATATTAGTCAATTCATTCCTTGTAGAAGTGATATTAGTCAATTCTTTCTTGCAAACATTGTATAAGTTACGTTGATATGAATTTCGATATCGATTATCCTCTTAGTGAAGGTGTTTGTGTAAAGAATGTTTGTTGCTTTAAAGCCATTTACATCGTTGTTGTGGCATTTGATGAGGAGACTTGTTCAACAATGAAACTTGGTAGGGAACTATTTCGGAGTTGATGGATCGAGTTGGGGAGTTTTAACTTGTGGAAGGTGTTTGTGTAAAGAATGTTGAGTTTTGCCTGGTTGATTTATACTAGTTACACACTGTGAGTGCAATATTTGAAATTTGGGTTTCAAGCATAATATTTAATGTGTTTCATAATCTTTGAAACTTGAACTAATACCCTGGATTGTTTCATTATCTTCATATTAATCTTTGTAGAGACCTATATGTTCAAGTATGCAAAAAATTGTGAATAGTAAAACACTTTTTCTGCATGAAGATGACATCTGTATGTAAATGGAGACTTCTTTGACTATAGTCTTTTCACTGTACTATTTGATTTTCATGTTCATGTGCAACTATGTCTTTTGAAATATTGATAGGGTCCGTTTATTTTTTACCTTTGTGGAAGTTGGAGCAAAGGTAAATTGGAAAATTTGCATTGGAATTTCTTCAGTTAACTCGTGATTGAACAAAGGTAAATTACAAAAAAAAAAATAAAAAAATCCCCGTTCCCATGTAATTTCTTCAGTTAACTACACAACCAAATGCTATATATGCAATGAATATGCATTGGAAAATTTGATGGTGGTTTTTTGAAGTTATTCTGCTTGAAATATAGAAAAATGTGTTAAATAAAAGAATAGTTGAACTTTGTTTCCTATACAACTTCGTCATTTAAATAAGTCTCCTTTAATGAACTTTGGAATTGATCACTCAGATTAGTTGTTTTTTGAGTCGGATCCCAAATTTCTAAAAAGAATACGTATGTGTTCCACATTGTGCATATCCCTTTTATGTGAAATCATTCAATTTTATTAAACGGTAACTTTTTTTAAAGAAACTTGGTAGAGGAGCCTCATGTAGCATCCCTTACTCTAAATGCTTATTAGGTCTTGCAACCATTTACCCTAATTTTTCCCTCTAATTATCCTTCATTAATTGCTAATAGTCACTTAACCCTACCACTTTTCCCTCCTCTTCTATCCCCACTTTGAAATTCAAATATTGATTGTTGAGTTTTCATGCTATTAAATTTGACCTTCCCCATATCCCATGCAAACTCAGTTACATAACCAATCACCTTATGTATGTTGGTTTCCAAGGCATGGCTTCTACACCCGTTTCTGTACTATAAATACATGGCAATCATGCTATCAAAACAATTTTCCAAAAACATGCTTTCAACATACCATCCTAATTCATTTGAGAATTATGAGAACAGATCTCAGAATACCCAAATGCTATTCTCTTCTTCATCTACCTCAGAACAACAATCGATGCTCTTCTCTCAAAATCATTCTTCATCTCATCTCTCTCATTTGCTATTCATCTCTCTATCTATCTCTCTCTCGCTCTAATCGCCGGAAGCTTGAGATAACGGTGGCGATAACATAATGAAGAAGAGGAAGAGAAGTAGATTGAGTGATGATTGACCAGAATTGACTAGAATATGCTCTCATACCATTGCTTGACTGGTATATAATTTTTTCGCCATTGTATTCCATATAACGTTATTCGTTCACGTCTAACTAATGTTTTGCGTTGTTGATTCGATAGGTCGGCTGTTCCAAACCCTGTTTCTGTTCTGGTCAAAGCTGCTAACAAGTTACGAATGAAATACAGGTCGTATTTCATTGAATACGACGTGGAAACGGTGGGTATCCTGTGTTTGGCATCAACAACACTATTATGTTTTATTTATTTGTTTGACTGATCATGTTTTGCTATTTTGTTTTTCTTAGGGCGTTGTTCTACTGCCGGAACAGTTTGGTGCTGATTTTGGAGATCAGATGACCCGTTTTGCAACCGTGATTGATCCAAGAAACAATGATACTCTCTACATCACGGTCGATTGGAATTAGGTTTTGGTTACGTGAAGATGAAGTCTGATGCGAATAATGTGGCAGTTTTTTTGTTCTTGGGTCTTTAGTTTTTATGGTCTTGAATTTAATTTTTTTTTGTTGGGAATATAGTAGTTTTTTGGTGTTTTGTTTTTTAATTTCCATGGTGATTCTATTTTGTAATCCAGCATTTTGATTCTTTAATATGAATTAATGTTTATGAAGTATTCTAATTGCACTTTATTTTTTGCCAAAACATTTTGAATCTAAGCTTTTTTGTTTTATTATTTTTTTTCCAATTAATTGAGTGTTTGTGGTACTCCAAACCATATGTAATCCTGCCAACGTCTTATTTGATAGTTTCACCCTTTTTTAGTATGTTGTTGCTGTACCTTAAAAACGTATATGTTCTTATGCTAAAAAATCGAAAATAAGTTGGAATGGATACCAGTTGCCAGATGCAGAATTGTGTAGTTTTGAATGTTAATGTGTTGCAAAGTGTGTTATGATTTAGGGGCACTTACCCACTTGGTTTGTTTGGTTCTGATTTTGATCAAAAGCAATAACAATAAGCTTCCCAATTGTTTTAGAACTAATAAGTATATGCAGATGATTAAAAAATTTCCATAATTTTTTAGAAAGTTATTAGGGAATGTTAGTCAGCAGGTCTATACCACACGAAGTCTTCCTATGTCAGAATACAATTCTGGAAATTTCCCTAAATAATCTATGTTGGGATAATGATATTGGTTATAGCTTAGAAAAAGCCCTAAATAATTCTTTAAAAATAGCATTCTATGTTGTTGTGAAAATTATAATACATTTTGAATTGAGTAAAATTTTTACTTAAAGAAATTGACATTAATCGTATCATTGTTTTTGGGTTTTGAATAATTTTTTGTTACTTTGATTGAAAAAAAAACAATTTTGCCAGATTAGACATAACTAAATAAATAAATAAAATAAATAAAGTCTCCTTAAGTGGTTAATCACACGTGTGTAAACCTGTGACTTTACAAATATTTTTTTTTTAAAAATAAAGTGACTTTACAAATTATTGTTATAGGTTTATATTGTAAATGGACCCACAAATTACATTTAATCGGAGTTTAGAATGAGGAAATAGTTAACTGTTGTGCTTCCCCTGGCTATTTCTTATGAGTTGTGATATATGTACAACCATATCTAACAACTTTGATGACAACTTTTATTTACTCTCTTCCTATTGGTCCAAAACAATAGAGAGAAAAAGAAAGAGAAATATTAAGAATATAATGTGAGTATGAGATGTTGGAGTAAGCCCTAATAGCCAATCTATGTTGATTGAGTTTGGCTTTGTATCATGATATTGATATAAGTATATATTGTGAATATATAATAACTAGGCATTTCTTTATTGATTTTGTTTTGTTTCAAAATAATAAAGTCCCTAGAATAGTTAGTCTGTTTTATGGAACATTAAGTATAACTTAATTGTGAGACCCCATTAAACATAAGGACATTATTCTTAAAGTATTCGTAGTCAAGCTTTATTGAGAAGAGGGATATCATTAAAGCATAGAGACTATTATGTGGGTAGACTGATGATCACATCTCACAAATCATGGATAAACAGTTATCAAGTCTTCACATAGATATAAATATTAGGAGTAATATTTATATTGGATTGACCCGCCGTGAGAATACTACATAGTAAAAGTTATGAAAAGTGTCATAAGATATTCTCATAGTGATAGTGGTGTATTCCACCCTTCGACCTGACACCACTATGTACCCTAGATGTTGGAGTCGAGTGCTTTGTCACCATTCAAACGTTGTCCGTAACAGGATAACTATAAAGTTGGTTGATGGGTACTCCATGAATCATGCTGAGGGACATGAGTGACCTAGATGGAATTTGCCCCTCCTACATAACAGGAGAAATGTCTACGGGCCCAATATTGAACTAGACAAGGATGACACGGTCTATGCCTTGTGTTCAATATAGACATGAGGGCAAAAGGGTAATTATACACATGATCATTATCACAGAAAGGTTTCGTCAGATCACATGACATTCTCGTCACTTGAGTAGCAGTGATGTGTTGCTAGATACCGCTCACTGTTTATAATATTAAATATGTGATTTAATATTATTGCCAACGTTATGAGAACCTATAGGGTCACACACAAAGGACAGATAGATGAGAGAAATAAATAAGTAAGACTTATTTATAAAATAAATAAGTGAGACTTATTTATAAAATAATAAGTAAGACTTATTAGTAATTAAATAATTAAATACGACTTTATTATTTAATTTACGAAAAATATAGAAACGTGGTCCACCGTAAGGTACGATGTACTTAAGTGTTGTCTTGCTGACCACACAAGTGATTCTATAAATAGAACCCTTGTGCTAAAGCATTACTAACTTTTAGTGAGTGTTTAACCTAATTCACAAAAGTTGTGAAACCCTAGCCGCTGCTCTCTAAACTTTGTTCTCTCTGAATCTCCGTTGGAATTGGCTAGCACCGGTCATCGGAGAAGTTCTGTTCGTGTGGACTGAGTAGAGGCATCGCTGCTTTGCTTTGCTCGTGATCAGAAATATTTCTTGTACAAAGGTTCTGCTCTTCAAGAGGTAAACACATGAATCCTTAAAGTGTTTAAGCATGTGTTCTGTTTGATTTGTGATTAATGATTTAATCAAGATCCGTTTCAATGGGATTTGTTCCGCTAAGAGGATTATAAATTTTTGAAAAACCTCTCTTAAAATCCCTTCAGTGGTATCAGAGCATTCGGTTCCGATTAAATTATTAATTCAATTGTTCGTGCATATTCTTACACCCAACCAATAAAAATATGACACATGTTATTAACTTTAAAAAAAATGTGATTTTAATTAAGGAAATGGAAACATAAATGGTGGTGGGTGGTTTTTGTTGGTTAAAGAAAGTGGAAAAATGAGAGAGAAATATTAAAAATAATGAGTAAAAATTATGATATTAATTATTTTTATTATTTTAATGAGATGTTTGATTTTAATTGGTTGGATGTAAGAATGATCTCTTAGGTAAGAGTACATGTAAGAATTTCTCCAAAATTAATGTCTTTGGTTGTTCCCGTTCCTAGGCATGAGTAATGATATTCCCTACTATTTGGTGTGTTTCAAACCCAAAATCATGTCCATGGCTTCAGGGAGTAATGTTTGGGAAAATACGTGTTTGAGGTGTAATGTTGGTGAGAAAGTACTTATGCCAAGATTATTTCTATCACCTTTAGACGTCAGAATTCCTTTCAAGTTTTAAATAAGACAATTTTCCGTGGTTGTATCATTTGCAATGACTATTAACAAGAGTCAAGTGCAGTCTCTTAAACATGTTAACGTATATCTCTCAACACCTGTATTTTCTCATGGACACTCTACGTTGCTGTTTTAAGAGTTACTTCTAGAGAATGGTTAAAAATATTGATTACTGATGAAGATGGTGAAGAAACTAATACGACCTCTAACGTCATTTATGAAAAAGTTTAGGCTTAAATATGCCTTTTGATGACATTCTGTCATTACGTAATATTAGGGACTTATTGTGACATTTTGATAGAGTTCTCATGCAATTTATACTGTTCTGGAGTGCAAAAAGCTTAAAATTTGAAGTCTGTTCGAAGGAAATCGCGCCACGCCAATTTCAAGCCGTGCTGCGATTTTTGAAGCAAAATTACATCCTCCCTGTTTGAGGGAAATCGCGGCACGCCAATTAACAAGGCGCGGCGCGATTTTGACGGGTCAGGCCCATGACTTCTATAAATACTGCACTCAATCTGAAGAACAGGGGTTACGATTTTGGAGAACGAAAGTGCGATTTTAACACCCAGAAGGCTGCAGCGAAGAGGATTTCATCATCTCTAACCCAGTTTATGTATGTTTTAATTCTTTCATTGATTATGCTATTTGTAAACTCAATTATGAGTAGCTAAATCTCTTAGAGATTAGGTCGGAGATGAACCTATGTAACCCTAATTGATCATATGTTGCTGTGAAACTCTATTACTTATTAATGATATTCTAGTTTTCATTCAATTCAATTGTTCTTACTGCTTTTTATATCCTGATCAAATATAAACATGATTTTGTGAGATCGAATGACTACTGACCATAGCTTTCGACTTAGACCTAAATTGAATTGTTCTAATAAACATGGTTAGTCTAGGAATGGATAATCGTTTGTTAGTGATATTAGGTTAACGTGCTTAAACCTTTGATGATTATTAGACCACCTAAGGAATTAGGGGCTGTAGTTTAAAAAGAGGGTCCTAACTCAAGGGATTGATTAGGGCTAATTTGTTAACTATCGTGAAACTAGAGAATCATTAGTAATAATAGGTGCAGTAACCAATTAGGGGAAACATAGAGGATTCGAAGACCTGATCTCATCTCTCTCCTATTTTCTTAATCAAATCTTTACTTTTTTATTTGATTTCTTAAAATCAAACCAAATCTACTGCCTAGTGGCAAAACAAAATAAACTTTTATACATCCTACTTTTATAACGAAATTGAATAATTGAAGTTAAAAACAGTCCTCGTGGGAACGATATTTTTACTACTTCGATAGTTATTGGTGCACTTGCCAATCTTCTATCAAGTTTTTGGCGCCGTTGCCGGGGACTGTTGAATTATTTCAACAAGGCAATTACGTTATAATTTAGGGTTTTTGCAATTTAATTTTTCTGTTTTTAATTTTTTATTTTTCTGTTTTCATATTCACTTGATTACTTTGCGTTGTGCAGTGCTACTAAGGTATTTTGCTGTTTATGCGAGGTAAACAGAGCTCGGACGACTTAGAGTACGATCCGGAAATTGAAAGGACTGCTAGAGCACTTCGGAAAGCTGTCCGATCGCAAAGGTTAGCTCAATCCGTTCCACCGGGTGTTCGAGAACAAGTACCGGAGCAACTCTCAAGTGAATCTGAAACAATCTCTTCTCCTAAATCTGCAACTATGGAAGGAGAAGGAGTTGTACCACCGAGACCTAAGCTAGGAGACTACGGGTTAGCCACTCATCGCGGTCAACTGACCCACACTTTTCAACCAGCTAACCCTGTAGCTTTCGACATCAAGACAACTGTCCTCAACGGTTTGAGGGACAAGCAATTCGATGGGACTGAAGCTATGAGTCCTCATGAACACTTGAGCCGTTTTGCTGAAACCTGCGAGTTTTGTGTGCAACCAGCCACCGTGACTGAAGCACAAAAGAAGCTAAGGCTATTTCCTTTCACCTTGACGGGAAGAGCAAAAGATTGGTTGCTAACAATTCCAAACGGGACTGTCCAAACATGGGAAGAGTTAGAGCTGAAGTTCTTGGAGAAATACTTCCCTATGTCTAAGTATTGGGACAAGAAGATGGAGATCTCTAACTTCAAGCAAGGAGAAGGTGAATCATTGTATGATGCTTGGGAGCGATTCAATTTGCTTCTCAAGAGATGCCCTAATCATGAATTCACCGAGAACCAATACCTCCAAATCTTCACTGAGGGGGTAACACCAAACACTCGAATGTTCTTAGATGCTTCCGCGGGAGGTAGTCTCAAGAGCAAAACTGATCATGAAGTCCAAGCTTTGATAGAAAACATGGCTGGAAATGAGTATCGTGCTGAAGCTAAGAAGAAAGAAAGAGGAGTGTTTGGGGTGAGTGAACAAACTGCTATCCTTGCGAACCAAGCAGCTATGAACAAACAAATCAAAGCTCTAACTAAGGAGTTTCAAGGCTTCACTTTGGCCCATAAACAACAACAAGTAGCTGCAATCAAGTGTGACTTATGTGGTGAAGAACATCCCAACGGTGAATGTGTTCCAGAAGGGTCAAATGAAGAAGCTAACTTCATGGGAGGTTATCAAAGGCAGAATCAATACTACAATTCAGGCATCAACAAGCATCCCAATCTAAGCTACTCAAATAACAATGCTTTGAACTCTCAGATGCTCACTCCTCCTCAACAACAACAAAGGAAGCCATCAGCTCTTGAGGAAACTATGATGAACTTCATGAAGATGACTCAAGGCAACTTTGAAGAGATGAAGAAGAGTCAAGAAGCTGAAAGAAAGAACAATGAAGCTTCTAGGAAGCTGCTTGAAACTCAACTGGGGCAATTAGCTAAGCAATTGGCTGAACAAAGTAAAGGCGGATTCTCAGGTAACACTAAAGATAACCCTAAGAATGAGTCTTGTAATGCTATTGAATTGAGGAGCAAAAAGGTTTTGACACCTTTAGTTCCAAAAGCTCCAAAGAAGGTTGATGATGTAGTTGAGGTAGAGGAGGATGATGTAGTTGAAAAAAATGATGAGGGTGGAGTTGAAAAAGAAAATGATCATGGAGTAGTTGAAAACGAAAGGAAGAAAAAAATAGAGGGAGAAAAAAGTGAGAAGTTAATTGATGAAGATTCAATCTTGAGGAAGTCGAAGAGTCAAATTTTGAAAGATGGAGACAAACCACAGGTTATTCCATCATATGTGAAGCTTCCATACCCTCACCTTTCAAAGAAGAAAGAAAAGGATGAAGGCCAATTCAAGAAGTTCATGCAACTTTTCTCACAACTTCAGGTGAATATTCCTTTCGGCGAAGCTCTTGATCAAATGCCGTTATATGCTAAGTTCATGAAAGACTTGTTGACTAAACGAAGGAAGCCTAAGGATGATGAGAACATAGCACTTTCTGAAAATTGTAGTGCTATTCTTCAAAAGAAGCTGCCACCTAAGTTGAAGGATCCTGGTGCTTTCACTATCCTTTGTTCCATTGGACCGGTAGACATTGGAAGAGCTTTATGTGACTTGGGAGCAAGTATAAATCTGATGCCTCTTTCAATGATGAAGAAGCTTAAGTGTGGGGAACCAAAACCAACAAGAATGACCATTACTTTAGCTGATCAATCAATCTCTTATCCTTTCGGTATACTTGAAGATGTGCTAGTCAAGGTTAATGACTTGGTATTTCCAGCAGATTTTGTGATCTTAGATATGGCTGAAGATGACGACATGCCACTCATTCTAGGAAGACCTTTCCTTGCAACTGGCCGTGCTTTGATTGACATTGAGAAAGGAGAGCTAATGTTGAGATTCCATAAGGAGCAAGTAGTGTTTAATATATTTGAGGCCATGAAGCACAAAGATGAAAATCCCAAGTGTTACCGGATTGACATTGTTGAAGAAATAGTTAAAGATGACTCTTGTGAACATCAACCAACACACCCTCTTGAACGTGCAATTGTGAATTCTATAGAAAAAGGTGAAGATGATGAAGATCTTGAAGTAAGTGATTGTGTGAAGCAACTAGCAGCAAGCAAGCAAGAGTTGGGTCCGGTAAAAACAGAAGAATTAATGGGTAAGCACTCTATAGATGCCCCTATTTTGAGTGGAGAAGGAGAGAAAAATCCAGAATTAAAAGAACTCCCTTCTCACTTGAAATATGTTTTTCTCACTAAGGATGCCTCTAAACCAGTAATCATCAGCAATACCTTGACACCTTTGGAAGAAGAAAAATTGATGAGGGTGTTAAGAGACAATCAAGGAGCTTTGGGGTGGAACATTTCTGATTTAAAGGGTATTAGTCCAGCTTATTGCATGCATAAAATACACATGGAGGCTGAATACAAACCGGTGGTTCAACCTCAAAGGAGACTTAACCCAACAATGAAGGAAGTGGTAAAGAAAGAGGTGCTGAAGTTACTAGATGCAGGTATGATCTACCCTATCTCAGATAGCTCATGGGTAAGCCCAGTTCATGTGGTACCCAAGAAAGGAGGAATGACGGTGGTAGCAAATGAAAAAAATGAATTGATACCCACCCGCACCGTCACTGGTTGGAGAATGTGTATAGACTACCGGAGGTTGAATACCGCAACAAGAAAGGACCACTTTCCATTACCATTCATGGATCAAATGATTGAGAGACTGGCTGGCCAAGCCTTTTATTGCTTCTTGGATGGGTATTCAGGGTATAATCAAATTGCAGTGGCTCCGGAAGATCAAGAAAAGACTGCCTTCACTTGTCCATTCGGTGTGTTTGCTTATCGAAGGATGCCCTTTGGGCTGTGTAATGCGCCGGCAACCTTTCAAAGGTGCATGCTTTCCATCTTCTCTGATATGATAGAGAAGAACATTGAGGTATTTATGGACGACTTTTCTGTTTTTGGTAAGTCTTTTGATCAATGCTTGTTCCATTTAAATGCTGTACTTAAAAGATGCACCGAAACTAACCTTGTTTTGAATTGGGAAAAATGTCATTTTATGGTAACCGAAGGTATAGTTTTGGGGCATAAGATAAGTGCTAAAGGCATTGAAGTGGACCAAGCTAAGATAGAGGTTATAGAGAAACTTCCTCCACCAATCAATGTTAAAGGAGTGAGGAGTTTCTTGGGGCATGCCGGTTTCTATCGGCGGTTCATAAAAGACTTTTCTAAAATTTCCAAACCCCTCTGTAACCTCTTGGTCAAAGAAAACGAGTTTAATTTTGACTCTGAATGTCTAAATGCTTTTTCTTTGATTAAAAACAAGTTGGTAACTGCACCAATAATCATTGCACCCGATTGGGATTTACCTTTTGAACTTATGTGTGATGCAAGTGATTATGCTGTTGGTGCAGTCCTAGGCCAACGCAAGAACAAATTTTTTCATGCAATTTACTATGCAAGCAAGGTTTTAAATGAAAATCAAGTTAACTATTCCACAACTGAAAAGGAATTGCTTGCGGTAATCTTTGCATTGGAAAAATTTCGTTCTTATCTAATAGGCTCCAAAGTCATTGTTTTTACAGATCATGCAGCTCTCAAATATCTCTTAACAAAAGGGGATTCAAAGCCTCGACTGTTGAGGTGGATCCTATTATTGCAAGAATTTGATCTTGAAATTCGTGACAAGAAGGGATTCGAGAACGTGGTAGCTGACCACCTCTCAAGGCTGGAGAATGACGAGGTAACAAAGAAGGAGAAGGCCATCAAGGCCGAGTTCCCCGATGAACAGCTGTTTGCTATTGGAGAAAGACCTTGGTTTGCTGACATGGCAAACTTTAAGGCCGGCAACATAGTTCCTGATGATCTAACCTACCCTCAGAGGAAAAAGTTCTTCAAAGATGCAAACCACTACTTGTGGGATGACCCTTATCTGTTTAAGGTAGGAACTGACGGTTTGATTAGACGTTGTGTTGCAGGTGAGGAAGCACATAGTATCATGTGGCACTGCCATAGCTCAGCTTATGGAGGCCACCACAGTGGAGAAAGAACAGCTGCAAAAATTTTGCAAAGTGGATTCTGGTGGCCCACCCTTTTCAAAGATTGCCACGACTTCGTCACAAGATGTGACAAATGCCAAAGGACAGGTAACATATCAAAGAGGAATGAAATGCCCCTAAAAGGAATCATTGAAGTTGAACCATTTGATTGTTGGGGTATTGATTTTATGGGACCATTCCCTTCCTCTTACTCTTATCTCCATATTCTAGTCTGTGTTGATTATGTCACAAAGTGGGTTGAAGCGATACCATGTGTTGCTAATGATGCCAAAACGGTTGTCAACTTCCTTCAAAAGAATATTTTCACTCGGTTTGGAACTCCTAGAGTATTGATCAGTGATGGGGGGAAGCATTTTTGCAATAATTTTCTTGAAAATGTGCTCAAAAAGTATAACATTAAGCACAAAGTTGCAACTCCCTATCACCCACAAACTAGTGGTCAAGCAGAGGTTTCAAACCGACAGCTGAAACAGATTCTGGAGAAGACAGTTGCGTCAAATAGAAAAGATTGGTCTAGGAAATTAGATGACGCACTGTGGGCATATAGGACAGCCTTTAAGACCCATCTTGGGTTCTCACCCTATCAGTTAGTATATGGGAAGGCATGTCATCTTCCAGTCGAGCTGGAACATAAAGCTTATTGGGCCATTAAGGCCTTGAATTTTGATCAAGTAGCCGCTGGTAAGAAAAGAATTTTGAAACTTAATGAACTTGAGGAGATGAGGCTTAGAGCGTATGAAAATGCACTCATCTATAAAGCCAGGACAAAAAGGTATCATGACAAAAACTTAGTGCCTAGGGATATTAACTGTGGACAACTAGTTTTGTTGTATAATTCCAGGTTGAAGCTGTTTCCTGGGAAGCTCAAGTCAAAATGGTCTGGACCATTCTTGGTCAAAAGTGTGTCACCATATGGAGCTGTTGAACTAGTGACACCTGAAGGAGATCGAAGTTTCAAAGTTAATGGACAAAGAGTTAAACCATACCTAGGTGGCGACCTACCTAAAGGAAGGGTGACACTCATTCTGAAGGACCTCTGAGGATCCTTAGCAGTCAAGCTAGTGACGATAAAGAAGCGCTGGGTGGGAGGCAACCCACTAGATTTACTTTGTTTTTCAATACATTCAGTTTTTATTTTCTTTTTAATGTCGAAGTCCATTGAACTATTTCCCTATTGTAATTGCTCCTGAACTTGTTTATTATTAATGAATTTGTTTTGTTTCATGTGACCTATTCCAGTTTAGTAACAGTTGTTTGATGAAACGGTATTCCAAAAGTTCTAAAGGAGGGGTGACTTGATTCAAAGGCGAAGTGTACGGCGTTGCTAGGTAGTCACATACTCCCAGAAATCTCAGCCATAAGGTTCATTGCCAAATCTTGTTTTTCAATTTACTTATATTTAGATTAGTTTTCCATGCAACTACATTTCTAGAACTTGCATTGTTTCTCTATTATTGATTGGTCTTTGTCAATTACACACTGAGGCAAAAGTGCTTGGTCCTGTGAGCCTTTTTGAAGCCTACCCTGATATTAATTGAATTTATCCTTTCTTAACCAATTGTGAGCCGGTAGGATTAGAACTTTTTGTTCGGTGACAAACTACATTACAAGCCTAGAGACTTTTAGGACTTGTCCCTTAATGAATTTCTGAGTTAAGGCATTGTAGAATGTTGCTAAAGATTAAGTTTGGGGTTGCTATTGGAATTTGCAACCAACTAAGTTTGGGGTGGGGGTACTAGAGAATTAGAGAACAAAAAATGAAAGAAAAAGAAAAAATTGTCATGCAAAATATACACAAAAATGGTGTATGAAAATGAATGATGAAAAAGGGACAAAACATTGAAAATCCGAGTAACTTCAAACTCGATTGTCCCTAAATGTTAAAAATATTCTCTAGTACCTTTACATTGATTGTTATTCCAAAAGGGTGAATGAATGATGGATTGAAATTTTGTGCTTTAACTTCCGTAGGAATGCCTAACTCAAATTTTTTGTAGCCTACTTATCCAAATATATCCCACCTTTCACCTAAGCCCCGTTATAACCCTAAAGACCTCAAAAGTGTGTAATGATATTGACTTGGATTGATATTTAGAAACTTTTCAAGCTTATGGTAATATGTAGACCTGCATGTCGACTGGTAGAACCCTGTTTCAATTTGATGCGAGGAGTTGTGAATTGGTGGATGCGAACAAGTCAAACTAGCTCATCTTTAGCTAGAAGGAGAATGAACTTTTGGGTACTATCGTTTTGTCAGGTAACTGTTATTTTACTGTCGTTTGTCACTGTTGCAAGCAAATTCCTTGAGGACAAGGAATGGTTTAAGTTTGGGGTTGTGATGACATTCTGTCATTACGTAATATTAGGGACTTATTGTGACATTTTGATAGAGTTCTCATGCAATTTATACTGTTCTGGAGTGCAAAAAGCTTAAAATTTGAAGTCTGTTCGAAGGAAATCGCGCCACGCCAATTTCAAGCCGTGCTGCGATTTTTGAAGCAAAATTACATCCTCCCTGTTTGAGGGAAATCGCGGCACGCCAATTAACAAGGCGCGGCGCGATTTTGACGGGTCAGGCCCATGACTTCTATAAATACTGCACTCAATCTGAAGAACAGGGGTTACGATTTTGGAGAACGAAAGTGCGATTTTAACACCCAGAAGGCTGCAGCGGAGAGGATTTCATCATCTCTAACCCAGTTTATGTATGTTTTAATTCTTTCATTGATTATGCTATTTGTAAACTCAATTATGAGTAGCTAAATCTCTTAGAGATTAGGTCGGAGATGAACCTATGTAACCCTAATTGATCATATGTTGCTGTGAAACTCTATTACTTATTAATGATATTCTAGTTTTCATTCAATTCAATTGTTCTTACTGCTTTTTATATCCTGATCAAATATAAACATGATTTTGTGAGATCGAATGACTACTGACCATAGCTTTCGACTTAGACCTAAATTGAATTGTTCTAATAAACATGGTTAGTCTAGGAATGGATAATCGTTTGTTAGTGATATTAGGTTAACGTGCTTAAACCTTTGATGATTATTAGACCACCTAAGGAATTAGGGGCTGTAGTTTAAAAAGAGGGTCCTAACTCAAGGGATTGATTAGGGCTAATTTGTTAACTATCGTGAAACTAGAGAATCATTAGTAATAATAGGTGCAGTAACCAATTAGGGGAAACATAGAGGATTCGAAGACCTGATCTCATCTCTCTCCTATTTTCTTAATCAAATCTTTACTTTTTTATTTGATTTCTTAAAATTAAACCAAATCTACTGCCTAGTGGCAAAACAAAATAAACTTTTATACATCCTACTTTTATAACGAAATTGAATAATTGAAGTTAAAAACAGTCCTCGTGGGAACGATATTTTTACTACTTCGATAGTTATTGGTGCACTTGCCAATCTTCTATCACCTTTAGTCCCTGCACTTTCATCAGATTTTGGCATTGGTCCTTGCACTTTTTTTTGTTTGGAATTGGTCCATGCATTTTGTAAAAATATTGGTATTGGTCCCTCTGTTAATTTTCTGTTAAAAAAAAACACAAAACTATTGGTATTGGTCCCTGCACTTTGTAAAAATATTGGTATTGGTCCCTGCACTTTGTAAAAATATTGGTATTGGTGCCACGTGGCGTGAAATGATTGGGCCACGTGGCACTCTGTTAGTTTTGTGTTTTTTTAACAGAATGTTAGCAGAGGGACCAATACCAATATTTTTACAAAGTGCAGGGACCAATGCCAAACAAAAAAAAGTGCAGGGACCAATGCCAAAATCTGATGAAAGTGCATGGACCAATGACACATTTAAACCAAAAGTTTATCGTAATTTATGTTACATTGTTGTATTTTGACCATAAATTATTATTAAATTCAGTTTAGATTATTTTATAAGTACGTATTATTCACTTATTAGCAATTACAGTCTTCTTTTTGTGAACACCGTTGTTGTTGAGCATTTGTAACATTCTACTATTAGTGTGCATTTTTCACCTACACAGACCCGTGCGACGCACGGGTCATCTGTCTAGTTTGACATAAAATTTGTTAAGATCAGTTCTCTATTGATTTATAATTTGTAACGCACCATATAAAAATGTCATTACCTCATATGGTTCTCCCGAACTTTTGTTAAAGCAATTTTTCATTTGAATTTATTTTTCTAAACATTTTCTTTTAAAACATTTAGGGTCGAATATGTTTTATCATTTAGAAATATTTCAATTTTTCGTTTTAGTTCTCCTACAATATTTTTTTGACTTTTACTCTCTCAAGTTTTTTGTCCACATTTTTTGTCCTTACATGTTTAGAATATTATAAGAATTTCTCCAAAAAATATTAGATTTTTTTTAACAAAATATGATTTTTTGAGTGCCAAAATATAAAAATTCATAATTAATTCTTGTTTAGTTTGTTAAAATAAAATAACTTTTTTGGAGAGATTCATACAATATTTTTAAACATGTGATTGTGAATTTTTTTCTTAAATTTTGAATCATACACATGAGTTGGTTCAAAAACAAAAATAAAAAATAATATTGAAAATTTTTTTAAGGAGACTACAACAAAAAAATTACAATATTTATAAAGACAAAACACATATTTAACCATAAATTTTTAACCAAAAGAAAAGATGAGGCATTATAAAAATAACTTTTTTTTTTCTCAATAAAAAGGGCCATAATCTGGAGTTCTATAAATTAAATAATAAAAAAAAGTCTAAACCTGATCGGCCTTTCCTAGCATCTGATTCTTAGTGGCCTATCAAACATTTACTTGATACGTACGTAACTTACTACTCTATAAATAATAATCATAATCTAGAAAACACAAACCCTAATTCTTTTGGTTTTCCATCTGAGCCGTCCCTAATCTTCTTCATCACAAGTATTTCAATAAACAAAACCTCTCACGTTCATTCATGTCTTCTACAACAAACGAATTATCTTATTCAGGTTCTACTTGGAATTTTAATTTATTCAATTTTATTTTCCTGTTTAACTATAATTACTTCCGTGTGGTGTACTGTACATATATTCTCTAGCATCATGATGAAATTAATAATATCTTTTCAAATTGATTGGTTATGCTTTTAATTTAATTCAAATTCTTCTGGTTTATGTTCGTTATTAATGGCAGTAACAATGAAGAGGAGGAGGTCTAAAAAGCTCAAGATTGAGTTGCCAGATTCTATTTTATCGATTATATTCTCAAAGTTAGGTTTGAAGGATTTGGTGAAAACAAGCATACTGTCAAAACAATGGCGTCATGAGTTAGGATTAAGAACTGACCTCAATTTTGATGTCCATAACATGTTTGAGCTTGACTGTAATACAATTCAAGAGTACCAGAAAAACCTTCCACTATTTAAAGGGTTTCAATCTGAATTTGCCACAAGATTGAATCAATTCATGCTACATTATCAAGGTGCTATGATCCGTTCAATTCGAGTAAACTTTCCATTAGGTACTAAACACAATGATGTCATTAACAGAATGATTTCCAAAGGAATTGCTAAGGGTGCCGAGCGTATTGAATTGCTCTTCTCATATGAAACTATTGATCCTATTCGATATTTGGATCAAATAGAGCCATACAAATTTTCATTTACTCTCTTATCACACACTGATTGTCTAACATATCTGCACCTGCAAAACTGCCACCTTGTAGCACCTATGGACTTATCTCACACTGATTGTCTGACATATCTGCACCTGCAAAACTGCCACCTAGTAGCACCTATGGACTTGTCTGGATTCAAGAATTTGAGAACTCTTGTGTTGCAACTAGTTGATGTGAAGCAGGATATGCTTCATGGCATATTTTCCAACTGCATCCATCTTGTAGACTTCACCCTTGATCAGTGTGATTTCAAGTCTGATTTAATAATAATCAGTTCAACATTGTTTCATTTGAACATTGTTAACTGTGGGTATCAAATTGGGGGAGTGAGGAGTATAGATATCATTGCATCAAATCTCTCATCCATTGAATATTCTTTCAATGCTAGATATCCATTACACAAAATGAACATCGAGGCTCATATGTTATCTAAATTTAGCTACAGAGGTAGTCGAATTTATAGCTACGGAGGTGTTCAATTTCAACAATATTATGCTTTTGGGTTTTCTGGACTGAAAAATGTGACAACGATTGTGTTTGATGGAATCGGTGATTGTCTCCAACGTTATGTCATACCCCTTTTGTTTTCTGAATGTCTCCAACTCGAGGATGTCACCTTTCAGTACTGCAAGCAAATGTATGATATGAATATTATCAGTCCAAAGTTGCGTCATTTGAAAATAATTGATTGTGAAAACGCCTATTCTCACCGCATAAATATAGATGCATTGAATCTCTCATCCTTTGAATATAGCGGTCATGCAATGACAAATATCTACGTTAATGCGCCAAGTTTATTGAAGGTTTTTTGGAATGGAGCTAAAAGAGAGAAAAATCTATCCCCCTTTGGTACAATTGCAAGGTTACTACAAATTGAGAATTTAACTATGATGATAAGCACTTCACAGGTGAATCACTCAAAAAACATATTTTCTCTTTTAATGTTTTATTGTTTCTATATAAGTTGTCAATATCGCATAGTGGCGCGTAGCAATTGATCCCAAAATTGTTTCTATATAATCAAGAACGATCTATCATGCTAGTAACACTTTTTACTTCTATTAACATCACTGCTTAGGTTTCTTTTGATTATGTGAGTTACTAGTTGATTTTAATCCACTTTAAATATTACTGGAGCAAACAGGTAGCAGAATTCACGAAGGTCTTGGTTCAATTTCAAAATCTTAGACAATTAGAGTTATTTATTGAGGGAGCATATGATCATAATTTGGACTACTTTTGGATATTAGATATTGCAATGGCTTCTCAACATCTCCAAAAACTTTCTCTTACGGTGATTTATTCAACTTTTTCGTTCACTTTTTTATAAAATGTTATATATGAGTCAATCTTATAAATCTAAACTCGATTTGATTTAGAATTTTTATTTTCCATATTTGATATTTGCAATGTGTTTCTTGTTTATACATTTATCAAGAATGATGAGATTGAAACTTTTTTATTTACCATTAGAAAATAAAGAGACAATACAATTTTGCAGATAGACTCCCATTTTCACATTCAGATAATTTATAATAATCTTCATGGATTATTTGTTTGGTTAGATTGAATTTTTAGTTTTTGCTAAAACTAGTGGTAAAATTAACAGATAAATATAATGAACTACATAAAATATCGTTAAAATATATTTTCACCTTTATATGAAGATAAAAAAATCAATAAAAATAATGAGCATAAAAATGAGTTAAGAATTATACATTGTAATGTCAAATACGGCTTAAATAATAAGCTCAATTGTAGCTGAAGTAGCATCTAAAAAAACACTATTGTTTTGTCAAAAAAAAAAAAAAAAACACTATTGTCTCGTGAGAGAAGAACCATCATCAAGCAACTCTATTTTCGTTTAAAATAAGGAATAAGTCATCCATTTGTTTTAAATGCCTACTGTATTTTTAAAATTTTTCATATGATCGTTATTTTCCAATTTTCAGATTAAAAATCTACATTTGGAGAAGCCGCACATGGATGGAATTCAAAGGCGAAGAAGAAACCATGCAAAGTTTTTTCATAATGATTTGAAATATGTTGAGTTGCGTGGTTGTGTTTGCTCCAAAAATGTAATTGAGTTAGCAAGTCACATGTTAAGGAAAGCAAATTCACTTAAGAAAATTTCATTCAGTTCTAGTAACAAATTCTATACGGGCGCCGGTAGATGGACTAATGGCTCAGATGGCTGTTGTTGGTTTGAACGGAATCTTATTCATAAGATGCTTAAAGATGAAGTACCTAGCCAATGTCAACTTATAATTTTCTAGGGTTATTCTATTTATTTATTTATTTATAATGAATTTTGTGGTGATCCTAGTGAATCCATTCTTACAAACATTGTATAATTTACTTTGATATGAATTTCCATATCCATTATCCTTTTAGGTGGTTTTTATTTTTTAATAGGAAGGAATCATTGTAGTGTAGACATGGACTAAGTCTTGTTAGGCTATACTTTCTTTTATATTGTTGGAAAATTTTATAATTAAGTGTTTATCATATGACAACCTTTTATCCTTTAAACACTTAATTGTTTTTTTTTTTTTGGCTAATTAAGCCTCTAGTATGAATGTGTTTATATATAGACATTCTTTAAAGTGATTAGCGCACGTCGAAGAGACTTTTTCACCAATAAAACTTGCTAGAGAACTATTGTGGGGTTGATGGATCGAGTTGGGGAGTTTTAACTAGTGGAAGGTCTTTTGTGTAAAAAATGTTTGTTGAGTTATTCCTGTTGATTATATTAGTTGCACAATGCGAGTGCAATATAAGAAACTTGAGTTTCAAGAATAAGACTTTATTACTTTAGGTGTGCAATCGAGCTAAAGGTCTCGTTCTAGGGTTAAGGACGTTTCGACCATTATACCAACAAAGTCCTTGCTTTATGTTTCAATTTTTTTTTTTTTTGAGAAAATGTTTCAATTGTTTTTTTTTTTAATTTTTTTGTCCAGTAGTTTAGTGGCTAGAATTCATTGAGAAAATGTTTCAATTGTTTTTTTTTTTTAATTTTTTTGTCCAGTAGTTTAGTGGCTAGAATTCACTTTGTGAATAAGTGGGGTGTCTGAGGTTCGAACCTCAACCCTTGCATATATAATAATGCATGTCCCTGCCAACTGAGCTATGCTCACGAGTACTGTTTCAATTGTTTTCCACCAATGTAAATGTTTATATTATTACTCATAAGTAAGTTGATTCAGAAATACAAATCAGCCTTATCGCAAATGTATCAGACCATTTTTTATTTAGAAATACAAATCAGCCTTATCGCAAAATGTATCAGACCATTTTTTTTCTTCTGAAAAAATAAAAATTAATTGAGTCATACTTCCTTGATACGTATCAGAATGTATAGGACGTGTATCTGTATCGGTTACACATTGGATAGAATACTCCATCATTTTTTAATACTTCACCATTTTTGAAGTATCGGATGGATATTCATAGATTTCTTGTATATCATTTTAAAATTAAAGTTTTCTTTTTTAATGGAAAATTAAAGTTAAAAATATGAGCATTAAAGTAGAATTAAAATTAAAATATCCTTTATTGAATTTATATTGATCCTTTTTTTTTGGTACAAGATATTTGTACCCTTTTAAACAGGCCCAAACACATGTACTTAAATTCGGGTTGGACGGACTTAGATTGTCACATGGCTATTCTTTTTCTGGTGATTTGGTTGATGTCCATTACATGTTTGATGAAATTCTGCTGAAAAGTTTGAGTCTTTGGACAACAATGATTTGTGGGTATATGCTCAGAACTATTTTATGCTTTTGAGGAGATATGGTTGTTGTAGGGTTTGAGCCTAATGGTGCTACCTTGGTTTCGGTGTTGTCGGGTTGTCTTGAGCTTAGGGAAATGGTTCATGAGTTTATGAGAGCGAAAGGGGTTGAAGTGGTAGCGATTCTTGCGACGACATTGGTTTATATGTACGCGAAGAATGAGGTAATTTTGTTGTCGAGGAAGTTGTTTGATGAAACTACTGAGAGGAATGTTGCTACTTGGAATGTTATGATATGTGTTTAGGGTTGTTTGTCCTCTCGTAGAAGTCCAACCCATGTTTCCCCCCAGTCAAGTCCAGACATGCATATTTTTCTTTTACACATCCGTACACCATAACATCCACACGCTTAAGTGTTGATCTTCTATTTAGTGGGTCGGTCAGAAAGTTGACATGTCCGCCCACTAGAATTTTTCAAAAAAGACACCTCCAAAAAAGTCGTGTATATACTTAAAATCGGAAAAATCCTTACAAATATATTTTTATCAAAGAAAAGAAAGACATAACAAATGACCCGTAATTTGTTTATTTTTTTTTCAACTTTGTTTTAATCTAAACACACTTTTAAACAAAAATCTAAAGTAGATTGGGTTTAGATGCCTCTCCGTGGGCTATGACACCCTTACTTGACAAGCACGTAACTCAGTACTCTATAATAATCTAGAAACACACAAACCCTAATTCTTTAGGTTTTCCATCCAAGCCGTCCCCAATTTTATATATCTGAAACAAGCACATCAAGCATCGAGCATCAAACTTGAAACGAGCTTCTCATATTCAGGTTCTACTTGCAATTGGAATTTGAATTTATTCAATCTTATTTACCTGTTGAATTATAATTGTTTCCGTGTGGTGTACATATATATGCTCATCATGATGAAATTAATAATAACAAATATATATTTTCAAATTGATTATATATGCTTTTAATATAGTTCAAATTCTGGTGTGTACGTGTTCGTTATTAATTGCAGTAACAATGAAGAGGAGGTCTAAAAAGCCCAAGATTGAGTTGCCAGATTCTATTTTATCGATTATATTCTCAAAGTTAGGTTTGAAGGATTTGGTGAAAACAAGCACATTGTCCAAACATTGGCGTCATGAATTAGGATTAAGAATTGACCTCAACTTTGATGTCCATAACATGTTTGAGCTTGACTGTAATACAATTCAAGAGTTACAAAAAAGCCTTCCATTATTCAAAGGGTTTCAATCTGAATTTGTCACAAGATTGGATCAATTTGTGCTGCATTATCACGGTGCTATGATCCTTTCAGTTCGAGTAAATTTTCCATTAGATACTAAACACAGTGTTGTCATTGACAGAATGATTTCCAAAGGAATTGCTAAGGGTGCCAAACATATTGAATTGCTCTTCTCACATGAAACTATTGATCCTGTTCGATATTTGAAACGAGAAGAGTCATACAGATTTTCATCTACTCTCTTATCTAAGACTGATTCTCTGACGTATCTGCACCTGCAAAACTGCCACCTAGTAGCATGTACGGACTTCTCTGGATTCAAGAATTTGAGAACTCTTGTGTTGCAACTAGTTGATGTGAAGCAGGATATGCTTCATGGTCTATTTTCAAATTGCATCCATCTTGTAGACTTCACCCTTGATCAGTGTGATTTCAAGTCTGACTTAAAGATAATCAGTTCAACATTGTTTCATTTGAACATTGTTAACTGTGGAGATCAACTTGGGGGGGTGAGGAATATAGATATCATTGCATCAAATCTTGCATCCATTGAATATTCTTTCAATTGTACTTATCCAATACACATGATGAAAATTAAGGCCCATATGTTATCTAAGTTTAGCTTCAGAGGTAGTCGAATTTTTAGTTACAGAGATGGTGAAAGATACTATGCTTTTGGGTTTTCTGGACTGAAAAATGTGACAACGATTGTGTTTGATGGACTCGATATTGATTGTCTCCAACGTTTTGTCATGCCCCTTTTGTTTTCTGAATGTCTCCAACTTGAGGATGTCACCTTTCAGTACTGCAAGCAAATGGATGATATGAATATTATCAGTCCAAAGTTGCGTCATTTGAAAATAATAGATTGCGGGTATAACCATCTTTATGCTCCGCGCCGCATAGCTATCGATGCATTAAATCTTACATCCTTTGAATTTAGCGGTCAAAGGACGAAAGTTATCTCCCTTAAAGCTCCAAGTTTATTGAAGCTCTTTTGGAATGCAGCTAATAGAGAGAAAAATCCATGTCCCTTTGGTCCACTTGCAAGTTTACGACATATTGAGAATTTATCTATGAATATGATCATAACCACTTCACAGGTGAGTAACTCCATATTTTCGATTTATTAATGTTTATTGTTTCTATATAGGTTGTCAATCTCGCATAGTGGTGCCTAGCAGTTGGTCCCAAAACTGTTTCTATATAATCTTTTTCATATTTGCTACTAATCTTTCGCATTTTTTTCTTCTACATTCTTAGTTCAGTCTTGATTTTTCACTGTATCCCAATAACTCAGAAGTCAAGTTGTTTGTCTCGACAAAAGTTTTTTCCTATTTTTTTGTTTTCTTAAACGCATTGTTACAGTCAAGTTGTTTACCTCTATTAACTGCCTACGTTTCTTTTAATTATGTGTGACACTAGTTGATTTTAATCCACTTTAAATATTACTGGTGCAAACAGGTAGCGGAATTGACGAAGGTTTTGGTTCAATTTCAAAATCTTAGACAATTGGAGTTATTTATCGAGGGAGCATATGGTCCTAATTTGAACTATTTTTGGATCTTAGATATTGCAATGGCTTCTCAGCATCTCCAAAAACTCTCTCTTACGGTGATTTATTCAACTTTCTTTTGTTCACTTTTTTTTTTAAAAAAAATGTTGTGTAAATTATCTTATAAAATTAAACTTGGTTTGAATTAGAATTTTTAGTTTCCCTTGTTCAAAAAAGAATTTTTAGTTTCCATATTTAATATTTGCAATGTGCTTGATAAATGTATACACATTAGAAAACAAATAGAAAATATAATATTTTGTTTTAAATAAGAAATAAGTCATCCATTTGTTTTATATGCCTAATGTATATTTAAAAAAATTCATATGATTGTTACTTTTCAATTTTCAGATTAAAAATCTACATTTGGAAAAGTCGCACATGGGTAGATTTCAGAGGCGAAGAAGAAACTATTCAAAGTTTTTTCATAATGATTTAAAATTTGTAGAGTTACATGGGTGTGTTTGCTCCAAAAATGTAATTGAGTTAGCTAGTCACATGTTAAGGAAAGCAAATTCACTTAAGAAAATTACATTCAGTTCTCGTACCAAATTCTATACAGGTGCTGGTAGATGGACTAATGACTCAGATGATTGTTGTTGGTTTGAACGGAATCTTATTCATAAGATGCTTAAAGATGAAGTACCTGATCAATGTCAACTTATAATTTTCTAAGGTTATTTTATTTATTTATAATGAATTTTGTAGTGATCTTAGCGAATTCATTCTTACAAACATCGTATAATATATGTTGATATGAATTTCAATATCTATTATCCTTTAGGTGTTTTTTTTTTTTTTTTAATATGAAGGAATCATTTGTAGTGTTAGACCTGGACTAAGTCATGTTAGGTTAAACTTTCTTTTTCATTGTTGAGAGATTTTATAATTAAGTGTTTATCATATGACAACCTCTTATCCTTTAAACACTTATAAAAAAAAAAATTGGCTAATTAAGCCTCTAGTTTGTATGTGTTTATATATAAACATTCTTTCAAGTGATTAGCGCGTGTTAAAGTGACTTGTTCACCAATGAAACTTGCTAGAGAACTATTGAGGAGTTGATGGATCGAGTTGGGGAGTTGTAACTGGTGGAAGGTGTTTGTGTAAATGTTTGTTGAGTTTTTCCTGGTTGATTTATATTAGTTGCACAATGCAAGTGCAATATCCAAAACTTGAGTTTCAAGCATATAAGACTTACTCGATATGAACCAAAACGTATTGGGCGACGTACTTATCATTTTTGATATTTTGGGGCTTCATAGATTTCTTGTATGTTATTTTAAAATTAAAGTTAAAAATATGAGCATTAAAGTAGAATTAAAATTAAAGGGTAAAATATGCATTTCATCCCTGCAATTATAAACCATTTGATTTTTCATCCCTGAGATTACTAATCCTCTCATTTTGCCCCTGTAAAAATTAATCATTTGAACATTCGTCCCTCATCAGAGTTAATCACTGCCACGTCGCTGATTTGATGACGTGGCACTGACCAAAATGCCCTTAGTAAGCTCAGGGATGAAAAATTTGTTGGAACAAAATGTGTTTAACAATGACCTTAAAGAGTTTTGATGATAACAAGGTATTAAAAATTGTAAATTGGACTAGCTAATATTTGTTCAAGTGTACAGGACCATAGTTAAAAATTGATATTATCATACAAAGGTTCTGAATGAGCAAATAAAGAGCGAAAGAAATCAACGAAATTGAAGCTTAGATGCTCCTGAAGGCAATTTGCTCCTGAAGACGAAAAGCGCTCCTGAAGTCAAGTGCTCCTGAAGACTAGTGCTCCTGAAGACTAGAGGTCTTAAAGTGCCACGTCATTATCAGAAGCAACATCATCAGAAGCTGCCTCATCATAAGCCATTTCATCAGAAGCTGAAGATCAACTGAATTTGCAAAATTCAAGGATTTAAGAGTTGTTTTATGGATCGAAATTCATCAAAGGACAGCAGAAGACTAGTGGACTCTTGCAACGGTCATTTCAAAGGTGTTTGAAGGCATTTGCTTGCAATATGAACGAAAGCGTTGACATTGTACTTTGTACGAACTGTATAACCACCTTCTCCACTACTCTGTTTTGTGTCCACGCTACAAGACAAGAAAACAGCTCCAGAATACGGCTTCTCCTGCAAAGATGTTCCTTTGGATTATGAATGGATTTCAAATTGGTTCTTCATAGGACAACAACCAAATCAGGCAAAAGATCATTGGTGAAAGATCAAGCTTCAACAACGACTCTTTTGATGTGCTGGCAATTTCACAACGTCTCTTTCACACATCTATATAAAGGAGTGAAGACTTAGAGTTTTGGTAATGCTGAACGAAAGACTCTCAACATTTTTACAAGTGTCAAACCTCTGCTGAAATTGTTCTGCATTCACTTAGAATTTCTGTTTCTCAAAGTCATATCTTAGAAATTCTTAAGTCTTAGAGTCTGTATCTAAAGTGTTCAATCTCAAACATTATTCTTTGTAATCTTGTTTGTTTAGAAGTCTCTTGCAGTTGTGCTTGAGCATAGAAGTCTCTTGATTGTGTTCTTGAGCATAGGAAGACTCTTGCAAAGTGTGCTTGAGCAAAGGAAGTCTCTTGCTGTGTGCTTGAGCAATTGTAATCAGATATTACATTCTAGTGAAATCTCCTTGGAAGTGCAAGGGGGACTGGACTACTTCCGGATTGTGGAAGGAACCCGTATAATTGCTTTGTGTCTTTCTTCTTCTCTCTCTCTCTGTTTTATTCCGCTGAGTTCAGATTCTGTTTATCCCTTCAGAAGCTGTATTACTTAGCTTCTGACGAGTGTGTTCAGTTTTTAGGAGAAACGAAGAATTTTTCAAAACACAATTCAACTCCCCTTCTTCTGTTTTTCTCACCTTCAAAATCAAATGGCCCATAATTGCAGGGATGAAATGCATATTTAAGCCTTTTTTTATCTATTTTAATTTTTTTGTAGAAAAAATTAATCAACAATGAAAAAAAAGGACTACAAGAGTCTTTACAATCAACAAAACAAATGTTCTCGTGAGCATAACTCAGTTGGTATGGACAATGCATAATATATGCAAGGTCAGGGGTTCAAACCTCGGCCACCACAAAAAAATCAACAAAACAAATTATCTATCAATATTCGGTAGTACTTTGCAATTGCATGTCCTCCTTTTCTCAATCTCTTTCTTTAGGAAATCTAAATCATGAATCCTTAGCATTCCCTTTTGTGTCGTGAGGAATTTCACAAACTTGAGTATGACTTGGCTCTGATTCATGACGGCTATTGGAATTGTGGGAAGGAGAGGGATGAAGGTCTGGAGCAGAAGAAGGACGATAAGAGGATTGAGAAGATGAGGAGAAGAATGGGAGATGAAATCCAACGGCGGTGAGAGACACCCATTTTTAACTATTGTTTGAGAGAGAACAACCATGGGAGAAGAGAGAGACCTCCGGTTTCCCCGTTTCCAGTTTATAATTAAATTGTATTTTTTTTAAGTTTTATTAAATACATGTCATATTGTAATTGGCTACGTTTAAAAGTTTCGTGTTAGGTTCGCTCCCATGTAAGAATTTCTCGTGACTGAAGATTAAAACGTGAGCCAATTATAATTTATAATTTTAATAAAAAAACACTTACAAAGATTATAATGCATGTTTTTTTTTAATATTTATCATATATACCTATGGTATTTAATGTAATGTATTTTATAATAGTAAAAAAAATAAAATAATGGAGTATATTTTATAAACATTTTTTTTATCTCTATCTCTCTCTCCAATTATTTGGCATTTTCTTTGTAAAGTTCTCTTGAGGATTCTTGTCCCCTTTTAGATAATTTGTTTTATTGATTTTTTGGTGGTGACCGAGGTTTGAACCTCTGACCTTGCATATATTATGCATTGTCCATACCAACTGAGCTATGCTCACGAGTACATTTGTTTTGTTGATTGTAAAGACTCTTGTAGTCCTTTTTTTCATTGTTAATTAATTTTTTCTACAAAAAAATTAAAATAGATAAAAAAAAGGCTTAAGTATGCATTTCATCCCTGCAATTATAGACCATTTGATTTTTTCATCCCTGAGCTTACTAAGGGCATTTTGGTCATTTCGCGTGCATATGATTCAATTAGTAGTGCCACGTCATCAAATCAGTGACGTGGCAGTGATTAACTCTGACGAGGGACGAATTTTCAAATGATTAATATTTACAAGGGCAAAACGGGAGGATTAGTAAACTCAGAGACGAAAAATCAAATGGCCTATAATTGCAGGGATGAAAAGCATATTTTACCCAAAATTAAAATATCCTTTATTGAAATTCATATTGGTACCTTCTAAACAGGTCCAAACACACGTGCTTAAATTCGGGTTGGACTTAGATTGTCATGTGGCTATTCTGTTTCTGGTGATTTGGTTGATGGCCGTTACATGTTTGATGAAATTCTGCTTGCTGAAAAGTTTGAGTCTTTGAACTACAAGATTTGTGGGTATATGCTCATAACTTTTTGAGGGGATATGGTTGTTGTAGGGTTTAAGCCTAATGGTGCTACCTTGGTTTCAGTGTTGTCGGCTTGTGCCTGGCCGGGTTGTCTTGAGCTTGGGGAAATGGTTCATGAGTTTATGAGTGAAAGGGGTTGAAGTGGGTGTGGTTCTTGCAACGGCATTGGTTTATATGTACGCGAAGAATGTGGCAATTTTGATGGTGAGGAAGTTGTTTGATGAAATGGCTGAGAGGAATGTTGCTACTCGGAATGCTATGATATTTGGTTTGGCTTCTCATGGACATGATGAAGATGCTCTTAGTTTATTTTGTTGTTCCTAATGGTGTCACATTCGTTGGAATTTTATCTGCTTGTTGTCATGCAGGTTTGATTGATGTCGGTCGCGAGGTTTTTTGTTCGATGAAGGTTGTGTATGGTATTGAACCGAAGATTGAGCATTATGGCTGCATGGTCGATCAACTTGGGAGAGGCAGAGGAACTTATAAAAGGGATGCCATGGAAACCTGACGTGGTTGTTATTTTGGGACCTTTATTGACATCTAGCAAGAATAATGGCAACACTGAGTTTGCTGAAAGAGTAGCGAAAGAAATTCTTGCTCTGGAACCTCATAATCATGTTGCTTTGTCAAATATGTACGCAGAGAAAGATGATGAAAAAAGAGAAACTCAATAAAGCTCCAGGATGGAGCCTTGTTGCCACGTAATTGAGTTTCTAAGATGGCTTGCATATGACACATGCTTAGCATTTTTGGAAAAGAGTTGATTATTTCATTGTTAGTAAAAGGTGGGAAGTGAGTCATTGTTTCAACTGCTCCCTGCTGTTCCCAAAATAGTTCCTCTGGCTTATTGACAAAATGGTTCCACTGTGGCTGTGCTGCTTTATAATAAAGTTGTAACTCTAACAATTTGACAAGTGACTGGTTTTTTGCTTCATTGTTGCAAGAACATAAGTATGTTGAAGCCCCTTTTGTCTGCCAGTTGAAAGACTCATGAGGTTGCTAGTGCTAATCAGTTGAGAAAATCAAAAGGAGAATTCTTAAAAGCTTTTTCTCATATCAATTGGTGTTTCTGCAGCACGTATGCAGGTATAGCCATTTTGACAAAAAATATTGATGTGGCAAACAAAGATCTATTAGCACTGCTGCCCAAATTAATAAAAATACATGGAACTGCTTAGATGGATTATCACTTATTATTTTTTTAAAAATAAAATTAAAAATTATGGTTTCACCATCATCTTCTTTAGAACCAAGAGAAAACACGAATCATTTGCAGTGTCAAATAGCGGCTATACTAACGCTATAACACTACGGCGTAGCGGAATTGGAACAAGTCGGTATTGTTCTACCATTTAGTACGAAGTGTTATCAGATAGAGGCACTATAACAATTGACAACACTGCAATAGCGAAATTTAAGCAAACCACTATTTTCTGCAATATACAATTGACAACACTGCACCATATAACTCTTCCAACACAGTATTCTTTTGCGCCTAAAACCAACCCCTATGAGACCTCAAACTACCACATTGTTACCCAATACCCTATAATTTATTCATTATTTTTTGTTTGTTATTTGGATGTTTGTATATCTAATTGAATTTTAATTTCAAGGATTTTGATAAGACATCTGTTAGCAAGCGACTACGTAAGATAGTTCAACCTTCACGATGTATATGACATGAATCACACAAAGCAAAGCAAAAGATAATTCAACCTTCACGATGTACAATCTAAAATGTTTGTCACTTTAATATCTTTTTGGTAGATTAATAAATGTATATGACATGAATCCATCAAAAGATATAATTGCAAATGTTGTTTGACTTGATAAGTTATGAGCTATTATTGTTTTATATGAAAATACAGATCAGTGTTTCTAATATGCACTTGGGTTGCAAACTTCATAGGAGAAAGCAATTAGGAATGACATGAACAGATAAAGAGATGTATATGTTGATAAAGATAAAAGTTCTACGAATATAGAGATAGGTTATAATTAAAATGCTAATTAATATAGCTGTTTTATTAGAATATAGGATTCCAGTTACATACTTACATTATTGTTGACATCTGTTTAGACAAACCAGGTCACCACATTATAATTTAGACAGTGTCTTTCATCATGTTAAACTCCATACTTGATCTTCCTAGAACTTGGAAAAGCTTGACCTGTAGAAGGTGGCACAGTACTTTCTGGACCAGCATGAACTGGAACTGGTTCACCAGTAGGTATAACATGGTTTGTTGTTGGAAAAGCTTGATTTGTAGAAGGTGGTGCAGTCCTTTCTGGAATAGCATGTACTGGAACTGGTTCACCAGAAGGCATAACATGGTTTGTTGTAGGAAAAGCTTGACCTGTAGAAGGTGGCACGGTACTTTCTGGCATAACATGTTCTGGAGTTGGTGGAAGTGGCTTATTGGCAGGAAATGGATTAACCGGAACTACTGGACTTGTTTCACCAGTGAGTATAACATGTTCTCGTGTCGGTGGATGTGGCACACTGGTAGGAACATGGCTTAGTTTTGGTGGAAGTGGCACACTTAACGGGTAAAAATGAACTGGAACTGGTTCACCTGTGGGCAGAACATGGCTTAGTTTTGGTGGAAGTGGCACACTTAGGGGGTAAAAATGAACCGGAACTGGTTCACCGGTTGGAAAAACATCCGCAGCAGCTGCTGATTCTATGGCTGAAACAACACTCAGAAATATGACTATAGATGAAAGGAAAACTGAAGCCATTTGGTTGTAGAATATTTAGGATTAGGATATATCATAAGCAAGGGATGCAATGTGAAATTGTGCTTGCTAGCTAGTAGTGGTTGTAAGATAGTGTTCTCTACACTAGTATTTATAGGAGAATACTTTAGCTTAATTCATGATCACAACTCACAAGTCTATTAAGCTTAAGAATTTGATCTGTATACGTTTCCTGTCATTAATTTTACATGTGCATTTGTCTTCTAAATACTAAAATTATAGCACTTTTACTGCAGTGGTTAATCTTAAAAGAATGTACGTTAAGCTTGAAATAGTAGTATGACTACATATGTATATATCTAGCTGTGGCAACTGGCAAATGATCGAGATAAGGAATTGGAATGGTATAAGAAGTAAGAAATTGAACCACTTTCATTATTATTGTACATTTTCATTATATAGACTTGATTAAGGGAAAGAATAAACGAGTATTTTAGTCCTTATATTGTACTACAAGTCAGAAATTTAGGCCTATTATAAAAATGTCATTCAATTAAATCATTCTATCAAAATATCTCTTTAGAAAATATATATCAAAACTAATATAAGACACTTAATAAGATAATTTAAGTGAAAAACTATTGCGTGTGGAATTTATATGATTGAAATTACTTGCATTCTTTGATGTAATAATTATTTTTAGAGTAATTTGCACTCACTCCCCTAAAGTTTTATTAAAAGACATTCACACTCCTTCTAGTTTGAAAAAAACATTTACCTCCCTTAAGTTAGTGATCATAACAATTTCTCTACATTCCGCTACAACTCTTAAGACATACAAATTTAAACCCTAATTTATATTTTCTCCCAAAAATTAAGAATATGAAACGATGTCACGAAAATTCATTTCACCCTGACCTTTCATCACCTTTCTTTAACACTTTTTTTTTGGGATTTGTTTTAAGGATTTTCTTTGGAGGGTTAATCACCATCCAAATTTTTTTGATGAAGATGGTGGTCCATTCCTTAATTGATTAACCAAAATTTCATACTTGTCTTAAATAACCATCGATAGCGAAATAAAACGATTAGTCCCATTAAAGATGGTATGAAATAGTCTAATGACACCAAAATATTTCCATCCCTAGTGGTATCTTTCCTTCTACTTTCACCTATTCCAAACAGCCCCTAAATGCAATTGAAATTGGCCAGCTCAAATAAATGTTTGATCAAAGTGAACAAAGGTGAACCAAGTGGTTAATGAACTCCACTAAAAGACGAATGTTCGGGAGAGTCTGAATTCGATTTTTCGGTGAAGATATTTTTGACTTGATTTGACTTATCCTGCGACCAAACTGCACATTACTAGGGTATTCTTTTCCTAAAAATTGGAAGTCGGGTTAACGCAAAAATAAAATGAACAAAGTGGTTTTTGCATTATTGGAGAGATACAAAGATATTCACAATGGGAGTTAATATCTCTCCATTCATTTTCTCTATTAATAAAGTTTTTAAATGTTGTGAAGTGTATTAAAAAAAATATGGACTCGACTTACCTCCATAAGTCTTGGTACCTCCCCTATTATGGAGAAAGCACAAATGGTACCTATTTAGAAGTGGCTCACATAAGCAGTTTCTCTCCGTGGACCTCACGATGTTTCAAAATAAAATAAAAAATACAATATAATGATGGCTAAAGTGCACTATTCCCCCCTAAATTTTAAAAAGTTGCGATTTTGGCCCCTATGTATAAAAACTATAATTTTGACCCCCTAAGATTTAGCCCCTTTGCATCTTTGGTTCTTTTTGCCAATTTTGACTCAATCAACATTTGAAGTTGTTAGTATAATCACAAATTGATACAAATTGTATGAGGTGTTGAGTTAGAAGGATTGAGTGTTTATAATATACACCCTCCATCTCTAAATTATAGTCGTTTAAGGTTTGTGCACGATTATTAAAAAAATGTTTAATTGTGTTGATTTCAATGGTAAAACTAGTATCATTTACTAAAATACCCTTCTTAATTCTAGTTAGTAGAGTTGTTAAGTTGGATGAAATTCAATACATAATAATATAAAAAAGTAATAAATGCTGCATTGATATTCTAAAGTGACAATTATTTTGAGAAAAAAAATGCTAAAGAGACAATTATTGTGAGACTGAGGGAGTACTATTATAAAAATTATAAATTAGTATTATGTATGCATGGAACCCACTTAAACATAAAAAAAAATAGAATTATCAATTGTAGAAGCTCTTAGGTAAAGGCATTTTATTGTTAAAATAAAACAATTTCAAAATTGATTAAATTTACAAAAATATGTTATCCTTTAACATGATAATTTTTCAGATTAATTGTTACATATTCATTTTTCTTCTTCTTATCCATGGTTTTGTTTTTAGGGCTTGCCCAACACATTGTAAGACTTACGTAAGACCTAATTTTTCTTAAAAAGCTTATGTATACCTTTAGTCCCTGTAAATATGGCTTATTTGAAGTTTGGTTCATGAACTAACTAATCTTTTTAAACAGTCACTGCAATTACTAATCACTTAAAATTCGGTCTCTCAATCCAGTTACTTATAACCATGTCCCTAATTAGCTGACTTGGCAATGCTGATTGGTTGATTATTTTGCTAACTCACCAAAATTTAATGCGAACGTATCAAAATGCACATTAGCCTTTCAAACAAATGTGAAATTACCAATTTACCCATGATTCATCTTTCCTTTATCCTTCCTCTTCCAAACAAATGTCACCCTCTTCTCTCTTCCCCACCCCACCACCACCACCACAATTATAGATTCATGCAAACACAAACTCCAAACTCAGAAGTTTGATTCCTATTATCGTGAAACCCAAATATGAATCTGAAAACCATATGACGAATTCGTTATGGTTTTTCTCCATTTTTGTTGATCTTTAGTCTTTGCTTGTAATATGAATATATGTGGATTTATTAGCCTTTTGAATTTAGCCACCTTAGTGTGTGTTTTATGCTAGGCGACAATGATTATAAATGTGATCCGAGCTCTATGATACCATATGGTCCAGGAATAAACTTAGTTCCAACACACAATTGTCTGAGCCTCTCGATGCATCTCACACACATTTGTCTTGCCAAACTTAAATTGAAACAGTTATTAGGGTTTCGGTTTTCAACTTTTAGAAAATCACTTGATTCAATTATGGTAAAAGAAAAGATGATTAAGTTCTATAAAGAAGAATCTATTAAGTTCTGATGAGGTGTTGTTGTTGGATCTATGAAGAAGAATCTAAAAAAATGGAAGGAAGTTGTTGTTGGTGGTGTTGGGTTCGGTGGAAAGAAGGGAGAATGTGGTGGTTGTTGTTGGTGATGATAAGGTTGTTGTTAGAAGGTGGATGATGAAAGAAGTTGTTGTTGTTGGTGGTGGTGGTGGTTGTAGGGGAGAAAAGAGAAAATGACAGGAGAATGAAAGTGGTTAAAGAGAAGTAGATGAGCTTGAGGGCATTTTCGTCCGTCCATTTTATATTTTTCTGACTCAGCGGCTGACTTACCCAATCATCACTACCATGTTAGCTAATCGTTGATGTGGCCGTCATTAACAGGGTTGAGGGACTAAATTTTAAATGATTAATAATTACAGTGATTGTTCAAAATAATTAGTAAGTTCAAGAACCAAACTTCAATTGTAACCAAACTTCAAATGAATCATATTTGCAGAGACTAAAAGTATAAATAAATCTTCTTTTTTTTTGTACAAGATAAATAAATCTTCTTAAAATTAGTGTATTTGTTCTTGTTAAACAATAAAATTATTGTTTGTTTTCTATATAAAATTTATTAAAAATTCATATATGTCATAAATATAAAAGAAAAAATAAAGACGATTCATATTAAAATCCGCAATTTACTAAATAAATTATTAATATCCGCATAAAATATAAAACGAATAAATTGTAATTGCCTAAGTTGAAGTAGAAATCAAGAGTATATGTCTAAACTGAATAGAACGATCACAACTAAGCATAAAAATTTTCTTAAAAATATGTAAAATTGATTACATTAAATAATTCTATTAAATAATCTACTAAGATTTTATTTCAAAAAAAAAGTATTTTCTTCATCAATTTATCATTTAAAAAATGAAATATATCAAAGAACATTTTAAAGAAGAAAAAAAACAGGACACATGGAAAAAAACCGCAGGATGGAAAAGGTAATAGTTTAACCGCAATTGGCTAGCCTAAACGCACATGAAGGCTCAATCCAAAATAACACAATATTATCTTACTTTCGGAACTGAACCCTCTCCACTAGGAGATTGCAAGGCCATCCCAAAGGGTGGCAACTGACAAGTGAGCCGGCTATCTTGGGCCTCACGTTATTTTAGGCTTCAAATTTATTATTTTAATTTAATACTCCATCCGTTTCAAAATACATGTCCAATTTTTGCAATGTGTACTATTCACTTGACTTACTTTGATCATACTTTTTAACTAATGTATAAATATAAATATTAGCATGTAAGATGTTGTTTGATTTGTCTCGACAAATATTTTCAAAAAATTAAATTTTTATAATTTTTTACTTTAGATAATTAAAGATATCAACAGTCAAAATTGTGCATTGGCATATGTGAAGTTGTTGACTTGGACATGTATTTTGAAGCAGAGGGAGTAATTAATAATATTAATTGTTTTAGTTTTTTTAATAATTAATTGTTTTAGGTTACATACTCCCTCCAGTCCTATATTAGTCTTCATTTTAAATTAGATACATTAATCATTCAATGTACCTAGAAAAAGAATCTTTTCTTATATATAGGACCGGAGGGAGTAGTATGAAATGTTAGATAGTATTACCTCCGTCCTCGTGAGCTTAGCTCAGCTGGTTGTGACAATGCATAAAATATGCAAGGTTCGAGGTTCAAACCCCGGTCACTACAAAAAAAAAAACGATAGTACTACCTCCTTTCCTAATTACAAGACTTTGTTGAGTTTTTTTCTTTGTCCATTTTTATAAGACTCATCTCAAATTTCAATGCATATTAATTATTTCTTTACCACTATACCTCTATTTATGTTACATATTTTTCTGCAATATGTAATAACTACTCCATAAAAACAGTAACTAATTATCTCTCATAAAGGACAAACATACTCTCTCCGTTTTAAAATGAGTGTCGCTTTAGCAAATTGCACACAGATTAATGAATGAAATAAAGTAGTCAAATATCATAGCAATTTTACCAAACTGCCCTTACTTTATAAGAAAAAGATAAACTTAAAGTTGCATTGAAAATTGTGTGAAAAATTGTGTGAGAGAAAAGTTTGAGTATTTATTGAGCGTAAAGTTGGAAAAAAATTAAAGTTGTATTGGAAATGTAAAGTGACATTCATTTTGAAACAAATTTTTTTGGCTAAAGTGACACTCATTTTGAAACGGAGGGAGTATAAAACAATAACAATTGTCAACAAAATTAATTCAACTATTAACTTTCTTAATTCCTGTATTTTTTTTCAAAAGACTCATATATTTAAGGATGGAGGTATAAAATTTACTCATTATTTAAGATGGTCTGACGCAGATCTTGATCGATCATTCAAACACCTTTGACAACATATGATAGTACGTGACCATCTCCAATGAGGGGGTCTTAACCTTTTAAGATCAAGTACCTATTTGGTACCCTCATTGGGGAGGAACTTTTCGGGGTCTTATAAGACACGAAGCCTCACTTAAGACCCTCGTTCTTAAGTGGGACCCACACCTTTTTAATATTAAATAATTGATATATAATGATATAAATTATTGATAGTTCATTAATGAGTCACATTTAAGAAATTTGTATGATATTGTGAGTTGGAGGGATTAAGTTTTTATTATGTAATAAGTGTCTCCATTATGGATGCTATGATAGCACAAATGAGTGATTGAGATTGGACAATGTGAGTAAAAGACATGACAAGATTTGTGTTTTTTTTTTTTTTTGGTTTCCTTTTTGGTATATATAGAATCACGAGATTTACTCAAAAAAACAAATAAAAGTAAAACCACAAGATACGCTTCTGACTATATATTTTACCCAAAATAATAACAAAGATACGCTTCTTATCTGACTACGTAACTACTGTATACATAGATCTCAATCTCAATCTCAATCTCAGCCGACACAAACTCTCAATTTCAGTGTATTCTCCACCAAACCAAACCAATTATTCAGATGTAAGTTTTACTTAATCTCAATTTATTCAATTCTGTTTCTCTGTTTTACCTCAATTTTAATTAAGTCAATTAACATGTTGTTAATTCGAATTCTGGTGTATGTTGTTAATTTAAATTCTAGTTTATGTTGTTATTGTTTGCAGCAGCAGCGATGAATAAGAGTAAAAAGCTAAAGAGTGAGTTACCAGATTGTGTTATATCGAATATCTTTTCAAAGTTAAGTTTGAAGGATTTGGTTAAAACAAGTGTATTATCCAAACGATGGCTTCATGAATGGAGATTAAGAATTGACCTAAATTTTGATCTCCGTAACATGTTTGACTGTAATACAATTCAAGAATTACCACAAAACCTTCCAGTTTCAGTTTTTAAAAGGTTTCAATCGGAATTCGTCACAAGAATGGATCAATTGATGCTGAAATATCAAGGTGACATGATCCGTTCACTTCGAGTGGATTTTCCATTAGGTAATCAACATAGTGATGTCATTGACAAAATGATTTTCAAAGGAATTGCTAAGGGTGTCGAACGTATTGAACTGCTCTTCTCATATCAAACTAATGCTGATTTTGAAATAGAGCCATACAAATTTGTCTTTAGACTCTTATCTCTCAATGATTCTTTGACGTATCTGCATCTACAGAAGTGCGACTTGATAGCACCTATAAATTTATCTGGTTTCAATAATTTGAGAACTCTTGTGTTGCATCTTGTTGTTGTAAAGCAGGATTTGCTTCAGGGTATGTTGTCCAGCTGCATCCATCTTGTAGACTTCACCCTTAATGATTGTGAGTTCAATTCTGACTTGAAAATAATTAGTCCGACGTTGTTTCATTTAAACATTGTTAACTGCGGGGTTGAAATTGGGGAGGAAAAGAATATAGATATCATTGCATCAAATCTGTCGTCAATTGAATATTCTTGCAATGGCCGTGAAGTACACTCAATGAACATTGAGGCTCATATGTTATCCAAGTTTAGCTACAGAGGTAGAGAATTTTCTAAACATATTGGGTTTTCTGGATTGAAGAATGTGACAACAATTGTGTTCGATGGACTCCATGAATGTATTTCGGACAACATTGTGCCTCATTTGTTTTCTGAATGTCTCCAACTTGAGGACGTCACCTTTAAGAATTGTTGGATGATATGTCGAATGAAAATTATCAGTCCGAAGCTACGTCATTTGAGCATAATTGATTGTGGCTATGATGGCATGTCTCCTTATAGGATGTCTATTGATGCATTGAATCTCTCATCCTTTGAATATAGTGGTTACACGAGGGTATTCTCTGTTGATGCTCCAAGGTTATCAAAGGTTTTTTGGAATGCAACTACCAGAGAAGAAACTCCATTTGCCATTCATCCATATGGAAGCTTACTTTATATTGAGAATTTAACTATGATTATGAGCACTTCACAGGTGAGTAAGTTAGTTAAAACTCATGTTTGTTGCTTGATGTTTATTGTTGAAAAAACCCACAAATAACAATTACCTTTATTGTTAATGGTGTAAACAGGTAGAGAAATTAGCAGAGGTATTGGTCGAATTTCAAAATCTAAAAAATTTAGAGCTATTTATTGAGGGAGCATATGATCATAATCTCGACTACTTTTGGATTTTAGATATTGCAATGGCTTCTCATCATCTCGAAAAACTTTCTGTGACGGTGAGTCATTTAACTCCATTTGTCATAGGTTGTTCATTTTTTTTTTTTTGGCGATTTGTTCACTTTATTTTAGGGTTAATTATGTTTCTAGTCCCTATAAAATAGCGACCTTGTGAGTTTAGTCCTTACTTAATTTTAATAGCATTTTTAGTCCCTAATTTTGTTTTTCTGCACTGAGTATTAGTCCCTACTCAATTCAAATTTGTTTAATTTATGCTTAAACTCTTAAATTTTTGAACAATTTTTTGCAGACATGTTTAGAACATTACTAAAAGTTCCTTCGCAAAAAATTATCGCAAAATTTGATTACTACATCCAGATTTTATTACTTTTTATCTTTAACTTTTGTCGTTTTAAAAAATTCACATTTAATTCATTTCATGTCAGAAAATTCTAAATTTTAGTAAACGAACCTTTCATAGTGTTCTAATCTTGTCTTAAAAAAATCGTTCAAAAAATTTAAGAGTTTAATGATAATTAATCAAACTTTGTTTTAGCAGGGACTAAAATTATAAGTAAATTTTTTTTTATAGGGACTAAAAATGCTATTAAAATTAAGTAAGGACTAAATTTACAAGGTCGCTATTTTATAGGGACTAGAAATATAATTAACCCTTTATTTTAAATGTTATAATTTGACTTTATAGTGAATTATAGTTTTCTAGACGGTTTATATATAAATCAATTTGATGAAATTAATTCTGATTTCAACCGGAAATTTATTTTCCTTAATATAATTTAACTGAAAGTTTTAATCTATCTGAAAGTTTCAAATTAAAACTTTATTTACTTTTAGAAATAAATAGGTAAAATTTCATATAGCAACAAGTATAAAAAAATGATAATTTATAATGACCTTCATTCATTTTTCAAAACGCTTAATATATGATTATTTTAATTTTAACTTAATTTCTTAAATCAATTTTCAGAACTAAATGTTAAATTTATATGTGTATTATAAAATTAGTGAACCTATAATTTTTCATGTAAGCAGTTGATAGAGGTCAAGGTTCGAACCACATAAACCTCATTTATTCATTTGTGTGAATTTTTAGCTACTGCATTACTTGACAAAAGAAAATTGGAACCTAATTTAACTCAATTGGCGAGTTCTAGTTAATCATGTGCAGTGATATTACAACCCTAACGTGGTCACAACATTTACATAAGACTTAGTCTCTATTAAAGTATAAACAAAAAAAAGTAGAATAAACAATATGATTTTTAAATTAAAAAAAATGGTGTGTATTATTATTATTTTTTATCACACACACGCCTCATAACGAACTAGCTACTTTATAGCTTATAGAAGTTAAGCTAGTGGGTTAATTAAGTTTAAAACGTTTGAAAAAATTAGTGGTTGAATTAACTGATAAATAATAAAATGAATAATTTAAATTATTTAGAATTTCGTCAATTAAAAATATGTGAGTAAAAATGAGAGAAATTTTATGTGATAATCTAAAACACTTCTTGAATTATATGACATAACCTCGTGAGAGAAGAATTGTTATCACATAATTTTTTTTTTCTTCCTGTTATTTGTGTAAGCATTATACACTGTAAGCTGAGTTTATCCTCGACAAATATAACCGTAATATAATAAACAAGTTCTTATTTCAACTAAAATAACGATTTAAGTCTTGCATTAGTGTTATATGAATGATGGAATTTTAAAATTTTCATGTAATGTATTATCATCATGATAGTTATTTTTCACTTTTTCAGATTGAAAATTCACATATGGAAAATTCATATGTGATTGGACTTCAGAGGAAAAGAAGAGAATATGCAGGATTTTTTCACAACAATTTGAAATATGTAGAGTTGCATGCTTGTGCGTGCACAACAAACGTAATTGAGTTAGCTAGTCACTTGTTGAGGAATGCAAATTCACTTAAGAAAATTACTTTTAGTTCTCTTGACAAAATTTATATGGGTGCTGGAAGATGGAATAAGGGGTCCAATGTCTGTTGTTTAGCGTTTAAACGTAATTTCATTCATGAGATGCTTAAAGACGATGTAAATAAACATTGTCAGCTAACAATTTTGTAGGTTAATTTATTTATAGAGTTTTGTATTATTATTAGTTAACATTGTATAGTTTACTTTGGTTAGGAAGGAATCATTGTAGTGTTAAACAAAGTGTTTGATTTGTTTTGTGATTGACAAAATTGATTTTTGACCGAATTGGTTTATGTTTGGATGCAATAATGCGTAAGTGGTTGTTATCAGCCAAAACACTATTTAATGTAGAATCAAAAGTTAAGAATTGTAGCTTCAAAGATAACTGATTTTGGAGGAAGATAACTGATTTTGAAGAGGAGAACCAAACATGTTGGTAGAGCTCGTTTTAACAATGGAGGCAAAAAGAAGCGCAAAGTATATTGCTCTCTCTCTCTCCCTCTCTCTTCCTCTCTCCCTCTCCTCTCTCCCTCTCTCCCTCTCCCACTCTCCCTCCGAAATGGTTTTGTTTCCAGAACTTTAGGTTACACCCCACTCTTTACAACATAAATCTCTATTCGCCTATATCATGAAGACTTTACGACTCTAGATTTGAAGATCATCAACCTCACTTTCGTGAATCTTGTTTTCTTTGCAAAAAGGCTTTGGGAAACCAAATAGACATCTTCATGTAAAAAGTCATTGATCAAATTCCTTAATCCATCTTATTATTCCCTTAAGTAGTAGACTTGATAAGAAAAATTCTTTGATTTGTTTTTGATTAGATATATTTTTGTATTGCAGAGGGGACACACCTTTTTTTGTAGCGAAGAGTGTAGGTAAGAAAAAATTGAAATTGATGAAGCAAAGAGAAGAATATGAACATTGCTTCTTCAGTTGCTTTGACAAAAAAAAAAAAAAAAAAGCAAATAAAATCTGTTTTTTTTTTTTTTTCATAAAAGGAAGGTTGCTGCCGCTTAATTAGAACATAGAAGTTGAAACTGATAGTTAAATTTCAAAATTCAGCATAAGTTTTTTTAAAAAAAAAGGAAATAGGCTTATATTAAAAATGGGTAAAAATCCAAGCTTCTAAAACAAAATTTAGAGGTCAAGATATATTAAAGAGTCTTTTTTCCCATAATTTTTTCCTTTCATTAAGATTTGTGCGAATGATGATTGGCTTTAACTGTTAGATAGTGAAACTCTCATGTCCAATTTTTTTTTTTAATTATCACTTTCCTTATCCTCTATCTTCTCTCCATAACCATCCTCTTTCTATGAATACACTACAAGCACTATACAAAAGCATCCTCAGGTTTTGGCCTCTATTAAAGCTTATAAATACAATGAATACCCTAATAAAAGTATAGATATACTTCTCCCAACATTATTTATACTAACATTCAGATGGGCACTGTTAAAGCTTATAAATACAATGAATACCCTAATAAAAGTATAGATATACTTCTCCCAACATTATTTATACTAACATTCAGATGGGCACTTTGTGTCTCATTATTTATACTAGCGTTTAAATGGATACTTCATGTCTGTTTTTTCATTCTTTTTATCGTGCTAATGTATATAAATTATGAACAATAGTTTTTATGAAATTTTGATTTTAATTCAAATTATATGTAGAAATATTTTGCACTTAACAAACTATACTTATCTTTTCCAATCACATCAGCAATATAGCAAATATAATACAAACTCTTATCTTTTTAAATGACAGAAACAATATAACATTCTTGTAAACAAATTCCGTTAAAGGTATGATTGGAAATGAAAAAAATACAGAAAAAAAACAATGTATTCTCATGTAGATTCTATAGATATACTTGACAAGTGCGTAACGTGAAAAGAAAAAAAGAAAAAAACAAAACAAATACTAACGAGATATGCGTACTAAACCCTAATTTTTTAGGTTTTCCATCCAAGTCGGTCCCCTTAACACAACAAGCATCTCAATTCAAACTAGAAACGAAGATTCTCACATCCAGCGTCTTCTACAACAACCAAGTAATTTTCTTTTGCAGGTTCTACTTGGAATTTTAAGTTATTCAATTTTGTTTACCCATTTAACTATAATTGCTTCCTGTGGTGTATCTTATCATCATGAAATTAATACAATTAATCAATTATAGTTTTTGATTTTGATTATGCTTTTAATTATAATTGCTTCCTGTAGTGTATCTTATCATCATTAAATTAATACAATTAATCAATTATAATTTTTGATTTTGATTATGCTTTTAATTTAATTATAATTCTGGTGTGTGTTCATTACTAATTGCAGTAGCAATGAAGAGGAGGTCTAAAAAGCCCAAGATTGAGTTGCCTGATTGTATTTTATCGATTATATTTTCAAAGTTAGGTTTGAAGGATTTGGTGAAAACCAGTGCATTGTCCAAGCGGTGGCTTCACGAATGGAGATTAAGGATGGACCTAAACTTTGATCTCCAAAACATGTTTGAGCTTCGCTATAATACAGTTCAAGAGTTACCGAAAAGCCTTCCACTCCTTCAAGGGTTTCAATCTGAATTTGCCAAAAGATTGGATCAATTCATGCTGCATTTTCAAGGTGATATGATTAGTTCAATCCGAGTAAATTTTCCATTAGGTGATGAATATAGATCGGTCATTGGTAGATTGATTTCCCAAGGAATCGCAAAGGGAGCCAAAAGTATTGAACTTCTATTGTCATATGAAACAAACGATAGGGATTTTGTTGTGGAAATAGAGCCATACAAATTTTCCATGACCCTCTTATCTCACACTGATTCTCTGACGAATTTGCATTTACAGAAGTGCTGCCTAGTAGCACCTATGGACTTCTCTGGTTTGAAAAATTTAAGAACACTTGTGTTGCATCTAGTTGATGTGAAGCAGGATATGCTTCATGGCATATTTTCCAACTGCATCCATCTTGTAGACTTGACCCTTTATGATTGCAAGTTCAATTTTGACTTGGAACTTTCTGGATTGAAGAATTTGAGAACTCTTGTGTTGCATCTAGTTTCAGTGAAGCAAGATATGCTTCATGGTTTGTTTTCCAACTGCATCCATCTTGTAGACTTCACCCTTGATGGTTGTAAGTTCAACTCTGACTTGGAAATAAACAGTTCAGCATTGTTAAAGTTGAACATTGTTAACTGTGGGATTCAAATTGGGGGAGTGAGGAGAATAGATATCATTGCATCAAATCTCTCATCCATTGAATACTCTTTCAATTGTTATTATCCAATACACAGAATGAACATTGAGGCTCAAATGTTATCCAAGTTTAGCTACAGAGGTAGTCTAATTTCTAGCTACGAAGGTGGCCAAGTTTATAAGGCTTTTGGATTTTCTGGACTGAAAAATGTGACGACGATTATGTTTGATGGGCTCCGTGAATGTCTCCAATCTGTTGTTATTCAGCTTTTGTTTTCTGAATGTCTCCAACTTGAGAACGTCACCTTTAAGAACTGTCGGATCATATATAATTTGAATATTGTCAGTCCAAAACTGCGTCATTTGAAAATAATAGAATGTGACTATAACCATGAACATCCTCACAGCATAACTATTGATGCATTGAATCTCTCATCCTTTGAATATAGTGGTCAGGCGACAAGATATATCTTTGTTATGGCCCCAAGTTTATTGAAGGTTTTTTGGAATGCTGCTAAAAGAGAGAAAAATCCATTTCCCTTTGGTCCAATTGCAAGATCACAACATATTGAGAATTTAGTTATGATATTGAGTACTTCACAAGTGAGTTAACCAAAAACCATGTTTACTTGTTAATATTTATTGTTTATATGTAGGTTGTCAACGCGTAGCGGTTGATCCCAAAATTGAAATGGTGGTGCGGCCTTGCTTCAATTCAAATATTTATTTATACATTATATAATTAATTAATACATTATATGATCCAAGGAAGTTTTTCCATTAAACCAATCAACTCCCAATTCAGACAATACCGTTATTATGGTTTGCTGGTTCAGCATTTTATCCTAATACCAACATCAAAGATAACACATTTGCTACTAAACATTTGCACTTTTTCTTCTACATTCATAGTTTAGTCTTGATTGTTCAACGTATTCCAATCACTCAAGAAGTTGAGTTGTTTCTCTCGACAAAAGCTTTTTCCTATTGTTTGGTTCTTTTAAATGCATTGTTACAGTCATGTTATGTCGTGTCAGACTCGTTCTGCGTTGCAAAAAAGGAGACAATCTTAATATGGGACGATTGGGAGTTGTTGTGGCTGCAAATTGCTGCTCCATAGGGTTCCACCAAGACACCAGCGTTGTTTGCTGCTATTGATTGCCTAGGTTTCTTTTGATTATTTGAGTCACTAGTTGCTTTTAATCCACTTTAAATATGACTAATGCAAACAGGTAGCTGAATTAAAGAAGATCTTGGTTAAATTTCAAAATCTCAGACAATTGGAGTTATTTATCGAGGGAGCATATGATCTTAATAAAGACTACTTTTGGATTTTAGATATTGCTATGTCTTCTCGACATCTTCAAAAACTTTCTCTTACCGTGAGTAATTCAACTCTTCATTTCTTTTGTTGTTCACTTTTTATTTAAAGTGTTATGATTTATTATTTTTATGAATAATAGTTTTCTAAACAATTACTCGTTTTGTTCCTAAATACATGTCGTAGTTGATAACTTCACACATGCACAAATTTGACCATTATTATCTTTAATTGTCTATAATAAAAAATTATAAAAACTCGATGAAACTATACATTGAGACAAATCGAACAACATTTTATATATTAGTAAAAAAAATATAGTCAATGTAAATTATGTGAGTAATTCACATTGTCAAATTGCGACATGTATTTAGGAATTGAGGAAATATATGTAAGTCAATCTTATGAAATTAAACTTGACTCGAACTAGAAGTTTTATTTTCCTTATTTAATATTTGCAATATGTACTATTATAGTATTATGATTGTTATTTTCCAATTTTCAGGTTAAAAATCTACATTTGGAAAATTCACACATGAGTGGATTTAATAGGCGAAGGAGAAACTATGCAAGGTTTTTTCATAATGAATTGAAATATGTAGAGTTACATGGTTGTGTTTGCTCCAAAAATGTAATTGAGTTAGCTACTCATCTATTAAGGAAAGCAAATTCTCTTAAGCAAATTACTTTCAGTTCTCGTGACAAATTCTATACAGGTGATGGTGGATGGACCAATGACTCAGATGGTTGTTGTTGGTTTGAAGGGAATCTTATTCATAAGATGCTTAAAGATGAAGTACATGAACAATGTCAACTTATAATTTTCTAAATTTATTTTATTTCTTTATAATGACTTTTGTAGTGGTATTAGTCAATTCATTTCTACAAGTGGTTAGACATTAAATTATTGTATTGTTAGACATTAAATTCTATTATGAATCTATTTGTTTCTGTGCATGACACTATTGAACAAATATCTAGTTTGTTTGAATTGCACCTAAATGCCTTAGCAGGTTGTAACATGCTTGATATGTATGAAGATTGCCTTTGAGTAATGGTAAAGATCGCTAGACAAGTAACTTCGTATTATTCCTTCAAAAAAAAAGTAACTTCGTATTATAAGTAAATCAAAATGTATTGAACTCTGATTGGTAAACCATTAGTTAACTAGTTGGAAAAAGTGAGATGATAGCCTATAAATAAGAGGAAATGATGAAACTCGCAAAACAACTGTCTAAAGGGAAATAATAAGCTTGTACATACAAAAAGGTGTAGCCTTGAGTTCTATGTTTTCTGATTCTGAATGTGCTGGTTAATTGTTTTTGATAAAAAAAATGTGGTGGTTAATTAAGGAAATTTAAGTTCTACAAGGGATTAGGAGTAATCTCTATAGTCAAACACTCTTTGTTTATGAAGATGGTTTATGCAAATGGAGACTTCTTTCACTATAATATATTTTACTTTCTATCTTGTGTTATTTTTACATGTTTGTGTAAGAAAATATTTCTGTGAAACTAATTTTATCTTTGTGGATCATTCCATGATTCACATGTAATTTCTTCATGTAACTACAAAGACAAATGCAAGGAAACTTATGATATTGGTTTTGATTCTCAACATTCCTTCGCACAACGAGCATCCAGCAGGGCCACTGCCTCAAGTGCTTCATGTGGAGGATTCCGTTTTATTTTTTTTGTGGTGTCCGGAGTTTGAACATCAGACCTTGCATATATTATGTTGTTACAAAACTACGCACAATTTCCCCATAGTCAAATTAAGTGGAAGTGAAATAAATGCGGAATAATAACACACAAAATGTTAACGAAGTTCGGCCAATAATGCCTACTCTCCGGACTGCTGCAGATCTCTTTAATTAAAAAGGGAAATATATGTGTTTACAAACACTCACAAACTCTCACTACCCACAACCCAATTACACCCAGGAATTTTCTCTAAAATTCTCACACTGAGTTATTCTCTCTAACTCTACTTATGTAATACACTTTGTATTGTGTTGTTGTTCTGTGTTGTGTTTACAATGGTTTGCAAGCAAGCTATTTATAGGGGTGCAAAGTCATTACCTCACCTACTACCAATTACCTACTACCAATTATTCACCAACAATTGCACTATGTAGTAGGTACCCAACAATGTTCACCAACAATTGTCATGCTTTTCAAACATGCATTGCTGTCAAATGCCAAAAACTTTCGGTCATTTAACTTTCGGTGCATTTTATTCATTCTTTTATTCACACATGCAATGGTGGGTCCCTCCATTTGCCAACAATCTCCCACTTGAAGACTGATTTCAATCGGTCTTCACACCTCGATCATGCAGCAGCCTTCTCTGGTCTCTTATTCTAACAGGCCAACTAAAGTTGAGCACAACTTCAGTTTGTCGATAGTCACCACCTTTGTTAACATATCTGCGGGATTCTTACTTCCTTGAATTTTGATCAATGTTAGAACCTCATCCTCAAGAAGAGATATGATGAAGTGATAACGAAGACCTATGTGCTTTGTTCTCGAATGAAATGCTGAGTTCTTCGCCAGATGTATCGCACTCTAACTATCACTATACAAAGCACATTTCTCCTGCATGAATCCTAACTCTGTTAACAATCCTTGAAGTCATATCAATTCTTTGCTAGCTTCTGTTACTGCTACATACTCAGCCTCTGTAGTGGATTAAGCGACAATCTTTTGTATTCGCGACATCCAACTAACTGCTCTAGTACCAACAGTAAATATATAACCAGTTGTACTTCTTCGGTTGATGAAGTGATAACGAAGACCTATGTGCTTTGTTCTCGAATGAAATGCTGAGTTCTTCGCCAGATGTATCGCACTCTGACTATCACTATACAAAGCACATTTCTCCTGCATGAATCCTAACTCTGTTAACAATCCTTGAAGTCATATCAATTCTTTGCTAGCTTCTGTTACTGCTACATACTCAGCCTCTGTAGTGGATAAAGCGATAATCTTTTGTATTCGCGACATCCAACTAACTGCTCCAGTACCAACGGTAAATATATAACCAGTTGTACTTCTTCGGTGATCAACATCACCATTAAAGTCTGCATCTACATAGCCTTCTACTTTTATCTCTCCTTTGCCAAAGTACAAACATTTCTCTGTGGTGCCTCTTAGATATCTCAAAATCCATTTAACCGCTTCCCAACGAGCTTTACCTGGTTTTGACATAAACCTGCTAACAACTCCCACTGCATGGCCAATGTCTGGCCTCGTACAGACCATTGCGTACATCAAACTTCCAATTGCTGAAGCATATAGAATCTTGGCCATGAGTTCTTTTTCTTCCTCCGTATGAGGTGATTGTTCTTGGGATAGGCGAAAATGACTTGCCAACGGTGTGCTAAACGGTTTGGCATCGCCCATGTTGAATCTTTGTAAAACACGGTTGATGTACTCTGCTTGAGATAAATGCAAAACTCCTTTTTGCTTATCTCTCGTGATTTGCATACCAAGAATTTTCTTTGCCGGACCTAAATCCTTCATGTCAAATTCTTTTGACAATTGCATCTTCAAGTGTTTGATCTCATCAATGTCTGAGCCTGCTACTAACATATCATCAACATAAAGTAGCAAAATGATATAACTTAACTTATATCTCTTGAAGAAGCAACAATGGTCGGCATTGCACTTCTGGAAACCTTCCTTGTGCATGAAACTTTCAAACTTCATATACCACTGCCTTGGAGCTTGTTTCAGGCCATACAAGCTCTTCTTTAACCTGCACACCATATTCTCTTTCCCTTTTTCTGAGAATCCTTCTGGTTGGTGCATGTATATCTCCTCATTTAAGTCTCCATGAAGAAATTCAGTTTTCACATCTAACTGCTCAAGATAGAGATTTTCGCTGGCAACAATACTTAAGACAGACCTGATAGTATTGAGCTTCACCACTGGAGCAAAAATCTCGGTGTAGTCAATTCCTTCCTTCTGCTGGAATCCTTTGACCACTAGTCGGACTTTGTATCTCTTAAAGCCATCATGGTCCTCCTTTACTCGATACACCCATTTGTTGTGAAGTGCCTTCTTTCCTATGGGTAACTTAGCTAGTTCCCATGTCTGATTTGAGATCAAAGACTTCATTTCGTCTTTCATGGCAAGCTCCCACTTACTAGCATCCGTGGTCTGACATGTTTCATTGTAATCTTCAGGATCTCCTCCATCAGTTAACAACATGTAGTCTATGTATCTCCTGTTTGGAGCATGAGGTCTAGAAGGCCTTCTTAATTCAGGATCTGGAGTAGAATGCACTGGTGTGTCAGATGATTGTCTGATGCTTGATTCTGCCAATTCCTCTGACTGGGGACTCTCATATGTGGGACTTCCTAGAACATCATGCATCTCTACATAAACAGGCTCGCTCAATCCTAAGTCGTTGGTGGTTATGTTATGCCTGTCTTTGTACATCAATCTTTCATTGAAGATCACATCTCTACTGCGAACTATCTTTTTGTTTTCATCATCCCAGAGGCGGTAGCCAAACTCATCCTCATCATAGCCGATGAAAGTGCACTTCTTAGATTTAGGATCAAGTTTATTTCTACCTTGATCACTAATATGCATATATGCTACACAACCGAAAACTCTAAGATGTGAGAGTTTTACCTCTTTTCCACTCCATACCTCTTCTGGTATTTTATGCTCCAATGGCACCGATGGACCTCGGCTGATTAAGTAAGCTGATGTGTTGACTGCTTCTGCCCAGAAGTTCTTTGGTAAGCCTGACTGCACACGCAGGCTTCTTGCTCTCTCAGTCAATGTTCTATTCATACGCTCAACTACACCATTATGCTGGGGAGTACCTGGCACAGTTCTTTCCATTCTGATCCTGTGCTCGTAGCAAAACTTCTTGAATTTGGTGTCTTCATATTCACCACCATTGTCGGTTCTGAGCTTTTTGATCTTCAAACTTGTCTCATTTTCCACCATTGCTTTCCATCCCTTGAAAGCTTCAAATACTTCAGACTTATGTTTCAGAAAGTATACCCATACCTTCCTAGAGTAATCATCGATAAAAGTCACGAAGTAATGCTTCCCACCAATGGATGGGACTGTTGTTGGACCCCAAACATCAGAGTGAACAAGCTCAAGTTTCTCCTTCTTTGGGGTTCTTCCACTTGTCTGAAAGCTGACTCTCTTCTGCTTTCCAAGTATACAGTCTTCACATATGTCAATTTCTATTGACCGAAGAGTTGGTAGTTTTCCTTTTGAGTGCATAACCTTCATCCCCTTTTCACTCATATGACCTAATCTCTTGTGCCATAGATTAGGATTTTCATTTGTTGCAACTGCAATCAAATGGCATGCTCCAGCTGTCTTGTAAAGAGTACCACTCTTTCTACCACGAGCTATCGTCATTGCACCTTTTGAAATCTTCCAATCATCACCATGGAAGACTGTTGTGTAGCCTTCGTCAGCCAACTGGCCTACGGAGATTAAGTTTTTCGTGAGGTCGGGAATATGTCTGACATTTTTCGATTCCCATACAGACCCATTTAACTTAATCTTAACTTCACCTTTGCCCACAACCTTACAAGATTGTTCATTTCCAAGGTAAACTTTACCAAGGTTACCAGGGACATAATTCTTGAAGAATTCTTTCTGGGAAGTAGCATGAAAAAACGCTCCAGAGTCTAACACCCAAGACTCTTCCTTGCTCTCCAAAGAACATATTAACGCGTCACCTCCTCCTGAGGTGGAAGCAACATTTGCATCATCTTTCGCCTCTTGTTTCTTTGCTGGGAGCCTACACTGATTTTTGAAGTGTCCCGTTTTCCACAATTCCAACACTCGATAGATTTTGAGTTGTGAGAACAACGATGATTTCTGGATTTGGATCGTCTGGCCTTTGATTTACCACGTCCATTTCCTCTAGTTGAATTTCTTCCTCTTGACTATGTATGCAATACTGAAGAGGATGATGATTCACCCAACTCTCTTCGTCGGATCTCTTCACTGAGAACCAGATCACGAACATCATCAAATTTCATCTTTTTACTTCCCGATGAGCTACTCACAGCCGTGACTGTAGCGCTCCAACTATCTGGTAGGGAAGACAAAAGTATCAATGCTCGTACCTCATCGTCAAATTCGATACCAACTGAACTTAATTGGGTTGTGACAATATTAAGTTCATTGATATGTTGCGCCACTGATGCGCCTTCTGTCTTCCGAAGCGTAAACAACCGCCTCATCAAATGAACTTTATTTGATGCTGAAGGCTTTTCGTACATGCTAGAAAGAGCCTTCATAAGACCAGGGTTGTTTTCTATTTTGCTATGTTAAAAGCAACATTTCGAGATAACGACAATCGCACAACACCAAATGCTTGTCTATCGAGAAGGTTCCACCCATCATCCTCATCGATTCTGGTTTCTTTTCTGTGAGAGGTTGATGTAGCTTTTTCTGATACAAATAATCTTCGATCTGCATCTTCCAAAAGCCAAAGTCCGCACCATCGAACTTTTCAATTTTCACCTTTCCTTTGTATTGTGTTGTTGTTCTGTGTTGTGTTTACAATGGTTTGCAAGCAAGCTATTTATAGGGGTGCAAAGTCATTGCCTCACCTACTACCAATTACCTACTACCAATTATTCACCAGCAATTGCACTATGTAGTAGGTACCCAACAATGTTCACCAACAATTGTCATGCTTTTCAAACATGTATTGCTGTCAAATGCCAAAAACTTTCGGTCATTTAACTTTCGGTGCATTTTATTCATTCTTTTATTCACACATGCAATGGTGGGTCCCTCCATTTGCCAACATATGCATTGTCCCTACCAACTGAGTTAAACTCATGAGGACGAGGATCCTGTGTTTGAACGTGAGTCGCGGTGTCCATCTTAACAAATTAATAAAACTAAGTATTAAATAACAAATATTTTATAAAAAATTATATCACTTTTGAATTCTTAATAAACAAATGGTATGTTGTGATTGGGCCACATCTTAATCCATAAATATTTTCATCGTTCGACTATGAAAAATAAAATAAAAAATTATTAAAGGAGATATTCGTTCAATTCTAGTTATCCATTACACATACACATAATGAAAATTCAGGCTAAAATCCTATCCAAGTTTAGCTACAGAAGTAGTCAAATTTTTACCTACAGAGGTGGTCAATTAACCAAGTGTTTTGAGTTTTCTGGACTGAAAAATGTGACAACCATTGTGTTTGATGGAATCCACAGATGTTTCCAAGATGATGTCATACCTCTTTTGTTTTCTGAATGTCTCCAACTCGAGGACCTCACCTTTAAGAATTGCAGGATGGTACGTGATTTGAATATTACCAGTCCAAAGTTGCGTCATTTGAAAATAATTGATTGTGGCTATAGATATCAATGCATTGAATCTCACATCCTTTGAATATAGTGGTCACACCCTGACGACATTTGATGTTAATGCTCCAAAGTTATTAAAGGTTTTCTGGAACGCAGCTAAACGAGAGAAAAATCGACCTGCTTTTGGTCCAATTGCAAGATTACCACATATTGAGAATTTATCTATGATCATAAGCACTTCACAGGTGAGTCACTAAAAAACCATGTTTTCTGGTTGATTTTTATTGTTTCTATTTAGGTTGTCAATCTCGCTTTACACGTACCCATTGGTCCCAACATTGAGCAATTCTTGTATGGACACAAGGATTTGGACACACAATTTGGTCACACAAACAAAAAAGGAAATAATTAAATAATAAGATAAAAGAAACTTACAATCAAGAATAAAATGATCAATAGAGTTAAGGAAGTTTTTCCATTAAACCAATCAACTTCCAGTTTTGCATCCAATTCAAACAACATCTTATGGTTAGTTTCAACTTAAAAAATAAAGATTCAATACACTTGACCCATTAATAATGGTTTGCGCTGGCTCAACTTTATATCCTAAACACCAGCAACAAAAGTAACACATTTGCTACTAACCTTTTACCTTTTTCTTTTACATTCTTAGTTTAGTCTTGATTTTTCACTCAGAAGTTAAGTTCTTTCTCTCAACACAAGTTTTTTCGGATTTTTGTTTTGGTTTTTTTAAAGCATTGTTACAACCATGTAGGGTCATGTCAGACGCGTTCTGTGTTTGCAAAAATAGGACACATTCTCTACCGCTCTGGCCACAACCTTAATCTTAATATGCGATGATTGCAAATTGCTGCTCCAGTGTTCCACCAGGATATTTCTTGCTATTGGCTGCCTAGGTTTGTTTTAATTATTTGAGGCACTAGTTGCTTTTAATCCACTTTAAACATTACTGGTACAAACAGGTCGCGGAATTAAAGAAGATCTTGGTTAAATTTCAAAATCTTAGACAATTGGAGTTATTTATCGAGGGAGCATATGATCCTAATAAAGACTACTTTTGGATTTTAGATATTGCAATGTCTTCTCGACATCTCCAAAAACTTTCCCTTACGGTTAGTATTTCAACTCTTTGTTTCTTTGGTTGTTCACTTTTTAATTAAATTGTTGTAATTCAACTTTTTTATGAATAATAGTTTTCTAAACAGTTAAATGTAAGTCAATCTTATGAAATTAAACTTGACTTGAACTAGAAGTTTTATTTTCCATATTTAATATTTGCAATATTTACTATTATGATTCTTATTTTTCAATTTTCAGATTAGCCTACATTTGGAAAATTCACACATGGGTGGATTTACGAGGCGAAGGAGAAACTATGCAAGGTTTTTTTATAATGATTTGAAATACGTAGAGTTACATGGTTGTGTTTGCTCCGAAAATGTAATTGAGTTAGCTACTCACCTATTAAGGAAAGCAAGTTCTCTTAAGGAAATTACTTTCGGCTCTCGTGACAAATTTTATTTAGGTGCTGGTAGATGGACTAATGACTCCGATGGTTGTTGTCGGTTTGAACGGAATCTTATTCAGAAGATGCTTAAAGATGAAGTACATGAACAATGTCAACTTGTAATTTTCTAAATTTATTTTATTTCTTTATAAATGAATTTTGTAGTGATATTAGTTAATTCATTCCCACAAATATTGTCTAATTTACATTGATATGAATTTCAATATTAATTATTCTCTTAGGTGTTTTTTATTTATATTTGAAGGAATCATCAGTGTTAGAGATGTTGGTCTTTTTAAGCTAAACTTTCTTTCTTATTGTTGAAAGATCTTGTAAATAAGTGGTTATCATATTCTCTTATCCTATTATGAACACTTAATAAGTTATAGTGCACGCGCTCACACGTTTAACCTTCAATTAGATTCAGATATTCTTTAGAGTCATTAGTGTCTTTGTTGTAGCCTTTGATGAAGAGATTTGTTCAACATAATTGGCCAGGGAACTGGTGGAAGGTGTTTGGCCAGGGAACTGGTGGAAGGTGTTTGTGTAAAGAATGTTTGTTGTGTTTTTCCTGGTCAATTTACACTTAGTTGCACAATTCTAGTGCAATATTTGAAACTTGGGTTTCAAGCATAAGGCTCAATGCTTTAGGTGTTCAATCGAGCTGAAGGTTGTATTTGATTGTAGGCGATCGAGCTTGGTCTGATAGAGGCTCAACCATTGTGATCTTGGTGTACAGATCCAGAATTTCTTGGTTGTCACATGATATGTCTGGATATATCAAAGTGCAAAAACTTGCTCCTATCATGATTTTTACAATATCTTCATTGTATTCCTCCTTATAATCGAGGCTCATTTCTCTTTTCTTTTCAATCTATTTAAATCCATTCCTTCTTTTTATTTTTAAATTAGTTTAGTCTTGATTTTGCAGTGCATCCCAATTACTCAGAATTCAAGTTGTTTCTCTTGACCCAAGCTTTTTTCTATTTATTTTTTTAATGCATTGTTACAGCCACGTAGTGTCGTGTCACACGCGTTCAGCATTGCAAAAATGGGAAACAATGTCTGCCTCTCTGGCCGCAACCTTAATCTTAATATGCGATAATTGTGAACTGTTGTGGTTGCAAACTGCTGCTCCACAATGTTCCACCAGGATAGCAGCGCTATTTGCTGCTATTGATTGTCTAGGTTTCTTTTAATTTTTTGTGGCACTAGTTGCTTCTTTAAACCCATTTCAAATTTCAATGGTGCAGACAGGTAGCAAAATTAACGATGGTTTTGATTCAATTTCGAAATCTTAGACATTTAGAGTTACTTATTTGGGCAACCGTTAAGTCATTCAGGAGTAGGGTATTAGGACGGAGAAGGTAAAATTCGTCTCTAAATAACACAAATAAATAAGGAAAGTAAATTCTAGTTAATGAACAACAAAACAAATAAAGAGTTGAATAACTTACGGTAAGAGAAAGTTTTTAAAGATGTTGAGAAGCCATTGCAATATCTAAAATTCAAAAGTAGTCCATATTAGACAAACTAGTACATATATAGCGGTAAGGGTAACAGATACGTATATAGGAGTAGGGTATTAGGACGGAGAAGGTAAAATTCGTCCCTACCCCACATCATTGCCATGCTTAGTTGTAGCAGGTAAAAGGTAGTTGTTTATCTAAAGTATGTTGTTTGAGTTTTTCAATGGTCGATTTACACTGGTTTAACAATGCGAGTGCAATATTTGAAATTTGGGTTTCAAACATATCACACGTTTTCACATGTTCCTTGGCATCTAGATATATAGTGGGCCAGTAATATTCGGCCCTCAAAGTTTTCCTTGGTTAAGGGGTGCACCTTAGTCGTCACCAATCAAGCAAGGAAGTCAAATTATCAAAGCAATAAAAGCAATGGGGCAACTCGGCAAGACCTAATGCTTTAGGTGTGCAATCAGCTAAAAAAAAAATCCGTCGTAACAACGATTTGTGATAGTAATAAATCTTAGCAAATCCACGATAACATATTATTAAGGGTTAATTAAGATTTTGGTCCCTATAAATATTTGCAGTTTTGTTCTTAGTCTCTATAAAAACAAATCACATTTTGTAGTCCCTACAAAATTTTCCGTTAGTGTTTTTAGTCCCTGTTAAATTAAAATATGTTTAATTATACTCAAACTTTTATATTTTTAAATGATTTTTAACAGACATGTTAAGAACATTATAATAATCTCTTCTATAAAAAATTAGAATTTTTTAACATGTAATGAATTAAATATAATTTTTTTAAAACGCCAAAAATTCAAGATAAAACTAACGAAAATTTGGACCTAAAAATAAAATTTTGAGCTAACTTATTGTGGCGGAACGTTTTATAATGTTTTAATAATTTTGTTAAAAATTATTAAAAAATTTAAAATTTTAAGCATAATTAAACAAATTTTAATTTAATAGGGACTAAAAACACTAACGGAAAATTTTGTAGGGACTAAAAAGTGTGATTTATTTTTATAGGGACTAAAAACAAAACTGCAGATATTTATAGGGACCAAAAACTTAATTAACCCTATTATTAAATTCAGCTAACAACTAATTACTTTCTCCAGTCCAATTTACAAAAAAACAATTGACTTTTTAGATTCATTGAATAATTGTTGTATTTGATCTATATTCTAAACTAACTACATCAATTATTCAATAAATCTAAAATGTCAATTGTTTCTTATAAATAAGACCGGAGGAAGTATTTGGATAACAATGATTTGAATACAAAATTTATTATCGAACTTTAAAACTTACACTGTATCAGCAGATTTTTTTTTATAATCAATAATGATTTAGTTATAGTTGACTATTAAACCCTCAAAATTAAAAGGATTATGAGTTTTATCGAGCTCATTTAAGATTTTTTTAGTGAAGAAATTTTGGTGGTTATTAACTTTAATATATTATTATTATGAGTAATAATCATTTTGGTTCTTACGTGAATGTGTAACAAGTAGCCACAATATTCTTCGGTATATCAAAATTTTAAAATAGTCTTTGATATTGTGCACTTTATTAGTCAAATTAGTCCCTAACGTTAAAATAATTTTCAATGTTGACAACAACTTTTTTCTTATAAGTATCGATCCGATAATAAGTATTTATAGAGATTGATATGACATTAATCACGTAAGCATATTGAGAGACTGATATGACAGTATTAGCAGAACATTTTAACCTAAGTTGATATGTCAGTATTAGCAGAACATTCTTAACCCGAGTGACTATTTTAATTAAGGGAGTGCATAATCAAAGTCTATTTAAAAAATTTCATACATTTAGAATTTTACTCGTTACATACTCGTAGGGCTGGAAATGAGTCGAACTTGAGTTTGGCTCGACTCGACTCGTTAAGAATTGAATCGGCTCGAAACTCGGCTCGAATTCGTCACGAACTTTTATTTTGGCTCGAATTCGACTCGATTCAAGCTCGCGAACAACTCGGTTCGGCTCGATAGCTCGAATCAAATGAACCAAAACTACTACGCATCAAGGGTTTTAAGAGAGACAAATTCAAGGAAAAAGTCAACCTTGATTTTAATTAGCATAATAATAGCTAACACACTCATTTCCAATAATTCCCAATACCACTGTGCGCTTAGGCATGTAACAGGATGCTATTTTATATACACTTTCACTACATACTATGCCTAACGCATCCGATGTGGGACTAAATGTAGTTTTTCAAGTTGCTTTTTTTCTTTGCAAGCCTCACTAATGCAAACGTGATACATGGAAGGATAACTTCCAAGTTTATTTTATTATTATATAAAAAATGCAATATATATATATATATATATATATATATATATATATATATATATATATATCGAGCTGGCTCATGAACCAAACGAGTCGAACCATACTTAGCTCAAGTTCAACTCATTTATTTAGCGAGCTTAATTTTCAACTCAAGTTCGACTCATTTGGTTCATGAACCAAGTTCAACGAATCAATTATCGAATCGAGTCTCGAACTATTTTCGAGTTGATTCGGTTCATTGACAGCCCTACATACTCGGGACTAAAATGACTATAATTCACATAAGTGGGTAGATAACAACGGTTCATGGTTGGGTTGAAAGTACATGTGGTTTTAGTTCCTGATAGTGCGATCAAACTTCAAAGTTCGTTCTTCCACACAATTCAACTTTACTCATCTGACGGCTCAGATATTATTTAATCCTTTCTTCTTCGGCGGTTCAGAAACGTATCACAAGAACAAGGTATGTCAATGTCATCCCTTACGAGATTAACAAGGTTTCTTTCAAAACCCTATTTTCCTATTTCATTTCCCTTCTTAACTTCAAGGTTATTCTCCCACTCTCACTTGCGTAATATCCCTTCCATCATAGAATTTAACAACATTTTAAGCTCCCTTGTTAAGACCAAGAAGAACTATTTAAAACCTATTTCAATTTCTCAACAAATGGAATTCCAAGGAATTAGGCCTGATATTGTTACCATCAACATCTTGATCAACTGTTACTGCCACTTAGGTCAAACGGCTTTCGCCTTTTCCCTGTTCGGCAAGATTCTTAAGATGGGTTATCATCCAAGTATCATAACTTTGACTACACTTTTGAAAGCATTATGTCTTAATGGTGACGTCCAAAAGGCATTGCACTTTCATGAAAAAGTCGTGGCACTAGGATTTCAGTTGGACCATGTTAGTTACGGGACACTGATTAGTGGGTTGTGTAAAATGGGGAAAACGATGGATGCCCTCCAAATATTGAGACGAATTGAACCACGATCGATCAAGCCTGACGTGATAATGTACACTACAATCATTGGTAGCTTATGCAAAAATAAACTCGTTAACGGTGCCTATGAATTATTTTGTGAAATGGCTGCCAAGGGAATCTTGCCTAACATTGTTACATACAATAATCTAATCCATGGTTTTTGCAGTGCGGGTCAATTGAAAAAAGCGTTCATTTTATTGAATAAAATGGTGAGTGAAAACATCGTCAACCCAGATGTTTGTACCTTCAATATATTTATCGATGAGTTTTGTTTGCAAGGAAATATGAAAGAAGCTAAGAACATATTAGGTGTGATGATGAAACAAGGTAGGAAACCTAATGTTGTTACATATAGTGCTTTAATGGATGGGTACTGCCTATTAAATGAAGTGAACAAGGCCAAACATATATTTAACACTATGGTTGCAGTGGGAGTGGCTTATGATGTTCACAGTTACAATATCATGATTAATGGGTTTTGTAAGAGTAAAATGATGGATGAAGCATTGGATCTCTTTGAAGAAATGTATTCCAAAAATATCATCCCTACTATAGTAACTTACAACACTGTTATTGATGGTTTGTGCAAGTCGGGTAGAATTTCTTATGCATGGAAGCTTGTTCATGAGATGCGTGATATGGGTCAACCAGCCGATAAAATCACTTACAATTCCTTCTTGCACACTTTTTGCAAAAATCATCAACTTGATAAGGCAATTGCATTAGTCAAGGAAATTCATAACCAAGGAATTCAGGTGGATTTGTACACATGCAGTATGCTTATTCATGGTTTGTCCAAAGGGGGAAGACTTAAGGATGCACAACAAATTTTTAAGGATCTTTTGATTAGAGGATACAATGTAGATGTTGTTACTTATAAAAATATATTCAGTGGTCTTTGTTAAGAAGGTTTAAATCTGCTTTGCTATCAAAAATTAAGCTAAGGGTTGCTTTCCAAATGCTATAACTGTTGAGATGTTCATTTGTGCACTCTTTGAAAGCGGGGAGAATGATAAAGCAGATAAAATTCTTCGTGAAATGATTGCTAGAGGCCTACTATAAGCATAAAACTAGGTACAATGTTACAATTTATTATTTTGAATTTTAATGACAATCATCAAGTCTTTTTTCCTTTGATAGTTACTCATAAAAAAAGTAGATGTATTATGCTCTGGGCTCACTATTAGTTTAGTCGTGATCAAAGTCATTTATATTTTGGTTCAACTTGATATCTTTACCATTGAAATGGTAGACTTTTGAATTCTTGAAATCACTATCCATTTTCATCCCGGTGCACTATTGATCTGCTTCATTTACTTTAAATGACTTTATTAGGCAATGGTTATTGATCTGCATGATTCATTTACTTTAAGTTAATGCTTCATATGTAGGTTTGGTTGGTGTGGGATGACATTTCCTCTTTATATCGTATTCTTTTTAACCTAACAACCTCCCCCCAAAAAAAAAATGATATGGTAGGTATATTGTGAACCTCTTTGAGCAAACCATGTAGTAAAATTTAACAGTTGAATCTCACTTCATTCTCTATTTTACCAATATCTGATAGAAAGTTTCCTTGTCAACGCCAGAGCAGGTGTACTTTTATGCTAGACAAGTAACTTCGTATTATAAGTAAATCAAAATGTATTGAACTCTGATTGGTAAACCATTAGTTAACTAGTTGGACAAAGAGAGATGATACTATATATAAGAGGAAATCATGAAACTCCCAAAACAACTGTCTAAAGGAAAATATTAAGCTTGTACATGCAAAAAGTTGTATCCTTGAGTTCTATGTTTTCTTAATGTGCTGGTTAATTGTTTTTGATAAAAAATGTGGTGGTTAAATAAGGAAGTTTATGTTCTACAAGGGTTTAGGAGTAATCCCTATAGTCAAACACTCTTTGTTTATGACGATGGTTTATGCAAATGGAGACTTCTTTCACTATAATATATTTTACTTTCTATCTTGTGTTATTTTTACCTGTTTTGTGTAAGAAAATATTTCTGTGAAACTAATTTTATTTCAGTAACAATTTATCTTTGTGGATCAATTTCCATGATTCACATGTAATTTCAACAGGTAACTACAAAACCAATTGCAAGGAAACTTATGATACTGGTTTTGATTCTCAACATTCCTTTGCACAACGAGCATCCAGCAGGGACACTGCCTCAAGTGCTACTTTTATGCTATTTTTTCTTACTTTAGTTTTTTGTTAAATTAACAAAATGGTACCCTTGATATTTGATTGGATATGTACTAATCATTCAATGTCATATCGTATTTTTATATTAATTTATTTAAAAATTAAATTAAATTATTAATGAATTTTACCTCTAACCTATATATATATATATACACACACACACACACACCTAACCAAAATTCATGGTACTAAAGAATTTATCATAAACTAAACTACTTCTACAAGAGTTTTTATGGAAAAGTGTTTGACCCATTCTCCTTTTAACGTGAGTGGTTTAAATTACTTTTTTTTAAGGGTGGTTTAAATTGCTTGTAAAATAATAATTAGTTTTATGGACAAAATGTAAAATAATTGAATGATTTCTATCATGACCATATCATTAGAGGTCTGTAACCAAAAAAAACCATATCATTAGAGGAATTAAATTAAATTAAAGGTAGTCATGAATGCGCTAAACGGCTTTGTATTCATTTTCTCGGCAGACAGAGTCAATTGATTTTTGTCCACCTTTGGTGGTCGAAAACCGGTGCGAAAGCCAAAAAAAAAAAAAGAGTCAATTGATTCTTGTCAACCGTGAGTATAACTTAATTGGTAGAGACATTAAATTGTATATATACAAGGTCGAGATTAAAAATTCGGATTCCCCACTTATTCACATCAGAGGTGAATTTCTAATCGTTAGATAATTTGACAAAAATGAGTCAATTGATTCTCAACACTCAACGATATATCATACTGTATCATGTTCTTATAATAAGAAGAAAAACAAAAAACATCATTAGAGATTTTATGCAACAAAAAAATCAAATGATATATCTTCAGCATATCTTCCGTGAAGGAAACGTTTGTGCAGATGATCTAAAATGGGAGCTAATAACTCTTATCCTTTGATCGGAACTCAGATTCTTTGATCATGCTTCAAGAGTCTCCTGTTAGTTATCCTATCTTTTTATTTGAAGCGTTATAATTAAACTTTTTTTTATGAATAATAGTTTTCTAAACAATTAAACGGAAATCAATCTTATGAAATTAAACTTGACTTGAACTAGATGTTTATTTTCCTTATAACTTAGACATTTGTTCAACAAGATTGGCCAGGGAACTGGTGGAAGGTGTTTGTGTAAAGAATATTTGTTGTGTTTTTCCTGGTCAATTTACACTTAGTTGCACAATTCTAGTGCAATATTTGAAACTTGGGTTTCAAGCATAAGGCTTAATGCTTTAGGTGTGCAATCGAGCTGAACCGCTGAAGATTGGATTTGATCACATTTCATGGGAACTCTCTAGTCTGAATTTTCAATCGAGCTAAAGAAAGTTAACACATCATCTGTTTGATGTGTGAGTCTTTTACGTCTATATTAATTAACTAGCTTGTTAGAAAAGAGGTCTATCACAAGTGATTAAAACTCGTGTACCAAAGTTCTATTCTTACTCATAAAGAAAGTTAGCACATTTGTTCCATGTGTGAGCCTTTTGGGTCTAACTCTCAAATGCGCTTTCATCTGCATTCTTAGTTCTATTATTGCTTTCCCATTGCATCTCATACGTTTAGAAATCAAGTAAGTCCAATAACTCCTCTTGACCCAAGCTTTTCCTATTTGTTTCCTTTTTCCCATGAAAAAGAAAAAACAACAGTTACAGCCATAAAACCTCACGTTAGACACCTTCTCCTTTGCATAAATAGGACATGACCTCTCCTGCTTCTGCTATGTAGATAGTTGTGGTGCAATAAGTCATCATTGACTGCCTAGTAGTTAATTGAGTTACTGATTGCTCTTAATCCTCTTAAATTATTATTGGTGTAAACAGATCATGGAATTATCGACGATCTTGATTCGATTTCAAAATCTTAGACAATTGAAGTTCTTTATTGATGGAACTTGTTATCTAAATATGGACTACTTTTCGATTTTACATATTGCAATGGCTTCTCAACATTTACCAAAACTTTCTCTGACGGCGAGTTTTTGAACTCTATTTTTTCAAGTTTGCTTTTTTTAAACTAATTTTTTTATGAATAATAGTTTATGAATAATTATATGTAAATCAATCTTATGAAATTAAAATTGACTCAGCCTCGAAGAAGTATTCTTTTCCTTATTTCATATTTGCAATGTGTTTGTCTGCATATATCAAGGAATTTTAAATTTTTATTTAGTATTCAAAAATAAAAAGACAATTTTGATGATAAACTTACATTTAGATAATTTATAATGATCTTAATTGATAATTTAATATGACTCACAATTAATTGCAAGTTTTTCCTTAAAAAAAAAAAACTAATTGCAAGTTTTCACAACTCTATTTAAGTCTTATTTTGATACTCTATTCGTTATACAATATAAGCTAGCATAATTTAACCTTTCAAATATACCATATATTTCAACTAAAATAATGATTAGCTCATGCATTAGTGTCATATACCTGATAAAATTATATATTTTTCATATATGCAATACGATAATCATTATTTTTTTATTTTTAGATAAGAAATTCACATAAGAAAAAATCACATATGATTGGATTTAAGAGGAAAGAAGAGAATATGCATAATTTTGTTCATAATGGTTTGAAACACTACAAGAAATGTTGCATATTGCCAGGGAATAATGCCAGGAGCAAGAACTCCTGGCAAATTTGCCAGGAGCTAAGCCAGGGAATCCCCCTGGCAAATTGAAAGGGAACGCTTTTAGCAAAAATAGGGGTGTGCCCCTCGCAAATTGCAAGCAGCCCCTGGCTTATTATTTCCCCTTTATTTTATTTTTTTAACAAAACACCACACATTCTTTTATCTCTTCTTTTACACCAATTGTTATCACACCTTCTCTCTCCAAAACAACAGCACCGTACGCTTCTCTTCTTCTTCTCCATGATAACCACCACCACCAACTTCCAGCCACAGTTACTTCTCCGTCCGACCTCCTTTGACAACCCCACCACAACCATTAAATTCTTTTCTTCTTCCTCTTCAATAACCACTAATTTATTTTTAGATTGGTGAGAGTTTGAAATACCCAAATCACCACCTTCTCTCTTACTTTCCAGCCACCATTGACCTCATTTGGATAAACAAAGCTGATAACCTTATTCTCTATTATGTCCACAACCAAAACCCCCAATTTATTTCGGGATTGGAGAACTTTGACCGGGGACCACCGAGTCGGAAACCTCAGCAGCCGTACCAGAGTTCCTGCCGCCGCTCCGGAAAACCCATTTGTAGCATTTTATCCTTTTTGCTTCATTTGGGTGAGTTCTATCTTTTTGCTCTTCTTTTTTAAAAACAATTTAATATTTGTAAAATGAATATTGCATAGAAGAAATATTAGTATGGAAGAATAACTAGAAGTGGGGAACGTGTTTATGAATGTTTGCAGGGCTGTCAATTTATAGAATAGAAAAGATGGTGGATCCATCTGTATGATGGAATGAATTAATTTTTTTATATGCTATGATTCCTTTAAATTGTAGAATGGAAACCAAGCTAACTAATGTCTTTTTCAGTCTAAAGTTAGATTTTATGGAGTGGTCTCTAAATTCTGCTATCACTATTAGTTATTGCATTGCTATTAATGTTGACAATATGACCGAGTTCTCTCTGCAGACACAATATCTAGTGGAAAATAGCAAGTGTAGTGGGTGGGATATAGCTAGCTATATCACAAATTAAGAAGACACAAGTAGTATGTCCAGTATTTTTATTTTTAAGGACTTTTATATATTTTCTGGTTTTTTAAGAAGCCATCAAATTAAGCATGTTGTGTTTGTTTGATTGATGATTTTAAATATGCCAAATTCAGATGATATTAGTAATTTATGAATTAGAAAGCTTGTGTTTAATTTTTAAAGAATATTATGTTAAGTTGTTTTTGATCAAAGTGATGTTTAATTTGCAAATTTATCCGTGTATTAAATGTGTGTGTATTATGTTTAATCTAGCTCTACTGTGCTAAATCCATCTTCAATGAGGGGAACTTAGTTCCACCATTCTTCACTCTGTTGAAATTCATTAGTAGTACATGAAAATTACTATACTAATTTAGTATCACATTCAAATATTTGTCTAATTACTTGTAAATGTAGGGAGTCACAGTGCAGTGTGATTGTGACATTTCAGCATAAGTATTAACTATTGTTATATATTTGTGGCAGCCTTTATGTCAATTCTCCACATGTATGAGAGTTTTGGTTGGTGGAGACGAGCGGATTATCTGAAAAAAGTGCATTTTGCCGAGAGCTGGAATGAAATGCATCATTTGCTCATTATGGAAGTAAGATCTTTTGCAACTTTTTTCCTTTAATGTGCTGGTATCTTGTTGTTTAGTACTCAAAAGATATCATCCTGCAAAATCTTAGTAGCAATCTATCCATAAGATTTGTTTTTGAAGAGTCGATAGTTGAAAATACTGTGAATATCAGCACATGAATTACTGAATCTTAGTACCTGTACAAACTGACAGTTCGCTTTTGCTAAATAATCAAAAGTACCATGTTTTACTGAATTACACATTCTAGCATTCCAACCTGTCTGCTTGGTTCTTCAATTTTTGATATGTGTTTATGATTTTGCAAGTGCAGATCACTTTTCAGAATGCGTAGAGAGTCATGCATTTGAAACTTATGACAAATTTATCAAGGAACAAGGAGGTATTTGGGATGTTCTCTCTTTTCTTTTATGTATTAGTAAGAAAGAAATTGTACATGTTAACCGTTTACATGGCAATCTGAAGTAGTGGAATCAAACATAGTTGAGGTAGAGATTGTAGTTGCGACGTTGCCAATTTCATTTAATTTGGAATCCTAATACTTGCATGTTGCATTTAATTTGGTTGATATAGGTTAGGTTGACAGTGGCTGCATTTCTGTTAAATGGATTAAAATATCTTTGCTTCAAACACTTGGAACATTTAGATGCCAGTATAGTCATTTGTGAACTTTCTTAAGGATCTGTGAACCATCAGAGTTGAGAGGAACTTTGGTGTAGTTAGTAACAGAGTCACGAAAATTCAAGTATCATCATATTGTTAGAAGAACTGCAAAGTTGTAATTCTTAAATTTTCAAACTCTTATCTGATATGTTATCTTCAGATGGGAAACTACATAAGGAAAAATGAATTGAAAAAGCGCAGAGAAAAGGATTTGATAGAAGACTTGCTACTATACAAGTAAGACTCGACGACATACATAATTGTTTTCCTTGGTTTCTTTCTTTCTTTAGTTTGGAGTAGCTTCTGTTATTGCCTTAATCGCTTCAGGCTGCTGCTATTTCTTTGTAGCTGATGTTGTAGGTTGTTCAATTGTTTTTTTTTTGTAGCATTTAGTTCCCTCTGGTCTCAAATGGGAGGGTAGTGGCTGTTCTCTAGTGTTGAGGTTTAGAGTTCCTTTGCTCTTGAACCTTTTAGAAACAATGTTTTAAGTTATAATTCAATTTTTAGGACATAATGTTTTTAAATGGAGTGGAGAATGCAACACCTCAATATTTATAACTTTTATTTGTTATTCATGTAAATTGATTCATTTGTTTGTCTCTGATTTAACTAGAATAGTTGTAAAAGATGTAGTTATTTTTTCACTAGTAACATTTTTGAATTATTTAGCATATTGAGGTTTAATGTCAGAAGGCATAGGGGTAATATTCAAGAGTAAGAACTTAATCGTTTTTCATATCTTTAACTCTTTAATATATGGCATTGATGCAATTGACGGAAAATATTCTAAGTGAGTTTGTAGTAGAATTCTTAGAATACTTTGATATTCATTATGTCTTTAATGGAATGATTTAGGTATATTCGCATTTTTAACTTCTCAAGCTTGGACTGATACGGACATCTAATACTCAACAATTGAAGCACTTGATTTGGTACACATCCAAAGACAATGATTTTGAGTTAATATTTCTGTAGCTATTTCAATTAATAAATCAACTTTGTTATTTACCAATGGAGTTTTATAGTCCCCATACATTTGTGTTGTTGCAATCATATATATAAAAAAATTGACTATGTTTGATGTCTTCGTTATCCTTAATTTGTTTTATTCATAAATGAATGATGTTATACTATTGTTTATATCTTGTAATTTTGTAATATGTATTTAGGTTTGTGTTTTTGTTTTGTTGAAGTTAATTTGTATAATTTTTTGAAGTTAATTTTAAAATGTTTTTTTAAATTATTCTAATTATTAAATTTTAATATTTTGATTTTTTAAACATTTAAAAAACGTTTTTTTAAAAAATATTCGTACACATTTTGCCAGGGGTTAATCCCTGGCAATTTCCCTGGCATGTTTTGAAAATGACTGATGTGATCATCTGCAAAAGCCTGCAATGCGGCAGAGAAGTCTGCAATCATGCAGACACAATTTGCTAGGGGTTGAGCCAGGGCTTGTGCCAGGAGCGCATTTGCCAGGAGCTAAACCCCTGGCAGGGTCATTTGCGATGAGCAGATTTGCTGGCGATTCTGCTCCTGGCAAAACTCCTGGCAAACGTCCATTTGCCAAGGATTTCTGCATTTTGCCAGGGTTTCTGCCCCTGGCAAATTACCAGATTTCTTGTAGTGAAACATGTTGAGTTACGTGGTTGCGTTTGTACCATAGTCCATAAATAGTATATTGAGGAGTGTGAATTCACTTAAGCAAATTACTTTCAGTTCTGGTGATGAAGTTTATAGAGGTGCCGGAAGATAGACCGAAGACTCTAATAGTTATTGTTGGTTTGATAAGAAATTTATTCATAAGATGCTTAAAGATGAAGTAAATGGACAACGACAGCTTATAATTATGTAGGGTTATTTTATTTAAAGTTAATTTTATAATGTTATTAGTTAATTCATTTGTACAAACGATGTATAATTTCTTATTTAAAATTTGTTTTTATGTAATGTCGATATTATACACCGGGTTTAGAGTAGTTATATGTTGGGTTTTAGAGTCAAAAGCTATTATTTGGTAGGATTGTGGAGAAGATAATGAGTCTAGAACGATTAAACCAAGCAGGCAAAGTGTTGATGTTGTGCAAAACAACCAAAACAGATATGGTTGAGCCAGAAAAACCCATCATCACACTGCACCGTATCATTACCATTATTATTATCATTTCATTTTAAAAAATATAACCATAATTAGTTTTCTCCAATTCAATTCTAGCCATTTGTTTCATCTTCCTTCAATAATTACACATATGTAGTCCCCTCCAATTTAATTCAGTCTTTCATTTCATTTCCTTCAAACACTAAGAAACAAACAGAGAGAAATGACAGAGAAGATCAAAGGCAAAGGAAAGTGGTCGGAGCTAAGTTTGTAAGCGTGTTTGATTTAGCAACTTCTATTATTGTTATGTGTTGTGTGGAAAGTCTGATCATAAACATTACAATGGAGAGCAAATGCCAAGATTTGGGAGGAAAGTGGGAACAATGTCTTAGAGGAACTTGTTGAAAAGGAAAAAGAAGCTAAGAAATATTGTGACAAGTTAGATAAGCTAAGTAAGAAGTTTGATGAAGAAGAAGGTAAGATAGAAATATTGAACTATAAGATTATGATTTTTCTTCTTCTTCTTAATCAAATACTTGCAATCTTCCATCTTCCAACACCTCTATAATGGAGTTTTCTCCATATCAAGAGTCATTGACTAAACCTCTGAATAATTGCTTGATGAGCTCAAATCTCATATCACTTGGCCAATCTGTTGTTGGTAATTTTGAAATGCTTAGTTTAGAAAGATATTTCGAATACATTTGTAGTTCAATACATTTTATATGCATAGTTACTTTTATAAGTACAATACTCTCTGCGTTGAAAATTTTGTTCATACTTGTTATTTTCAAAGTACAATGCAACATTAAGTAATGATTTGTCAACAATATGATTAGTTATTTATTGTAGAAAGAGAAATAGATGAAATAAGATAATAAATGATTAAGGGCATTGTAAGAAAGAAAAAAAAAGAAGAAATAATGATATGAAAAGTAACAAAATATATTGGTTGTATTGGTATATGGGAAAAGTCATACAAGTAAAACTAGGTGTGTTACTTATGATGTAATGTAAAATTCAATGATTTCATTGGTTTGTGTAATCAACCTTAAATTGTCCGTTAACAAGGAAGGGATGAAGTACAATGTATGCATTAACATAGTAATATCGGCATGCCACGTATTTTAAAGGCTACTTATGCTTTGAACACTAAAATTGTGTAATGAATCAACACTTCCTCTATTTCGAAATACATGTCGCAATTTGACTGTGTGCACTATCATGTAATGTTGATATTATACATTGGGTTTAGAGTGGTTATATATTGAGTTTCAGATTCAAAACCAATTATTTGGTAGGATTGTCGAAAAGATAATAAGTCTGGAAGGATTAAACCAAGCAAGCAAAGCGTTAATGTTGTGCAAAACAACCAAAACAAATATGGTAATTAGTGAGCAAGGCCGTCTTAACAAATTCGTAGGCCCAGTTTTAGTCTCTTAAGGGATGTAAAAATAATTGAATTTTAGGCCCCAAAAAAATAAATAAAGCACTATAAAAGAAAATTATTAATAAAAAGGACTCAAGAGGGACTTGAACCCATGACCTCACATTAAAACATGAGAGGCCGCGCCACCACAGCACTGTGACCAACATGAAAATTTTTCGCTTTAGATTTATATAATTAATAATTTAGTGCTTTACATACCAAAAAAAAAATATCTTGGGCCCCCAAAAATCTGAGGCCCGGTGCCATAGCCCAGCCTCGACGGGCTATGGGCCGGCCCTGTTAGTGAGCCAGAAAAACTCATCATTACACTGCATTGTATCATTACAATTATGATTATCATTTCATTTTTAAAAATATAGCTAGAATTAGTTTTCTCCAATTCAATCCTAGATAAGCTAATTAAGAAGTTTGATGAATAGGAAGCTAGGATAGAAATTGTGCTATAAAGATTATGATTTTTCTTGTTTTTGTTCTTAATTAAATACTTGCAATTGCAAATGATCTTCCAACTCTGGATTCTGGTTATGAAAAATGGCAAAATATAAAGGAAAAAAAAAAGTATCAGAAAAAACTTGAGAAGGCAGAGGGATAGCTTCAAACCTTTGATACAAGCGTGATGAACTCTTCAAGAAGGTCAGGACTGCATATGGTTATTTTAAACAAAAACAGGTAGGTTTGCTTTCGTAATTCTTGATAATTGTTTGAAAAATATACAAAAGGAAACAGTTTCTCGTCGAAATAAACATTAAATAAGAATGAACATGAACATAACAACAACAATAAATCATATTAAAGCATTAAGTAATATTGTGAAGCATGGACACAAACACGGACATGGCACTCACACGGATACATCAACACCGATAAAATTTTAAGAAAATGACATAATCTAATGTAATCTCAAACGTTAGTTGAAAGGTAGGAAGTGGATAGCATTCAGAGTAAACGCCTATGTAATAATCAATCCTGGACTGAATTATACGATGGGCAGGAACCAATTGATAAACAGACCAAAATATAAGTAGAGCGACATGACTATTTACTTTCAAAGTTAGGAAAGCTTGATATGCTCAATTTAATCTCTTATTAGGTAATTATATATCTTATATCGAATCCATGATGTGGTGTATAAGTTCTGGAGACTTCAGGGCTGTCCCAATGTGTTTTTAGGTTTAAAACGAAATTTAAATATAGGTTTTTAAGTGAGATTAGAGAGAATAAGACAAAATTAAAAAAAAATCCATGAGCTCCCTCAATCGAAAGTAATTTTATATGATGTGTGTCCGACACTAATTAAATATGAGTATTTTGTCAACTAGAAATCAAACTTTGTTTTGTCACAACTTCATTAGTGTGTGACATTTTTAATATATATATATATATATGTGTGTGTGTGTGTGTGTGCGCGCGCGCGCGCGCGCGCGTGCGTGCGTGCGTGCGTGCGTGTTGAAAATAATATTTAATATAGACATTATTTACCAATTATTAAAGATCATAAAATAACAAAAATATATTGAAATGATACAAATATAAATTATTTTTTTACTTTTAATAACTTTGATTACGCACTGCTTGTCTTCATATATTTAGAACAATCGACATCGAATTACATACCACTTGAGCTTTGAGTGAACATGTTTACAAAATTTGACGTACGGAAATATTTTCAAAGACAAAAATATGAGGCCTAATATTTTCATCTATTTCTCTTTCTACAATAAATAACTAATCGTATTATTGACAAATCATTACTTAATTTCATCTATTTCTCTTTTTACGATAAATAACTAATCGTATTATTGACAAATCATTACTTAATATTACATTGAACTTTGAAAATAACAAGTAAATATGAACAAAATTTTCAACGCAGGGAGTATTGTATTTATAAAAGTAACTACATATATAAAATGTATTGAGCTACAAATGTATTAGAAATATCTTTTTAGGCTAAACATTTCAAAATTACCAACAATGGATTGTCCAAGGGATATGAGATTTGAGTCACTAAGCAAGTGGTCAGAGGTTTAATCAATGACTTTTGATATGGAGAAAAATTCATTATAGAGGTGCTGGAAGATGCAAGAATGCAAGTATTTAATTAAGAAGAAGAACAAGAAAATCATAATCTTAGAGCACAATATTTATATCTTACATTTTTCTTCATCAAACTTCTTACTTAGCTTATCTAACTTGTCACAATATTTCTTATCTTCTTTTTCCTTTTCAGCAAGTTCCTTTGACACCTTGTTCCAACTTTCCTCCTTTTCAGCAAGTTCCTTTGAGACCTTGTTCCAACTTTCCTCCCAAATCTCGGCATTTGCTCTACAATATAATGTTTATGATCAAACTTTCCACACAACACATAATAATACTAGAAGTTACTAAATCAGACACACTTACAAACTTAGCTCTGAAGACTTTCCTTTGCCTTTCATCTTCTCTGCCATTTCTCTTTGTTTGTTTCTTAGTGTTTGAAGGAAAGGAAATGAGCGACTGGATTAAATTGGAGGGGACTATATGTTATGTATATATAATTATTGAATGAAGATGAAACAAATGACTGAGATTGAATTGGAGAAAACTAATTATGGCTATGTTTTTTAAAATGAAATGATAATGATATTGGTAATATGATACGGTGCAGTGTGATGATGAGTTTTTTTGGCTCACTAATTGCCATATTTGTTTTGGTTGTTTTGTACAACATCAACACTTTGCTTGCTTGGTTTAATCCCTCCGAACTAATTATCTTTTTAACAATCCTACCAAATAATAGCTTTTGAATCTGAAACGCAATGTATATTCACTCTAAACCCGATGTATAATATCAACATTACATGATAACAAAATTTAAATAAGAAATTATACAATATTTGTACAAATGAAATAACTAATAACATTATAAAATTAATGTTAAATAAAACATCCCTATATAATTATAAGCTAGCATTGTCCATTTGCTTCATTTTAAGTATTTTATGAATAAAGTTCTTACCAAGGACATTACAACACTGATGTGCACAATATTATATCTATATGAAAACTTCATGTTTACATACATTTTGCAAATGAGTACTCTTATATTTGTTGATCATATAATATGTAACACATGGCAAAAGTGTCCATTTCAGTATAAAAAAAGGTCAAATTATATAACGCATATAGTGCACACGGTCAAAAACAATATCTTATATACTAAAATTTATCATCATATATATTAGTATAAGAAAAGTCAAATTATGTTACGTGAATAATGGACACGGTCAAATTGCGACATGTATTTTGAAACAGTTGGAGTATTGATTTATTACACAATTTCAGTGCTCAAAGCATAAGAAACCCTTTAAAATACCAGACATGTTGATATTAGCATGTTAATACATACATTGTACTTCATTCCTTCCTTGGTAACGATCAGTTTAAGGTTGTTTACCCAAACCACAAACCAGTGAAATCATTGAATTTTGCATGACATCGTAAGTAACACACCTAGTTTTACTTGTATGACTTTTTCCACGTACCATTACAACCAATATATTTTGTTACTTTTTATATCATTATTTCTCTTTTTCTTACAACGCCCTTAATTATTTATCATCTCATTTAATCTATTTCTCTTTTTACAATAAATAACTAATCATTTTATTGACAAATCTTTTTTTACAAACGTATTATTGACCAATCATTACTTAATGTTGCATTCAATTTTGAAAATAAGAAGTAAGTATGAACAAAATTTTCAACGCAAGAAGTATTGTACTTATAAAAGTAACTATGCATATAAAATGTATTGAGCTACAAATGTATTCAAAATATCTTTCTAAACTAAGCATTTCAAAATTACCAATGATAGATTGTTCAAGTGATATGAGATTTGAGCTCATCAAGCAAATGGTCAGAGGTTTAGTCAATGACTCTTGATATGGAGAAAATTCCATTAGAAGATGAGAACTCACCTTTTATGTTGAACATCTCTGGTGAAGATTAGTCGATGTAAAACTATTTTACATCGACATCTTTTTTTTAACAGCCAAGACAATATACTTTTATTCAATACCATAAGATTTAAGTACAAGTGGTCCTACACCCTAAATTAGAGAATAAGTACAAGTAGTACTTACACACTAAAATAATTCTAGTATTCTATCACTTCCCAATACAAGTTTTAGAGTTTAGATACCATTCATTAAATAAAGAAGCATATCGTAATTTATTATTTCCTAAAAACAATGGACACACTCACACACAAGTGTGTTATCTCTTCTATGACCTCTTTCCCCTTGGTCACTTTAAGCAAAAATTACCATCCTAATTCTATATTTTTTTTTGAACAAGCTAAATTAACCCACCCAAATTAGCACATCCTAATTTTATACTATTATCTCATTTTCTCAAAAAAATAAAAATAAAGTTAGTCAATATAAGTTTTTTTAGACAAATTCTAAAATAAAATACAATTATATATTAAGTCTGAAATTAATTATAAATCTTTTCATCTATTTTAATTAAATCACATTACAGAAAATATTATGTACCCCCTTCAAAAAAAATAAAAAATATTATAAATCTCTCATCCATTGAATATTCTTGCAATGGTCGTGCCGTACACACGACGAACATTAATGCTCATATTATCCAAATTTAGATTTGGAGGCTGTAAAATTGTTGAATGCGTTGAGTTTTCCGGACCGAAAAATTTAAGGAGTATCAAGGTTGGATCAATTCATGCTGCATTATCAAGGTACCACAATCCATTAAATTCGAGTATATTTTTCATTAGGCGATGGACATATGATGTCATTGACAGATTGAAATACACACAATGAACGTCAAAGCTAATATGTTATCCAAGTTTAACTGTAAAGGTAGTAAAAAACTTAAGCGTGTTGTGTTTTTTAATGAAAAATGTGACAACAATTGTGTTTGAGGTACTCAATGAATGTCTCCAATATCATGTTATACATCTTTTGGTCTCTGAAACTTTTTTTTTTTTGAGGGATTGGTCTCTGAAACTTGAGGATGCCACCTTTAAGGTATAGTCGCCTTAGACCAGTTTTTTGATTAAATGTTGGCACCATAGCTTGTGTGTGTGTTGTTTTTTAATAATATTGTTAAGGTTAGTATAGGATTTTAGCCTCTATGAATATATTAATTTTGTTTTTAATTCTTCTAATTTTCTTTTTCAAATAATGATCATTTAAATATTTTTTATCAATATTTTTAATGCAAAATTATTTGATGTAATTTTTTTTGCATTGTCAATAATCACAAATCATCATTTTTATGACTTTTAAGATAGACATAATGGAAGTCAAAAACATTTTTTTTTCTTTCAAAGGAAGTTAAAAACTTTTAATCAACCAACGATTATAAATTATTGACAATGTGTATATGAATTACTCCATCTATATTAAAATGATTATCTTTTAAGGTTTTTACACATAATCATTTTTCGCATGAATTCATTGATATATTCTCTCATATTAAAACACATAATTGTGGAAAATTGTTTGAATAGCTATGCTCGTAAGATAGGTTCATGTGACGCGTTACATGCAGAGATGTGGGACATGTATATTGGTATGGATATGGCTCGGAGAAAGGGGATCACACACCTGCAAGTGGAAAGCGATTCATCATTTTTAGTTGACATGGTAACAGGGAAATGTAACATTAATGGAAATGTTTCTACCTTGATTCGATGCATTCGTGACCTAAAAAATGTGAGTTGGCATGTTCATATCAACCATACATGGTGTGAAGGAAATAGATCAGCAGATTGACTTGCTAATTTTAGTCTATCTTTGGACACCTTTGATTTATACATGATTCCGACTCCTCCTAGAGAACTTAACGTCTCCTTTTCGATGATATTTCTGGCACTTGTATGTCTCGAAATGTTTGATTAATCGCTTAGTTTTCTTTTTCTTGGACTCTGCCCTCTTTTTGTAAAAAAAAAAAAAAAAAGAAACACATAATTGTCACATTAGTTAATTAATTAGTTAATGCAACAACATATCATTAATTTCTTTTCTTCATTTTTTAATCCAATCAAAAAATCTATTAAACAAAATTACGTTACACTAGTTATCTCATATAAAACCACTCTTTTCCCTTTTCTTCTCTCCCCTCCTTTGTCGGCGTGAAAATGTCGTCGTCACTGATATCGGATTTCCTCCATCGAGCCGGCGGAACCGCCATCATCGACGGTGGTTTAGCGACTGAGCTTGAACGCCATGGCGCCGACCTCAACGATCCCCTTTGGAGCGCCAAATGCCTCATTTCTATTCCTCAGTCTCATCTCATTCGTCAGGTACTCACTCTTCCTCCTTCATCCTCACCATTTCATCTCTTAGGTTCATTCATATAAGTGCCATTGTACATGTATACAACCATGTCATCTCTCATTACGATGCTGTGAATTCATTTTCGTTTTTCCCTGTAGTTGTATACAAATAGTGATCTTAGGGTTTAATTAACCTAATTTTATTCCTTTTTTATATGTATCATTTATTTATGAACTTTTATGGAAATTGTTAATTGTTCTAAGGTTTAAATATGATTTTAGTCCATGCAATTATAATGTTTTTTTTTTTTTTTTTCTGTTTTTGTTTAGATCGGTCCTTACAAATTCAATTGCTTTTAGTGACCCAATAAACTTACGCCACATAGTCCAATAAGCTGACGTCAGGGACTCTGTTTGGATAAACAGCTTATTTGCGTCTAATAGCACAAGCACTTATCATGATAAGAGCTTATGTGTAAGCTTGCATAAGCTATTTTTATAGCATAAGATAGAATAACGTTAAATTGTTTTTGTATATGTTTAAGTTGTTTTTATCAGCTATATTGAAGAACTTACGAAAATAAGTTAAAAAAGGTTATGAAAATTGTTATAAGTTCTCTCAAACAGTCTCACAAAATTTATGCCAATAGGTAAGCTCAAATAAGTCATTTCAAACGGGCCCTAAAAGCAACAGTTTTTTAAATTTGCAGGGACTGAATTTAAACAAAAAAACATACCGAGTCTAAATCCAAAAAACATATTTAAACCTTGTTTGGACTTGATTGAATGATGCTCTGTTACTAATCAAAATGATCACTGATCATGCTTTCTGTTGCACAGGTGCACCTTGATTACTTGGAAAATGGTGCAGACATTATAACCACAGCTTCTTATCAAGTGAGTTCTGTTTACTTAGGCTTTGTTTGGGACTTTGGAGGGGAGGGGAAGGGAGGGCCTTGGGGGATGGCAAATATAGGGGAAAAGACAGTAATCTTTCACATTTTTTGATAGAGTATTTTTTTTAGAGAATGATAAATTAATGCTTATGATTAATACATTTTTAATTTCAAGAATATTATAACAACATAGATTAAATTTTAAGAATTCATATAAACCCTCCTCCAATACAAATTTTGAGTTCCCCCAAACGAGGAGGATTTTGTATTATGAAGAAAAATGAACCTCCTAAAGTCCTGCCCTCCCAATGTTCTCTATTTATTCCACTTGCTCCTTCCTTTTTTCCAAAGCCTTCCCCTCTGAACTCGCAAACAAAGCCTAGAGTGTGTTGTGTCTTTAGTTCTGTGTTTTTTGTGTTACTAATAAAACCTGAGGCTGAAGAAGTGTTCTGTGATGTGCATAGGCCACCATTCAAGGTTTTAAGGAAAAAGGATTTTCTAATGAAGAAGGTGAAAAAATGCTCAGAAGAAGTGTTGAAATTGCTCGTGAGGCTCGCGATTTGTATTATGAACGATGTGCTGCGTGTTCTTCGGGTAGTGATGCTGATGATAGAATCCTCAAGAAACGCCCTATCTTGATTGCAGCGTCAGTTGGGAGTTATGGAGCTTATTTGGCTGATGGATCAGAGTACAGGTGAAATTTTCTAAGATCTCTGGTATTTAGCCGAATCTGTTTATTTATTTTATTCTCTTTCTGTTTGTGCTATTGATTTTATTTGTTATCTTATCTATTACGTAGTCCATTTATTGATTAACAATCAAAATGATATTATGATATGTTTCTTTTCCAAGGTTGTGTTTAGCCTCTTGGTATCAGTTATTCTGGAACAAATTTTGTTCATTTGTAAAAGAAGCACTATCATAAGGTTGTCTGAAATAATGAGTTCATCTTGCATGTGATTGTGTGTATGTTTTGGTACTATTTCTTCATAAAATAGAATCATTAATGTTTTAGAATGCTTGAGATTTGATCAACTGTTGTTAGAACTTATAAAAATCACATTTTTCACGATTGCTATGCTTCTTGACATGTTCCTGGCAGTGGGAATTATGGTGATGCTATCACATTGAAAACTCTCAAAGATTTTCATCGGAGAAGAGTTCAAGTTTTGGCAGATGCAGGTGCAGACCTGCTTGCATTTGAAACAATTCCAAATAAGATTGAAGCTCAGGTATTCTAGAAGCTTTGTACAGTCAAATGCTAAATCTACCCTCTATCATATTTTTATTTGTTCTTTCAGAAGAAAGTTTTTGAATATTTACCCACATTTTGTCTATCTTTTAAGAATCTTTTTGCTAAATCTACCCACAATTTGTCTATGTCTTAAGAATGTTTTTGCTAAATCTACCCACAATTTGTGTATCTCTTAATAAAGTTTTTGCTTAATCTAACCGTACATTCAAAAAATTGAAGTCTCCACTTACAATTTCATTCTGGTCTTGACTAAACAGGCTTTTGCAGAACTTCTGGAAGAAGAGAACATAAAGGTTCCAGCATGGTTTTGTTTTAATTCTAAGGATGGAATTAATGTTGTTAGTGGTGATTCTATGGTGGAATGTGGCTCCATTGCTGAATCATGTAACAAAGTCATTGCTGTCGGAATCAACTGTACCCCACCTAGATTTATACATGGTCTTATACTTTTGCTTAAGAAGGTAGAACCTTAGGTTTCTCTTTTCTGACTGAATGTGCGGGTTGATTGTTGATTTTATTTTTTCTTCATGTATCAAAATATTTTATTTCAAACAACCTCTTACTCTTTTGGAATTTTATTAATTAATGCACTTTCACTTCTAAAAGAGTCGGTGTCTGTCTTGCCAAGCTGCATCCTCGTTGGAAATCATATATTATTTGAATGGATAAAAACAATTGTGGATTTTAATCTGCACATAGACCTATAGATTCATTGAATAATATATTAATATTTTTATTAGTCTAATAGTTTTTGTTAATTAAGATGGCTTATGTAAACGTAGGGTTCTTTGACTACTTAAGATATACACTCATTCGGCCTTCATGTTCATGTGCAACTATGTCTTTTAAAATATTGACAAGGATTTTTTACTTGTTTTATTTGCTATTTTCATGTAAGAAAATATGTCACTGTTGATAAATTATTGGCTTGCATTTTATCTGTGTGGAACAAACATCCCTGATACACATATAATTTGTTCAGGTGACTACAAAACCAATTGCTATATATCCAAACAGCGGGGAAACTTATGATGGTGAACGAAAGGAGTGGATGGTAAGTTCATTTCATCTGGTTGTACTGCTGCATTTTATATTGTTTTTAAATGATTGGTAGTCAAGTTTGTCTTTGAAATTGAACTAAGATCAATTTTCGAAGATAAAAGCTGTGCGATCTCAGTTATATAAAATTTGAACCAATATGCATTGGAAAATTTGGCTGTGGGAGTTATTCTGCCTGAAATATAGAAAACCGTATGCTGTTAAATAAAAGAAGAGTCAAACTTAAGGAATTTTTTAACCCGTGTAACAGAGTGTTGGATAGTGAAGAACAACACTAGAATAAAATAAGCGTAGTGGAGATGAGGATCTTTTGTTGGATGTCTGGTAAGACTAGATGGGATAGGATTATAAATTAGATATGACAATATTAGAGAGTTGGGTTAGCACCGCTAGTGAAAAGATGGTGGAAAATAGGCTTAGGTGGTTTGGACATGTAGAGAGAAGACCAGTAGATTTTGTAGTAAGGAGATAGATCAGATGGAGGATAGTCAGATCTTTAGAGGCAGATGAAGACCTAGAAAAAGTATAAGAGAAACTATTAAAGATTTAGAGATTAATGAGTTGGACCGAAATATGGGTTATGATAGAATATTATGGCGTAATTTAATCCATCTAGCTGACCCCACTTAGTGGGACAAGGCTTGGTTGTTAATGTTATTGTTGTCGTTGTTGTTGTTGTGCCACTATGCTCATCCCTTTTCTTTGCAGTGAAATCATTCTATTCATTTTTATTTAAATAGTAAATCTGATTCAGAGACTGTTGCGTGTAATTTGTCAGTTAAAACAGAATTGTGCTTAGAAGATGGAAGTCGTAGTGTAGTACCAGTAGTTATTAGAAATTCAGAAAGGCAGATTTCACATCCTTTCAATATATAATTATTGTATATACAAATGCAAGTACATGTAAGGAAGATTAAAAAGTTGACGCCAAGAGCAGGGTCTGCCTTTCTGTTATTGCTTTGTGTATACTTTTAAATTGGGCTGAAACTGATTGATTTCTTATTTTACCTCATTCGGCTCAGTGCTAGTTTTGTAGAGCTTTGAATGTGGATTCTTACTGGAAAGATTCAGGTAGGAATCTGTTAAGTTAGGAACCAGAACTACACGAAATGCAGAAATTGTATTATTAATGGAAAAAGCAAGAAATATTATAGAAAATCCCATGTAATCCCAAGAAATATTAAGAAATCATTCTTCCTCTGTCCAACCCTAAGCTAAGGTTCTGACTGAACAAGATGATCGAAGATACCTCCCCCCCAAACACACACCAAACCACCCGTATTGATCAGTTTCCACACAATGGGCTTGGCCAAGCGATTAGTTAATTGCCTGTTTGGGCCCACCTTCTCATAATACTTCTTATACTTGTGAGTTATGAAGCACAGACTCGGATACAGACATGGATATGTCGACACCGATAATAATTTGAGAAAATGACATAATTCAATGTAATCATATGTGTCGGTCTCATGTGGGTGTTGGACTCGATAAGTATTGACACCGGGACACGCCTAATCCGAGGAGTATATGTGCTTCATAGCTTCTGAGATGTGATTTTATACCATTTTGCTCATAATTCAAGTAGATTAGTTATTACTTAATCATGTTTAGCCAACATAATTCTATATTTTCCGGAACACAATGTTAGGGAGTGCATATAACATTGAAAACATGAGACAATGATCGAACCTACGGGGACATGAATGCAGCAAAGTGAAAGTTTGTGCGTGACATTTCTTCATTTTTGAACGACAAATGTTAGTGTTACTATTATTATATTGGAGTTTGTGATCAAACCTTCAACCTCTTTATCACTTCACTCCTTATATCCTCTGTGCGTGACCGTGACCTAACCTTAAGTTGGTTGTCTACTTTATTGTGATTTACAATTTTATATGGACCTTATGCTTTATTACAGTTGATAAGTACTTCATATAGCATGTGCTGATCTTTGAGAGACCGGATATCGAATGGAGATAATTTATTAGAGATTTGATCATTTAAGACAGTAATAACTTGAAATATTTCTTGAATCACGTGATACTGATATTAGGTTGTTCTCGTTGCAGCAAAATACAGGTGTTACAGATAAAGATTTTGTCTCATATGTTAGTAAATGGTGTGAGCTAGGGGCTTGCCTTGTAGGTGGATGCTGTAGAACGACTCCTGTTACCATTAGAGGGATATACAACACACTATACAGCAATCAATCTGCTACTCTTTCCACACAGTGATTGCCCTGTATTCAGAAAGGAGGCAAATGCGGAAAACCAGTCTAATTTATATGTCAAGAATGCCTGCAATGGGTCATGTTGCCACTTTGTGCTGAGATGTGAAGATTAATATGGCCTAGCTGCACTAATAAAATGGCGGCAACATTTCCTTTTTAACACGCACATCAATAGATTGAAAGAGAACGGGTATACTTTTTTTGGCTTGATTCACTTAAAGCTCACAGTGATAGCGTGTCCAAATGAGTGTTGATAAATTTTTGTGGCTAATTAGTAAGATATTCCAAATGCTTGATTGGTTACTGTAACTTATAACATAATTTACCCTTGGAGCTAGTGACCTGAGAATCTCAGTTTGTGCACATTACATTGAACTAGAAGGAAAAGATGTTTTCATTTTATTTTCAATCAATTTTGGAAAAAAAAAATTGCCATTAATTACTTACTACTGCTATTTTAATTTTTCGTTTCAAAATATACACTTATTTTTAGTCTTCTCACAACTTATGGTGCAATAGAAGGACGACAGACTGGTGTGGTTGGATTTTGTGTGTAAGCTTTAATCATGTACATGCACTAGTACTCTTAGAGCTTACATTTTGTCATTGGAGGTTGCTTTATAGGCCTCTCATTTTTGCTCAAAAGCCTTTTCATTTATCTGAACGTAAATTTTGATGGTACAAACTTATCGGATCTTATCTTCTGATCAGCTTTTCTTTTACACAAAGCTATCGGAAACTATTTTCCGACCGGCTTTTTTTAGGGTTGAGCAACTTGCAGGGACTAAAATGCAATCTCCTTTGTCATCTGTGTGGAGTGAAGACATTAATGACTTTATATGAAGGTTTTAGTCTTTTTAGTTGCATCTTAACTGTTTAAATTACATTTATTTGTAATTTTGTGTACAATATAAGGATTGCAATGTAATTGCAACATTGACAAACTTTCTTAACGATATATGATCTAATGGACCATGGTATTTTTGTGATTGATGAAATATCGATCCTTGTCTTCGTATAAATTAATGACAGGATCAAATATAACCAAATTGTTACATGCTATAAAGACAATTGTAGTTGAAAACACAGAACAAACTACTTAAAATATTACCAAGAATTTTTTTTTAAAACAATGTTAGAACAGATGAAATATGAGTTAGCTCAAGAATAATATGGATATAAATTATAGCCTAAATATCATTATTTTGCATTCAAATATAATGTGCATTCTTTTATCTACTGATTGCCAGGATGAATCAAAAACTAAAAAAGAAAAGTAGAAAACTCTTTTATAGTAACTTTTGGTGGGTGAAATACTTTTACCTCAAGTAACAATTTCCATATCAAGCCAATTATGAACTCTTAACCATGTACCAGTCATTTTCCTAGCCTCCCTAGGTGTGTCTCCATTGCAATGTATCATTATAACTTCTATAAGGCTACAGCATGTAGTTCGTGACATTTTCTAATAGGAGAAAACAATCAAGTGGTATACACAGTTGCCTAATTGTACCTTCAACTAGCAGTGATCGTCCGATATGCAGAGAATGGGTTGCATGCTTGGGTGTGTAGTAGTAGGTAGAAAAACTATGGAATTAAATACAACTATATATAAAAAAAAAAAAAAAAAAAGCTTAGAAAATGATATAGACAAGGCATGACAAACAGTGAAAATATTAACTTTGGCATAGTTCAATGAAAATGAGGAAAGGGACTAAACTGTAACCAAAGTTGCTTGGGTGAAAAACCATGTCATTTTTCCACTCCATAGTAAAATACTTCACATCAACACTAGCCTATTAAATCAACCTGATTTTGTTTTTCTCCTCTTCTGGGATTTTGTTTTTCCACAAACTGCAAATCATTTATGTAACTTAAAAATGCAGCAGCTTCAATGCTTCATTTTTGTCCTTATTGTGATTTTGCCAAAGCATATGATCTTGTTCATGCTTCAAGCATGGGTAAATCAGTATTTTAGTATTTTAATACTTGAAATTGTAAGGGTAGGGTCAATCGATTTAATCTTTGTCCTTATGAGCTTAACTCAGTTGGTAGGGACATTACATAGTATATGCAAAGTCCGGGTTTAAACCCCGGACACAGAAAAAAAAAAAACGATTTAATCTTTAAAATTTATTAAATTGTACAATTAAGCCCTTCAAATTAAAAGTATGTCTATTTAGTTTTTTTTTCCTTCCAAATTTGGTACTGAATTTTTAGAGGTTCTATGTCTATCTCAATGCATTAAAAGATTATTGAAGTCAATATGTATGATCTGCTTTGCCATTTAATTGTTGGGGGCCATTCTTGTATCCCATTTATTTATTTATAGGGAAATGATAGATACAATGACAAAATTTATCAAAAAAATTTCAAGACAGTGTATTTGCTAACATCTTTCCTTAATTACACATCATTACCTTCTTTGATTTCCGCCAAATAACAAATTTAATTGGTTGAAACTTTTTCTTGATAAATTCTTGATAAAAATTCTCTAGATAGTAGCAATGCTCTTATTTATAATGTTTCTGCCTCTAAAATCAAGCACATTTTTCTGTTTTCCTAAGACCATAATACTAATTTAGTCATAACAAAAAAAATATATATATTTATATAAATATTTAGTTAACGTTTTATCCTGGTATCAAACTAAAACTAGTCATATCCAAAAAAACTAAAACTAAGTCATGTTACAAGGATATCGACTGCTCCATATTATAATGATCTCATGCGTGCGGTCAAAATAGCATCATGTGATATTTTTTGCTTTCCATTATTCAGAATCCTTGATTTTTGTTAAAGTAATGTACACCAAAAAAATGTTGTTAAAGTAATGGCATCCAAACTAAATATGAGTTGGCAAGTTCAAATCAACCATATATAGCGTGAAGGAAACAGATGGCGGATTGGCTAGCAAATTTTAGTCTATCTTTAGACCCTTTGATTTACATGTTATTGAGACTCCTCCTAGAAAGCTTCAATGTCTCCTTTTTGATGATATTTCTGGCGCTTGCTTGCCTCGAAATGTTCGTTTAATCGCTTAGTTTTTTTTCTTGGACTCAACCCTCTTCTTGTACCAAAAAAAAAGAGTAATGGCATCCATGATTGAGCAATAATAGTAAGTCCAATATTTTGATTATAAAAAAATGTTCAAATTGTTGACCAAGAAAAGGCAAATTATGAGGGGGAGTAATAGGTTGATAGTTACATAAACTTCCTTGATGCTCTTGCACAATTAAAAAACAAAACTAGTAAATATATATTGTGAAAGATTGTCTAAATGTGAGCTAAAATTGACAAAAACGATATGTGCGAAATTATTCTAGATACTCCCTCCATTTCTAAATATAAGCAAAATTGACTTTTTAGGTTCATTCATTTAATGATGTATGTGGTCCAGAAACGGAGGGAGTATATGTTTAGAGAACTTCTTTTCTCATCTTATAACTTTTAAAATTATTTCGGTCTAAACATCCTTAGATGGGAAAAACAATTTTTTTTTCTTTTTCCGAATCAATAAATTCGGAAGAAGGGTACAATTTTAATGAAATGAGTCGAGGCAACAAGATTATAAGGAAATATAAATTGTATATGAAAATGTAGTTGAGAAATTAAAAGCCATAACGTTTACATCCCTTTCACTGCCTGCATTACCAAGTACAAATGTACAACAGGACCAGTAAATCTCTCTCTTTTGCCAGATTGTTAAGAAAATGACAGGCAAGAAAAAGGACATTCTAAATACAAAAGAGTGGGGATGAAAAAATAGAGAGAAGAATCCCAATTTGACACCTTGGAATCAAACGATTATTAAAGAGTGTAGGAGAAAAGGGAGTGTGGTATGTATCAATATCAAGGTTGGAAAAGCAAAAGAAATGGTAAGAGACCCACATTCAACCCTAGAGATGAAGAAATTACTTTAGTCAAAGTAGAATTAAAGATGCATTCTTTGACTACCTCGTTAATCTATCATTATCAACCATTTATAAGTGAGGGCAATCATCACCTTATGAGTCGATTTTGTAGGGTTGTGTCAGATTCAACCACAATTTTTAAGATTGTATTAGATTTTTCGTTAAGATCCATTGAATCATCTGCTATAAGATTCATCTGCTATAAGATTTTCACTATCGAGTCATCCACCATTTATGTCCACAAACCAAGCTCAACTGTGTTTGTCGTGAAAGGTTTGTTAAAGAGTCTCACATCAAACAAAAGATATGAAAAACACACCTCAACCAAAGCTATCATCCTCAACCGTAAAGAAACAAGATCGTTGAGATAAGATTTTTTTCATAGAGAATAGATCTTCGAGAAGGATAAGACTATTAAATTGAAAGAGATAAAAAAGTATATCAATTTAACATTTTTGTGTGATGTAAATATATTTTCTAGTAACGGTCTATAACATAATCATTTACTTGGCAAAGCCTTCATCAATAATCTCGATATCCTTCATTATTGAATCCAATTATAGGGTACCCTGTTGTGGATAAATAGATCCTAATCTTCTTTGACAATGTAGTATCAGGACAAGCCACCTTTCACCTGGCAATTAGAAGATTCAAATTGTAGGGTAAACGCTACTACCCCTTTTAGTTATGCATTGCATGGATAGGGTCCCATTGATATTTAATTTTGATACTACCCTTTGTAGTAAGCATCACTGGCACAATTATTAGAGGAACATAAACTAAAGGAAGAAAACGTGGATGGGTGTGACCTTTCACCTGTTTAAGATTTAGATACATCATACACGATTCTCAACCGTGAATTATCAACCACTTAAGAATTAAAGAAACCCAAATGAAAAAGTTTTCTGGTCTTGGAACTTATTGTCTAGCGAATGATTCGTAGGACAATTTGCATTAGGAAAAAACACAACGGCTTTTTTGTTTAACATTAGAACATAGGCCGGACAAACATTTAAATAAGCAATCTTATAAATTAGATAAATCTTCATGCTTGATTATATAACCATGCATAGCTATACCTTCAACTAACTTGCTACTACTATTATTTATTTATTTTTATTGACAAAATGAAAAAATGTCTAATTCCTTCTATTTTTCCCTCCTTCTATTGTAGCTTAGCTAGCAAGGCAGGGTATTTTCGGGTAACCACATAATATGCTGGATCCTACATGAGGCCTTGGTTAAAAAGGAAAGATGTCATTGATTTTTTAAAATGCGAGTTTGTTTATTTTTATCTTTAACTCAATGATATTTTTGTCTTTTAATAAAATAATGTAACATTTTTTCTTTGATACTTCTATCTTATTTCTCTTATGCCAAACAATATACCAAATCTACTTTATTTTTTTTATTTCTTTTTATCTTTCCACATTCTCTCTTATCTAGTTCTCTCTTCACAACTTCTATTGACCACAACACAAAAGAAAACAACAAGACAGAACATGAAATTATGAATATTTTGTTATCTAAAGATGATGTGACAAAAATGTAAAAGATATTTTATATGTTAAGTGAAATTAATGTGAATCATAACATTTATGTGAGACCAATTTCAAATGTGTAACACCTACATTGATTTCGTATGATAAAAGGACAAGTGTTAAAAAATGTTTTGAAAAAAGAATGTTCCTAGCATCTATTCCCTAAAAAAATGTTCCTAGCATCTATCGTGTAATTAATTTACCTAACACAAATAAAAATCGGATACATACATATTAGATATTTCTTTTACCCACAAGCAAACACATTAAATTTTGTTTGTGAACTAAATCCTACTAATTTTCATAGGTGTTGAATCATTTAATTCTATTTTGTAATTCTAAAAATACTCCACTTAAATCAAGACCATCATATTGTTATCGAATTTTTTGATACACAAATGCTAATAATCTTAATACTTATGTTAATTTCTAAAGATCAAATCTAAACCTCATACTTCAAACTTTGGACCTTCTCATTCAAACTCCTTCAACGTTCTTTAACTCACCAACCAAGCTATCGGAACAAATGAATGAATATGTGAGTGGGTTCCCACTACTACCAATGTAGACAGTGTACTCTCTCTCTCTCTCTTGGGTGGATTAAGTATTAAGTGTTTGAATTTGCAGATAAAGACCTCGACCTCGATAGAGAGCGAACCTTACCTCACCTCCCTGCCTGCACTTTATTCCCCTTCAAATTCGCTGCTTTGCATTCTTGTACTCTTTAGTCTTTTTTACTCACAACGAGGTTTTTCCAATAATCTCTCTCTCTCTCTCTCTCTCTCTCTCTCTCTCTCTCTCATATTTGCTCTTCTACATTCTCTTCTTCATTACTTCACCCTCTATATCCTCAAAGTTTCAAACTTCACAACTCAAACTGAAAGAAAAGGTGCAACAACCAACTGGGCTATCATCAACATTGTTGTGCTTCTAAGATATAGTAATAGTTTCATATATGAAGTTTTCTCAACAATGAGAGATGAAAACTTGAAGAAAACCACCAAGGTTTTCACAAATGCCAACTCTAGCTATTTCACTTTATGTTTTGTTGTATAATGGAATTGGAATTACTTAGATTGTCTTGTTTTTTTTTTTTTTGTTGGTGAAGCTTTCATGGCCAAAAACATTGGTAAAAAAATGGTTCAATATCAAGAGCAAATCTGAGGATTTTCAAGCAGATGATGTCATTTGTCAAGGTGAGTTTTTTCTCATCATTTTATAGTAATTTGAGGTTATTGGATTTGAAATATTGTCAAAAAAATAAGAAATTTTTATTTTCTATTTTGGGGGTGTGCTACTTGCAAGTTGTAACACAAGATCTGTCTTTTGTTGTTTTCTGCTTCAATTGTTTCAACTTTCAACCCTTTTGTGTCAAAACTAAGTTTGTTTATTTATGTGGTGGTGTTTAATTGAATAGGATAGTAAATTAACCTTGGAAAGTGATTAACTTTATGGTTTTTGCTTTTTTAGTTGTTGATGAAGAGTATAAGAGCAATTACTCAGAGATGGAGGCATGTTCTATCAAAAAAAGCAAAACAGGTTCAATTTTCTTAACACTATAACATTCCCAAACCCCTAACTTGACAATGACAAAGAACTTTAGACCTCGTTTATGTTTGGTTCCACTTTTGGAGGAGCCAAAATTGATTCTAAGAGATGTGGAGTTGATTTTGACTGTTTGGTTCCTCTATAGTAGTAGAATTGATTCTACTTGAAGCTAGAAATTGTAGCTTCTAATTCTAGAATTGATTTTTACACTCAAATTTATTGTTCAACTCACTTTTACATGAATGTGTCCAAACATATATCACTTTACCTTCAACTCAATTTTAGTCAGAATCAATTTTACAAAATCAATTCACTCAAAATTAATATTTCTCACGGCAGAACCAAACATATTATCTGCAGAAATTTTTGAAATCTATTGTTTTTTCATATTCTGCTTTTTTTTATTTTTCCCTATATGTTTGGTCTCCTTCTCCTACTAATATCAAATGCTTAATTCTCAATACATAGAGAGATCAAGCAGAAGGTACATAGATAGAATGCAAAGAGGTATGAATTACCTTGGTGAAGCTCAGGTTACAGATGTATGTGATTATAGGTATGCTTCATGTACTTTGTTGCCATTACAGTGAAATTTAAGAATTTTATTCACTTGAGCTATTTATTTTTCCTTTTGAATACAGAATATTTGTTGCCACTTGGAACGTGGCTGGGAAATCACCTCCAAGTTATTTAAGTCTGGAAGACTGGCTTCACATTTCTCCACCTGCTGATATCTATGTTCTTGGGTAATTTAGGGATTATATAAAGTGCCATCATATTCTTTAGTTAGGAAAAAAAGTTTAGAATTCATTATTATATTTTTGCATTTGCTTGGACTCAGGTTTCAAGAAATTGTGCCTCTCAATGCCGTTAATGTTTTGGGAACAGAAGACAATGGTCCTGCAAGAAAATGGCTTGCCCTTATAAGGAAGACACTGAACAACCTTCCGGGAACAAGTGGTGGATACAACACTCCTTCTCCAATCCCTGCTCCTATTGTAGAGTTAGATGCTGATTTCGAGGGATCAATGAGGCAGAAGGCAACCTCTTTCTTCCATCGGAAGTCCTTCCAAGCCATGAGTCGTAGTATGAGAATGGATAATGACATGTCACTCCCACAAACTGGCCTTGGCCGTCGTCTCAGTGTCTGTGATAGAATGATATCTGGTCACAGGACAAGTGATTATGACACCAATTGTCGATGGGGTTCCTCAGATGATGAAAATGGAGCTGGTGAATCCCCAATTACAACAGATTATTCGCCAATTTCTTATAGTGGTTGTTTCCCTGCCGAGGACAGTGACAGACCGAGAGGAAACTCAAGATACTGTTTGGTTGCTAGTAAGCAAATGGTAGGGGTATTTCTAACAGTTTGGGTGAAAAGTGATATCAGAGATGATGTTCATAATATGAAAGTGTCTTGTGTTGGAAGAGGATTGATGGGATATCTTGGAAACAAGGTACATTTGCTAATTTATTTTAACAGTAGAGTTTATAATGTACTAGGCTTGAAAGAGACGATCTCATTTTCTTGGACTTCTGCAGGGTTCAATATCAATTAGTATGTCATTGCGCCAAACGAGTTTTTGCTTCGTCTGTAGTCATTTGACTTCCGGACAAAGGGATGGTGACGAGCTTAGGAGAAATTCAGATGTAATGGAGATTCTCAGAAAGACAAGGTTTCCTCAGGTCCTTGACACAAGTGATGCAAATTCTCCTCGGACAATTCTGGAACATGAGTAAGCCCCTGATCTATCTCTACTCCTAATCTATGTTGTCTCCGGTCTTAAATATAAGTAAAAATGTAGGTGTACGCAGTCTAAATACATATACCTTTTTGCTTATATTTAAGACCGTGTGGGAGAGTATTGTATATCTGATACTAGGAAATTGAGAATCTTAATGAATATCACAACTGAGTCCTAATTTTCAACAACTAAACGTCTGGTTTATTTGGTGTAGCCGAATAATTTGGCTGGGGGATTTAAATTACCGGATAGCACTTTCTTACCGTGGGGCAAAAGCTCTTGTTGAGATGCATGATTGGAAGACTTTGTTAAAGAATGACCAGGCATGTTAGTTTCCCCCCTAAGTAACTGTGATATTTCTTTCTCATATTAGTTACTTTTAAGATTTATCTGACCATGTGATAGCTTTTTCTTTCAGCTGTGTATAGAGAAACGGCAAGGCCGTGTCTTTACCGGATGGAGTGAAGGGAAAATATATTTCCCTCCCACATATAAGTATTCAAACAATTCAGATAGTTATGCAGGTGATGATAGACGCTCAAAACAAAAGAGAAGAACTCCAGCATGGTACTCTTCTTTCTTGATGAAGTGGCAAATGCTGTTATTTTGAAACAATGTTTTTTTTAAAGGATTTTGAAACAATATTGTTATTTATATAGTTCTAACCTAGTCAAAATCTCTATTCATGAAGGTGTGATCGTATCTTGTGGTATGGAAGTGGCCTACAACTATTATCTTATGTTCGCGGCGAGTCAAGATTCTCTGATCATAGACCGGTTTGTAGCATATTCTTGGCAGAAGTTGAGTCTATTAACAGTAACCAAATAAAGAAAGGTTCTATTTGCTCCAGTTCCAGGATTGAAGTAGAAGAGTTATTGCCACATTCACATGGTTATGACTTCCATTTCTATTGATGTTTGCATGTGAATGTAGTTCTCTTTCCCTGATATCAATTTTGACTAATTGAGGGAACTTCGACTGATACATCAAACTGTGCCAGACAAGGTAATCCACCTCATCAAAAACATAAATTCCATCAATATTTTGTATTTTGCTTTGAGTTTGGCTTCTGAAAAATTCAAATTCTACTTTGCAATTAATTATCCGTAATTCGAACTCTACTTTACAGACCATGAAATCCATTTTTAAATTCTTGACTTTTGAATTGTGCTTGCACAAGTTAATGGAATAAGTTTTTCAGAAATTTCTTAACAGTAATGGATTTGAGATATCATGCAAGTCTTATCCTTGTCCTTGATTTGGGACCCTTTCACTTGTAGGTAGGGAATGCTATGAGGAATGCTAGCCGCAATGGTGATCGAGTCGAGACATTCTGTTACCTTCGAAGTCCCTAAGAAGGTTTGTCCACTTTCATTTTCTCAGTTTCTCTGTAATTGTAATTTTTTCTTTCTTAAAGTATTAAAACTTGTCCGTGTTTCAATGTTGCAGCTGCAGAGTTTATGGATTTGTTAACGCCTGTTGAGTATGAATATCTGCAGCTCACAATCTTATCGAGGGTAGGATAATGGCTATGAGAGTTATGAATTTGGTGTTACAGGTTTCACAGCCACCAATCTCACATGTAAAAATGCACTGCTGCCATATGCAGTAGTGGTCGATGAATCTCTAATGGTTGGAACAAAAACGGAAAAAAGACAAATGGGAAGGGAAAATTGAGATGATAGTATGATATTAAAGATTCTAAAGCGAGTGAGTGCTGCAGTATATGTTTTGTTAGTCAGGATTGCCTATACTTAAGGCGGAAAAGGCACCATTTTCATTCTATGTTTCATTTCTATTTCATCTCTCTGTATCTTAAATACACTAAAGTCATGGTGATTTTCCCTTAAAGAAAATGCGTGTTTTTTAGCATTTACAAAGTGTTTTACATCTTTTGAATGTGAGATTATTATTAAACTACCAATGCTGTAAAATTAATCATATCATCTTCTGCCAAGATCATGCATATGCTAAAAAATATATAAAATTGACTCACAATCAAACATTTTTTAATTGCTACATGTCGATGTGTTAACCATAATTAAAGTGTATGAGTGTATAATCAGAACTCAGAAGACATACATAAACTAATACAAAGCAACCAGCTGCATGCATAAAATTCCTATGAGTGTATATATGATGTTGATGCGCACATTAACAATTTAAAGGATGCCGTAAACCATTACAATTGTTATGATTATGAATAATGCAGAAGGTGAGAAGGAATAATAAGACGGAGGAGACACTGAAGGAAGAGGAGTCAAAACTGGTATAATTCTTGATGTTTCAGTGGGTGCTTCTGCAGCTTCCATTGGTGCTGATGATGGTATCAATGCCTCTGCTAATTGCAGATTCTCATATATGTGTGCGTCATTAACATCCAAAGTTTTTGAATCTGCTCCAAAGGCATGTTAGATTAACTTTTAATCTACAAGAGTTTATTATTTGATTTTTTTTTTTTTTTGACTTAGTATAAAAAGACTGTATAACTTTATACTATAGAAAAGTGATTTGAGAATATCAGTGGAGGTCAAAGATCCTAATTACGAAGTTACAGTAGATTAGCAAAAAATCAAGTGAAGAGAGACAGTTAAGAAAACAATTTCATTTCAGGTTTGTAAATTTTTAAAAGTTATACTGTTTTCTTCTTTTCAAAATAATGTTATATTTCAGGTTTGTAAATTTTTAAAAGTTATACTGTTTTTTTCTTTTCAAAAAAATGTTATATTGTGTGTATACTTTAGAACTTGGGATTTATTTTCTATGCATTGTTAGTGTAATTCTTTTTACACATTTATGAAATCATATTTAACCTTATGTATTTATAGGGATGTTTTGAAAAATAACATAACATAGTAATATTATATTGAGATTTGATTTGATTTATATATAAAAAAGTTTTATGCTACGTGCATAAATAACAAATTAATCTCTCCTGTCAAAAACAATTCATGTCTAAAACATTAAAACTTATCAAGCATTTCCTTGCATCGTTTTTATAACAAGAAACAAGTCAATGACTAAATTCATACCATAAAAACTAAAATAGTCTTAAAATCGATCAACTTTTGGTAACAATCGTATATATTTTTCTTCATATTTTTAGCTGACAAGAATCATTTGCTTTGTCTCTTTTTCTCCAATTGTATTGCTCCTTGAAATTTAACCCAATATTTTAAAAAGTCTAAGCACAATATTAAATGTTTGAGAGTTTCTTTTCCCACCCTTCTCACCTGGTTTGGATTATGAAATCCGAAATGTTGTAGGATGTTTTTAACATGTTTACACTATTCTAATTATAAAATCTGAAATGTTGTAGAGTGTACGAGAAACCCGGAGGGTGGTAAAAGAAAATCTTAATGTTTTAAACTACCTTGAGAACTTAAGGGAGTTGGAGCACTTGAAGGGAGAGTTGGGCTGTTTGATCCAATACCTGTTGGGCCTGCCAAAACATAGCCGTTTCAACAAATCAACACAATTTCTCATAAATTAATTACTTTTTAAAAATAAATAAACAATTTAAAATAGACATAAAAAATGTACTGAACATGCTAAAAAAGCTTGTGTGTGGGTAACTAACAATCCCTTTGGTCATTTGTGAGCTCTTTCTCATATATATATTTCATGAATAAAAAACGAAAAAATCAAAAAGTTTTGACCAACACAACAACCAATTGTACAACTTGATTTTTATCATGATCAAGAATGCAAACGATGGAATAACAAAATCACAACAAATCAACAAAAATAAACAAGAACGTCATGAGGCTAAAATAAGAGATGATAAATGAGAAGTCACACAATATATACATAGAAAATCTTTAACATATGTATTAAAAAAACATGAGGCAAAAGAATACAAGAATAAATTAATAAATAAAATAAATTAGATAACCACTTTTAATCTAAATAGAAAGCGTGATAACCACACTATTTATGTGAGGGAAATGTTTGGCTGACACTTTATACATTCATTCCACACCTCAGAATGGATCCCACATTCTCACTTTCTCTTTGTTCTATTCTTTAGAGCATGTGAATATGCCCTCCCATCCAAAGTATAGAATAAGTGGATGAAATGTCTACCAAATATTACCTAACGTTAGAAGAAACTCACAAAATATTATTTTTTTTTCCTAAATTTTTCTCTTGCTTAGTCAACAAATATTATGTGTCAATTTCTATTTTTTCATCATTTCTTTATTCTAGGTGTCTGAGACTATCATGTTACTATGTTGCCCAACAAACACTACTACTAATAGTCATAGTTGTTCAGTATTAATAATTGACAGTAAAATAAAGTTTTGGGCTGAATTGAAAACATAAAAGCAGCTAATTAATCAATACATGCCTGGAGCTGGTAAGGGAGAACTTGGCAAAGAAGAACTTGATGCTGCAATATAAGAAGAAGAAAAGAAAAAACACACTATTAGAAACTCACTAGTTTATTAGAAAAAGAATGTGAAAGAGAATTAAATAGAATTTGCACCTTTGCACTGAAGAGAAGCTCCTTTGATATTACATGCTTGAGAAAGAGACATTGCAAGAACTTGGTTAATAGGTAGTTGGAAAATTTGAGCATTGGAAGACAACATAAGGCAAGCACAATCCATATTAGTGCCCATCAAAGACCTTAATGAATCACAACAAGTAGTTGATGGTACTAAACCATTATTAGTGCTTCCTGTTATGATGTTAGCACAAGGAGTGAATGTACTGCTAATCATAGAGGATGTGCATGATGAACTAATCTGACCATTAACTAAATTTATTGAGGAGATTAGAAGGGCTGCTAGTATTAATGTGATTTGAAAATAATTGAGTGGTTCCATTAGTAGTAGGTTTATGTTTTGATTAAATTAAGGTAAGGGATGATTAATATATAGTGCAATGGTATGGTTCAATATTATTTTGGAGAAGAAAAGTGGTAGATTTGAATATATAATAAAGGAGTTCAACTGCCTTGATTTTTCAAGTGGAAGAGTATTATGTTAGTTTCTTCTGTGTTAGTGTTACAGTTTGGTATGGTTGGCTAGAACGGAGCTTGTCATATTTATGAAAGTAAATTAGTACTTTATACCAAGTTTCATTATGTTAATAGAAAATTGAAATTCCAAATGAGTGGAAAATTTAAATGTAAGGATAGAGCAAGACGATTTGTTAAATTTAATAGAAATTTGAGTATTAGAATTTTACATTTGCAGTCTACCATACAATCATGCATAAAAATTTCAAAATTCACAATGAAGAATGATTTGTAATTAATTTGAATTTGAGGATTCAGATGTTTATATTATAAGACCTATTTCATCCAGCAAGTGTAGCTTGCTCAAATATTCAAGTTGTTGCCTTTCTTCGTCGCTACGTAAAAAAAAATTGAATGAATTTAAACATGTCTCACACTTGTAAATTTATTTTTAGACTTTATTTCATCAAATACAAACTCTTAACAAGTTTAATTGTGCACTCCCTCAAAAAAAAAAAAAAGTTTAATTGTGCACGGTGTGAAACCATTGCCGAAGTAGGGAAACAATTTAAATTTTTATCTCATGCGTAAGTTTTATACTTTTTTTTTTATTTCATTTTATTGGTCCGCTGTTGCTCTCGACTTTCCCAGACACCCCAATCAGCGGTATCAGAGCTTTGGGTCGATTTGGTGGGAGAATGGATGCTCGATCATGTGTTCGATCTGGTTATAGGATGTGAGAACTCACACTTAAGGGAGAGATCGTTGATTTCAAGTGAGAGTGTTAAGTCTCATATCACCTATGAATATGATAAAATATTGGCTATATAAGATATGTGACACGTATACTTAGGGTTTTTTTTTTTTTAGAGAAACACGTTTAGGGCTTGGTATATATAATCAAGTTTACATGGAAATTAGGGTAGCCGAGTTTGCATGAAAATTAGGGTATTCTGTTTGTAAACGTATTAAATAAGTGTAGAAAATATTGTAAAAAAAAAAAAGGCAACAGAATAGGAATGAAATAAAGCATGAAATTGGTTCCAAAAAAAAAGTGTACAAAATATTGTAAAAAAAAAAGGCATGAAATTAGTGCGATGAATTTTTCTAGTAGTGTGTACAAAATATTGTCAAAAAGAAAAAGGCAAGAGGATAGCAAAAAAAAAGGCAAGAGGATAGGAATGAAATTGGTGCGATCCATTTTTTTAGGATTAAATAAGTGTACAAAATATTTCCTTACATAAGAAAGTGTACAAAAAATTGTCAAAAAAAAATCAAAAAAAAAGTATAAAATAGAAGGCATCAAACGTGATCATTGATATGCTCAAAGTTTCTAGAACAAACTTGCAGCATCCAATAAGTGTAGAAAATATTTCCTTCAAAAAAAAATGCAAGAGGATAGGAATGAAATTGGTGCGATGCATTTTTTTAGATGAAATTTGTTAGGTTAAATAATTGCAAACCTAATAAAGCAAATGAGCGGTAAAAAATTACGTTAAATTGCTGCAGACCTAACAAAATTAATAAATAAGGATAAAGATATGCTCATAGTTTCTAGAACAAACGTGCAACATCAAATAAGTGTAGAAAATATTTTCTTCAAAAAAAAAAGGCAAGAGGATAGGAATGAAATTGGTGCGATGCATTTTTTTTAGATGAAATTTGTTAGGTTAAATAATTGCAAACCTAATAAAGAAAATGAGCGGGAAAAAATTAGGTTAAATTGCTGCTAAACTAACAAAATTAATAAATAAGGATAAATAAAGGTGATGCAAATTTAGAGCCAAAATTTTAGGATTGAGTTGTTGCAAACATTAGTGGAGGGAAAAAATTAGGTTAAGTTGCTGCAGACTTAACAAAATTAATAAATAAGGATGTTCTTTAAAAAAATACTTGTACATAGTATATTGTAAAACAAATTTTTATAATTTCGATTTGAAAATGTTTTTGATCAAGTAGATGTGATGGTAATCTGGATTGTTAATACACTACCAAAAAAATCTGGATTGTTAATATTATTTTATAAATTATGCATGTATTAGAAAATTACGTAAAAAGCTTAAAACATCTCAATAACATCTTCTTATATATAAAAGTTAACCCGGGTAAATATTTTAGCCGTAATTTTAACCTAAACTTATTGCATAGATTTACTGTTTTAACCCTAATGCTTATTTTCTGGTTTAACCTTATCTGCTTCCTACTCTTTCTCTTCTTATTATTATTATTATTATCATCTTCTTATCTCTTATTTATTAAAGTTAACCCGAACGCTAACTGTTGCCCTAATTTTAACCTAAATTTTATGCTTACTTTTATTGTATTATCCCCTGTTTGATTAAACCTGTTTAATTTAGTTAATTTAATCAAATTCTTATTTTCAAACGGAGAGATCTCTTATCTCTTATTTATTAAAGTTAACTTGGACGCTAACTGTTGCCCTAATTTTAACCTAAATTCTACGCTTACTTTTACTGTATTACCCCTGTTTAATTAAACCTATTTAATTTAATTAATTTAATCAATTTAATCAAAATCTTATTTTCAAACGGAGAGATCTCTTATCTCTTATTTATTAAAGTTAACCCGGATGCTAAATGTTTCATCCTATAATCGTTGCTCCTATTTTCAACTCATCGTTGCTACTTTGTTTTTACTAAACGGAGTCCATCCTATAACAGTTTCTTCCTATTTTGTTTCCCTGCTCCTACTTTGTTTGCAAGATAAACAATAACAAATATATATACTACTAAATCTTGAGGTGTGGCGGTATTTGAAATTTTTAGAAATTGCAACTTTAGAATATAATTGTTCTTGAACGTATGATTTAGGGTGTCTCTATCACCCCTAATTTCCCAAATGTTGTTGGCTTCTACTTGGAAATAGGAATGAAACTTAATAGACTGATCAATTCAATATGCTATATTTATTATTATAAAATAATATGAGTGGATGGTAAGAAAAAAGAGAACATGAGTGGACCTTTAATTAAAAAAATAAAATTTAGTATAAGTGAACCAACTGGATATGAAAGCATGGGTGGCGAATGGTTAATATGCATATGAGTCCTATAGGGGTCCTATATATTTCATGGGTGGCGGCTGCCCCTTTTCATTAGTACCTAGCTTCGTCCTTGTACTTAACATATGATGTTACGTTACGGTATCAAGGACGATGTCATGGAAAATTATGTTATGGTACAGTACCAACGTCTATGATTCTTAATATTATGAAATACTATATGACAATCATGACATTCATCTAAACTATTTTGTTACCTATTACCGTCAAATATTACCTTCCATATGATCCGTGCGTTAGCACAGGTCGATGGTCTAGTCTCAAGATGTTTGAAATATAATTTCACGTTATCACAAGAGAATGGTTAAACTTTTCAATACTAAAAAGGGATATGATATATACAACGACAAACTGTATCAAGAAAATTTTAAGACATTTGCTAACACATTTTCTTAAGTACACACCATTACCTCCAATGATTTCTGGTAAATAACAACAAATTTAATTGGTTGAGACATTTTCTTGATCAATTCTTATAAAATCTCTCTAGATAAATAACAATGCTCAACTAAAAAAACATCTAATAGTATTATCATGTGTTATTCTATTCAATTCGTCTATTAAGTTAGCTTGTCATTATTATTTTTAAAATACAAAGAAGGGGAGACTATTATTCATTATTAATGACTATTTTTTTGGTCTTATATGAAGTGGTAATCCACTGAAATTAAACTCACACAACTGTGAGGTCCCAGGTTCGAACCCGGGTCATGACGTCCGACCTTGTAATTTCGGCATTTGCCAGTTGAACTAGGACTTCTAGACGGAATTAATGACTATTTAACAATTGTCTTGAGTGCTCTTTCAAAAAAAAAATGTCTTAAGTAGGATATGAATCATATCTCCTCTTGAGGTTACGAAGTCAAGTTATTACCACTTGAGGTGACACCTCTTGGACAACTATTTAATCTACAATATATATATATATATATATATATATATATATATATATATATATATATATATAAGGTTTTGTCTTGTTCTTGACCAAAAAAAAAAGTCTGGTCTTATTCCTCCAATTTTCAGGAAAAACAAACTCAAGTAATATGAAATTCAGTCTATAGGTAAGTAAAACACATCAAATATTGTTCAAATTAGATATCAGACCTGGATACTCCAGATCAATAATTAATTTGAACTTAACTTGAAATTAAGAATGTGCTTTTAGTTTAAATATTAAAGTGTTATAAATTTTTGTGAAAGAAAGGATAAAAACAAAATTAATATATTTATAATTTAAAAAAAAATTAGTGTTAAATATTAGATGAATCATATATACACAATCGATTCTTCCTCGCTCTCATGTTTTAAATATGATTTTTAAAGGCATGCATATCAATCATAAAAAATTACACCAACTACGTACACATGGTTCCCTCTCATTTTTTTCATGTATTAAATATGACTTTATCATATTCTTTATGTGAGGATGAATATTATATATTTTAGACATATAAAGTGGTTGTAAATTCTAACATCTATAACATTTAAATTATGTATCTATTTTTATGACAAGATGTATCTATTATTTATTAAACAATTAATTTTTTTTTGAGATAATCTCATAAAAAATTGTAACTGAATAATAAAAAAAAAATGGTTTTAGTTAAGAGAGATCAATCCCTTACATAAATATTAGTTACTTGAAGATGTGCTCCATAAAGAAATGCTTACATTTAAATAAAATTTGACAATTGGTTAAATTTGTTTAAATCTATATGATTTGGGTTTTGGCTTTTTCGCTTTCTAATTTTACATGTCATTTAAAGTATTTTATTTATTATTTTATCCTTTTTATAATATTAATTTTATTGTGACAAAAAATTATAATGTTACTTAAATTATTTATTAAATAATAGTTAAATTCCATTAAAATAGGAACAACCTCAAAAATATTATATATATCAATGTATAACTAGGAACAACCTCAACAATGTTTTCTATAATTACATTATATTGTTGATGTCAAAAAAATATAAAATTTTATATTATGAGTATATTTTTTTAGAGTATTTGTTATATTATTGGTGTAATTTAAAAAAATAAGCATGTTGTTACAATTTGAAATCACAAACATTTATACATATACTTTAATCAAAATGTACATATACTTTAATCAAAATCTAACTAATTTCATAAAAAAAAAATATAGTTCTTAATTTACAATTTATACATGTTAACGAAATAAAAAGGGCGGACAGACAGGCACTCGCTAACAACAACAATAATAAAGGTCATGTTAACATGTGTTCATTGTACATGCTAAAGATTCCACATATAGTAATTATTTATTGAGGAAAAAATCATTTTCAAAGTTTCGAGTAATAAATTGGAACTATTTCTAGTACATCATTTCTATTTTTTATATACTAGCATGTCGTGTTAACATTTCCCGAATAATCTATACCAAAATATAAAGGGAATGCATAGTTTTAGGTTGAATCTTTCATTTTCAATTTTACTCATTCATTTAAACTATTTTATTATTTTTATCTAAATTATCAATTAAAAAATTAATTAAATCTCATTAAAATAAAAACAATCCACAAAAATACGAGAAACAATTCACAATAATAGGAATAATATGTCCATAAAAACTTAGCTCAGTCGTTAGGGACGTTGTATGATATATGCAGGGGTCGGGGGTTTCAACCTCGGACACCCCACTTATTCGCCTTACAAATGAATTTCTAGTCGCTACACTATTTAAAAAAAAATAATATTGGACACTATAACAGCTTTTAATTTTAACTTATATAGAAAATAATGGTTTCGGTGTAATAATTTTTTTCTTCAAATTTTACCTTTCTTTTCATTGTTCAGATCGATTATCAAAAGGACTAGCTTATCGGTACACCCTTAATAGATACTACTAGACAAAAACAAACGACTCTATTATAGAATGTTTGAGGTAACAAACTACCTCGTCATCAGAAACTTTTTGTATAAATGTACTGAGTTGATCATTTAATAATAGGAAGTCACACACTGAAAAAAAAAATTACAATACAGTTGCTTGCTGACATCAAAATTGGAAGATAGAGAATCCTCCATTCCTATTTAAAAATAACAATTTGTCAGTTTGAAGGAAGCATGAAAAAAGAATTTTATTTGGCATTTCAAGACATGATTGAATAAAGGCATGTTAATGGCTTATAGCGACAATAAAACAAAAGGTTACCATCACATTCATTCACAAGAGAATAAGGAAATGAACCTTCAATATTTAATCGATCGTAATTGAAGGACAAAGGGTATAACCATCATTTTGTACATTGCGTAAAGTTGTAAACTAGCTCCTCACCATTTTATCCTCTTTACACCAAATGTACACATTTTTGCAGTACAATTAACAACTTTTATTTTCAATTCGCGAAAACACTAGGCTCTTGATGAAGCAGCTTGCACTAGACTCAGTTAGCTAGCTGTACAAACAAACATTATTTTCTCTATGCCACGCCTAAGCAGACAAATTGGTATGCATTCGAACATAAAAGAAACATTTTATTCATACAGATTGACTTGAACATGCCTCAAAATCAGAGGCAGTAAGGACATCCACGTTGATGTTTAACACGTGAGCATTGATGCATCACTTCAGAGATGGAAGGAGATGACATAACCTAAAACACATAGGAAATTGCCATTTTTTATCAAAAAATTGCAAGAATTAGACAATTTGGTCTTAATATTTATGAAATAACAAATTAATGTTCTTCAATCAATGTAGTTGAATAAGTTTAATCAATTATATTATATTAAATTTGGATTGTGAGATAGAGATCAATGAAATTTGTATAAAGGTGTTTATAACTCTCAACAAGTCGTATTTGTCGTCTTCTTATTGTACCAATAACACAAAACGTGGGCAACAAGAAATCCATGATAAACTTATATATTGTTCTATATCGTTTTCTATTTTTGAATATGACAAATAATTAATCAATATACAATTTTGTTTGTCATATACAGTTAAAACTCTATAAATTAATAACGTCGGGACTGGAGAAATTTATTAATTTAGAGAGTTATTAATTTATCGATAAATTAATAATTATTAATTTAAAGAGTTTTTAAGTAATTATATTGTACATACCAAACAAAAAGGCAAATTAGTATATGCCTCTTAGAATTACGTTGCAGCGAATCTTGGGACTCAACGTAAATTAGTAACTACTTTGTTCATATGCATTGGAAATCAATAATGACTTTTGAAGTACAGTAAATGTATACAAGAGGAACAAATGTGTTCAATGTATTCTTAATATATTTTTTTTTCAGTTTCTATGAATTATTAATTTATGATTTTTTTGGGACCGAAAATTATAAAGGGATCTCCCGAAAAATTATTATCTTATTATTTTATCGAGTTTTTCAATTTTTTACATTGGCCCAAGTCGGGACCGGACAAATTTATTATTTTAGAGAGTTTATTAATTTACCGAATATTAAATTAAAGAGTTTCTACTGTATAGTCTTCTTGGAGTTAGGTTAATTTAAATCTCGTGTTTGATGAACTCTAAAGTTTTCCCTATATTGGAATGAGACATCAACCTCTCACTCTAAATTTTCCTTCATAAAAAATTTGTCATTGGATATTGGCTTTGTTTGACAAGACAAATTTTTGAACTTATGACACATAACTGATAAGTTCATATGACAAAAATAGACAAGTTTGGTAACAAATTTTCCTCGCATACTTATAGCCTTTTTTACTAGCTTATAGCATTTTTTTATAAGCTACTATAAGTTACGTTCGAGCTTACGACTAATAGTTTTTCTTCCTCAATTTTATTGGTATTTTATTGCAAGAAAATAAATATGAATTAAAAATATTATTTTATATCATTTCATATTTATCGGCTAGTTCAACCATTTATTTTTCAAACACTACTATAAATTCATCCACTATCTATTATCCTTTGTACCAACTACTATCTGTTATCCTTTGTACCAACTAGAGTCATGGCGTGTGTGTAAACGTCCAAATTAGTAAAAATCCAAAAGTCGTTCGAATAAAGTATTGCATGTTAGATGGGACATACTTAAAAACCTGCCTTCGCTGCTAAGCATTTGTTTTTCTAATTTTCTAATGTATTGAAATTTTAATTCCCTTTTAGTAACTTACTCTATAATTGTTGCACTAAAAGCATGAAACATTTCTTATGTACACTAATTTGATCACAAATCATTCTCAAAAGTAAAGCCCATAATGAAAAGAAAATGCATTTATAGAGTCCCTTGGCTGCTTTATACCATACCCCCAATAATCATTACTTACTTACTCAAATCTCAAGGACACATCAAAATAACAAAGCAGAAAATATCACACGAGTACCATATGAGAGGACACATAAGGCAACTTTATTAAATCAAATTCCTAAAGTTTCATTAGATTCTTTATGTAATTGTAAAGCAAAAAAAGTGTTCCCCTTCTTTATTTCACACTTTCTTTTTGTCGCTATAAGCCATTCTCTAGTGACTTTTCCATCCAAAAGAAAAAGTAATACAAAGAAACAAACCAATTCAGCATTTAAATATTGACATTTGATCACCAAAACTCATATCACAACATCTTAAAACAATGGCACAAAGAAACATTGAGATGCTGCTAAGCATGTTCTTTGTTATAGTGGCTCTTAGGGGTGTCACAGTGGCACAAACTGACTCAAATTGCGCCAATGTGCTCATAAGTCTTTCTCCGTGCCTTGACTACATCACAGGACAGACCTCCACCCCTTCCTCTGGTTGCTGCTCGCAGCTTGCCTCTGTGGTGGGGTCACAGCCACAATGTCTATGTGAGGTTGTTAACGGCGGTGCTTCATCTATTGCTGCTAGTCTTAATATCAATCAGACTCGTGCTTTGGCGCTCCCCACGGCTTGCAATATCCAAACACCTCCTATCAATACCTGCCCTGGTATGAGTTAAATACGTTTGTTTGTTTGTCTGTTCGTCTGTCTATATGTCTTTCTGCACACGGATTTCACCGCTACTAACTTTTGCCATAAAATATGTAGTATGTAATGTAATTGAGAGATGGGAAGAACTTAATTCCTTGTTGTGATTTCAGGCTCAACTACTTCCTCTTCTCCTCCAGCTCCGGCAGGTGTTTCTACTTCTAACATTCCAAATTCTCCTTCAGGTATCGAACTAAAAAAATTCTTAGATATTTTTGATGTAAAACATTAATTTCCCTAGCTTTAGATCATTGAGGGTCACACTGTCAAGTTAAAATGTAGTTGAAATGAGAAACAAATTAACAATAACACAAGAATCTATGTGACAAATGGTCAACAATTTAATTAAATAGATGTAATCAATTTGATGCTTTTTGATATAGGGTATTTTACATCAACAACAGGAAGCAGTGGAAGTATCCGTGGCTCAACCTCATCTTATACAACATCAAGTTCTGTGAAATTACAATGTTCTTTGCTTTTTCTGGTGGTTATCTTTGCAAACCTTATTATTTTCTAAATTCTACTACTGATTTTTAGCACACCTCTTTTTTTCCCTCATACACCTTAACCAAGTTAGGGAATAAAAGTCCCAGTAAACTAGCTATATCACCAATGTGAGTTTTGTAATTGAAATCACAAAACACGTTTGATTGTAGTAAATTTGATAGTATGTTATACAGTAGAATGACACAGAACGTGAAAGATGTAACCTGCTTAGCAGCTTGTCAAAACTCAATGGTTGACCTATGTTAGAAATCATAGATCAACCATTGAATTTTATTTTATTTTAATCTATAACAAACAAGTGTGTTATCTCATCAGTAATAGCATAAATTTCATGTTAGACCACAGACATAATGTGAGACAGGAAATCAATAAGCATAGAACTTAATCATGTTTAAAAGTGCTACAATTTTAAATCCGCAGTACTCAAGATTTGGCATGTATGAATATTTCAAATGTCAATCACCCTACCAATTCTTCAAAGGCTACTAACACTATAGAGGAAACTTTAATTTACAATTGGACAAAATAAATTACACCCAAGAAAGAAAGAAAGTAATTTACATAATTAACTATTAACTATCTAATACAAGAGAAAAAATTTATTCATGTCTAATGTGACACGTATTCTTTTGAGGGTAGATGCTGAGAGAACAAAGGTAGCAGAAGCCTCTTGTTTTTGTGAGATAAAAATAAGGAGAAGAAGAAAAATATGTAGTAACCAATAAAATCCTTATTTGATTGACAAGAAATAGTAAAATAAAATTGAACAAGTGGTAAAATCGAAAGAAAAAATGTTATATCAAAATTAATATACTTTTATACAAAATATAGATATAGATACTTATGAATGCTTGGATCGACTTTTCTTCGGTGGATCCGTTCAATATGTTCAATCATTTTGTTTATTTTAGTCATTTATTAGGTAGATCCAGAATGCATTGCTTTATCATGCGGATTATTTGGTTTTCGTGTATCTGGGTAATTTGAAAAGAAAGGAATGACGGAATTTTTAGAAATCAAGAAGTGTGTATTCACCGGCTTTTGGACAAAATTAAGTTGTTATCTTTTTGGTGGTTGAAGGCAATATTGTTTTTGGCCACCATAATTGATGGTTTTGTCCATTTTCTTGTTTAGGAATTGGTTAAGAGGTTCTTTTTGCTTTTGTAGGTTAAGAGTGTGTTCTTAACCTATATTTTGTATTGTTTGAACTTAGTTGTTCCTTTCTGGTACGTCTTGTGCTTGAATTGTATATGTTAATATCTTATTTTGACTTGTTAAAAAAAGATACTTATGGAAACCTTTCACCACATGCAATGCAAAAGTAGGGGTAAGATGGGGAAGCAGTTTTAAAAATAGGAATTAGTAAAGTCTATGATAGAGTTGATTGGGGACATAATTCTTAATTGTTCACAACCATAAATATTAATCACTTAGGCGCGCGCACCTGTAATTTACAGCTTTGCTATTCATCCCGATGACTTTTATCCCGATGTTATCCCGAAAACAGCTATAGCCAATTAAATTTCTTGAAGCCGGGAAAACAAGGAAACCATGAGATAAAAGGGTATGTAGCAAAAGAAGGATATGTAGCAATAAAAGGGTCGGGAATTTTTCGGGATTTGTTTTTTCGGGAAAAGTAGCATTTTTCTGTAATTTATACATCATTTAAATATTTTAATAAAAAGAAAAAATTGAGCATTCTCTTTCTAATTTTTTTTTTCTACTCATGTGAGTGTGTCTAAATGCTTTAAATTTGGGCTTGTGACCCCAAACTTGCTCCGATTAGGATTTCCTCCTAAAAGTTCTTCTTAAAACGAGCTATTGTAACAAATTGGCAGGTTGAATGTCGACATGCCTTTAATTTGTAATGAGTATTGTGAGGGTCTAGTTACACCTGATGGAGATCTTAGACAATGAGTTCGTTTATCCCCTTATTTGTCCATTCTTTGTGTGAAGGCCTGACTTCCCTTATTCATAGAGAAAAGATTATAGGGCGTGATTTCCTTTATTTAGAGAAAAGGTTATAGGGATGTGCATAATGTTAGGGTGCATAGAGGTGCCCAATCATCTCACACCTCTTATTTGCTAATGAGTGTTTTTTTTTTCCTTCTCATGACCACTATTGATGATAGGAATTGCATGAAAAACATTATGAAGAACTATGGAAAAGCTTCAAGACAACTCATAAATCTTACAAAATATGAGGTTTACTACAGTAGAAACACGCCCCAAGACCTGAGATTGTACTAATTAAGGTGGTCCAAAAACAAAACAAAAAAACAAATGGATCCTAAAAGGAATGTATCACTTAAAAAAAAATGTCTAAAGAAGCAGGTTGAAGTCTTCAGCATAGACACATAGCTTGTGGATCACGAAGGTCTTAAGATAAGAATTTAAGTGAAAGATTAGTGTGATTGATTGTATTGATGTGCATATTTTTGTGACCAGAGTGAGTGTTCTATGATTTATCAAATATATCCAAAGTTATTGCTCATGTAACAACTTTAGAAACATACCGTGATACTGAAGTCACATTATTAGGTAGGGTCGCTTATTTTCAACAAATTATTAGGCACGCTGCCTAACTATGTTTAAACTTTAATGGGATGAACGAAACTGTAGGGTAATGTCATATGTGAAATGATAGATACAGTGACAAAATGTTTCAAGAAAATTTTAAGACAGTGTATTTGTTAACACCTTTCTTTAATTATACACCATTACCTCTCTCGATTTCCGGCAAATAATAAATTTAATTGGCTGAGACCTTTTCTTGATCAATTATTGATAAAAACTCTCTAGATAAATAGCAATGCTCATGCCATATTATGGTTGTAATAATTTAGTCATGTGTTTGTTGAAATATGTAGGAGTGTTTACATTCAAATCCATCTAATAAAAACTACTTTGTATAACCAGATTTAAATTTGGAAAACTGCACAAAACCATTTTTTTTATCGAATGTTCTTTATTTTCGTTGTGTACAAACTATTTGAATCAAATTATATTTGGATTATTTAAAAGAAAAATGGAACACAATAAAACATAATGGTACACTATATATAGAACAAATGCTCGTAAAAAAAAAAGTGAGGCATAATTTGAAGAATTGAGGATAAATTTATCCATAAACCAATCAAATTAGTTACATGAGTAAGTTAACAAGTGGTATCTACAATCTAATGTTCATTTCACTTGCAAATTTGTCCATATGTCTACGTTTGATTGATTAATATTGGGAAAACTATGTATAATTCTTCACATTTTTTTTTGAGGAAAAAAAAAATAAAATGTGAAGAATTATAAACCAAGTTGCTTGGGCTCCAGTGACAAGGAGCTCCTTCCAAGGACATATCCGGGGAATACCGGGTTCGATTCTCAGGGGGAACAACGCTTGACCAGTGTGCATGCCTCTACGCACGAACCGGATTAGTCGCCCACCTTTGATGGGTCGGAAACCAGGGCGAAAGCCAAATATATATATATATATATATATATATATATATATATATATATATAAAGAGCATCAACTTTGCTCCTCAAGAGAAGAAGACAAATGGCTTAACAAGACTGAGTTAAAATCTAATAAGGCAAAACTTGTCATATGTAGAAAATTTAGGGACGATTTTGATGGAAAAAAAATTACTTTGCAATTTTCAGAAACCCATATATTTTTCATAAGCTAGCCAAGGTAACTTTTTATTTTAACCACAAAAAATGTTTTTTTTTTTAAGTGGTGCAAACGCATTCATTCAAAAAACCAAACACATGTGGCAAAAAAAAAAAATGTTATGACTCTTTCATTAAAAAAATGTTAGGCTACAGAAGAGGGGAACACTCACCATTGACTATAGACAATCAAACACCGACCTTATTTCCATTTGACTCAATCTTATACTATGTAGTACTTTTTTTTCATCAAAAGTTCTTTGTATTTTGGTCAAAACCTCAAAATATTTATGTGAACATTAATTTGTTATATAAAAAATTAACAATATTACTTGAGACTATTATTTTTAGCAGTGGTTAACAATGTTATTTTTTTTTTGAAAAATTAATAACGATTGTTTATAAATAATAAATACATTATATATTACAATAATTCTAATTATTTTAAACTATTAGTAAAAAAAATTATTTGTAAAGTAAGTATCAATAACAATTTTTTTTTTGACTAAGTATCAATAACAATTTTAACAACCTAAGAGTGATTACATATATATAAAACAAAAAATGAATAAATAATATACACATTATTCACGTAATTTTCCTCATTAAGTAGTTGAGACCATGTATATATTCAATAAATAATAACAATTTTGACAAACAAAATTATAAATTGATTAATCCTCTGATCCTAACAAATTAAAGTGTCAATATCCAATCTTAACATAGCCAGCTATGTATTGAAATTGAATGGGCCAATATTATATAATGTCAATTTCCTTGTGCACGCGCAATTGGCATGTCTACCTACATGAATATGAACACAAAAAATAAGAGAAACTCAAAAGAAAAACGTTTGAGAAAAGGATAGGAGATTCCATAAGGTGTAGTGTAGGGAAGAGGAAATGAAAAAAAGAATTTAAAGAATATGCCAACAAGTTATTCTTGTATGCATTGAATGAGTAAGTCGGGGAGAACACGCAAGACAAAACTACAAGTTTTGCAGCTAGCTAATTAACGCATAGCAACAAAAATAACCCCCAACTTCCTTACCCAACAAGAGTCATTCCCATTCCAATAATCTTTCTATATATTTTTGTTTGAATCCGTATCATCTGTGTGCAATTACAAATATTAAACTCTCGAGTCAGATAGATTATAAAGAGCGCCGAAACTCTGAAGAGTGGAGTCGAACACGAAACATCTGATTAAACCGAAAGAAAGTAATATCATCTCATCCGCTTTATTTATTTTTTATCTTTCTCTATTTATACATTTATTTGAGTATATATGCTAGTATTATTTTATGGTGATATATCTAATCTAAAAACTTAGACAATCTCACAAACACAAACACAAACACAATCTTGTATTGTGACAACAATTACAAGCAAAAATCTCATCTCAAAGGAAAAGGAACACTAAAAACAATTACACAAACACAAAACACATTCACATTCATATATTCACATTGACTCTACAAAGTGTTTTAATTTCACCGTACCGTTTTCTTCGCCTTTCGTTTCATCGACTCATCCAATTTCTTCTCATCTTTCAATCAATCAATAATCTTTCCGATTTCTTTTCTTCTTTGTTAACAGGTAAACAATTTTGTTTTTTTTTTTTTTGTATAATTTTTTAATTATTATTATGAAATAACTGTGTAAATTGAATCGTGAGTAGGGTTCATTATTGATGTTCAATTTGCGTTATTTTCGTTATTTTAGGACTTGATTGATACCCATTGCTTTATTTATTGTTAATAACAACTGGGTTGTTGTAATTCTTGTACTTAACCCCCTTTCTATTTGATTTTCTTGTTTAATTGCGAAAAAATGTTAGGGCTTTAACCCCAATTTTAATTCTAAGACTTGTGTGTTATTGGTTTTGCATCAATTGGTTCATCAATCCAAAAAGGTTAGTTTTTTGTTTTGTTTTGTTTTGTTTTGTAATACTCCTTGTTATTTGCTTTATTCTTGGTAGAACTGAATTTTGGTCTTTTTGTTGCTCCTTAGTAAAAAAGACATGTTTTTTAGGAAATTTTTGTTCTTTTGTATTTGCGACCCCACATAGTGGGATAAGGTTTGGTTGTTATTGCTGTTGCTGCTGTTTTGTTCTTGAATAATGCAGTGAAACTGGGAATTGGAGTTGTTCTTCGTCAATTTTCTTTTTGGTTCAATGTACGTTTTAATTTGAATTTGTGAACGTAGAGAGAAGACCTGTAGATTTTGTAGTAACAAGAGTAGATTAGATGAAGGATAGTCAGATCACAAGAGGTAGAGGAAGACCTGGAAAAACTATAAGAGAAACTCCATATTAAGATATTAATGAGTTGGATCCAAATATGGTTTATGATAAACATTATGGCGTAATTTGATCTAGCCTACCCCAGTTAGTGGGATAAGGCTTAGTTGTTGTTGGATGTATTGCATTTTCTACAAACTTGTGTGTTTAGATGATGATCACACTTGCTTTTTATTTTGTCTTGTTCTTTTGTGTTTGTGTGGATTTGGATTTGGATTTGCTCTGCAATGGTCAATGGACAATTTTTATAGTTTTCTTGCATATGTTTGTTGTGGCATACATTTGTCAGTGGAGTTTATTTGTCATTTTAGAAATCAATCTTTCTTTTACATTTGCTTTTGGTCGGTCTTGGTTTTTGAAATGACAAAGGAATGTGTTGCTCTATTGTGTGTTTGAAAACAAAAGGAGTTTGATAGGATCATTTTATAATTTCAATGAAATAGTTGTCTCTTGCTTTGGTATAATGGTATTTGATTTCCTAGTTTATACTTTTAATGGCCGTGTTATTTGGATTTGGACATCAGCTTTGGAAGTTTAATATTAAACCAACTCTTCCTTGACCCCCTTAGTATAACCCACCCAAAGGTTTCTGATATGTTATCAGGTGGGGAACCAAAAAAAAATATGAAAAGCGTAAAAAGTTCAAGGCTGTTTCTGGGCATGATTTAGAGATTAGATCTGACTTGGCAGATAACCCTCACAGGACCTATCGTACCTCTGCAGTTGTTAGGACGGCATGATTCATGATTTGAATCACATGGTTTGGTACAATTCAGCAATCCAATAATTTGCATCATGTGATGAATTATAAATGATTTTTTAAATTGTGGGATACATGTGTGATTCATATCACCTATTTGAATTGCATGATTCAATGATTTCAATTTGTTTTTCGTTTTTCCTTTCTCTTACTTTTCCTTCACCTTTTTTCATCAAAGAAATTGACATGTCAAATAAGCTTAAATTGTTAAATGAAAAGAAACTAAAAGATTGCTGCTAAATGTACCTTGTTTATCTTTTCATCGTAATTTTTCATTATTTGAGAATTAAGGGTTTAACACAGCTAATCATGCAGTTGCTTACTCCCACACCTCATATGGCTATACCTTTGCTTTGCTTCCATTTTGTTTGGTGACATAAAACTTTGCTTTTGGTTTGTGAGATTTATGGTTAAGTTGTTTTGTGAATTTCTGATTTATACTACTACATTAAGCACTCACAGTGATAAGTTGACTTGGGGGAAAGGGCCTGTGGGGTTGGATTGATATAGAAGTCACGGGTTCAATTCCCCCCATTAACAAAATAACAACTATTTTTCGTGGTTTTGAACCTTGTAATGAAAACTTAATGATATAAAGGCTATAAGAAGCTATTATGAATCATTAAGTGATAACATTAAGCTATTAGATTCAATGTCTACATTGTCAATATTGCTTCCACCATTAGATGGAGGGATGGACCACTAGTTTGAAATCCTCAAAGTGTTATGTGTCCCTATGTGAAGCTTATTAGATATTATTCACTAATCATAAATTATATTCAATTTCATAGCTTTTGTGGTTATCCTTGCTGCTGTTTGATTCAATGAATGCAAAATATATTGAAAAGTTCATTTCTGATATTACAATTAAAATATACTGTGCTTTGCAGACCACAAATTTTAATACAAACTTTGTACTTGCTGATCTAGTGAACATAGTTTTCAAATTATTGCTGCTTCTGATTTGTTGAATTTTAATTTCTCAAGTATCACAATATTTGTATATGTTACTGTATTAATATTGTGATTACAGGTGGACCTTCGATAATAGCAGGAAGTCGGTTGTGACGGCATAACAGACATACATGAAACTGGTTATAAATTTATAATGTCTGAACTGATTGAAGGACTCCCTGATGCTGTTGCAATAAGGTGCCTTGCACGCGTTCCCTTTTACCTCCATCCAAAGCTAGAGGTTGTCTCTCGTTCTTGGCAAGCAGCCATTCATAGCCCAGAACTATCAAAAATTCGACAGGAGGTTGCTTCATCTGAGGATCTCCTGTGTGTCTGTGCTTTTGATCCAGAGAATGTATGGCAACTGTATGACCCTCTTAGAGATCTCTGGATTACCCTTCCCGTTCTTCCCTCAAAGACCAGGCACCTTGCTCACTTTGGTGCCGTATCCGCAGCTGGAAAGTTGTTTGTCATTGGCGGTGGAAGTGATGCTGTTGATCCTTCGACCGGTGATCACGATGGATGTTTTGCAACCGACGAAGTCTGGTCATATGACCCCATAATCCAACAGTGGGCCCCTCGGGCTTCAATGCTTGTTCCCCGTTCTATGTTTGCATGCTGTGTTTTGAATGGGAAAATTGTTGTCGCTGGGGGATTCACTAGCTGTAGAAAAACAATCTCTCAAGCAGAAATGTACGATCCTGAGAAGGATGTATGGACTCCAATGCCTGATCTTCATCGCACTCAAAATTCAGCCTGTTCAGGAATAGTGATTGGTGGAAAGATGCATGTACTGCACAAGGATATGTCAACAGTGCAAGTTTTAGACAATGCAGGGGCTAGATGGATCGTCGAGGAGTGCGAGTGGCTTCAAGGTCCAATGGCAGTAGTTCAGGATGCACTTTGTGTTATGAGCAATGGATCTATCATAAAGCAAGACAAAGAAGGGAGAAAGATTGTAAGTTCAGCAACAGATTTTAAAAAGAGAATTGGGTTTGCAATGATTGGACTAGGTGATGATTTATACATGATTGGAGGCGTCATTGGACCTGACAGATGGAACTGGGACATTAAGCCATTATCAGATGTTGATGTTCTCGGACTTGGTAGTGAGAGACCAACTTGGCGCCAAATAGCTCCAATGACACGGTGTCGTGGTACCATTGTTGGTTGTACACTGATGAGAATTTAAACCCTCTTCCTAGCTAGGCTCCCATGTACTTTGTACTCAGATGGATTCACATCCCTTCAACTAGACTAAGAGTATTTGTGTTGATAACATGCGGTTACAAGGCAAGTTTTTTCTGTGTCTGTTCTGTTTGAAGCAAAGCAGCAGCATAGTCTATCAGTAAGCAGTCAACAAACCGGAGCTACTTCACTTTGCAGTTTATCACTTACATTACGAATCATATGGAGACCGCTTCTTGTAGCACAAATCAACAATTTCATTGAGTTCTTTTCTACTGTTTTTCTGTTTTCTGAAGGTAGCTCTGAGGGATTATGTTTCAAAACTCCATAATCTCATAATTTTGTTAATATTAATATGGAAATTAAAACTAGTTATGGGATGGGTTTTATTCTTTCTTCCACCTAGTATCATTCTTAAAATATTCTACTTATCTGATTTATTAACAGGTAACTTGAAATATGAAAATGTACAAACTGAAAAAATATTTAAGAAAAGATTGATATACTTGGTAAACTTTATTCTGTTACTATTAGCAAATTAAAGTTCTGGAATATATATGCATTTGTAACAATTTTTTTTGATCAAAATTTCAGTTATAGTTAGTCAATACAATTGATTTTGGTTTTCTTTACAAAAATTTCACAAGTATTTGAATAGAAAAAATTAACCATTATTTACACTTGAATATAAGGCAAGCGGGCAATAAGCTGCGCCGCTAGACCTTTTTGGATAGCAAAACCAATCCTCGTGAACACAACATTCATGGACCTCGGAGACATGACATTGCTATGCATGACCTTTTTGTAACAATTAATTTTAAAAATTTCAAAATATAGTTTGATTGATAAATTGAAGGTTTATAATTATTACGATTAGCAAGCAAGAAGGTCTACGAAGACACATTCCATAGTTGGTTCAGTTTTGGCCGTCGAAAAAGTAGAATCAACATTGCATTTGATGTAGATAGGAGCTTGCGGTGGTAGCCAATGAAATAAACTCCAGTGGAGTATGTCATTGCCTTCCTCAATCCCATCGTTGATGAAATTCATTTCCCTTTTATGAATATACTTATCATTTTTAACTGGCACATGCTTAGCAATTTAGGCCAGTATGAGAGAGAAAGTTATTCAAAAGTTATCATATTTCAAAAGCAGTTTAAACTAAATTCGGTAATTCTACTACAACATAATATACGTCATTGTAATGCACATGAATTCATCAATGGGAGAATCACCTCTATCGCCTTTGTTCGTTACTCAATCACCTTCCTTTGCATGTTAATTGTCTTCATCGTCCGTCAATGACAATCACAAATAATGTGGAAATTTAGTTTCAAAATGGCTATGTTAGAGTGTTTATGTTGCATTTAGCCGAAAGAGAGGAGATAATCAATAAGGGGTCAATATGGGAGAGGGAATAACATACCCCTTCTTATGCCTTTGAGAGCAGGTAGAAATGGCTATCAATGAATAAGTTATCTCATCTTATTTGACAAGGTGTAGTGGAAGGTGATTGGAAGTCGTTGAGAGCAGGTATAAATGGTCCCTTGATTTCTCATCTTATGTTTGTGGACGATCTTTTACTTTTTGTCCAAACTAAAGAGAATCAAATGCATGTGATGCGTGTTATTGTGCAATTTTTGGTCAATATGTCTCGAATAAAAAAAATATATTCTTTTCTCAAAGAACATGCTTTATACTATGAGATGATCCTTAGTGAAACTTTAAGGCTTTACAGAGGCACCAATGCTTAAAAGGCATTTAGGAGTTCTTTTCTCGGGTTGTGCACCTCGTCGTTGGAATTATGCATACCTTATCGCTCAAGTCAATACCAAGATGGCTAAACACTCATCCTTTGCTGGGAGAGTAACTCTCTCCAAATCCATTATTGAAGCTTTGTCTATTTACCAATTATGACATCAGTTATTCCTAAATCTTGTTTGTAGGAGATACAAAAGATTCAAAGAGATTTTATCTATGGTAACAAGGATAATAATAAAAAATTTCATGCAGTTAACTGAAATATAGTTACAATGCCGAAGTATTTAGGAGGCTTGGGAATTCGTCGGTTGAGCAATATGAATAAGGTGTGTTTTATGAAGCTTAGATGGCGATTAGGAACAATGAACCCTCGTTGTGTAATGCAGCTATACAAGGAAAATATGCAAGGTAAGATGCTAGAATGATTGAGGTGATTGCCAAATCTGATGACTCTAGTTCATGGAAAACTTGGTGACATTGTAGCCAGATATTAAACTGAACTAATTGGTTGTGATACATTATGTAGTATAAAGTAGTGTTTAGTGTTTTAAAAAATCGGTATCGATTCAGTAAAAAAACTGGGTCATTCGTTAAACCACATAACTGTATTATATTAAATTGAATGACTCGGTTATATGATTTAGACTCTATAAAAAGTTATCATTTGATTTAGATTATATAAAAATATTGACATGATACCTCGAAAATCAATTAACAATACCTACAAAAGTCATAGTAAAATAAATTAAAATAAGACAGACATGAAATTTATTAGTATCACTAGAATTAATATAAAAAAAAAAAAAAAATCCTTTTGCCTCAATTATTTTTAGAAGAAATGAATATGGAATAGTTATTTTCTTTTAAGTACAACACACACTTATAAGAGAAATGATATTTGAACAACCACTTTTTGACAATTTTTGTGACAACTTTCTCTCTCCATTATCCTTTTAGTTTCTCTCTCTATTGCTTTGATTTTTGTGCCACTACCTAAATTTTTTTGTATAATTTAATTGTCCAAAAGGTTATCACAAGAAATGGCTGTTCAAATAACATTTCTCCACTTATAATATGCATATAGGAAAAGATATTTCAACAACAGGAAAGTTGTTCAACAACAACATATGAAATTCAGTTTTAAATTTTACTCTCTCCGTTTCAAAATGAGTGTCGTTTTAGGCTTTGGCACACAAATTAAGAAATGGAATGAAATAATCATTGGATATAACGCTTTTACTAAACTGCCCTTACTTTATAAGAAAAAGACAAAATTAAAGTTGCATTAAAAATTGTGTGAGAGAGAAAAGTTGGAAAAAAAAAATTAAAGTTGTATTGGAAATGTAAAGTGACATTCATTTTGAAACAATTTTTTTTGGCTAAAACGTCACTCATTTTGAGACGGAGGGAGTATATAATATTTTCTCTCTCCTCCAACCACTTTTACACTCATACTCCCTCCGGTCTCAAATATAAGAAAATATTCCTTTTTTAGGTTCATTGAGTAGTTAATGTATCTGGTCTACATTGTAAGGCAGATACATTAATTATTCAATGAATCTAAAAAAAGAATCTTTTCTTATATTTGAGACCGGAGGGAGTATTTTAAGAAATGATATTTGTACAACCATTTTGTGACAACTTAACTTTATCTCTCATATTCACATTATATTCTTACTCTCTCTCTTCCTTTTTCTCTCTATTATTTTTGACCGATAAGAAGAGAGAAAATGAAGGTTGTCAAAAAGGTTGTACCAAATACTTGTTCAAATATCATTGCTCTATATTTTTATGTAGAGGAGTGTTATTTGAACAACCATTTGAGTTGACAACTTATGTGACAACCAAAATTTACAAAGAAAAAGTAGTATTTGCACGAAAACCAAAGTAATAGAGAGATAAAGTAAAAAATAATGTGAGTATGAGAGATAAAGTTGTCACAAAAATTGTCAAAAAATGGATGTTCAAATATCATTTATCTTTTATGTATTTTATTTTTCAAGTTGTTAAATTTAAGATGTCTTGTCAATGTTCAGCCCTCGACAACACTTGAAACACCTAAGCCAAAACAAACAACTAGAAAAACACTACAACACATAAAGCCAGCAAGATCTTACTTTGGCTAGAAACATTACAAGAGCACAAAAAAACAAAAAACAAAATAAAAAGACAAATTCCAAATAAACTACTTGAACACAAACTTCACATTGCAAGACACCAAGCTTATGTCTCAAGGAATCAAGAAAACACCATCAGCATTCTTGCACTTGTAACTTGCTTCTCATGTTAAGACCGCGAAAGTAATTTGCACAACCAAATTGCAGTATCAACACAACACTCCACAACGAATCAAGAAAATAATTCAAGCTAGTACTTCTACTACTGCACAATACAAGAGACCAAGCTATTTACCTCGGTTAACATGGACAAATGATACTTTTGTTAGCATTGACAGTAAAAGGTAAAATTACACAATTCGTCTCTTAATTTAATTTATTGATAACACTTATGTTCTTAATCGTTTTTTTTCAATTTAATCATTTATGTTATAATCAACATTTTGCTCTTTATCTTTTTTTTTTTGATTACATCATTTATGTTATAAAAAGTCAAGTTTGAAAATTCAAAAAACCCTTTTCATCAACAAATACAACAAAATCATCGCCGAATACAAATACACACTTGTAACAAAATTGTCACCAAATATCAATTCAAAATTAATAAAATTTATCTCCAAGCAACTCGTAGATATAGAATATATAAAAAATTCAAAAACAAAGTGTGGCACTTGCGTTCTTCACCGTATACATAACACTCTATTTCACTTGTGGCAATAGTACTATCGAAAAACAGTGCGCCACTTAGGACCATAAAAAGGAAGATGCAACAAAAAAGGTGGATTTCGTTCATTATAATATGAGTATTTCTAATTCTCTCTCAATGAAACTCTCATTCTCATTTAAAGAGTATGAGAAATTCTTATATGATGGTGAACAAAATATATCTTTTTTTATTGCATCTTCCTTTTATGTTCAACTGACACACTGTTTTTCGGTAGCACTGTTGCCTCAAGCGAAATAGAGTGTTACGTATACAGTGAAGAAGGCAAGTGCCCCACTTTGATTTTAAATTTTTGTTATTTTTTATATTCACCATCTACGACTCGGTGATAATTTTTATTATTTTTGAATTTATGTTCATTGATAATTTTATTACATGTGTGTATTTGTGTTCAGTGTTCTGTACATAAAACTGTGTAAATATTGTTCACACGAACTGAGTTCAATTTTTCGATGAAACAATTCTTAATCAGACTTTAATTAAATCATGCTTGAATTGCGGTTTAACATCACCCCTTTTCTTTGAGAAACGAAGGGTTAATAACAAAAAATTCATAAACCCTCGTAATATAGACTCAAAATTATAACCGAACATTCATTGTTTATGGGATTTGCTAATGAAATTTGGGTTTCTATGTTTGGGATTTTTTTTGATGATATATGGGTTTCTACGTTTGTATGATGAAAATTTGGATTTGTTTATGAGTTTGATGGATTTTTTATAAGGTTCTTTATATGAATTTTTTGATTTTGTTTTGATAAAATAAAGATAATAATGTTGACATTTTATAGCATAGAGAAGTAAATCGATGAAAAGGTTAAGGGACATGTCATGTAATTGTCTAAATAAAATATAAGTTTTAATTAGTGAATTTCTGGATAGATTAAGACTTCTAGATAAATTAATTAAAGCAACATAAAACTTCCACTTTTTTTTTTAAATAAAACATAAAAATTTCATCAAATTGATTTACATATAACTAAATTGATTTACATATAACTATTTAGAAAACTACTATTTATTATATAAAAAAAATCAAATTATAACATTTAAAATAAAATGAACATGCAAAAAATATAACATTGAACATGCTAAAAAATAGTGTTGACTAACTCACCGTGGAGAAAGATTTTCGATATGTCGAGACTTTTTTTAGAATTCAACATGTCAATTTTGAAAAAAAAAATGCTATAATGTCTAAAATTGAAGACATCGTTCAATTTCTTGCTTTAATAGCCAAGTTACTGAACATAGCGAAGAGAATCACCATTAGTTCATAAAATTGTCGCGGCAGGAAAATTTGGACTCCTAAAGCAACATTTTTTTTCAAAAGGAAAATGTTGTTTATAGCAAAACTAAATTCACCAACTTTCACAACCCCTGTATTTTGCTGCTACTTATTTTTTTTTCCTAACCGCCTGAATGTTTTAGTGAAAGTTTTTTCTGTTTTGTCACCAAAGAAGATTCTCTTTCGGGATATAGCAAAGCCCTTTTTAAAATGTCTCGTGTTTGAAAATCCTATATAAATTAACATTTTGTTAAAAATGCTCTCGCAACAACCATCATTAAACTAGATTTAATATTTGTTATTGCGAATGACCGAGTAACCAGATATTTATTTGAAACATGAATTATACATTATTGGTATGCCTCTTGAAGGAAAAAGATAATCTAATGGAGTTGTTGGTCGAAGGTTGGGCGAAGACTTCAAGAAAGAGGAAGTAATAGTGATAATCAATGTGCCTCTCTTTTATACATGCACCAATTTTTTTACATCCCTGAGACCCTCCATGTCTTCAGTTGTAAGCATGCTTGAAAGAAGAATAAATGTTCAAGAAGTTGTGGTAGAATCAACTAAGGTATTAGATGATGAGAAATATAAGGTGATGTAACAATACTATAAACATAAAAAGAAAATAGCACAAGCAAGCTAAAGTGTAAGTTGTAGTCTCAACAAGTTCAATACACATTAAAAAGAATTTATATCATATATAAAGATATTATATTCTCGCTTCTGCTATTTTCTCCTATATGTTTGTGGTAATATTATATTTCTTATCATCCAATACCTCAGTTGATTCTGCAATCACTCCTTGAATTTTTGTTCTTCATTCAAGCATGCTGACAGTTGAAGACATGGAGAGGGCTCACGAAGGATAGAGAAAAACTGGTGCGTAAAAGAGCCACATTAATCATCACCATTACTCCTCTTTTTTGAAGTCTTTGCCGCCAAACCTTCGATCAAAGGGCTCCATTTGATTATATTTTTCCTTCAAGAGGCACATATGTTAACGTATAATCCAAAATTACAAATAAAGGTTTGGTTACAGGGTGATTCACAAAAGCAAATTTCTAAAAACAAAATCTCTAAATTCTTGTAACTCAAAATCTATTTTTTTTGAAGGTAAAACAAACACACCCATAGGGTTTTTGTTAGAAGACACATTTTATGAATGTGTCTTTTAGCAAGTTATCCTATTGATATTCGCTAAAAGACACCAACTAGATTTTTATGAAGGTGTCTTTTAACAAGTTCTAACTAAATGAAGGTGTTTTTTAACAAGTTCGGACTAAAAATGGATAATGCAACAAAACCCTATGATATAACATAATCAACTCACTCGAGTTTTCTACTAGTCTTCATTGTGGAAGCAAGCAACAACACACCAGAGTTTGAATTAATAGCATAAACAATAAACCGAAACATTTATTTGATATAAATAATTTAATCATGATGCTACAGCAGATAAACAACACAAGCAATTTGAATTAATTGCATAAACAAACGGAAAAAACATAGACAATCAAACGAAACTCTTTTTATTTTATTAATTAATCTTCTTTTTTCGAAAGAAAGAGTTCTATCAATTTAGAGTAATGATATTTTGACATCACTTTGTTGACAACCTTGTTTTTCTCACTTATTATTGGTCAAAAACAATGGAGAGAGAAAAAGGAAGAGAGAGGATAACAATATCATGTGAGTATGAGAGAGAAAGTTGTCCAAAAGTTGTCAAAAAGTGTTGTCAAAATATCATTTCTCATCAATTTAACCATGATGCTACAGCAGATACACAAACACATGCGATTGTAATTAAATAGGTAAACAAAATAGAATAAATTGAGATTACAACTTACAAGTAAATACCTACATCTGAAAAATTGGATTGCTGGAGAAGACGCTGAATGTGAGATGCTAGTGATTGTGACGGCTTGGATGGAAACCCTAATTGAGAATTAGGATTCTTTATAGCTTAGTTTCGATTTATATAGGTCAAAAACATGTCTTTATTATTTTTAGTAAATATATTCACGATATTATTTTTGGTAAATATATTCACAAGCATGTCTCATCGTTTTATTTGTTTTTTTTATTAAACCTCGTATTTTTTTGCATGTCTCATAGTTTTATTTGTTTTTTTTATTAAACCTCGTATTTTTTTTAGCAAATTTAATTTTGTGATTGTATTGTAAAAAAAAAGTCAAAACCCGATTGTTATAAAAAAAAAAACTTGTTTGCCAAGATTTGTTTTGGAAGATAATTTTTTTTTACGTTAGGAGTATTTTTTTATTTATTTTTTAAGTAAATTACTCTCCCATGTTTTAATAATTTTTTTATTTATTACAATCCCCACCCTCATGTTCTAAAAGATGTTGAATTATATATATATTTTTATCTAAAATTATATTTTTCAATTTTTTTTAATAAAATGACATTTTTTTTTGTCCAAATCATCAATCGGTCTTCTTAGCCAAAAAGAAGTAATAATTTTACTCTTGTTTCTCAAGTTTCGAAGTAAGTTATATAATCTACCCAACATTTCGAAGCTCCAACACAAACACAACAACAATAACAAAGTGCACCATTTTTTCAACACGGCTTGATAAAATTAAAAATTAAGAGCATATATTAAAGATGATTTTGACCATCTAATTTTTTGACGTGAGAATAAATTGTTCACTTTCATGCATCTTGTGTCATTTCATTTGATCTTCTTTTGCCTCGGTATGTTTGGTTGTGACTCCTTTCAAAAAAAAATGTTTGGTTGTGGCTCGATTTAACACTCTATTTTACGTACTTTCGGCCATTATACCCTTTGGTGTTGTGTCAAACCATCTAAATTTATCGTCATATCATCAAATTTGATTATCAAAACCAAGAGTTTGGACAATTTTTTTGAAATAGAAATCAAAATTGCACAATTAAAAATAGAGACCAAAATTAGAGTTTGACCATAATAAGAGGACGAAAACGGTATTTAAGCCTAAATTCTAAAAATAAAAATTGATATTTATAAAAATGAAAAACATATATTTAACCTAAGGTTAAAAAAGAAAAACATATATTTAACCCAAGGTTAGATAATTTTTTTCAAAGGACTTATTGGTTAAATAAGTTTTTTCCTCTTTTCAAAATTACAAATTTCCTTTTTAGTTCCTGTTAGATTTTTCATCAAGTTTTGGTCCTCAAAACTTAGCGAAAAGTTGTAGAGAAATTTAAAACAAAATTTGAGATTTTTTTTATAGGAATCAAAAACTTATTTGACCATTTCTTTTTAATTTAATTTTTTGTTTGACAAAAAAATAAATTACAGTGGTTACTATAATTTAACTTATTTGACCATCCATTAGTTGGTAGAGAAAGTCAAATTACATTCTTTCTATTGGATGAAGGCTACTAATATTACAATCCGGCTTAATTTTCAAATGTGGTGGTGGAGCCTTTTTAATTGTTTAGGCATTGGCTAGTCGGTTTTTGTATTCAATTTTCTGACATTGTACCTGTATACTTTTGAGGTTTCTTTAGCATTGGCTAATATTTCATTTTTGCTTGTTAAAAAAAAAACTTATTTGACCATTCTTTTTAATTTAATTAAAAAAGGGTTAATACCACTTTTGGTCCCTGTAATATTAGCGAATTCCGGTTTTGGTCCTTGTAAAAAAAATAGATTTTGTCCCTGCCATTTCAGATTCTTCTACTTTTGGTCCCTCATTTGAATATGTCAGCAGAATCTGCTGAATTGGCAAGCTTACTGTGTAATTTTTTATTTTTATCATTAAATTTTAATTCCAGGCTTTAATTTTGATTTACATTTATATTCAAAAATTTGGAAACAAATTTCAAAATTAAAATAAAAAAAAAACTTAAATTAAAATTAAAACTAAAATAAATTAAAATTAAACTCCATCTTCATCTTTTTCATTTTCTTCAAAATCAATTATAGGGTTCCATTTTCCCTAAACAACTTCTTCCATTTCTCTACTCCTTCCACAAAATGATGTTATTCCATACTTTGGAGAACAATTTTCAACAACAACCTATTCTTCATTGGCACTCGATTCACAGCTAACAACCACGTTTTCACACTCTCGCAGCGGTGGATAAACAAATAGATCCAATTTCTGAGGTTTCCGACGGATCTACCATGTATTTCAACGTAAGCAAATCCAAACTCCGGCGAGGAGAAGGTCGTGAGCTTGGTTCAATTTCTTCTTCTCCAACCACAACAAATCTTAAACATTAGATCAAAATTCAATTCAATTGAAGAGAAGAATTTGTTGAATAGCTTTAGTTGAGTAATATCAACACATTTGATGAAGACCTTTTAAGCATCTCTAGTCCAAGCGGAGGAGGCGGCGGTTTCGGTGTCAGAGAGCAATTGAGCGGAGTTGCAAGCTCATGGCATTGGAGATGAGACAACCAGAACCCCCACTCCTTCTTAATGCTTCAGAAACCCAACCCCACTCCTTTAGTTTTCCCTTCATCAAAGAGTTGAAATCCAACAATATTAACTAGGATCTGAATTGAAATCCAATCATAAAGCTTGTTGTTTACTGGGTAATTTTTGGAAGAACACAATGAAGAAGTGAAAAGTGGAGGATGATAAGGAACAAAGTCAAAATCCCTTGATAGGTGCTGATTGTAAAATAAATAATGACAGACAATCTGCTATAATGGAGGATATCAGAATTGGTATAAATGTAGAGTCAAATCCCTTAAATGGTAGAAACTGTTAAGGCAGAATTCATGGGTCAACAACATAGGAATATTCTAGATATGCTTCTATGTTTTTCATGTATAAATTGTACTCAATTGACAGATCAATAAAAAGGCAACGCTTCTGCATTCTATTTATGGTATCACAGAGCCTGTAAACCTGCAAGCCAAACACATAATGTCTTCAAGCACTACCTACACATCCCTCCCAAAAACAGAACCAGAACTTAGCATCCAATCATTCCACCAATGTTCAAGTTTTATTTCCATGAAATTGAGCACAAACAACTTCATATTATGGCGTAATCAAATCACACCCTTAGTTCGAAGTCTCGGTGTTCTCCACCATCTTTTGAGTGAAGAAAAACCAGAAGAGGAAGTTAAGGGTAACACGGGTGAAAAGAGTCCAAATCCAAACTACTCAAAGTGGATCACCAATGATGGTCTCCTCTCTTCTTGGCTACTCGGAACCATGAAGGAAGAAGTGTTGACCATGATCAATGGTGACACTGCGTATGAGATCTGGACCTCCGTTAAAGAACAGCTACTGCCAGCCACGATAGAGAAGGCACGCAGTTTGAAAAACATGTTGATGACCATCAAAAAGGAGTCACGAACCCTTGACGAATATCTACGAGAATTCAAATCAATCTGTGACAATCTTGCTGCTATAAAAGAACCAGTTTCTGACCAAGACAAAGTTTTTCAATTTGCTTATGGCCTTGGACCAAGGTATGAAACTTTTCGTGTTGCTATGCTTACTAAACCACCTTACCCTTCATTTAGTCAGTTTCTATTAGCTCTCCAAGGACATGAGCAGATACAAAATGTCCAAAAGGAAGAAGAGAAGAACTTAATAGAGCATGCTCAGGCTTTCTTTAGTCAAAGAGGACGAGGTCGAGGTCGAAGAGGACGTGGCGGTAGAGGTCATTTTAACTCTCAAGGAAGAGGTTTTACTCCAGCAAGTCGATATAATGGACATCAAAACAATGATTTCTCCTTCAAGCATGACCATAATTCAAAGGGAGAAAAGCCACGTCAAATCAATGAAAGTAAAAGTGTTTTTCAAATTTGCAAAAAACCAAACCATGAAGCTGCTGATTGTTGGTATAGGTATGATTATTCTTGTCAATCTGAAGATTTTCCTCAGGAACTTGCTGCTCTTGCTCTAAATGACACAAGGGACCAGTCCTTCATTGTAGATTCTGGAGCTACATCCCACATGATAAATGATTCAGGTAATTTGTCCTATGTTAAGCCTTATCATGGAAATGATGTAATCTATGTGGGAGATGGAAATAGCATACCAATAACCCATAGTGGTGATATGAATGTTATTACATCTAATGGAAACTTAAAATTAAAAGATGTTCTTGTGGTTCCAGAATTAAAGAAGAATTTGCTTTCTGTTGGAAAATTTGTGTCTGATAACGAATGCATTTTTGAATTCACTTCTTCTGGATTTGTTATTAAGGATCAAAGTCAAAAGATGATAGCGAGGGGGCATAAGAAAGGACAGCTGTACACACTTGAAGGAGACTATCAAGAGGCTCTTAGTGCAATAAGAGGAGGTTCCCCTTCCACGGTTTGGCATCAACGGCTTGGACACCCAAACATCAAGATATTATCTTTGTTAAAAGACAAAATCAATGTAACACAGTGGGTATCAAAACCTTCTGTTTGTATTAGTTGTCAAATGGGAAAAAGTTGTAAATTGCCATTCCAAAGTTCTAATAAAATTTCAGAATTTCCTCTTGATAAAATCCATTGTGATCTTTGGGGTCCTGCACCTACAGCCTCTAACGTCTAACCAAAACTTTCGATATTATGCTCTTTTTGTAGATGATTATTCACGGTTCTCGTGGATTTACCCATTAAAGAAAAAGTCTGGATTTTTGGAGTGCTTTTTAAGGTTTCAAAAACTAGTAGAAAATCAACTTGATAGAAAGATCAAGATTTTTCAATGTGATGGAGGAGGAGAGTTTAACTCAAATCCTTTTCTAAATCATCTACATACTTGCGGCATTGAACTTCATGTTTCATGTCCAGAGACCCCAGAACAAAATGGCACGGCAGAACGAAAGCATCGTCACATTGTTGAGATTGGGTTAACCATGATGTTTCATGCAAATATTCCATTATCTTTGTGGGTTGAAGTTTTTCTAACGGCTGTTTATTTGATAAACAGGCTTCCTTTATCTACATTGAAGAATGAAAGTCCATACTTTAAGCTTTTCAAACGACATCCTCAATGTAGTGGCTTGCGGGTGATTGGATGTCAATGCTTTCCTTCACTAAGGTATCAAAGGAAGAATAAGTTTTCTGCAAAAACTTATCCTTGTATTTTTATAGGTTACAGTCCAATGCATAAAAGGGTACAGATGTTTGGATCCAAAGACCAAGCGTGTTTACATCTCTCGTCATGTTGTTTTTGATGAAACAACTTTCCCTTTCAAGCCATTTACAGCTGTACCTTCTCCTCCAAATCTAGAACTTACTGAGTTTCCTAATGTTGATGAATGGTTGGACTCCAAGTTATGTGCATCATTGCCTACAAGCTCAAGCAGCCAACTAGTCGATTCTATTTCGGAGGCTAATAAAAGTCTGTCAATAGATCAATTAACTCCAAATGAGGCTAACACATTTTCATTATGTGATCAAAACTGTTTTGCAGGACCTTGCTCACATCCAGCCCAAAACCAAGAAGAAGGTGATTATATTGAAGTTGAGCAACAACCACAAGGTGCCTCAATTGAGCAGCAACCGCCACTAGAAGAAGAAGAATTGAACGAAGAAGAAGGTGATCATATTGAAGTTGAGCAACAAGCAGAAGATGCCTTTATTGAGCAACAACCACCTTTGGTAGAAGAAGAATTGAACCAAGCTTTGATTCGGTCAAATAGATTGCGTAATCCACCACCATACCTTAAAGATTATGTTTCTCTTGCTACACAATCACCAAAGCAGTACTCAGAACCAAAAACACTAAAAAGTGCCTTCAAGGATCCTCTTTGGGTTAATGCGATGCAAGAAGAAATTTCAGCTCTACATTTAAATCAAACATGGGTGCTTGTCCCACGGCCTGCCAATGCTAATGTTGTTGGATCAAAATGGGTCTATCGCATCAAATTTAAAGAAGATGGCTCCATCGACCGTTTCAAGGCAAGGTTAGTTGCAAAGGGCTTTACTCAAATTCCTGGGATTGATTGTGATGAAACTTTCAGCCCCGTAGTCAAACACACTACCATCCGCTTTGTCATCGCTCTTTCTCTCTCTCTAAATTGGAGTATGAGACAACTTGATGTCAAAAATGCTTTTCTACATGGAAACATTAAGGAGACTGTGTATATGGAGCAACCGCCTGGATTTGTGAATCCTGACACACCTAACCATGTTTGCTTATTGAAGAAATCTCTATATGGGCTCAAACAAGCACCGCGTGCATGGTTTGATCGTTTATCCACCTTCTTGCTCCATCTTGGTTTCTTTTGCAGCACAGCAGATTCTTCACTCTTCATTCTCAAAACAAGTTCCATTACAACATTGATTTTGATCTATGTTGATGATATTTTAGTTGCAGGAAACAATGACTCCTTCATTGAAAATCTCCTTCAGCAGCTTAGTCAAGAGTTTGCCATTAAAGACCTTGGACCTTTGCATTATTTTTTGGGTATAGAGTTCATTCGCTTCAAAGATGGTCTTTTTCTAACGCAACAAAAGTACACTAATGATCTGCTATCTAAAACAAAAATGCTTGGTTGTAAAGCAATTGCAACACCACAAGTTTTGAAAGAAAAGCCACCATCTTCAGATGATGATATTGTTGATGCCACTGAATTTCGCAGCATTGTAGGTGCACTTCAATACTTAACTTTCACTAGTCCAGACATCACTCATGCTATCAATCGTGCCTGTCAACGCTTCAGCAAGCCCATAGTGACAGATTTAAAGGCTGTTAAGCGCATTTTGCGGTATCTCAAAGGCACACAAAATTGGGGACTTCGTTACCTCTACAACATTCCACCTTCCTTGTAATGGTTTAGCGATGCTGGTTGGGCCAGCTGTCCTCTAACAAGACGAAGCACTACAGGTTATTGCGTCTTTCTTGGTGCTAATTGCATCTCTTGGTCCTCTAAGAAGCAAGCAACGGTTGCCCGCTCTAGTTCTGAAGCAGAATATCGATCCATGGCTCACTCCACTGCCGAGCTAACATGGATCACATATCTTTTTCAAGACACAGGTGTTCCTATTTCTCGTGCTCCACAACTGTTTTGTGATAACATTAGTTCTCTTCATATGAGTGTTGTCGCGTCATTTTTCGGACGGTCGAAGGCCATTTGATTGGCGTTCGACCCGCTTTTGATTTCACGACTGAACATTTAATTCTTTTCAAAAGAAAGTGGAAAAAGGTTCAAATACCACGTTTTTAGGGATTAAGGGTTCGGGGGTCGGTTATATTTAGGGAAGGTTTTAAGCACCCTAAATATTCGTAGTACTCTACGAGAACCTCTTGATTTTATTTAACTTTTGTGCTATAAACTTGCTTGTTTTAAAAAATGGAATTAGCAACGATAAAAGAAAATTAGAGACCTAATTATCTATATTTTATTGATTTGGAAGGACGCGTGTCCCTTGCCTACGTACCCGTGAAGGATCAAAACCTCGTAGTTCGGGGTAGAAATTGACGTTTGATTTGTTTTTGTGTTTTTTATATTAGTTTGGAAAAAGGTTTGAAATAAAAAGCCAAGTGGTAAATTAGAATTTGTTTGTATTTTTTATATTTAAAGAAAGATGACTCAAAGTAGAATTAAATTGATTTGATGATTTGATTAAGAAAATAAAATAAAATGACGATCGCTTGATTTGAGATCAAGGTTTGTTTATGAAAATATTTTTGTGATTTGATTATTTGAATGTTTTTGTTGTTTTGAATATTGATATGAAAATTATGTAAGCAGAATGAGAAAAAATAATGTTACACTGAAATATGAGGTTATTTTAACACGGATCAGAATACTCTGGAGAATGATTATACAAGGACCAGATCGTTCTGGAGAATAATTAAATAAACAGAAACATAATATTAACAGTTGATTTAGGACCAGAGCACTCTGGATTAATTTAATTAACAGGGACCAGATTATTCTGGAGAATAATATGATATTAACAGTTAAATTAGGACCAGAGCACTCTGGATTGAGGTGTGTAGTTAATGACAAAATTTAAATATGCATATGATTATAGTAGATAATAGAATGTAATGCGAAAATAAAATAAAAATGCATGAGAACTAAAAATGGACCAGAGCACTCTGGATTGAGGTGTGTATTTAATGACAAAATTTAAATATGCATATGATAATAGTAGACAATAGAAAGTAATGCAAAAATAAAATAAAAATGCATGAGAAAAGAAATAAAAAATGCAAGAGAAAATTAAAATGCATGAGAAAATAATGAAAGTAGATGCTGGGGGTGCAAACAGTAAAAAGAGGGTGTAGAAATAAAAGAGCAGTTAATGGGCTTAGGACCAAGCTGGGGCGGTTTGGGTTATAGAAACGGGTTATGGGTCGGTTCGGTTCCTGGGTAGGTTCGAACCGGTTACAAGAGATATATAAGGGTTATATGACCCATATTCATTCATTTTTTCATAATTTTCTCTCTCTTTCCTTTCTCTTCTCAACCGAACTCTCTCTTCTCTCTCTTCATTCTCTTTCTTTTCTTTCTCTCTCGTTTTCTTCTTTTCTTTCCTTCTTTCTTTTTCTTTTTTTTTCATATTTTTTTTTGGTTCCCTCCTCTCCTCTTCTTCTTGTTTTTTCTTTCTTCTCTTTCTTTTCATTTTTTTTCACGGCTCCCTCCTACTTTTCTTCTTTCTTTTTTTCATCATTTTTTTTACCTAAAACAAAAAACAAAAACAGAATACTACCTTTTAGAATCGATAAGTGATGGTTGGTGAAGTTGTGAGTTCGAATCCGTTGGGTTCTTGTGCTGGTTTGTTTGGATTGTGTTGGATGTGAGACGGTTTGGGTCTGTGATGTTGGATTTGAAAAGGGATTTGTGATATTGGTTCTCTGTGGCTTTGTTATGCAGGTTTCTTGTGTTGGTAAATTGGCTATGTGTATTTGTGCCTACTGTTATTCTATTTGCAGGGTTTTTTTCTTTGGTGAATTGTTGTTTCGGCTGTGAAATTGTGTTGTTGTGTGTGAACTTCGGCTGTGAAGTTGTGTTTTTTTGCTGGGAAAAATTCTTGTGTGTGTCGAAAAATCCTCCCCTTTCCTTGTGTATTGCAGGTTGCATTTTATAGAGTGGGTTTGAGACATATGGTCTGTTAAGAAGCAACCGAAACTGCCTTGCTTGGTTTGGAGGGGACAAAGACAGCCTGTTTTCTGCTGGCTTGGATATTTTGGGACTTAATTTTGGACTAAAAAATAATAATACTAATAATAATAATAATACTAATAATAATAATAATAATAACACTAATAATAATAATAATAATAATAATAATAATAATAATAATAATAAAAGTAATAATAAATAAAAAAAATGAGAGAAGAGGGCCCGACTCGATATCAAATATGAGGTATTTTAAAATACCTCTCTGCCGAATTTTCGCCCAAAAAAGATGAGATTAGTCGGGTTTAAAAATCACGTGTCGGTGTATGAATGCAGGTCATAATGGTCAAAATTTGGGGTATGACAGATGCCCCTATTTAAGTTTCTTCGTCCGGAGACTTGAAGATAGAATCTTTGATTTGACGGGTCGAAGAGACTTAAATATCAAGTACACCAATTTTGACCAGTTGTAATGCTTGGAATGCAATGCTTATGAATATAATGGTATGAACGCATGCACATGTAATTATGAACGCAACAACGGTGAACATATGCCGACTGAGGGACAAACGGATAATGATTGTTGGGGAGGAGAGAATGGCAATTACCTTTGAAGTGGTAATAATGAACATTACGAGGAAAGAAACCGTCTATTACTTTTGATGTAGTAAAGACGAAGTATGTTACCTTTGAACTGGTAAAAATGGACATGGTAGAATTTGTCAATTACTTTTGAATTAGTAAAGGACGATGTCTGTTACTTTTGAATTAGTAAAGACGTGCAAGAAGTAGATTTGTCAATTACTTTTGAATTAGTAAAGGACAATGTCTGTTACTTTTGAATTAGTAAAGACGTGCAAGAAGTAGATTTGTCAATTACTTTTGAATTAGTAAAGGACAATGTCTGTTACTTTTGAATTAGTAAAGACGTGCAAGAAGTAAACTTGTCAATTACTTTTGAATTAGTAAAGGACAATGTCTGTTACTTTTGAATTAGTAAAGACGTGCAAGAAGTAGATTTGTCAATTACTTTTGAATTAGTAAAGGACAATGTCTGTTACTTTTGAATTAGTAAAGACGTGCAAGAAGTAGATTTGTCCATTACTTTTGAATTAGTAAAGGACAATGTCTGTTACTTTTGAATTAGTAAAGACGTGCAAGAAGTAGATTTGTCAATTACTTTTGAATTAGTAAAGGACAATGTCTGTTACTTTTGAATTAGTAAGAAGTAGATTTGTCAATTACTTTTGAATTAGTAAAGGACAATGTCTGTTACTTTTGAATTAGTAAAGACGTGCAAGAAGTAGATTTGTCCATTACTTTTGAATTAGTAAAGGACAATGTCTGTTACTTTTGAATTAGTAAAGACGAATAAGAAATGAATTTGTCAATTACTTTTGAATTAGTAAAGGACACTCAAGATAAGGTTTGAACAATTACTGGGGAAATTTGAGACTGACTTTGGTAAAGATGGATATTTGGTGGGACCTGCCCCTTGAAGCAAATTTGATTGGTGACAAACTCTGAAACAGACATATTGGGGATGACACTTTTTTTTTTTTTTTTGAAAAATAAAATGTGATTTCAAACTGTTCCTTGGTTGGGACTAACCATTTGAGACATGAAGAGAGGTAAACTTAAGTGGTCCGTTGGTAAACTTTGTGACTTGAAATGAGATAAAAAGGTAAACTCAAGCGTCCGTTGGTGGGCTGGCAGCTGGACGTGATTGATATGTGAAGTGTTAATTTTTGTTCATTACCATGAGGTGATTTATCTGTGTGCACCGTTTGAGCCTCCCAACGGCTAAATAACGGCTATATTCCCTCTTTTAACAGTCATGAACAGTGAAAAGTAAACCCCTTTTTCTTTCCACCTAACGGCTATATTCATTCCTCCATCCATAAATACTTCACATTCATCTCTTATTTTTCACAACCCACATCCCTATTTTTTCTTTAAATGGCTATATTCATTCTCATTGTCATCACTCTACTTGCATTCGTTCTTCTACTCATCGACATCTTCCATCATGAGAAAATAGATGAAGAAATGGCGTTTCTAAGAGAGATTGATGTCGCAATAGCGATATTGCTTGGTTTACCGTTACTGGTCCTGGCTTGGACTATGGAGATTTGTTCTTGTAGAAATCGCGGTTAGAATAGAAATGTGTTTCCCTCTCGCACCGGAATAGAAATGTGTTTCCCCAGTGAAGTCGCCATTTCTGTCGCGTCATTTTTCGGACGGTCGAAGGCCATTTGATTGGCGTTCGACCCGCTTTTGATTTCACGACTGAACATTTAATTCTTTTCAAAAGAAAGTGGAAAAAGGTTCAAATACCACGTTTTTAGGGATTAAGGGTTCGGGGGTCGGTTATATTTAGGGAAGGTTTTAAGCACCCTAAATATTCGTAGTACTCTACGAGAACCTCTTGATTTTATTTAACTTTTGTGCTATAAACTTGCTTGTTTTAAAAAATGGAATTAGCAACGATAAAAGAAAATTAGAGACCTAATTATCTATATTTTATTGATTTGGAAGGACGCGTGTCCCTTGCCTACGTACCCGTGAAGGATCAAAACCTCGTAGTTCGGGGTAGAAATTGACGTTTGATTTGTTTTTGTGTTTTTTATATTAGTTTGGAAAAAGGTTTGAAATAAAAAGCCAAGTGGTAAATTAGAATTTGTTTGTATTTTTTATATTTAAAGAAAGATGACTCAAAGTAGAATTAAATTGATTTGATGATTTGATTAAGAAAATAAAATAAAATGACGATCGCTTGATTTGAGATCAAGGTTTGTTTATGAAAATATTTTTGTGATTTGATTATTTGAATGTTTTTGTTGTTTTGAATATTGATATGAAAATTATATAAGCAGAATGAGAAAAAATAATGTTACACTGAAATATGAGGTTATTTTAACACGGATCAGAATACTCTGGAGAATGATTATACAAGGACCAGATCGTTCTGGAGAATAATTAAATAAACAGAAACATAATATTAACAGTTGATTTAGGACCAGAGCACTCTGGATTAATTTAATTAACAGGGACCAGATTATTCTGGAGAATAATATGATATTAACAGTTAAATTAGGACCAGAGCACTCTGGATTGAGGTGTGTAGTTAATGACAAAATTTAAATATGCATATGATTATAGTAGATAATAGAATGTAATGCGAAAATAAAATAAAAATGCATGAGAACTAAAAATGGACCAGAGCACTCTGGATTGAGGTGTGTATTTAATGACAAAATTTAAATATGCATATGATAATAGTAGACAATAGAAAGTAATGCAAAAATAAAATAAAAATGCATGAGAAAAGAAATAAAAAATGCAAGAGAAAATTAAAATGCATGAGAAAATAATGAAAGTAGATGCTGGGGGTGCAAACAGTAAAAAGAGGGTGTAGAAATAAAAGAGCAGTTAATGGGCTTAGGACCAAGCTGGGGCGGTTTGGGTTATAGAAACGGGTTATGGGTCGGTTCGGTTCCTGGGTAGGTTCGAACCGGTTACAAGAGATATATAAGGGTTATATGACCCATATTCATTCATTTTTTCATAATTTTCTCTCTCTTTCCTTTCTCTTCTCAACCGAACTCTCTCTTCTCTCTCTTCATTCTCTTTCTTTTCTTTCTCTCTCGTTTTCTTCTTTTCTTTCCTTCTTTCTTTTTCTTTTTTTTTCATATTTTTTTTTGGTTCCCTCCTCTCCTCTTCTTCTTGTTTTTTCTTTCTTCTCTTTCTTTTCATTTTTTTTCACGGCTCCCTCCTACTTTTCTTCTTTCTTTTTTTCATCATTTTTTTTACCTAAAACAAAAAACAAAAACAGAATACTACCTTTTAGAATCGATAAGTGATGGTTGGTGAAGTTGTGAGTTCGAATCCGTTGGGTTCTTGTGCTGGTTTGTTTGGATTGTGTTGGATGTGAGACGGTTTGGGTCTGTGATGTTGGATTTGAAAAGGGATTTGTGATATTGGTTCTCTGTGGCTTTGTTATGCAGGTTTCTTGTGTTGGTAAATTGGCTATGTGTATTTGTGCCTACTGTTATTCTATTTGCAGGGTTTTTTTCTTTGGTGAATTGTTGTTTCGGCTGTGAAATTGTGTTGTTGTGTGTGAACTTCGGCTGTGAAGTTGTGTTTTTTTGCTGGGAAAAATTCTTGTGTGTGTCGAAAAATCCTCCCCTTTCCTTGTGTATTGCAGGTTGCATTTTATAGAGTGGGTTTGAGACATATGGTCTGTTAAGAAGCAACCGAAACTGCCTTGCTTGGTTTGGAGGGGACAAAGACAGCCTGTTTTCTGCTGGCTTGGATATTTTGGGACTTAATTTTGGACTAAAAAATAATAATACTAATAATAATAATAATACTAATAATAATAATAATAATAACACTAATAATAATAATAATAATAATAATAATAATAATAATAAAAGTAATAATAAATAAAAAAAATGAGAGAAGAGGGCCCGACTCGATATCAAATATGAGGTATTTTAAAATACCTCTCTGCCGAATTTTCGCCCAAAAAAGATGAGATTAGTCGGGTTTAAAAATCACGTGTCGGTGTATGAATGCAGGTCATAATGGTCAAAATTTGGGGTATGACAGATGCCCCTATTTAAGTTTCTTCGTCCGGAGACTTGAAGATAGAATCTTTGATTTGACGGGTCGAAGAGACTTAAATATCAAGTACACCAATTTTGACCAGTTGTAATGCTTGGAATGCAATGCTTATGAATATAATGGTATGAACGCATGCACATGTAATTATGAACGCAACAACGGTGAACATATGCCGACTGAGGGACAAACGGATAATGATTGTTGGGGAGGAGAGAATGGCAATTACCTTTGAAGTGGTAATAATGAACATTACGAGGAAAGAAACCGTCTATTACTTTTGATGTAGTAAAGACGAAGTATGTTACCTTTGAACTGGTAAAAATGGACATGGTAGAATTTGTCAATTACTTTTGAATTAGTAAAGGACGATGTCTGTTACTTTTGAATTAGTAAAGACGTGCAAGAAGTAGATTTGTCAATTACTTTTGAATTAGTAAAGGACAATGTCTGTTACTTTTGAATTAGTAAAGACGTGCAAGAAGTAAACTTGTCAATTACTTTTGAATTAGTAAAGGACAATGTCTGTTACTTTTGAATTAGTAAAGACGTGCAAGAAGTAGATTTGTCAATTACTTTTGAATTAGTAAAGGACAATGTCTGTTACTTTTGAATTAGTAAAGACGTGCAAGAAGTAGATTTGTCAATTACTTTTGAATTAGTAAATGACAATGTCTGTTACTTTTGAATTAGTAAAGACGTGCAAGAAGTAGATTTGTCAATTACTTTTGAATTAGTAAAGGACAATGTCTGTTACTTTTGAATTAGTAAGAAGTAGATTTGTCAATTACTTTTGAATTAGTAAAGGACAATGTCTGTTACTTTTGAATTAGTAAAGACGTGCAAGAAGTAGATTTGTCCATTACTTTTGAATTAGTAAAGGACAATGTCTGTTACTTTTGAATTAGTAAAGACGAATAAGAAATGAATTTGTCAATTACTTTTGAATTAGTAAAGGACACTCAAGATAAGGTTTGAACAATTACTGGGGAAATTTGAGACTGACTTTGGTAAAGATGGATATTTGGTGGGACCTGCCCCTTGAAGCAAATTTGATTGGTGACAAACTCTGAAACAGACATATTGGGGATGACACTTTTTTTTTTTTTTTTGAAAAATAAAATGTGATTTCAAACTGTTCCTTGGTTGGGACTAACCATTTGAGACATGAAGAGAGGTAAACTTAAGTGGTCCGTTGGTAAACTTTGTGACTTGAAATGAGATAAAAAGGTAAACTCAAGCGTCCGTTGGTGGGCTGGCAGCTGGACGTGATTGATATGTGAAGTGTTAATTTTTGTTCATTACCATGAGGTGATTTATCTGTGTGCACCGTTTGAGCCTCCCAACGGCTAAATAACGGCTATATTCCCTCTTTTAACAGTCATGAACAGTGAAAAGTAAACCCCTTTTTCTTTCCACCTAACGGCTATATTCATTCCTCCATCCATAAATACTTCACATTCATCTCTTATTTTTCACAACCCACATCCCTATTTTTTCTTTAAATGGCTATATTCATTCTCATTGTCATCACTCTACTTGCATTCGTTCTTCTACTCATCGACATCTTCCATCATGAGAAAATAGATGAAGAAATGGCGTTTCTAAGAGAGATTGATGTCGCAATAGCGATATTGCTTGGTTTACCGTTACTGGTCCTGGCTTGGACTATGGAGATTTGTTCTCGTAGAAATCGCGGTTAGAATAGAAATGTGTTTCCCTCTCTCTTTTTTTTTTGTTTTTTTTTGTTTTTTTTTTTTAGATATGTTCTTGCTGGTGTTTGCGAGAATCTACTCGGCTTTTGTAAACCTTTGCGAGAATCCACTCGGCCTGGTAACAGTTTGCGAGAATCCACTCGACTTTTGGCAAAAGTTTGCCAGAATCCACCGGGCTTTTGATAAAAAAGGTTTGCCGGAATCCACCGGGCCAGGTAAGAGTTTGCCGGAACCCACCGGGCTCATAATGAGTGACATCTCTAGACCAGACACACCGGGAGGACACTTTTGATGATAAGAAGGTAAATGTAAGATGTTCATTTGTAGAAACTTGTGGCTTGACGCAATGATAAATAAAGACCGAACTGAAGAGATACGGCCGAACATGACTCTGGGTGACTGATGCAATCATGTATGAATTACTTTGTGTATATGTTGTGTATGCATGAATGTATGAGTGTATGAATGTATGAGTGTATGAATAGGTGAAAGTATTAATGTATGAATGTATGAACATGTGAAAGTATTAATGTATGAATGTATGAGTGTATGAATATGCATGAGTGTATGCATGTATGAGTGTATGAACTGTATGTGACAGGTGGACTTGGTGAGACGAGATAAGACATGTAAGATGGGAGGGGGACTGACATCGCAGTACAAACACTCGGCAAACTTCCTTGGAGATGATATTATTGTGAATAAATTGAGCCGTTGATGGGGTGAAGCCCGACATAAGGTAGCAATTGATGCTCTTGGGAATAAAGCCCATTGTTGACCAAAAGTTTGGAAGAAGTCGCCATTCGTCAACCGGCGCAAAGTGTAAATCCATCGGCATGCTTCAGCAGTCATGTTTTTTTTGAAAATCCCTAACTTTTGCCTGGACCGCCCTTTCGGGTTTTCAGGCCACCGGGAGTATATTCCTTTTTTATGCCCCTAATTTTTGCCTGGACCGCCCTTTCGGGTTTTCAGTCCACCGGGACGCTCTCTATTGCCTAAGCCGCCTTTTCAGGTTTTCAACTTAGCGAGCTTTGATTGATTTTTTTTTCATTTTTGGACTGTGACAGCATCTTGCTCAATGTAGAAGTTCTCTCCACAATGCTTAGCCCTGTTTCTCTTTCGGAATGTAACCGTTCTCAAGGTGGATGCTGATGTACGCCTCCCTTACTCACGAGTTCAAAGAGAGTGTGTTTGTTGTTCACACTTTTCAAAAGATGTAAAAAAAAGTTTTATTTTTTTTGAAAATTTTTTTGCTTCAAGTATTGCCATAAAAAATAGAAGAAATTTTTGCAAATAGAAATAATGAGAGTTCCAAATAAATGGGCACATGCTCAAATTTGATGAATTGAGTGGTGGCCTACCAATGGCGTGGCTCCACGGATCTTTGAAAATTTTGGAAAATGGTAAATATAGGGGAAGGTACATTGAACACAATAACCGTTATGCTCCCTAACAACTTTGAATTGCCCCTGTTCCGAGTCTTTGATCTACAAATGCTTCGAATCGGAGGTTCTTTGGTAGCAGGTATGCCCCAAGTGGATTGTGATGACTGATGCAGTTACTTTGTCATGATCCTTAACTTTTGCATAGATTGCCCTTGCAGGTTTCAACCTATCAGGATAATTATTTTAGTTCATGTCTCTAATTTTGCGTGGACCGCCCTTTCGGGTTTTCAGTCCACCGAGACGCTCATTTTTGCCTAAGTAACCTTTTCAGGTTTGCGACTTATCGAGTTTTTTTTTTGACAAAGTATTTCTTGACTGCACCAGCATTCATAGGACGTGTGAGTTTGTCACCATCCATAGTTGTAAAAGTCATTGCACACGAGCCTTCATAGTTTAGGCAGCCACTTACCCCTGTAGTCTGTTTGGAAAGGTAGTGTCTCTTTGAGCATAAAGTCTCTTCCTTGAATTTCATGGGGATGAACCTTCTTGTTGGAAGTTTGTTTCAACCTCTTTTGATATAGTTGTACAAGGTCGTCATGCATTTTAAGTTTGATTAAGCTTGGACTGTAGTAGAACTCCTATTGACGGAACTTTCGACCTCCACGGGAAGCATGGCCTCCATGTTGTATACTGAGGGAAGGAGGGGGGGTTGCCCCTGTTGAAATGTGTAATGAAGCACGATACCCATGAGAGGCAACGGTAACGTCTCATACCAGTCTTTGTAAATGACTGCCATCTTCTGGACAATCTCCTTGATTTTTGTTTGCAGCTTTGACGGCTAAGATGCCCCAGTATGCGAGAGATCTCATCGGGTGTCTCTTCATTTTCCTTTTCTTCATTTTCGGACACAGAGAACTCAAAGTTGGAAGAGAGTACATGGTTATTGTATTCAACGGGTTTATTAATGCGTGCTTTGATTATTGATTTTGACAAGTATAAGTTATGATCATATAGATATTTTGAGAATGATTAAAAAAAAGATTTTTTTGGTTTTTTGTATTACCATTTTTCCAGAAAAAGAACAAAATAAAAGCAAAGTCGGGATCTAAGCAACTTTTTATTTAATGATGAAAAATGCTTGAAGCAGAAAGCCCTAAACCAGTTCACTTCCGTTTCGGGTGGGACGAAAGGTTTTTTTTTTGAAACAACATAAAGCAACAAACAAACATATTATTTTTGAACAAATGAGTAGTAGAAATAAACATCAGCAAAGACCCAATTGCAGCTAAACATTCCATGTACCACCCGAAGCTCATGGGCCTCTTGCTCAAACTGATCCATCTTTTGTGTTTGCATGAGTGTTTGCATATGCGAGCCGAACTTGGATAAAGACATCGGACCACTTTAATGATGAATTGACCGTTTGTAGATAGAGACAAAGTATGAGACACAGACTAGAAACTATGAATGCACATGATGTATGAAATGCATATGCAAAAAAATGTACAATTTTTTTGTCATCGAAGGATTCGTCAAGGTGAATCGTAAACATCGCAGATAAACATGATTTCATTTGAAAATTTGTAAAGATATTGCAATCGGTTCTATTTTCAAAAGATAAAGACGAAACCAAGGAAGCAGTTTCTTAACAAAAGCAAAAGCTTAGTTAAGATTTTTAAAGTTTGTATTTCTTGGTGTTCCTCCTTTCAAGGTGGAATATCTCTGATGTTTACAAAAATTTATCCAAATCATTCGATGTTTTGATGAGAAAAGTTTTTATGCATGTATGTATGCATGTATGCATGATTATACTACACAAACAGTGAAAACATGGTGAGGTTTAAGTCCATATGTTGGAGTCAAGGATAACAACGCCATTTGGTAAGGACTATGGTTTAATTTGCACTTGTAACAAGGGTTCTACCAAGTTCCCAAAGTCCAACCCCCTCTGAATTTTATCGAATACCGAGAAAACACCCGGTCCAACAACGTTCGTAGGAAAGTCTCGTTCGAGTGTAGTATCGCGTGACGACAAATACGAGAGTACTCTCGACTAGCCACCGCACTACGTCTTAAAAAGCCAAGATGGGTTAAAGGTGACTAATGGTTCTCAACTTCGACGGTCACTTGAAAGTAACATGCCATACACGAGTACTCACGTCGACAAACGTATACCTCCAAGATACCTCCATTGAGTGGGTTATCACATGTACCAATACCGAAGAGTACTCTTGGTATGGATACTATGATTATACCCGATCCTATCTTAAGTTCCCTCAAGCCCGGGTGTAGGACTTATCTCACCACTCACGTTAAAAGAAAAGGGAAGAACAAACATACACGTAATTTCCATCTTTTATTTAATTTTTTTTTTTTGCAAGTTTAGCACAAAATTTAAATAATGCCAAGTTAGGCTCAACCCTCTTACTTTTCATCTCCCCAGTGAAGTCGCCATTTCTGTCGCGTCATTTTTCGGACGGTCGAAGGCCATTTGATTGGCGTTCGACCCGCTTTTGATTTCACGACTGAACATTTAATTCTTTTCAAAAGAAAGTGGAAAAAGGTTCAAATACCACGTTTTTAGGGATTAAGGGTTCGGGGGTCGGTTATATTTAGGGAAGGTTTTAAGCACCCTAAATATTCGTAGTACTCTACGAGAACCTCTTGATTTTATTTAACTTTTGTGCTATAAACTTGCTTGTTTTAAAAAATGGAATTAGCAACGATAAAAGAAAATTAGAGACCTAATTATCTATATTTTATTGATTTGGAAGGACGCGTGTCCCTTGCCTACGTACCCGTGAAGGATCAAAACCTCGTAGTTCGGGGTAGAAATTGACGTTTGATTTGTTTTTGTGTTTTTTATATTAGTTTGGAAAAAGGTTTGAAATAAAAAGCCAAGTGGTAAATTAGAATTTGTTTGTATTTTTTATATTTAAAGAAAGATGACTCAAAGTAGAATTAAATTGATTTGATGATTTGATTAAGAAAATAAAATAAAATGACGATCGCTTGATTTGAGATCAAGGTTTGTTTATGAAAATATTTTTGTGATTTGATTATTTGAATGTTTTTGTTGTTTTGAATATTGATATGAAAATTATATAAGCAGAATGAGAAAAAATAATGTTACACTGAAATATGAGGTTATTTTAACACGGATCAGAATACTCTGGAGAATGATTATACAAGGACCAGATCGTTCTGGAGAATAATTAAATAAACAGAAACATAATATTAACAGTTGATTTAGGACCAGAGCACTCTGGATTAATTTAATTAACAGGGACCAGATTATTCTGGAGAATAATATGATATTAACAGTTAAATTAGGACCAGAGCACTCTGGATTGAGGTGTGTAGTTAATGACAAAATTTAAATATGCATATGATTATAGTAGATAATAGAATGTAATGCGAAAATAAAATAAAAATGCATGAGAACTAAAAATGGACCAGAGCACTCTGGATTGAGGTGTGTATTTAATGACAAAATTTAAATATGCATATGATAATAGTAGACAATAGAAAGTAATGCAAAAATAAAATAAAAATGCATGAGAAAAGAAATAAAAAATGCAAGAGAAAATTAAAATGCATGAGAAAATAATGAAAGTAGATGCTGGGGGTGCAAACAGTAAAAAGAGGGTGTAGAAATAAAAGAGCAGTTAATGGGCTTAGGACCAAGCTGGGGCGGTTTGGGTTATAGAAACGGGTTATGGGTCGGTTCGGTTCCTGGGTAGGTTCGAACCGGTTACAAGAGATATATAAGGGTTATATGACCCATATTCATTCATTTTTTCATAATTTTCTCTCTCTTTCCTTTCTCTTCTCAACCGAACTCTCTCTTCTCTCTCTTCATTCTCTTTCTTTTCTTTCTCTCTCGTTTTCTTCTTTTCTTTCCTTCTTTCTTTTTCTTTTTTTTTCATATTTTTTTTTGGTTCCCTCCTCTCCTCTTCTTCTTGTTTTTTCTTTCTTCTCTTTCTTTTCATTTTTTTTCACGGCTCCCTCCTACTTTTCTTCTTTCTTTTTTTCATCATTTTTTTTACCTAAAACAAAAAACAAAAACAGAATACTACCTTTTAGAATCGATAAGTGATGGTTGGTGAAGTTGTGAGTTCGAATCCGTTGGGTTCTTGTGCTGGTTTGTTTGGATTGTGTTGGATGTGAGACGGTTTGGGTCTGTGATGTTGGATTTGAAAAGGGATTTGTGATATTGGTTCTCTGTGGCTTTGTTATGCAGGTTTCTTGTGTTGGTAAATTGGCTATGTGTATTTGTGCCTACTGTTATTCTATTTGCAGGGTTTTTTTCTTTGGTGAATTGTTGTTTCGGCTGTGAAATTGTGTTGTTGTGTGTGAACTTCGGCTGTGAAGTTGTGTTTTTTTGCTGGGAAAAATTCTTGTGTGTGTCGAAAAATCCTCCCCTTTCCTTGTGTATTGCAGGTTGCATTTTATAGAGTGGGTTTGAGACATATGGTCTGTTAAGAAGCAACCGAAACTGCCTTGCTTGGTTTGGAGGGGACAAAGACAGCCTGTTTTCTGCTGGCTTGGATATTTTGGGACTTAATTTTGGACTAAAAAATAATAATACTAATAATAATAATACTAATAATAATAATAATAATAATAATAACACTAATAATAATAATAATAATAATAATAATAATAATAATAATAATAATAATAATAATAAAAGTAATAATAAATAAAAAAAATGAGAGAAGAGGGCCCGACTCGATATCAAATATGAGGTATTTTAAAATACCTCTCTGCCGAATTTTCGCCCAAAAAAGATGAGATTAGTCGGGTTTAAAAAACACGTGTCGGTGTATGAATGCAGGTCATAATGGTCAAAATTTGGGGTATGACAAGTGTCAATCCGGTGTTTCATGCTTGCACCAAACATATTGAACTTGACTATCATTTTGTCCGTGAAAAAGTAGCCATGGGAGCTCTTGTTACTCGCTATATTCCTACATCATCTCAACTTGCAGATGTCTTCACCAAACCACTAGCTAAGGATCCTTTTGTCACATTTCGCAGCAAGCTAGGCGTGTATCCAAGTCCACCCACTAGCTTGAGGGGGCATGATAAGGAACAAAGTCAAAATCCCTTGATAGGTGCTGATTGTAAAATAAATAATGACAGACAATCTGCTATAATGGAGGATATCAGAATTTGAATAAATGTAGAGTCAAATCCCTTAAATAGTAGAAACTGTTAAGGCAGAATTCATGGGTCAACAACATAGGAATATTCTAGATATGCTTCTATGTTTTTCATGTATAAATTGTACTCAATTGACAGATCAATAAAAAGGCAACGCTTCTGCATTCTCTTTAAAGGATGAAGCTAGAGATGATTCAGACCATATTTCTTTATTAATGTTTAATTCCGTTTAATTTTGATTGTAGTTTGGTTTTCATTTTTAAAATAAATGGTAATAATAAAAGAATATATGAAATTAATTTAATTACAAAAAATGCGAAAATAACCCAGCTTGGCAACTCAACAGATTCTGACATGTTTGTGGAAGAATCTGAAATGACAAGACAGGGACAAAATCTAAACTTTTTTTTTTTTTTTTAACAGAGATCAAAACCGGAATTCGCTAATATTACAGGGATCAAAAGTGATATTAACCCTTAAAAAAAAAAAAAAATTATTGTGCATTTTCTTGCTATGGTAACACGTTTTTAGAGTGGTTAGTAAGGTTACACTTAACACGACGAGAGACGAGAGAACCGGAAGAAATTTGGAGCATCGAAGTAAAGCGGCAAACCCTAAAACGAAGTTTCAAACTGTAGCAACAATGGACGAAGAAGTTGCAGCATCAGAAAGCAGAAAAGAAACCACCGAAGTAGCACCAGCACTCATCGCCGTCCACCCTGACGGCCACCATATCGCCGTCGCTGTCGGACCGGACCTCCGCGTCTTCAACCTCCTGTAAGCTTCCCTTTCCCAATTTCATTCATTCCTATCAATCAATTCACCATTCTCACCATATCTACAGTTCCAATTCTGCAGCTTCCTTACTCGATGAATCCGTTAACCAACCTTTTCATAAAGATAATATTCGAGCAATTCGATTCGGTGCAAAAGGAAAACTGTTTGTTTCTGCTGGTGATGATAAAACCCTAAAAATCTGGTCACCGGAAAATTGGAAGTGTATTTCTACTGTTTCGTCGGAGAAGAGAGTTACTGCGGTTGCTATAAGCAATGATGGATTGTATGTTTGTTTTGCTGATAAATTTGGACTTGTTTGGATTGTGGATCTCAATGAAAATTCGCGCGATAAGAAGCCGATACCGCTTCTTTCTCATTATTGTAGCATTATCACTAGCTTGGTTAGTAGTTAGTTTTGAAGTTTTTGTTTTGTTTAATTTGTTAATTTGTGGTTCTTTGTTTTAACTGTGATTTTTGCAGGAATTTTCGCCTGATAATCGGTTTATTTTGAGTGCTGATAGGGATTTTAAAATTCGTGTAAGTTAACTTAACATTTCTATCAGGATAATGAGAAGTTTGTAATTTGATTATGTCTTTTGTTTGTGTTTATATGGTATTGCAGGTTACTAATTTTCCCAAGAATCCTTTAAATGGAGCTCACGAGATACAAAGTTTTTGTCTTGGTCATACAGAGTGAGTTGCTTTTATTAATCTTATGTGTGTGTTTAGTCAAGTAAAATTAAATATGAATATCATTTATCGAAGATCTTAATTGAGAATCAAGATTTATATATTCATCATTATATTTTGGCATGGCAACAGAGCGAATCGGGGACAGGATTTACCTTCCTTCGTCCCTGAAACTGAATCCCTGATAAATACATGTTCCCCTACCCAATATCCGACTGGGATGAAATTAAAGGAACAATATCATACACGGAAATAAATATATGTGGGTGTGTAGTAGTTGGTTAAAATTAAATATGAACATCATTTATCAAAGATCTTAATTGAGAATCAAGATTTATATATTGATCATTATATTCAAAGAATTAGTTAAGCCACTGTTAGGATAATTGTTTTGAAAGTAATTATCGCGTCCCAGTGAAAGTTATTTGTAGATTTGAGCGGACATGCGTTTTTACCATGTACTCAAACATAGGCTAAGTGTTTCATTTTCCCTATAACGAGTCTCAACAAAAAATACTAAGTGACATAATACTATTTGAACACTTTGTTTCTTTACAAAAAAATTCTAAAACAAGATGATGAATAGTTGAACTAAGTCTTTCACTTTCATCCCTAGTTGAACTAACTTGCAAACAGACCCTTTGCGAGTTGGTATTTGGAGGGGGGGACATTGGAGGGCTATATCTATATTTTGATATCTATTTGATATTTTAAGAAAAAAAATAAAAGAACAATATCATACATGAGCATATATTATAATGTTGTTCTTTTTATATTTTTTAAATATCAAATATATATCAAAATGTAGACATAGCCATCCAAAAACAAACTAACAAACAGACCCTAAAAAAATGAAAATCTTGGTACCATACATGACTCTCTTTTCATGTTTAGCCAAATGGAATTGTTGATTATGTGTAAGAATCGTGTCCAAGCCGTGTCCTCAATGTGTAGAAGCTAGGAGAAAAAATATTTAGATTCTGCCACCTGAGTGGAGTTTCCCATGTGTGTCGTATCGGATATGTACAAGTGTTATATTATATATCACATATATTCTGATTTACATTCAACTTGAAGTGTCAGTTCTACTTATATTTTTGCTTTGAGGCTGTTTCAAATGATTATGTCTGGATCATCTTTTTAGAATTTTACAATTCCAGATATTTTCAGTGGGATTGTTTCCCTACATTCATTCTCCTCCTAAACAAATGAGGGAACCTCGAATGTTTTTCATAAAAGATAAGCAAAAGTTAATTTTTTTATATGTATCCAATATCTATTTGCAGGTTTGTTTCCTGCCTTTCCTTCGTTCCAGCTCAGGAAAGCCCTCATAGTCTTCTTCTATCTGGCAGTGGTGATTCCACAGTTAGTGTTTCCTTAAACCTTTCTTGATGACTCAGGCATCCCGTTTTATTTTCTGCATAGTTCTGTTTTAAAGTGAGTGTAACTTATTTTTCCGTCTGCAGGTACGATTGTGGGATATCACCTCAGGTGCACTCCTAGATTCTTGTGAGGTTGCAGTTAAGGTATTTTATATATTTCTTGAGGCTCAAATAGTTTGCAATTCTTTTTTCATTTTATTGTTGGTACTTTTTTGGAAATCATTTCTAGACTAGTTAATTGTTAACGGAAAATGAATTCGAGCGAGTTCAAGCAGGTTGATATTTCTTATCTATTCTTGTTGTTGCACTTGGTGTTCACTTTTTTCGTTCTTCATCTTCTGTTTCCAAAGGCAGGGCTTTTAGAATCCAATGGTAATGCAGAGGAGCATGACCATGCTGTTACTGATTTATGTACCACCCTGGATGGTTTGCTTGTTGCAGTGGCCATTCAGAGGCAAGTCTCTTGGTATTGTGTTATGTCATATTTCTTTTCAGGAGAACTTAGTATGGTTTATTGACTAGTTTATTTGATATCTATGTAGCTTGCAAGGAATTGTATTGTTAAGTTGCAATGTTTCTGCACAAACACTTTCTGTTGCCAAGGTAATGTCTGTGACAACACATGATTGAAATGATCTTTGACTTTTATCATCATGTCCAATTTAGTTAGTCTCATTTATCTCTAGATATCTTTATTTCATGTCTGAAGTTAGATTTCTACTTATGCACTATCATTGTGAAGCATAGCCAACTGCATATCCAAAGACAGAAATTTATTCTAACGCCAATGCTGCAGGTTGTTTCTATTGCAGGAGAGAACTTTGTCCCTACCTGCCTGGCAAACAACCCCTCTACAAGGGAACTGTGGATGGTTACAGGTGTCTCTAGTTTACCTGGATATGATTACCCCTCTTTGTCTCGTGTCCTAGTAATTTCTGGTTTTGATGCTGAGCAAGAGCCAGTTGTTCTGGGAGATGGTAAGATACCCGGGGGCATAAAGCTGCTAGAAACGTTACAAGGAACTGCATCTGTTGACGACAATGCTTTTTTGGTAGCAGCTGAAGCTGTCAAAGCAGCAATGTGTAACCTATTAATAAAGAAGCAATACCCATTCGAGAATAGAGAATATAGAAAGAAAACTAGAAATGATAGAAAACTCAAGGAATAACAATATGCAATCAAATTTTGTTTTATTAATTTATGTAGCAGCTTAGCTCAATCTCCTTGGTTAGAAATTCTCAAAACCTATGTATTCTAGATTCTTTGTATTTCCTATTATTTATTTTCTGATGAATATGTCAAAATGTTGAAACAACCATATTGCCATCAATTTTGTGGTCAGTCTTCAATTGTCTGAAACATTTGGTAACTATTGTATTTGTTCATGACTTCATGGACTGCAGTGTAGCACAAGTACATTTCCTATGCCATGACATCTAACTATTTCTAATTTGTGTGACAACTTAAGCTGAATGCATGGCAGTCGTGTGCACCACATCTTGTGCAGATTATTTCCCTGAAAGATGGAGTTTCTTTCTTCCGCACGTTGAAGGGTAGTCGTGGCTATATTGCTTGTTAACATTTGAGCTTATGTTGCCAGAGGGTTAATCCAAGAGAATACCTTTTTGTTGTCTTCATCTAACTCTTCTGTTTCTGGTAAATGCCTGTTTATAACTCTGAAGCATGTAGAAGTTGGATACTTTTTGGATCCAAAATTGCTGGTAAAAAAAATTCCAGAAATACAATGGAAGTGTTATAATATTAACAAAATAGTTCTCGACAAAACCTAGTCAAACATGAAACGAATACGTTCAAAATTGCTTATCAAAAAATTCCTGAAATATAATGGAAGCAATATAATATTGAAATGAAACCACACAACCTGTATTTGGTGGTTATTAGATTTATGATTGCTATGATTTATTACCTGAGGCATTGTTTTCTTTTTTAGAGAAATTTAAAACAACGAGCATGTGAATTCGATATACTTTTTTTTTTAGACAAATGTTAGCCGTTAGTAAATGGTTAGAGGAGGAGGAAATGTTAGTTTATGATGATCGAACCAGAACTTCTTAAATCTCATTCAACGTACCTTAACTCATCAACTGAGCTGTCCGCACACGCTTAAAAAAAACTAGGTACCCACAAGGAAAAATCCAAAATGCATTAATTTTTTTTTTTTAGAAAAAAAAGGAGCATAAGAGGCACTCAATTGACAAGTGTGCGCAAAATTATGTTTTTTATCACTGAATAAGTTTAAAATAATAATTTTGGTAAAATGAAAAAAGTTTAAAATCATAAAATGTATTATATTTTATATATATTATCAACTTCTGACATAAGTATATGCTACCTATTTGTTTATTCTTTCCATTTTTTTTATTTTGGTCAATGAGTTAGTGTTTGACTATTATTACATCTGTTTGACTATCATAAATTGATCCATCAGTGACGCATATTGGCCCCTCCTTAATCCTCAACCTAGCAATCATATTTCTACATGTCATCACAAAAGAAAATAAAAAGATTGAAATTGAGATATGTTGTTTGAGCATGAATCATGTATTGTATCGAATCAATGACGGCTGGCATAGCAAATCTGATACTCCGTAGTAGTTTTATAGTTGTTGTATACCAATTTAAGTTAGGAAAGACTTTTAAATTCAAAATATTGAGAAGATGAAATTCAGAGAAGAAAAAGAGAAAAATATGAAGAATGAAGAATAATTCTCATTAGCTTTGAATCACTGATACAACAACCTTGTATAGGTGTATAAAATGAAGCTATACTATAAGCTACTATGAACCATCTCGCACAGGATTATAACTAACTAATTGACAGCTAAGCAAGTTAGTTACAAGAAACTTGGGCTACAAGTTAGCCATATAAGCTAGTGACTTGAGCTAACAAGGCTGGTAACTTGAGCTGCAAGTTATTGAACAACAACTTCTGGAGTACAGCAGCTTCTGATCATGTGCTTCTGAAGTACTGCTTCTGAAGTACAGCTTCTGAACATGTGCTTCTGAAGTACAACTTCTGAACATCAGTTTATTCAACTCTAGCTTGTTTATGCTTCTTCTTCATTTAACAGATGCATTTCTATCTTTTTCATATCTTCTTTCAACAGCCTCCCACAAGCTGGAGCATGATATATGTTGATCATTCCCAGCTTGCATATGAAAGAATTAAACTTTGGAGGTGGAAGTGCTTTTGTTAAGAAATCTGCCAGCTGCTCATTGGTTGAAATGGGTAGGAGCTTAAGAACACCCTTATGTAATTTTTCTCTAACTAGATGACAGTCAATTTCAAGATGTTTTGTTCTCTCATGAAAGACTGGATTTGATGCTATGTGAATAGCACTCTGACTATCACAATAAAGAACTGGCTGCTTAACACATTTAATGTTAAGATCCTTCAACAAGTACAGTATCCATTGAAGCTCACAAGTTGCCACTGATAGAGCCCTATATTCAGCTTCTGAAGAGGACCTTGAGATAGTTGGCTGTTTCTTTGCCTTCCAAGATATGAGTGAAGAACCCAAAAAGAAACAGAAGCCAGTAGTTGACCTTCTAGTGTCCACACAACCTGCCCAATCTGCATCAACATACCCCAATATTTGTACTTTTGACTTTCTTGGAAACAGAAGACCAAGGCCAGGAGCATTTTTGAGGTATCTTAGAATTCTACACGCAGCTTTATAATGAGTAGTGGTAGGAGCATTGAGAAACTGACTCAGTTGTTGAGTGGCCAATGAAATATCAGGTCTTGTAGTGTTTAAATACAACAGTCTTCCAATAAGCCTCCTGTAGCAAGACACATCTGTAAAAGGTTTACTTGTGTCTTGATGCAATTTGACTGAAGTGTCTAAAGGTGTAGGAGCAGGTTTGGCACCTAAAAGACCTGATGAATCAAGCAAATCAAGACAGTATTTTCTCTGTGAAATAGAGATTCCTTCCTTGGAACGAGCTACCTCTAATCCCAAAAAGTATTTAAGAATCCCTAAATCCTTGATTTTGAATTGATTATCAAGAATATTCTTGATTCTGAAGGTGAGAAAAACACAAGAAGGGGGGGTTGAATTGTGTTTTGAAAAATTCTTCGTTTCTCCTAAAAACTGAACACACTGATCAGAAGCTAAGTGAGACAGCTTCTGAAGTGATAATCAGAATCTAAATGCAGCGGAATAAAACAGAGAGAGAGAAGAAAAACGACACAAAGCAGTTATACTGGTTCCTTCCACAATCCGGAAGTAGTCCAGTCCCCCTTGCACTTCCAAGGAGATTTCACTAAGAGTAATATCTGATTACAATTGCTCAAGCACACAAGCAAGAGACTTCCTTTGCTCAAGCACACAAGCTAGAGACTTCCTTTGCTCAAGAACACAATCAAGAGACTTCCTGCTCAAGCACAACTGCAAGAGACTTCCTAACTAAACAAAATTACACAGAAAATTGTTTAAGGTTGAACACTTGATATACAATCAGAGGTGCTCACAATACAAATCAGATACAGACTCAATGGACTTAAGAATTTCTAAGATATGACTTGAGACACAGAAATTCTAAGTGAATGCAGAACAATTTCAGCAGAGATTTGGCACTTGTAAAAGTATTGAGAGTCTGTTGTTCAGCATTACTAAATCTCTAGGTCTTCACTCCTTTATATAGAGGTGTGAAAGAGACGTTGTGAAATTGCCAACACCCAAAGAGTCGTTGCTGAAGCTTGATCTTTCACCTTTGATCTTTTGCCTGATTTGGTTGTTGTCCTATGAAGAACTAATTTGAAATCCATTCCTTATCCAAAGGAACATCTATGCAGGCGAAGCCGTATTCTGGAGCTGTTTTCTTGTCTTGTAGCGTGGACACAAAACAGAGTAGTGGAGAACGTGGTTGTACAATTCGTACAAATGTCAACGCTTTCGTCCAAATTGCAAGCACATGCCTTCAAACACCTTTGAAATGACCGTTGCAAAATTCCACTAATCCTTTGTAGCATTTTCGAATTCAATAGACAGCTTTTGCAGTGATAATTCTTCAATTCTTGAATCTTTGCAAATCCAATTGATATTCAGCTTCTGGTGAAATAGCTTCTGATGAGGCAGCTTCTGATGATGCAGCTTCTGATGATATGACTTCTGCAGCTTCTGATGATGCAGCTTCTGATGATATGACTTCTGGACCTCTTGTCTTCAGGAGCACTATTCTTACTTCAGAAGCGACTTAACTTTAGGAGCACGTTGCCTTCAGGAGCGTCCAAGCTTCAATTATGTTGTTTCCTTTACTCTTTATTTGCTCATTCAGAACCAATGGTGATGTAACTTTTTAATTAAGGTCCTGTACACTTGAACAAATATTAGCTAGTCCAATTTACAATTTTTAATACCTTGTTATCATCAAAACTCTTTAAGGTTCATTGTTAAACACATTTTGTTCCAACAATCTCCCCCTTTTTGATGATGACAAACAAAAGTATTTAAAAATTGATCAATTGTTGTTAATCTAATTAACAAGTTGACCTTGGGGTTCTGAGGTTTGTAAGCTCAGAATCTGAGGTTTGTAAGCTCAAACTCCCCCTGAGTCTGATAGTCTTTTAAGGTGAGGTTTGTAAGCTCCCCCTAAGTTCTATCCAGGTTAATTAAATTCATTTTTCGCACAATAAAATTATCAGAGCTTTAAAAAAAAAATGAATCATTGAAAGAATTAATTAGGAGATAAGAAGAATGGTTCAATTAATTTTACTTGAATTTTGATACTCCTTCTTTCGTTCATAGCTTATACCAATAAGGTAAAAAATGATAGAAGTTTTTCAAAAATTTCAAATGCACTTAATGGGGCTCAGAGCCTTTAAATACTTGTCACATATACTCCCCCTTTTGTCATTATCAAAAAAAAAAATAAGTATAAAAGACAAAAAGATTTGAGAAAAACTCAAACATGAAGAGAGTATAATAGGAAAATAACTAAGTCAATCAGAGCAATGTAAATGAACAAGAATATCCAGGCATAATACATAAATCAGAAGTAGCTAAGCAGTCAGAACCATTAAGCATTCAGAAGCATAGAGAAATAAAACAAGATGGTTTCAGAAGCAAGGACTAAGAATTTTAAAACAAACAACAAACAAAAGATAACACTAAGGTGTGCAACTAAGGGTTGGTTTGTTGTTGTTTCTTCATCTTCTCCATTTCTTCAATTTTCTTCTGCAACTGTTCTTCAAGAAATTGTTGCCTTTGGAGAAGAACCTGTTCCCTTTCTCTAGCCTCTTGCTGCTGCTGTGCCATCTGTTTCTTCAGAAGCTTACACAACCTTGCTTCTCTGGTCAAGTAGTCCATTTCTAAGAAGAAAGGCTGGTTTGCCAGGAGCAGTGTAGGATTTCTAACTCTGAGACTCTGATTCAGATTTTCCATAAGCCTTCTGACTGAAGCTTGCTTGACTCTGATGCACTTAGCCTTTATGTTTTCAATTAGCTCAGTTGCCCGGTTCTGAAGTGATGCCCAGGAGTCTTCATATGCGTTGGTGAGATCAATTGTCATCCTTTGATCCACCAGATTATGCATTTGAGAGAGAATAGAGAGTAGCTCAGCATTAATATATCCAGATTCCAGAGTGTTTGTGGGTGGTTGTTCAAGAATTTCAGGATCAGAATCACTAAGTTCAAGGTCTTGAACAGGGCTAGAAATTGGAATGGTGATGTGTTGAGTTGGGGTTGAGGTTGATGGCTGGTCAGAAGCAATGTGAGCGGTAGAGGTTAGGTCTTGGACATTGACTTGAGAGTTGTCAATATACATGGGAGTTGGTTGGGGTTCAATGTGCTCTGGTTGGGTTTCAATTTCAGTTGGTGGTTGTTGTGGTGAAGTTGATGTTTGAGTGTTGAGTTGGGGGTCAATGGTAGCTGTTGGTGATTGTGGGGGTGTTGTGGGTTTATGTGGTTCAGGTGTGTGTTGATGGGGGTTTTCTGAAACAACATTTTCAGAAGCAGCTGCTTCTGGAGTTGTTTCAGAGGCTTTTTCTGAGGTAGACTCAACATTTTCTGGAGGAATCATGTTGAGAGGTTGAATGTTAAGGGGTTGAGGGTTAAGGCGAAAGATAGTATCAATGACTCTTTCTCTCTGCTCAGCCATTTCAGCCGACTTCTCATTAATTATGTGACCAACTGGTTCATAAGTAGTTGACTGAGAGAGCTTTTTGTTGGTTTTGGTTGATGTTGACTGGCTTTTTACTGGTTTTTGAAAAAGTTGAGCTAAGGGTATATCATCATCAGAATCATCAGAATCTGATAATGATGAGGATGCGGAATCTGATGATATATTAATTACCTTCTCTGGTTCAGGATCAGAATCCTCTTTAGCAGACTCACTGGTCATCAGCATCAGTTGCTTGGCTTCTGAAACTACAGACTCTTGTAGCTCAGCAGCAATTTCCAAGACTTTTTCAGTTGCTGCCTTCTTCCCTTGTAACTCCTTTAACTCCAAATCAGAAGCAGCTTGAGCTGTCATGGTGATATGAGGAAAATCCTTGGTCCTCCTCAAAGCTGGCTTCCTCTTCCTCTTTGGTATAGCTGGTTGTACAGGGGCAATACCAGAACTTAGTGATAGATCTCTGGCAAGTGCACCAAATACTATCGAAGTAGTAAAAATATCGTTCCCACGAGGACTGTTTTTAACTTCAATAATTCAATTTCATTATATAATTAGGATGTATAAAATTTATTTTGTTTTGCCACTAGGCGGTAGATTTGGTTTGATTTTAATTAAATCAAGAAACAGAAAATATTTGATTAAGAAAATAGGAGAGAAAGATGAGATCAGATCCGTCGAATCCTCTAAGTTCCCCTAATTGGTCTACTGCACCTATTTGTTATGAACCCTCTTCTAGTTTACGATGATTAACAAATTAGCCCTAATCAATCCCTTGAGTTAGGACCCTCTTCTTAAACTACAGCCCCTAATTCCTTAGGTGGTCTAATAATTCTTGAAGGTTTTACTGAACGTTAACCTATTATCACTAACAAACGATTATCTATTCCTAGACTAACCCTGTTTATTAGAACAATTCAATTAGGTCTAAGTTGAAAGCCATGGTCAGTGGTCATTCATTCTCACGAAAACAAGTTATATGTGATCAAGATATAAAAAGCATTAAGAACAATTGAATTGAATAAACTAGAATTGAATTCATAAACAAAATAGAGTTTCACAGCAACATGTGTCAATTAGGGTTACAAAGATTCATCTCGGATCTAATCTCTAAGAGATTTAGCTACTCATAATCGAGTTTACAAATAGCATAATCAATGAAATAATTAAAACATACATGAATTGGTAAAAGGATGAAGAAATCGCCCTTCTAGCCGTCTCCGATGTCTCAAAATCGCACTTTGCTCTCCAAAATCGTAACCCTTGTTCTTCAGCTTGAGTGCAGTATTTATAGAAGTCATGGGCCTGACCCATCAAAATCGCGCCGCGCCTTGTTAATTGGCGTGCCGCGATTTCCCCTTTACAGGAAGTGTGTATTTTTGCTTCAAAAATCGCAGCACGGCTTGAAATTGGCGTGGCGCGATTTCCTTCGAACAGACTTCAAATTTTAAGCTTTTTGCACTCCAGAACAGTATAAATTGCATGAGAACTCTATCAAAATGTCACAATAAGTCCCTAATATTACGTAATGACAGAATGTCATCACAACCCCAAACTTAAACCATTCCTTGTCCTCAAGGAATTTGCTTGCAACAGTGACAAACGACAGTAAAATAACAGTTACCTGACAAAACGATAGTACCCAAAAGTTCATTCTCCTTCTAGCTAAAGATGAGCTAGTTTGACTTGTTCGCATCCACCAATTCACAACTCCTCGCATCAAATTGAAACAGGGTTCTACCAGTCGACATGCAGGTCTACATATTACCATACGCTTGAAAAGTTTCTAAATATCAATCAAAGTCAATATCATTACACACTTTTGAGGTCTTTAGGGTTATAACGGGGCTTAGGTGAAAGGTGGGATATATTTGGATAAGTAGGCTACACAAAATTTGAGTTAGGCATTCCTACGGAAGTTATAGCACAAAATTCAATCCTTCAATCATTCACCTTGTGGAATAACAATCAATGCAAAGGTACTAGAGAATATTTTTAACATTTAGGGACAATCGAGTTTGAAGTTACTCGGATTTTAAATGTTTTGTCCCTTTTTCATCATTCAATTTCTTTTTTTTTTGATACACCATTTTTGTGTATATTTTGCATGACAATCTCATATTTCTTTCATTTTTGTTCTCTTATTCTCTAGTACCCCCACCCCAAACTTAGTTGGTTGCAAATTCCAATAGCAACCCCAAACTTAATCTTTAGCAACATTCTACAATGCCTTAACTCAGAAATTCATTAAGGGATAAGTCCTAAAAAGTCTCTAGGCTTGTAATGTAGTTTGTCACCGAACAAAAAGTTCTAATCCTACCGGCTCACAATTGGTTAAGAAAGGATAAATTCAGCAAATTAAAACAGGGTAGGCTTCAAAAAGGCTCACAGGACCAAGCACTTTTGCCTCAGTGTGTAATTGACAAAGACCAATCAATAATAGAGAAACAATGCAAGTTCTAGAAATGTAGTTGCATGGAAAACTAATCTAAATATAAGTAAATTGAAAAACAAGATTTGGCAATGAACCTTATGGCTGAGATTTCTAGGAGTATGTGACTACCTAGCAACGCCGTACACTTCGCCTTTGAATCAAGTCACCCCTCCTTTAGAACTTTTGGAATACCGTTTCATCAAACAACTGTTACTAAACTGGAATAGGTCACATGAAACAAAACAAATTCATTAATAATAAACAAGTGCAGGAGCAATTACAATAGGGAAATAAGTTCAATGGACTTCGACATTAAAAAGAAAATAAAAGAGAAAATACATCAAAAGATAAATGACTGAAAAATAAAATACAAAGCAGAAAATGCTAATCCATCAGTAGATCAGCCCATGTCTTGATCATCATCCGAGTGTCCAGCCCCCGGTGTCCTCAATCCTTCGAAGATGCCATCCCCTTGATCTTGCTCGGTGTTGTTGAAATCATCAGTGATTTCCCTCCTCATGCGCAGCCCATATTCTTCTTGATGTGTAAAATATTGCTCCATGCGCTCACGGGAGCCTCCAAACCTCTCATAAGACCCACTAATTGGACCCATATGCAATTGAGCCTCCGCAGCAAACGCAGCTGAGAACCTAGGACGGTTCACCCACAGCTGGTCCGAAGTCTCATTCATCCAATTAGCTTGCACATGCATGAATTCCTCAAGCTTTGGATGAAGAGGAGCATAACCCCCTTGGCTACTACTCCCTCCTTGCTCCATTTGTTGTTGCCTTGCTGCTTCCCTCTCTCTCTCCTTGATGTAGCCTTCATATTTCTTGACAAACCCATCCATGACCGAGTCGGTGATCGGCTTCATATTGCTTGTGTTGAGATCACTATCATAAGCCGGCACCAACTGTTGCTCACACAACCAATTAATTAAGCTTCCATGTCCCAACTGTGTGGTGTTCCCGGTTGCTAGATCATGAAGACTATTGGCCAAGAGGCGGCCAATATCTATAGGGTGCCCCTTGATGATGGCATAGGCAGCAAGCACCCTCTTGAGAGGAATTTCAGAAGTGCAAGATGCACTCTCAAGAGTCTGGACCACATATGATACCCACGCCTTGGGTACCGGCAGCATCTCCGCATAAGTAAGCATCCGGGACTTTTTCCAAGTCGACCCAGGCCTACACATTGTTGTGATGATCTCATCAAATGTATCCTCCGTGATGGCAAATCTTTCCCTCCTCAGTTTTTCTACCCAACACTCCTCCGGTGCTTGAACATTCAGCCATGCGTTGAGAGCATCCGGGCTGAAATCAATATACTTCCCTCGAACAAAAGATTGAAAGGGTGTATCGGACACCCTTGCATTTGCAAAGAATTCGACGATCACCGTTTTGTTGTTTGCCTCGTCGATCATTTCATTCAATCTCGTCCACCCCCTCCTTCTTAATTCAGACTCAAAGAAAGGATATTTCACTAGTTTTGTGAAATCAAACTTCCTCTCCCCTATGACTTCGAAACTTTTCATAGATTGATGGAACTCTTGGGCTAGGTCATTGATGAAATGGATGGCGTTTTCTGGTGGTTCGGATGCGGCACGAGGACGTTTGGATTTGCTTGAGGATGGCTTGGGGTTGGTGGCTTTCTTGGAGCGGGTGTTTCTTTGGTTTGAGGCCATTTGTGAGTGAAAGGAAGATGGTGAATAGAAAATTTGTGGAGTTTTGGAAAATTGGTGAATTGTGGAGGTTTAGGTTGATGAATGGATGATGAATTTGTGGTTTGATGATGGTTAGGAAGTGAAAATTGAGATGAAGATGAAGAGAATTCGTGAATGGAAGTTTAGGGAAGTTTTGGTAGAGAAAGGTAAGAAGAATGGAATGAAAGTGATGATGAACAGCGAAGAATTTATAGGCCTGTTTGGGCAAAATCGCGGCACGCCAAAATGCAAGGCGCGGCGCGATTTTGCGTTGCAACGGTCAATAACGGGCAGATTTTGTAACGGCTAGTAACGGATAGTTCCAACGGCTATTTTTTTTTCACAAAACAGTCAAAATCGCGCCGCGCCATGTATATAGGCGTGCCGCGATTTTGGTGAAACAGGGGGTAATTCCTTGCTTTCTCAGGCCAAAAATTTTGTTTTCTTGAAAAATGCCTGAGTCCCTTGGATTTTTGAAAAACTTTTGAGGAGAGAATCATGCAAGACATCAGTACCTTGCATGATTTTCTTGGCAAGAGGTATCTTTGAACAAAATTTTAAAACTTCCCTGCCTTGTATTAAAAGAAAAGAAAAATATTTTTGTGTTTTTATTTTTGAAAGCAATAAAATCATACCTGAAAAATAAATAGTGGGTTGCCTCCCACTCAGCGCTTCTTTATCGTCACTAGCTTGACTGATGACTATTTCTAAGGATCATATGATGTGGCTCCCTCTTCATTGTTTGGGAGTCCTCCTTTACGGTACCGTTTCAGCTTTTGTTCCTTACCCTTGAAAGTTCCTTGTGCACCAGACTTCTTTAGGTCTACAGCTTCATCAACAGGCTTGTTTCTTGCCAACCCTTCGTCACAGTACCTCCTAATTCTTTCCAAAGTATCAGAGAGAGTTGAATGCATACACCATCGAAAAGCAGCCGGCCCATTACGCATCCCATAGGGAATCCTTCTATAAGCCAATTTACCACCTGGACCAGTGGTAGTAGTCTTTATTTCATTTTTACCAGTTGTCAATCCCCCATACTTGTTGTCACGGATGTCTCCTGATGATTGTTGGTGCATCTGTTCTTTGCTTACTTCCAGTTGCTTAACACCCTCTATCTTTCCAAGATCTTCAATCACTTCTTGTCTATCTATAGATTCCACACTTTCCACCTCCGTAGATTGAATAGATTGAGATTCAAGTGTTTTATCTTCGACAGTTTCTTCCACAACATCAATCCGGTAACACTTGGGATTCTCATCTTGGTGTTTCATTGCCTCAAAGATATTGAAGACTACCTGCTCCTTATGGAATCTCAACATTAGCTCTCCATGCTCAACATCAATTAAAGCACGACCAGTTGCAAGGAAAGGTCTCCCTAGAATGAGTGGCATGTCTTCATCTTCAGCCATATCTAGGACCACAAAATCTGCTGGGAACACCAAGTCATTAACCTTGACTAGCACATCTTCAAATATACCGAAAGGGTAAGAGATTGACCGATCAGCTAAAGTGATGGTCATTCTTGTTGGTTTTGGTTCCCCACATTTAAGCTTCTTCATCATTGAAAGTGGCATCAGATTTATACTTGCTCCCAAATCACATAAAGCTCTTCCAATGTCTACCGGTCCAATTGAACAAGGGATAGTAAAAGCACCAGGATCCTTCAGCTTAGGTGGCAACTTCTTTTGAAGAATAGCACTACAATTCTCAGAAAGTGCTATGTTCTCATCATCCTTAGGCTTCCTTCGTTTAGTCAACAAGTCTTTCATGAACTTAGCATACAACGGCATTTGATCAAGGGCTTCACCGAAAGGAATATTCACCTGAAGTTGTGAGAAAAGTTGCATGAACTTCTTGAATTGGCCTTCATCCTTTTCTTTCTTCTTCGAAAGGTGAGGGTATGGAAGCTTCACATATGATGGAATAACCTGTGGTTTGTCTCCATCTTTCAAAATTTGACTCTTCGACTTCCTCAAGATTGAATCTTCATCAATTAATCTCTCACTTTTTTCTCCCTCTATTTTTTTCTTCCTTTCGTTTTCAACTACTCCATGATCATTTTCTTTTTCAACTACACCCTCATCATTCTTTTCAACTACATCATTCTCCTCCGCCTCAACTACTTCATCAACCTTCTTTGGAGCTTTTGGAACTAAAGGTGTCAAAACCTTTTTGCTCCTCAGTTCAATAGCATTGCAAGACTCATTCTTAGGGTTATCTTTAGTGTTACCTGAGAATCCGCCTTTGTTTTGTTCAGCCAACTGCTTAGCTAATTGCCCCAGTTGAGTTTCAAGCATCTTCCTAGAAGCTTCATTGTTCTTTCTTTCAGCTTCTTGACTCTTCTTCATCTCTTCAAAGTTGCCTTGAGTCATCTTCATGAAGTTCATCATAGTTTCCTCAAGAGCTGATGGCTTCCTTTGTTGTTGTTGAGGAGGAGTTAGCATCTGAGAGTTCAAAGCATTGTTGTTTGAGTAGCTTAGATTTGGATGCTTATTAATGCCTGAATTGTAGTATTGATTCTGCCTTTGATATCCTCCCATGAAGTTAGCTTCTTCACTTGATCCTTCCGGAACACATTCACCGTTGGGATGTTCTTCACCACATAAGTCACATTTGATTGCAGCCACTTGTTGTTGCTTATGAGCCAAAGTGAAGCCTTGAAACTCCTTAGTTAGAGCTTCGATTTGTTTGTTCATAGCTGCTTGGTTAGCAAGGATAGCAGTTTGTTCACTCACCCCAAACACTCCTCTTTCTTTCTTTTTAGCTTGATCACGATACTCATTGCCAGCCATGTTTTCAATTAGAGCTTGAACTTCATGATCAGTTTTACTTTTGAGACTACCTCCCGCGGAAGCATCTAAGAACATTCGAGTGTTTGGTGTTACCCCCTCAGTGAAGATTTGGAGGTATTGCTTCTCGGTGAACTCATGATTAGGGCATCTCTTGAGAAGCAAATTGAATCGCTCCCAAGCATCATACAATGATTCACCTTCTCCTTGCTTGAAGTTAGAGATCTCCATCTTCTTGTCCCAATACTTAGACATAGGGAAGTATTTCTCCAAGAACTTCAGCTCTAACTCTTCCCATGTTTGGACAGTCCCGTTTGGAATTGTTAGCAACCAATCTTTTGCTCTTCCCGTCAAGGTGAAAGGAAATAGCCTTAGCTTCTTTTGTGCTTCAGTCACGGTGGCTGGTTGCACACAAAACTCACAGGTTTCAGCAAAACGGCTCAAGTGTTCATGAGGACTCATAGCTTCAGTCCCATCGAATTGCTTGTCCCTCAAACCATTGAGGACAGTTGTCTTGATGTCGAACGCTACGGGGTTAGCTGGTTGAAAAGTGTGGGTCAGTTGACCGCGATGAGTGGCCAACCCGTAGTCTCCAAGCTTAGGTCTTGGTGGTACAACTCCTTCTCCTTCCATAGTTGCAGATTTAGGAGAAGAGATTGTTTCAGATTCACTTGAGAGTTGCTCCGGTACTTGTTCTCGAACACCCGGTGGAACGGATTGAGCTAACCTTTGCGATCGGACAGCTTTCCGAAGTGCTCTAGCAGTTCTTTCAATCTCTGGATCGTACTCTAAGTCGTCAGAGCTCTGTTTACCTCGCATAAACAGCAAAATACCTTAGTAGCACTGCACAACGCAAAGTAATCAAGTGAATATGAAAACAGAAAAATAAAAACTAAAAACAGAAAATTAAATTGCAAAAACCCTAAACTATAACGTAATTGCCTTGTTGAAATAATTCAACAGTCCCCGGCAACGGCGCCAAAAACTTGATAGATCTCTGGCAAGTGCACCAAATACTATCGAAGTAGTAAAAATATCGTTCCCACGAGGACTGTTTTTAACTTCAATAATTCAATTTCATTATATAATTAGGATGTATAAAATTTATTTTGTTTTGCCACTAGGCGGTAGATTTGGTTTGATTTTAATTAAATCAAGAAACAGAAAATATTTGATTAAGAAAATAGGAGAGAAAGATGAGATCAGATCCGTCGAATCCTCTAAGTTCCCCTAATTGGTCTACTGCACCTATTTGTTATGAACCCTCTTCTAGTTTACGATGATTAACAAATTAGCCCTAATCAATCCCTTGAGTTAGGACCCTCTTCTTAAACTACAGCCCCTAATTCCTTAGGTGGTCTAATAATTCTTGAAGGTTTTACTGAACGTTAACCTATTATCACTAACAAACGATTATCTATTCCTAGACTAACCCTGTTTATTAGAACAATTCAATTAGGTCTAAGTTGAAAGCCATGGTCAGTGGTCATTCATTCTCACGAAAACAAGTTATATGTGATCAAGATATAAAAAGCATTAAGAACAATTGAATTGAATAAACTAGAATTGAATTCATAAACAAAATAGAGTTTCACAGCAACATGTGTCAATTAGGGTTACAAAGATTCATCTCGGATCTAATCTCTAAGAGATTTAGCTACTCATAATCGAGTTTACAAATAGCATAATCAATGAAATAATTAAAACATACATGAATTGGTAAAAGGATGAAGAAATCGCCCTTCTAGCCGTCTCCGATGTCTCAAAATCGCACTTTGCTCTCCAAAATCGTAACCCTTGTTCTTCAGCTTGAGTGCAGTATTTATAGAAGTCATGGGCCTGACCCATCAAAATCGCGCCGCGCCTTGTTAATTGGCGTGCCGCGATTTCCCCTTTACAGGAAGTGTGTATTTTTGCTTCAAAAATCGCAGCACGGCTTGAAATTGGCGTGGCGCGATTTCCTTCGAACAGACTTCAAATTTTAAGCTTTTTGCACTCCAGAACAGTATAAATTGCATGAGAACTCTATCAAAATGTCACAATAAGTCCCTAATATTACGTAATGACAGAATGTCATCACTTAGGACTGCACAAGAGTTGTTGTCTTCAGCTACCTCTTCAATTGATGGCATTGCAGAACCACCAATCTTAAGCTTGATAGAAGCAGGTCTTGCCTTCTTAGCAGATTCTTCAACCTTCAGATACTCTTCTTTGGTCATTTTCCTCTTAACACTTCTGCTTTTTGCCAGAGGCACAGTACCACCATACATTTCCTCAGGTACCTCATCCAACCTGATGACCTCTTTGGTTGCCACATAGTGTTCCTTGATGTACCTCATCTGTACTTCAATAGGATCCTGTTTGCAGATGGGTGGAAAATCCCTCATAAGATCAGACACGACATGAGATTCACTTAGATCAGTTCTAAGTTTGGTGACCTTGCTGATCAGCTTCATATTCTTGAGAGTTTGAGCATTTATGAATGCTCCAATTTTTGTATCCAGCATCTGATCTGTGTAGCCTTGAGCTCTGCTTAAACTGTCCAAGACACCTCCTTGATAGAATATCTCTGATAATAGTCTTCCATAAGGAACCCAGGGCCTTGGTTTATCCTGCAGCTGACTCTGTTTCAGACACTCTACCAAGTACTTGAACATGTATTTGGGCACATTCACCTTTTCCTTCTTGATGAGGTGCTGGAGAAAGACCTTCTGAGCCAAATTTGGTTTCTCATTATCACCACATGGAAATAAATCCTCATTCTGAATCTTCAGAAGCATCTTGGTTTCCATGTTTAATTCAGCATATTTCTTCTCCTTTTCAGAATTGTATATAACCAAGTTAGCTCTTTCCTTCCAAATGCGTTGTTCAGCAGCACTTGAAAGATCAATTCCAGAGTAATATCCAGACGCTTCAACCTTAAGAACAGCTTCTATCTGCCATTGAGTAATTCTTACTGGAATACCGCAGATACTTGATCTGATTTCATCCTCAACAAACGGCGCAAGACCGATTTCTTCTCTTGTTTTCCCTTCTAATTCAGGATACATTAACACCATCTGACTTTCCTCAGCTAGGGATGCCGCTCTGTTGTAAAATTTTGCTCTTACCCAGAAGTGTCTAACCAGAGCTTCGTATGTTGGTCCATTCAACATTTTGAAGTAATGCATGAGTCCTTGCTCTTCAAAGTAGCTTCTGATCCAACACTTATGAAAACCCAGAGAATCAAAATCCACTGGATTCTCTATCTGAACTTGTAAATCCCATTCTTCCAATTTCATGCTTCTTCCTCTGTAGTCATATTCAGGGACCATTCGTGAAGTAGATACTGAATCTTTTCGTTGCGAACTTGATGATGTCATTTGATGATTGACGAAGATTTGAAGAAGATGAAGATTTTAGGGTTCTAAGGTTGAGAGAATGCGCTTACTTCGCAAGAGGTTTGAGAGCAAATGTGTTTGTTGTGAGTGAGTAGTGTGTGAATTGACAAAGTGTTAAAAGTAAAACGATTGCAATTCAGAAGAGACAAACAAACATAACATTAATGACAAAATTGGGGGCGCGTGAAAAGTACTTTCAAAGCTATTAAATCATCATTGCCCTTTTAGTTATACACCAATACATACAGGCCACGTAAGAAGTTCACAGAGTAACTACCAAGTTAGTGGGCCAGAAGTTACTTTGAAAAAGTAACTCCCAACGTTTCCACTAATTCAACTATTCAGAAGCAACAAATCCAGCTTCTGGACTTCAGATGCTGACGTCATCATCAGAAGCGAGTTTTCCTCAGAACCTCAATAAAGAGCTTCTGATGGACTACTGCTTCTGAACTAACTTCAGAACCTAAAATCCTATTCAGGAGCAAGCAAGCATTTAATCAGATACAAAGTGCATGTTCAAATTTTTCTTTATAAAATCAAATCTTTCAACAGTTAAAGGCTTAGTAAATATATCAGCCCATTGATTTTCAGTATCAATGAATTGTATATCTAAAATTCCTTTTTGAACATAATCTCTGATAAAATGGTGTTTGATTTCAATGTGCTTAGCTCTTGAATGCAAAATTGGATTTTTTGACAAACAAATAGCAGCAGTATTATCACAATAAATGGGAATACTGTTAGCAATTATCTGATAACCTTCCAACTGATGTTTCATCCAAAGTAGTTGTGTACAACAACTTGCAGCTGAAATGTATTCTGCTTCTGCTGTAGACATAGCAATAGTTGTTTGTCTTTTGCTAGCCCAGGATATAAGATTATCACCCAGAAATTGACAGTTGCCACTGGTTGACTTTCTTTCAATCCTATCACCAGCATAATCAGCATCACAGAATCCAATTAGCTTATAATCTAAGGATTTCCTATAAAGGAGTCCAAGATTAGTTGTTCCCTTCAAATACCTGAAGATTCTCTTGACAGCAGTCATATGAGATTCTCTAGGATTTGATTGGAATCTTGCACACAAGCATACACTGAATAAAATATCTGGCCTAGATGCAGTGAGGTATAACAAAGAACCAATCATACCTCTATACAGCTTCTGATCTACTTTAGCTCCTTCATCTTCTTTGCTTAAGGTGCACGTAGGGTGCATTGGAGTGTTCATCACTTTACAATCTTCAAGTTTGAACTTCTTGAGAAGCTCCTTTGTGTACTTTGATTGATGAACATAGACTCCATCTTTGCATTGATTGATTTGAATGCCAAGGAAGAACTTCAGCTCTCCCATCATGCTCATTTCAAATTCATCCTGCATTAACTCAGAAAATTCCTTGCAAAGAGATGCATTAGTAGAACCAAATATTATATCATCAACATATATTTGCACAACAAGAATATCTTTCCCAAGGGTCCTTCTGAAGAGTGTAGTATCAACCTGTCCTCTTTTAAAGTCATTCTTGATTAAGAAATTACTTAGTCTATCATACCAAGCTCTGGGAGCTTGTTTCAAGTCATATAGTGATTTCTTCAGTTTAAAAACATGGTCAGGATATTTAATATCCTCAAATCCAGGAGGTTGCTTGACATACACTTCTTCTTCTATGACACCATTTAGAAATGCGCTCTTGACATCCATTTGATATAATATTATGCCATGATTAACTGCATAGGAAAGAAGTAACCTGATTGCTTCCAATCTTGCAACTGGAGCAAACGTTTCAGTGTAATCAATGCCTTCTTGTTGACTATACCCTTGTGCAACAAGTCTGGCTTTGTTTCTTGTTACTTCACCTTGCTCATTCAGCTTGTTTCTGAATACCCATTTTGTTCCAATAATGTTCTTGTGCTGAGGTTTGGGTACCAGATCCCACACATCATTTCTTTGAAATTGATTCAACTCTTCTTGCATAGCTAGGATCCATCCATCATCTGAAAGTGCTTCATCAACTGTTGTAGGTTCAATCATTGAGATTAGTCCAATCATTGACTCTACTTGTCTGAAATGTGATCTTGTTCTTCTTGGATTATCTTTGTTTCCAATGATTAGCTCCTCAGGATGTGAAGACTTGTGTTTGAATGTGTTTCTGGGAGGATCTTCTTGATGTGAGCGATCTTGTGCTTCATCAGAAGCAGTTTCATCTTGTGCTTCTGATGTGGGTTCAGCTTCTGGACTATCTTCAGACTCAGCTATCTGATCAGGTTCTGGAGTAGCTTCAGGAACCTGTATCTCTGCAAAACTTTCATCTTGCTTTGAAGTTTTATCTTCAAGCTCTTTGTCATCAAATTTAACGTGCATAGATTCTTCAACACAGAGTGTTTCTGAATTATACACCCTGTATGCCTTTGACCTTTCAGAGTAACCTAAAAAGATTCCTCTTTGGGCCTTGGCATCAAATTTCTTTAGGTAGAGCTTGTTGTTCAGAATGTAACATGTACATCCAAATTGATGAAAGTAAGAGATATTGGGTTTTCTTCCTTTAAAGAGTTCATATGCTGTTTTCTCCAAAATAGGTCTGATATAGATCCTGTTTTGAACATAGCATGCCGTATTCACTACTTCTGCCCAAAAATGTTTTGGTAAATTGTTTTCATGAATCATGGTTCTGGCCATTTCTTGTAAAGTTATATTTTTCTCTCTACAACCCCATTTTGTTGTGGTGTTCTAGGAGAAGAGAATTCATGGAAAATTCCATGTTTTTCACAAAAAGCTTCAAATGGCTCATTTTCAAATTCTCCACCATGATCACTTCTGATTTTCAAAATTTTTGATTCTTTTTCAGATTGAATTTGAGTGCAGAAGCTACTGAATACATCACACGCAACATCTTTACTCTTTATGAATTTTACCCAAGTCCATCTGCTGTAATCATCAACAATGACTAATCCATATTTACTTCCATATAAGGATGCAGTACTCACTGGTCCAAATAAATCAATATGGAGTAATTCTAAAGGTCTTGAGGTTGAAACAATGTCTTTGGTTTTAAAAGATGATTTCACAATTTTCCCTCTCTGACATGCACCACAGAGTGCATCTGAATGATAGTCAATGTCTGGTAGCCCTTTCACAAGTTGTAACTTACTAAGCTTAGAGATTAACCTCCAGTTAGCATGTCCCAACCTTCTGTGCCACATCCATTTCTTATCATTCACTGATAGTAGGCAAAACACCTTCTGATCAGCCAGTTCAGAAAAATTGATTTTATAGACATTGTCAACTCTCTTTCCTTTGAACACAATGGATTTGTCTTTCTTGTTGATTACTGTACAGTTGGGTTTTTCAAAAAGCACATCATAACCATTATCACAAAATTGACTAATGCTCAAAAGGTTATGTTCAAGACCATCTACCAACCATACATTATTAATTGAGGTAGAGGAATTACCAATAGTTCCTGTACCTATGATCTTGCCTGACTGGATGCCTCCAAATTTCACATTTCCTCCCTCTTTCATTGTTAGGCTGAGGAACATGGACTTGTCTCCTGTCATGTGTCTTGAGCAACCGCTGTCTAGGTACCATGATCTTTGCTTTGGCACTGCTCTTAGACATACCTGCATCATTGACATTTTTAGATTTAGGTACCCATTGTTCTATGGGTCCTGGAAGGTTAGTACTTAAGGCTTTACTCTTCACTTCTTGTACCTTGTGCTGTGAGTTGGGTTGCTTCTGATTAACCATCACCTTAGGTTTTGGTACTTCAGAAGCAGTAACTGTCTTCTTCTGAAACTTAGACTTCAGAACCCCAGATTTTGGTTTCACCAGACTCTGAGGAATAGGTTCTGATCTTTTCAGGATCCTAACCTTTGAAGTCTTGGAATCAGATTTGATCATAGCCTTTGACTTAGAGTTCTTTGGCTTTGAAGTAATCTTAGCCTTAGAACTAGAAGCTTCAGGTTCTGATTGAACAACAGTTTCTAACTCAGCCCCTTCTGGTACAAAGAAGGTTTTCAGTCCTTCCTTGATGCATTCACAACAAGATTTTAGATTGGTTTTCTCAAGTTTCACTTCTGGAAAACCAATTCCTCTGCCATTGTTCTTGTAAATGCTATAAATCATAGAAGCTACTCTACTTCTGTCAATGCCAGATATAATAAAATCTTCAAGACCAATTTCATGGTTACTTAAAGGTTTTTCATTACACTTTTCTTGTAGCTTCTGACATAAGAACCTGAGCTGATCTTCATATGTTTTACACATGAAGTCAAAGCCCCTAAGTCCTTGTTCAGAAGCTTTCAGATCCAATAGAGTTGATTTTTGCTGTTGTACCAAATCAGCATATTTTTCTTTTAAGTCCTTCAACTCATTGGTTCTTACTTCAAAATGTGTAAGAAGTTCTTTAAGTGACTCAACAAGTTCATCTCTGGGAATTTTGGAATATACCTCGTTTTCATCTTCTGAGTCTGAATCTGATCCAGCTTCTGAAGTTGCTGTTGCTACCAACCCAACAGCTACCTTTGCATCTTCATCAGCTTCCTCTTTATCAGATCCAGATTCACTACCCAAATCATCCCAGGTTGCCATTAAACTCTGCTTAATCTGCTTCTTGAATTTGCTTGGTTTGAATGTAGACCTCTTTGACTTGTCCTTTGACTTTTCTCTTTGAAGATCAGGGCATTCAGCAATGAAGTGTCCCGGCTTCTTACAGTTGAAGCATCCCTTCTGATCTTCTTTCTTTGAGCTTCTGGAGTTACCCCTTCTGGAGAGAAACTTTCTGTTCTTCTTGGCCAGATATTGAAGTCTGTTTGAGAGCATGGCCATTTCAGCAGCATCTGGTTCAGAATCTGAACTTGACTGTTCTTCCTCTTCAGATTCAACCACTTTGAGAGCTTTTGATGACTTGCCTTTGGATGGAAGAGCTATTGATTTACTCTTCTTAGTAGACTCATGTTCATTAAGACTTAACTCATGAACTTTGAGAGAACTAACAAGATCTTCGACACTTAAAGTGTTTAAATCTTTAGCTTCCTCAATGGCAGTCACCTTTGGTCTCCATCTGGCAGGTAAGCTTCTGAGTATCTTGCTTACATGATCAGAAGCAACATAGCTCTTCTTTAGAATCTGTAGCCCAGAAACTAAGGTTTGAAACCTTGAGTACATCTCCTCAATAGTTTCATCATCCTTCATCTTGAATAACTCTTACTGATGTACAAGCAGGAGAGCCTTTGCTTCTTTGACCTTCTTGCTCCCTTCATAATTTGAACAGAGAGAAGCAAACATAGCTTTAGCAGTGGATTTGTCACTCATCTTCATGTATTCTGCTTTGGGTATGGCAGTGACAAGGGCTCCTCTGATAATATGATGCTTTTTGTAAAGTTTCCTCAGTTCTGGAGTATGTTTCTTTCTATCCACAGCAGCTCCTTCTTCATCAAGGACTAAATCACCAACACCATCTTCCAGAATATCCCATAATTCTTCATCTAGGCTCATGATGTAACTGTAAAAGTTGGTCTTCCACCAAGAGAACTCTTCAGCATCTCCATTAAACTTTGGAATTTTTCCAACACTGGATTTCTTACTACCACTATAATCATGTGAGACATGTTTATAGCTAGTATCACCAGAACCAGTAGGAGGAGGAATAGACATGTTTTTCTCAGATCTTTGACTGTTGCACTGTTAAGTGTTACACAACATACCAAGGCTCTAGATACCAATTGAAGGTGAGAAAAACACAAGTAGGGGGGTTGAATTGTGTTTTGAAAAATTCTTCGTTTCTCCTAAAAACTGAACACACTGATCAGAAGCTAAGTGAGACAGCTTCTGAAGTGATAATCAGAATCTAAATGCAGCGGAATAAAGCAGAGAGAGAGAAGAAGAACGACACAAAGCAGTTATACTGGTTCCTTCCACAATCCGGAAGTAGTCCAGTCCCCCTTGCACTTCCAAGGAGATTTCACTAAGAGTAATATCTGATTACAATTGCTCAAGCACACAAGCAAGAGACTTCCTTTGCTCAAGCACACAAGCTAGAGACTTCCTTTGCTCAAGAACACAATCAAGAGACTTCCTGCTCAAGCACAACTGCAAGAGACTTCCTAACTAAACAAAATTACACAAAAAATTGTTTAAGGTTGAACACTTGATATACAATCAGAGGTGCTCACAATACAAATCAGATACAGACTCAATGGACTTAAGAATTTCTAAGATATGACTTGAGACACAGAAATTCTAAGTGAATGCAGAACAATTTCAGCAGAGATTTGGCACTTGTAAAAGTATTGAGAGTCTGTTGTTCAGCATTACTAAATCTCTAGGTCTTCACTCCTTTATATAGAGGTGTGAAAGAGACGTTGTGAAATTGCCAACACCCAAAGAGTCGTTGCTGAAGCTTGATCTTTCACCTTTGATCTTTTGCCTGATTTGGTTGTTGTCCTATTAAGAACTAATTTGAAATCCATTCCTTATCCAAAGGAACATCTATGCAGGCGAAGCCGTATTCTGGAGCTGTTTTCTTGTCTTGTAGCGTGGACACAAAACAGAGTAGTGGAGAACGTGGTTGTACAATTCGTACAAATGTCAACGCTTTCGTCCAAATTGCAAGCACATGCCTTCAAACACCTTTGAAATGACCGTTGCAAAATTTCACTAATCCTTTGTAGCATTTTCGAATTCAATAGACAGCTTTTGCAGTGATAATTCTTCAATTCTTGAATCTTTGCAAATCCAGTTGATATTCAGCTTCTGGTGAAATAGCTTCTGATGAGGCAGCTTCTGATGATGCAGCTTCTGATGATATGACTTCTGCAGCTTCTGATGATGCAGCTTCTGATGATATGACTTCTGGACCTCTTGTCTTCAGGAGCACTATTCTTACTTCAGAAGCGACTTAACTTTAGGAGCACGTTGCCTTCAGGAGCGTCCAAGCTTCAATTATGTTGTTTCCTTTGCTCTTTATTTGCTCATTCAAAACCAATGATGATGTAACTTTTTAATTAAGGTCCTGTACACTTGAACAAATATTAGCTAGTCCAATTTACAATTTTTAATACCTTGTTATCATCAAAACTCTTTAAGGTTCATTGTTAAACACATTTTGTTCCAACAGATTCTCTGAAACTCATCAAGTGAAGTGCCAGCTAGTATAATGTCATCCACATACACTAGAAGTGCTGTGAAATCACTACCATGTTGAAGGGTAAACAAAGAGTAGTCAGCAGTGGATTGATAGTATCCTTCAACTAAAAGCAATGTAGTCAGTTTCTCATACCATTTTCTACTAGCTTGCTTCAAACCATAGAGGCTTTTCTTCAATTTACAGACTTTGCCAGATGAACATGAGACACCTTCTGGAATTGTCATGTAAACAGTTTCTTGTAGCTCCCCGTGAAGAAAAGCATTGTTCACATCTAGCTGGTACAAATGCCAATTTTGAATAGATGCAATAGCAAGAAGGGTCCTCACAGTAGTTAATTTGGCTACTGGTGAAAATGTATCAAAATAATCAAGACCCTCTATTTGATTATATCCTTTAGCCACCAATCTTGCTTTGTATCTTTCAATAGAACCATCAGCTTTGTACTTGATTCTATACACCCATTTACAGCCAATAGGTTTCACATTTGGTGGTGTATCAACAATGCACCAGGTGCCATTATTGGCTAATGCCTCCAATTCAACATTCATTGCTTTTAACCAATGATCAGACTGACATGCTTCTTTATAGATTTTAGGCTCAGTACATTGTGTGACAGAAGTAGAAAAAGCTTTATGTGAAGATGATAAATGAGAAAAATAATGAAAAGAGGAGAGTGGATAAAGTATACCTGAGTTGACTGATGATGGTGATTGAGCAGATGAGTTGCATACAAAATCTTTCAAATAAGCTGGTTGAGACCTGAGTCTTGTGGGTTTGGGTGAATGAATAGTGGAAGTGGTGGATGGGGATGTTGATGTGGATGTGTCATTGGTAGTGGGAAGAGAGAATTCAATGGATAAAGGGGAAGTATCAGAAACAGGTTCAGCACTAGGGGAAAAAGAAATGTCAGAAACAGGTTGTATGTTGGTATGATAGGTCCAAGGAATATGTGAAGGATTGGACTGATAAGGAAGAATAGTTTCATGATGTGTGACATTTCTAGAAACAAATATTTGTTTTGAGTGTATGTCTAAAAGCACAACACCTTTCATGCCACTTTTGTAGCCAAGAAAGACGCACTTTCTTGCTCTAGAATCAAGTTTGCTTCTTTGAGCTTGTAAAGTAGAGGCATAGGCTAAGGAGCCAAAAACTTTAAGTTGATGTAAATCAGGTTGCATGTTATGCAATAGAAAATAGGGTGATTGATTTTGTAAAATGGGGCTGGGCACTCTATTCATGATAAAAACTGCATGAACTGCAGCATAGGACCAAAATTGTTTAGGTAAATGAGATTGAAAAAGTAATGCTCTAGTAATGTTTAAAATGTGCTGATGTTTTCTCTCAACTCTTGCATTTTGCTGAGGTGTTTCAACACAACTAGTTTGGTGTAAAATTCCTTTGGATGCATAAAATGAAGGGATGTTGAATTCAGGACCATTATCACTTCTGACAGTTTTCACATTACAGTTGAAATGATTTTCAATGAGGGTTATAAAAGCAATGACATGTTGTCTGGTTTCACTTTTTGTTTTCATTAGGGTTAACCAAGTATATCTACTATAATCATCAACTGCAGTGAGGAAATAAACATGATTATGAACAGAAGGAACATAAATGGGGCCCCAAATATCAAAATGTATTAGATCAAACGGTTTTGAAGCTTTATTACAACTGATAGGGAAAGGGAGTTTTCTATGCTAAGAAAAATGGCATACATCACATGTTGCCTTAGAATCAACACGAACAAAAGGGAAACTAGATTGCAACAAATTCATTCTAGAAAATGAAAGACGGCCAAGTCTGAAATGCCAAAGGGCACTGTCAGGTAAACGGATGGTCGAGTGAATGGTCTTGCTTGCAGAACAAGCCAACTTATTATCCAGATTCAAGTAGTACAGGTCTTCTCTCTTATCACCAGAACCAATCATCCTCATGGTTTTCTTGTCCTGAATCAAACATTGAAAACCATTAAAACTGACAATAGTATTCAGGGAACTATTCATTTTGGACACAGAAAGCAAATTGTAATTAAAATCAGGGACATAAAGAACATCATAAAGAATAAGAATGGAAGAAAATTTAACAGTTCCTGAATATATTGCCATACTAATATGACCTTTAGGTAACTTTATGGACATGGGAGCAATTTCATTGTAAGAATGAAACCACTTTAGATTGCAACAAATATGATGAGAAGCTCCTGAATCTATGATCCAGGAGTTTTGAGTGAAATTATAATTTGCCAAAGAATTAATGAAACTTGTACCTTGCCTATCTGATGGTGAATGACCAACAGACATAGAAGTAACCTGATTGGAAGCATGCATAGTTCCTGAACTTTGATTAAGAGATGAACCTTGAAGAAGAGTCATTAACCTTTCATACTGCTCATGTGTAATAGCTGGAGCACTACCCTTGCTATCAACACTAGTTAAGGATTCTGCAACATTATTATCTCCCTCAGGTGCAGCATGGTTGGCATAAGCAGAATTGAATTGTTTCTGAAGATGTGGTGGAACTCCATGCTTCTTCCAACATGTTTCAACGGTGTGATTGCTCTTTCCACAAAAGGTGCAAACACGAGAAGTACCTTTAGAATTTGATCCTTGAAATGATGATTTACCAAAAACGTTGTTGCCTTTAAACTTCTTGGAATCAACAGAGTTGATTAAAACATAGTCATCAACAGTAGGAGAAGGATTATATTGTCTTTCATATTGTAAAACCATGGAGAAAATCTTGTTCATAGAGGGAAGAGGATCCATTAACAGAATTTGAGATTTCACCATACTAAAGCTTTCATTCAAACCAGTAAGAAAACGAATAGCGTAGAGCAGAGTATGATTACGTCGTGCATTTCTCATGAATTCACAAGAACAACGTACTCTACAAGTGCAGTTTGGTATAGGCATGTAAATCTCCAATTCTTCCCAAAGAATCTTCAATTCAGAGTAGAAAGTGGTAACTGTTTTGGAATCTTGTTGTAAGGAGTAAATTTCTTGCATTAGTTCAGAGATCCTTACCAAGTCACCTTGTGCAAATCGTTCCTTCAAATCCACCCAAACATCACATGCATTTTCCATAAACACAATGTATTGAGCAATTGAAGGAGAAACCGAATTCACAATCCAAGAATGAACGAGCATGTTACAGCGATTCCAAGCGCGAAAAAGAGGATCGAATTCATCAAGAATTGGAGAGATTGATCCATCAACGAATTCAAACTTCATTTTCCCGCCCAAAGCTCTTCGCATTGAACGAGCCCAAGAATGATAATTTGATCCGTCAAGAACCAGAGAAACAGAAACTGAAGAAGGACCATCGCTTGGATGAACAAAATAAGGACTTGAATGATTTGTGGGATCCTCCTCGAAAGTAGAAGAAGTACCAACGTCTTTGTTGCGTGGCGCCATTGATGAAGAGCTTGAAAAGCTTGCGGAAGAAACGTGTTTAGATCTTAAGGCTCAATGATACCATATTGAGAAGATGAAATTCAGAGAAGAAAAAGAGAAAAATATGAAGAATGGAGAATAATTCTCATTAGCTTTGAATCACTGATACAACAGCCTTATATAGGTGTATAAAATGAAGCTATACTATAAGCTACTATGAACCATCTCGCACAAGATTATAACTAACTAATTGACAGCTAAGCAAGTTAGTTACAAGAAACTTGGGCTACAAGTTAGCCATATAAGCTAGTGACTTGAGCTAACAAGGCTGGTAACTTGAGCTGCAAGTTATTGAACAGCAGCTTCTGGAGTACAGCAGCTTCTGATCATGTGCTTCTGAAGTACTGCTTCTGAAGTACAGCTTCTGAACATGTGCTTCTGAAGTACAGCTTCTGAACAACGGTTTATTCAACTCTAGCTTGTTTCTGCTTCTTCTTCATTTAACAGATGCATTTCTATCTTTTTCATATCTTCTTTCAACACAAAATATGTCGTTTAACCACTAGATTAAGCATTTGGAATAGTATATATATGTCACAACTTGTAGAATTATGATGATGATAATTATTTTTCGTGGTGATTTAGTATACCATAATTAATACCAATATTAGCAACGAGACCATCTATTAAATATTAGTTAATTTGGTCTTAATCGTTAACACTCTAGTATGGTAAACTATGTACACTTGGTGTATTGTTGTTGGATTGTAAAAGGATAATAATTCTATTCAGATATATATAGAACGACGATGTTTGCAGCATGTTATTTTTCAACTGTGGATATAATAGTTGTGTTGATGATGAAAGAAGAACTTCATTGAATGATTGTATGTAGGTGGTCGATGGAGAACGAGAAGAACAATGAGACAATCATGACCGAGACATGACATGACATATCATCATTAGTTGCGTGTAATATTCCGACTCTTTTTTCATTAATTCAAGGATATATATGACATAAATAAACGGACCTATACATGTGTGTGTAAAAGTCATCAAAGATATTTGCACAAACACGACAAATATACATACACTAGGTGTGTTGGATTATTTGTTTCAAGCAGAATAGTTCAGTTTATGCTGTGTCTGGGAGATTATTACTTTCATGATAGTACAAAATAAAATTTGTTCTAGACTGGACAAAGGTCCGTTCCCGATATAGGTTAGGAAGCTCCTCTCAACTAATGAATGGATCATGTCATGCACTCATCCTTAAAAACATTAGATTAAGGTCGCGTAGAGAGATCTAGACCGTTTAATCAAGATTCAATCACAACAAGTGTCTTGAAGGGATATCTGTTCATGTAATGGTTTGTGGTACGTTCACATTTTATTTTAGATACCTCTCACCCACTTTAGTCCTCGCAAGGTTAACTCATAGCCTCCATCTATGTACGCTCACTTTTTATCTTAGATACCTCTCATCCATGATACTTACTGAATTGACCGTCAAAGTGTTTGTATGTACACTACCATCTTTGAAGAAGACAACTATCGATAAAAACTCCACTCATAAAGGCACTTATACCATTCATACCATAAATCTCAGGGTCATGCAAGAATGAAAATTGACCAAAAAAATAAATAAATTGGTGACAATTACTTATTTACAATCATTAATATATGATATGATGTGATTTTTATCATTTAAGTTGTAACTACGGGAAGAAAAAAAAATCTGGCGACTCATATTCACAAGTGACTGGTGAGTATGTGTACTACTAATGCTACCAACCTAGAAAAAAAAAGGATTGGCTCATACATAGTGTGACTACAGTCATATCTGGTCCGAAAATAACATTATAACTAACAACTATAAAAAAGGAGCACTAAATTTGTATCTTTGCATAAACAATTATTGACCGATCTTCCTTAAAAAAAAAAAATAGTTATACATACATTTATTTTCATTTTGTAGTAACTTTATTTCCACGGCTTTTTTAAGAATATTTTTTATTCAAAGGAACATTTTATACCCATGAATATAATTAACTAAACTTGTAGCGAACATATAAAAATATATTTCTATTATTTTATTTTCAAAATTTTATAATTTTTTTTGAAAGAAACGCATTCTTAATTACATGAAAGAAGATATCCATATCATTTGAGTTTTTTTTCTAATAATACCAAAAAAGTAATTAAAAATTTGACTCATTATACATCCACGTTGCGTAATGAACATGTAAACAACCTTGTAAGTTTTTTTAAACAGAATTAAATAGAAATTAAAAAAATTATCAACTTATATGCTTTGAAATTTAGCTAACTAGAAGGAAAAAAAAAATACATAAATCACTAATCTGATACGATAAAATACCAAAAAAATTTGTTTTAGCTATTTTGCCTAATTTTATGCTATAAAATATTCTTTTGTCTTATATGACCCAATCAGGCAAAGGTGGGCCTTGAATAGTACGATAAAGACACCCCTCATTGGGTAGGGTCCACTCATGGTCCTTGTGATAATAGAAGTAGGTAACGTGGAACTGGTGGGTCTCATTGGTGGGTCCTTTGCCACGAAGACAAGCAATATTTTTAACAAATTAAGACTATCAATCTTTCATAAATTGCACCAGCTTTGTTATTTGCTGAGTATTACATGAAGATAATTTATAAAAATTAATTTTTAGTTAAAATATTAACTTCTTTTCTTTTGGAAAATAAAGTAGTATTATCTTCTTTTTGAAAGGAGTTAGAAAAACAAAGAAAAAATGAACTATGCTGAAAGGCAGTGTAAACTAAAATTTATAATCAAATGATTAACTCAATTAACTGTTTGAGCTTCATTGCTGTATAATTTATTTTCTAATAATATTATGTGTTAATGCAAGCATCTATGCATTGCTTAACGTGTTCATGTCCAGGTTGGTTGACCTAAGTTTTAGTTTGAATGGCGTGCGGTTTTTTACTTAAGTATGCAACCATTGATTGGGTAATATACACTACGTAACCATCATTTCATGGTCCATAGGGGTTTTAAACTCGGTTATCCATTATCACCTTATCTCTTTATTTTCGATTTGGATCCTCTCATATGGTTTCTCTTATGTTATTGGCACTGCATTAATCTCAACCATTCATCTCATATTTTTTCCTCCATCCTATGTTTTATTTTTGGCTTAATTGCACTTTTGCCCCCTATATTTTGTCAATTGTGCGATTTTGCACCCCATTGTTTCAAACGAGCGATTTTGCACCCTATATTTTGTCAATTGTGCGATTTTGCACCCCATTGTTTCAAACGAGCGATTTTGCACCCCATAGTTTTCCCCCTTTCTGATTTTGCACCCCAAAAAATCATAAAAGTATTCAGTTTTTTTCCAAAAAATTTAAAAAATCGAAAAAAAATTAAAAAATTAGAAAAAAAAATCAGAAAATATAATCAGATTTTTTTTTAAAATTCTGGAATTTAATTTTCAAAATATAAAAAAAGTAAATTTTCGAAATTTTAAAAAAAGGTCAGATTTTTTTAAAAAAATTCTAGAAAAAAAATTTAATTTTTAAAAATCTGGATACCAATTTAAAAAAAGGTCAGATTTTTTAAAAATTTACTGATTTTAAAATTTTTGAAAACTTACTGATCTTAAAAAAAATCTGATTATATTTTCTGATTTTTTTCTAATTTTTTAATTTTTTTAAAATTCTGGAATTTAATTTTCAAAATATAAAAAAAGTAAATTTTCTAAATTTTAAAGAAAGGTCAGATTTTTTTAAAAAAATTCTAGAAAAACATTTAATTTTTAAAAATATGGATACCAATTTAAAAAAAGGTCAGATTTTTTAAAAATTTACTGATTTTAAAAATTTTGAAAATTTACTGATCTTAAAAAAAATCTGATTATATTTTCTGATTTTTTTTCTAATTTTTTAATTTTTTTGGAAAAAAACTGAATATTTTTATGATTTTTTGGGGTGCAAAATCAGAAAGGGGCAAAACTATGGGGTGCAAAATCGCTTGTTTGAAACAATGGGGTGCAAAATCGCACAATTGGAAAAATATAGGGTGTTAAATCACTCGTTTGAAACAATGGGGTGCAAAATCGCACAATTGGCAAAATATAAGGGGCAAAAGTGCAATTAAGCCTTTATTTTTTCCTTTGTGGATGAATCATCCAACGAATTGAGTAAGTATTATGCTTACAAGTGTGTTTAGACACTTGTTTAAAAGACAAAAATAGAAATAATCTCAACCATTCTATCTTATATCTTGAGTCGGTTCTTCCTCCCAATTGAATTATGTGATCACATTAAATCTATGATTAAAAAAATGGTGGGGATAATGTAAAGTTGAAAAGAAAAGGTTTTATCAGATCAATTGGAATAAAATACTTTAATCTTGCTCTTCTCTCTAAGCAAGGGTGCCATATCCTAAAAAATTCTAGACGCGTTGCTTGTTTTTTTTTTGAACAAGCGATGCGTTGCTTGATAGGTGCTTGAGATCAGCCCAATACTTCTTGCGAGGAAACTTTTTCAACGCGAGTCTTGGTTATGCTTCGAGTTATTCTTCACCGAATTTCATGGTTAAGTGTTTGGAGAGTTCGAACGGGTCACTTTGTCAATGGTTGGGAGGATGACTGACTTCCTCTTCATAATGGTTATAGGGCATGGTCTCCAAAGCCTCCCCATATCGAACTCTCACATGTTTCATAACTTATTCATCACGATCTTGTTACATAGAATGCACCGCTGATAGCTACAAATTTCTTGATTTTTGAAGTCATGCAAATCCTTCAACTTCCATTACCAATCTCACATCAAATGGATTGTCTAATTAGAATGCACCGCTGATAGCTACAAATTTCTTGATTTTTGAAGTCATGCAAATCCTTCAACTTCCATTACCAATCTCACATCAAATGGATTGTCTAATATGGAGTTCTCATAAGAAAATATGTTTTCGATCAAGATGGCTTATCATTCTATTAGGTATTAGGAGGAATCCAATCCCTCTCATGTTTCTATTTATAATACCGATTCTAAGTGTTGGTTGAAGCTTTGGAATACTCACACCATCTTCAACACATGTACATCTTGTTTGGAGAATTTTTATTTTTTGCCTTCTTAACAAAAATAAGTTTTTAATAAAGGAATGATGATTGACCCTATTTGTTTCTGTTGTAGAAATGTTAAGGAATACTTGAATCATGTCCTCAAAGATTGCTCTTGGGATAAAAGATGTGGTTTCATTCTCCTTTGGGTATTTGGTCAAAGATTTCCCCCATTCCTTTCATACCTTGGTTAGAACATGTTATTTTCCCCTCATCTCAAGATAGCATTTCATTTTCCACTCATCTCAAGATAGCTTTTCATATGTGTTGTATCTTTGTTATGTCATTTGGCTTGCTTGGAACAAGGCTTGTTTTGATCGGAAACATATAATTGTGGAGAATGTTCTCCGCAAGGCTTGGAGTTTAGTTGATGCTTTCAATTTAATTTGGAAAGCACTAGTAGCATCTGTTAATGACGAGACTTCCAATTTTCCCTCCTTTTGGACTCCTCTTTATCATGCTATAAAATTAATGTTGATGTTGTTGGTCCGGTTAATAATAGTCGGGGTATTGGTGCCATTCTTAGCAATTTAGAGGAGTTTATTGTGGCCGTAACCACCTGGTGCTTTGAAGCCCTTCCAGATTATAATATTGTTGAAGTCTTGGATAGAAGTTTAGCAATTCAATTTTCTCTAGATACGATTTTTTTTCCAAGTGATGGCAAAAAGAGAGTCGCTTAATGTGGTACGCGGCTTCCACTCTCTTACAAGTAATCAGTCCTACTGAAGTGAGGTGCACGGTGATTATTGTCATCATATTTTCCGTATTCATTCCTTTTTGTTTAGTCATATTAATTACATGTACTGGTATAGTGGCTAATCATTTAGCCAAATTTGCTCTCTCTTCTACTCATATTGTTTCGAGAAATGTCGTCATTGTATTCTATTTTTTTTGCAGTTGATTTGGTTGCTTAATGAAATTCAGTTTTACGTCAAATAATAAAGTTAAAACAATTTGAATCTTTTATGAAAAAGACATAATTATTTTTTTTTTTTGAGCAAAGGTAAACTTACTGCATTTCATTCATAAACAGAGAGTACAAGCTAGTAGGAACATCATGAAAAACGTGGGGGCTAGGATTAGATAGAACAGCTCTAGCAATGTTGTGAGCCACTCTATTTGCTTGCCTCCTAACAAACGACACTACATAGTCGGGGTTACTTAACAAGAGAGTCCTGCATTCAGAAACTAAATCACCAATTTCATTGAGGGGAGGATTGGTGTTTCCTAATAAATCAACTAGAAGTTTGCTATCTGTTTCAAAAGCAACATTGCAGAGGCCTTTGGAAATTGCCATTTTGAGAGCTTCCAAAAGACCTATAGCTTCAGCTTCCAGGACGGTGGTCGACAAGAGTTTGAAGTCAGACTTACCGAAGAGAAGGTTGCCTGAAGAGTCACGAAAGCATAAGCCGTAGCACATAACCGAGTTACCATTAAGGAGAGCTGCGTCGACATTGCATTTGATTGAGCCGTGAGAAGGCTTTTCCCAGGCAGGGAGTTGATCATCATGGTGCGTCGGGTGTTTGGCTTTTTGAACACAACTCCATTCATGAAGGACGTCCTGGGCGCGAGTGACAGTGAGAATGGGCGTAGTGTCACTATCATCCCAAAGTAGTAAGTTGCGACTCTTCCATAAACTCCAAAGGGTCATAGTTGCTAGTTGTTTTTGCTGATCGTGGAGTTTGCTAAATAAATCAAAAAGCATATGTTGGAAAGAATTTGCACTGTAGAGTAACTCTTGAATGATGTCGCCTATGCCAAGGAGGTTCCAGCAGGCCATTGCTTTACGACAAACAAAGAATATGTGCATGTTGGATTCAGCCAGGAGATCACATGAAACACAAGATTCGGAACAAGGAACACCACGCTTGGAAAGATTGTCTCTTGTTGGAAGACAATGATGAGCTGCGCGACAAAGAAAGGTCCGGACTCTTGGTGGAACACGAAGACGCCAAAGGAGTTGCCATTGTGTTGAGGTTGTTAACGGCAAAGATTCACTAAGAAGGTCGATGCAAATGCGGTAAGCCGATTTAACGGAGTAAGATCCATCAACCGTAGCCTTCCAAATACACGTGTCTTCGCTTCGTCTATTATAGAGTGGTGTAGATAAAATTGCAGCAGCATCACCGGGATTAAATAAGGAGTGGACAAGGTCGTGGTTCCAAGAGGATATGTCTGGTAGCATCAAATGGTTGACAGTTAAGTCCTCGTATGTTGGAGGAGGAGGAGTGGACGGTTTAAGGGACGGAAGGTCGCGCAACCAAGGCATGCTCCACACTTTAGTTTTAGAACCATCTCCAATTTTCCATCTATAGCCCAAGGTAAGTAAATGGTGAGTACTCCAAAGACTTCTCCATGTGTAGCTTGGATTATGACCGAGAGGGGCATCCAAGAAAGTCCTTCGCGGTAAATATTTAGCTTTGAGGATCCTAGTAAGTAGAGAAGACGAGTCTGAAAGGAGTTTCCAACTTTGCTTACCAAGCATGGATAAATTGAAAGCTTCCATGTTTCGAAAGCCGAGTCCACCCAAACTTTTGTGGAGAGTTAACTTATCCCAACGCATCCAGTTAATTCCACGACTACCATTCTTTTTCGAACCCTAATAAAAGGAATTCATTATTTTTTCGATCTCATTACAAAGAGAGGTGGGAAGAAGAAAAGCACCCATACAGTAAGAAGGAATCACTTGGGCAACTGATTTAATCAATACTTCCTTACCGGCTCGTGAAAGAGATTTAGCGCTCCACGCTTGACATTTTTTCCAAACACGGTCCTTGAGAAAAGAAAAAATTGCCTTCTTACTACGACCAACCATGGAAGGAAGGCCTAAGTATTTTCCGGAGCCGATAGTATTAGAAACACCTAGTAGAGTGGAAATGCTTGTGATGACATCGGAATTCATGTTTGCGCTGAAGGCTATAGCAGATTTACCATAATTAATACCTTGCCCTGATGCTGATTCATAGTAAGAGAGAATTTCCTTTAGGCTTTGTGTTTCCGAGATCGTTGCGTTGCAGAAAAGGAAGCAATCGTCAGCGAATAAAAAGATGACTAACTCGTGGAGCAGTACGACAAACACGAGAACCATGCAATTTACCACGAAGCTCATAGTTTTTGATGATGGAAGAGAGTCCCTCGGCACATAAAATGTAAAGATAAGGGGAAAGTGGGCATCCTTGGCGTAGGCCACGTTGAGGAGTAATGGGACCAATGTGGTCGCCATTAAAAAGAACATGGTACTCAACAGAGGTAATACACATCATCATCCAAGAAATCCATTTAGCATTAAACCCCATCTTGGTAAGAATAGCTTCAAGATAGGACCAACTTACACTGTCGAAGGCTTTAGAGATGTCTAGCTTCAAAGCTACTTCCCCAACTTTGTCTTTCCTTTTGCAACACATATGATGGAGAGTTTCAAAGGCCGTTAATGTGTTGTTCGTGATGGAGCGAGAATGAACAAATGCTGCCTGTTCAGGAGAGATCCATTTGTTGATGAGAGGACGAAGGCGGTTAGCAAGGACCTTGGAGATGGCTTTGTAAAGCACATTGCACAAGGATATAGGGCGGAGGTCCTTTATTGTCTCAGGAGTATCGACCTTGGGAACTAGAACAATATTTGTGGCTTTAAGTTCCATGGGCAAAGAGCTGGACTCAAGCCAATACAAGGCTGAGGTGAATATATCGCTGTGAATTTCGTTCCAAAATTTTTGGTAAAAAGCCGGATTAAGTCCGTCAGGGCCGGGGGACTTATCTGGATGCATGCTAAAAATTGCATGGAAAAAGACATAATTATTGTAAATGTAAAAGTTGAGTATTTAAATGAGTTAAGTGTAAGTTTTTTTTTAAAGAAGTTAAGTGTGAGATTGAATGTAGATATCATAATCGATAGATGTAATCAAGGCAATATTAAAATGTGTGATATTGATTTTTTGTTTAATTATTGAATGAAAACTTTGAAATTAAATTTTATACATGACTTTGTCTTTAAAAAAAAAAATAACATCATAACTTTGTGACATTCTTGTCAAAAACAAAACAAAAAATAACAAACTTTGTGACATTGTTGATGTAAAACTATATATATAGTCAATAATTTTAAATTTTTGTACATGATACTTTTTTCTTTAAAAAATATGAATTGTTTTATATGATTATTACACTTAATTCTATTATGGATAAATGAAAAATATTTTCCTGCATATATTAACACAAGTCTCACATTGGCTCTGAAAAAAGAAACACAAGTCTAACATTGAATAACAAAAAGGTCTAATTTGATCTATAATAAGTGAAATTCTTCGGCTTACAAACCGATTTTGCAAAGGTAAATTCAACCAAATACAAAAATTTAATATGATATCAAATTCTATAGGATAAAGTAAAAAGAATGACACACATTAAAGTTCTTAATATAGAGTCAAATTGAAGATAAATATCTATTTATTTTTCTATTATATATGTGGCAATATATATTTGCATATGCAACATATAAAGCAATAATACCGTTTGATTTTCATGCACACGACACCTTTTGCTTCTCTTCCATTTAACACTTAACTGGCATATGAATCCAAACACGTCTCTCTCTCCCTCTCTCTCCTAACTCCTATGTTCAAAGCTTCCCTCACCAATGCTTTTTAAACAGTTGCAAACTTTGCAGGATTAGATCACAAGAAGAAAAGAAAAGAAAAAAGTAACAAAAAAGAGCTAGATAGGAATTATAGAGATTGCTGAAAAGAGATTGAAGTTGCACTTTGCTATGTCATGAGAAGTATCAAATTTGTTTACTATATAATCTGTTTCTGATCAATGGCAGAACTTCTACTAATCACATGTCTTTCACTACTTTTTCTTGTTAATCAAGAGAATTGACAAAAAGAGAAATACTCTCTTTATTTTGTATCATTTTTTATTTTACTTTTTCTTAGTGTGTTTATAACAAGTACATAAACATTCCAAAAGGCTTGACTATTATAGGTACCTTGCATAGATGATAAATCAAAGTGGTTTATTGGAAAAATCACTCTCTACCCTCTAGTATCTAGCTATTTTGGGTAAGTATTTAATTAATCATTCATAATCTATAGTTTTTATTTCATTAATCTTGTTTTTAACTAATTATTTATTTATTTTGTGCAGATGATTTTTCTTTTTGGGAGAGTACATATGCTTCTAAGAAATAGATCAAGAGCAGTGACCAAGCCAAATTTAATGGCTGATCACAGTTCTCAACAATCTTCCAATAATCAAAATTGTGCTAAAAAAACTATCCCTTCTTTATTTGGTTCACCAAAATTTATTAGAGATTTCAACACCACAACCAACAATAGTTCTCTCTCAGAAGCTTTGAAAAGCCCAACTTCAATTCTTGACACTAGAATGTTATCCCCTTATGGTTTTGGTTATCCACTTTTTTATGACAACAAAATCCAAACTGTTCCAAACAAAACCTTCTCATCAAGAGGCATTGGTCTTGCTCTTATAGGTAACCTTAAGGATGATGATTCAATTGATGAGAATAATTCTGTTGAACAAAACAAAGGAAATGTTTTGTTTGGAACACAGCTTAGAGTTAAAGTACCAACTTTGCCATCTCCTATATTTTCTCCATTTGAGTCTCAAACCAAAACCAAAGATACACAAAATTCCAAACTTCTTTCTTTGAGTGAGATGGAGCTTTGTGAGGAATATACTTGTGTGATCTCTCATGGACCTAATCCAAGAACCACTCATATATTCGATAATTGCGTTGTCGAAGAGAGTTGCTGTTCTCTGCCACAAAACAATTCTAACTCATCTTATGGAAATTTTCTTAGAGTTTGTTACACTTGCAAGAAACATCTTGAGCAGACAAAAGATATATTTATTTATAGGTGTGTATATATTTTTTTCTATTTTCTACTTTTGCACTTAGCATTAGTTCTTAGCATTTATATTGCATTTAGATTTAGATTTAGATGATATCTCATTAAATATGATATAAGATATTATAATTTTAATTATTTCATATAACTAGATTTTTGCTGGTTATATATAGAGTTGAATTTAAAAGTTTGATTGTGTTTTGCAGAGGAGACAAAGCTTTCTGCAGTAGAGAATGCAGGCACAGAGAAATGGTGTTAGATGGTGTAGAAAGTTTAGAAGAATTTTGAAAGTACTAATGCTTATTCTTGAGGATGATGATTATTAACAAGAAAATCACAAAGTCAAAATAAAGTTTTCTATTATTCCTCGTTATGATATCATGACTAGAGTGCATATTTGAAATCAGGAACGCATCGTGATTTTGTAGAAGCTCTAAATTAAAGTTTTCATCAAATTCCGTAAGTGTGGTTCGGTTAAAACCACACGGTTGATCTAAACATGCACTAGATAATAGTAATAGTAGTTTATTTCATTGTAATAAGTAATTAAGTTTTTTTTTTATTTCTATTTTTCCTTTTGGAAGGGTTTTTTTGTTTTGTCTTTGAGCTCTCCAATGGATATAGAGATAAGAGAGAGGGTGTTGAGTTAATTCCAAGTAATGACTCTTAATTTGGTTGCTTCTGGTTTTTGCCCCCCATTGTTTTAGGATGAAGCAGAAGATGATGTATGATTGAAAAGAGTGTCTTTTCTTTTTCTTATTCTTTTGTCATGAACTTATGATAATGATGGTGCTGCCTATTGTAATAGATGGGGACCGGTTTATTATTTCTCACAAAGATTCCCCTCATTGCATGTAAAGTATTAATATATTCCTTTAATGGATATGTATAAACACAGCTATATATTCAATCAAATTTAGGTGAATATTGCCTAAAAAAATTAATGTGATATTATGGTAAGATAAAGATTTAATAATAAATGAGCTTAATGTAAAATAGTTTATGGTGAAAATTCATGTTATTTTATTGTCACATAACTGTAAAACTAATTTATGTGTATGTCTCATTTTCTCTTAATTTATAATGTGAATGTTTTTAATATTATTATTAGTGCATATCCATTTTAATACTATTATTGGTTGAGAAAGATTTCAGCAAAACCATTATAATAGACAAAAAAAATGACAATGACTGAAAATTATACATTTGTCATATGTCATTTTCCTTACCCATTACTTCATTATCCAATTATTTGAATATTAGGTTACGGTTAGAAACTTTGATACGCATGAAATAATATAGAGATTACCCAAATTTCAAACTTTGGATTAAATTTCAAAAGACGTTTCCCATTAATTTAAACCAAAAATATTATTCCTAAACACATTGTGACTGACACATTTGTCCTCATCCATTCCCTTATTGTAATGCCAACGAACAAACTACGTGTTCTGATCAAGCACAGGCACAAGCAACAAAAAGGTATAAAATAACTGGAGTCATGATTAAAGGAATAAGCAGAAGCAAATGGACTCGAAAAGCCAAAATATTTATATGTACCAACTACCAAAAAGAAAAAAGCCAAAACATTGTTGTGGTAAAGATGTCTATACTACTTTTTTGTTTTGTTAATCCAACTGTTCCTAAAGGAAAAGAGTCATGGCAAGTAGGAGTTTGATCGAAAGATAGGTTAAGTTTGATTAAGAATTGTTACAATTAAAAAAATTAAATTTTGATTTTTCTAAACCATTCCTTTTGGTAGCTTATTTACCAACCATTTAAAACCTATTTCTTGGTTAAAGAAACTATGATATGCCTCAATGCACGGTGCCGTCTAAGGTGCAAGATCAGAATGGGTCGTGCACCGGTGCAACATGATTAATATGTTAAAAAAGCGGATTAATTTAAAAAATAATAGTGGATAGGTAATTAACATTAATACGGTTAACATGTATAAGTTGTGAATAGCTTATACTCCCTCTGTTCCTTTGTAAGTGTCTTTTTAGGGTGAATTTTCCGTTCCTATTTAACCGTTTTTTTGGTATTTTAAGGGTACGATTTATCAATTATACCCTTTGTGAATTTTCTTATCTTTTTCAATAAAACTAATTAATGTTTTCTATTTGGAAAACTAAAGTTTGTTTTTTTTCAACAAAGTTTGTTTTTTTTTTTTAAATAAAGTTTGTTTCTTGTTATTTTCAAATTTAAACAAAATTTTGTTACAAATAATGGTTTCAAGAAGGGTTAAAATTCTATATATAAAATGAGTATCAATTGTTAAAAATTTCAAGTGCAAAGTAAAAGAACGGATTTGAGAGAAGAAAAATAAACGACTCCATGAATGTTGAAAAAGAAGAAAAAGTGGAAGATTCATTTGAACTGCTGATGAGAGGTGAAGAGAGAGAAATAGTTGAATACTCATTTGACAAGATACAATAACAAGAACAAGATGACAATGAAGAAGAAGTAGAAATACACAACGTTAATTTGGTGTTAATTTTCTAAAAAAAACACTTAAAAAGGAATGGAGGGAGTAATTTATAAAGAATGACATAAACAGGGTGTCATTTGGGATTTTTTTTTGGTTACAATGTCATTTGGGATTAACAATAGTTTCTTTGTTTATAAAAAAAACCGAAGAACAAAGTATTGTTTACATAATAGATAATATTTAGATATGACCATTAAATACAATACAAGTATGACAATACATAATAATTTAAATTGGTGTCTTATACTCTCATTGTACTTTAATACGAATACAATATTGGTGGCTATCATTGAATCACATTTAAACTCTAATATATCATTAGATAATTTATTCAAAATATATATATATCATTAGATAATATTTCCGTTTGTCTTAAACTTATGGATCCACTAAATAAATTACCATATTAAATTTGTATTGAAATTATCGACCCGGTATTAGATGTAACAATGATGATATTCTTCTTTTTTTTGAGCAAACAATGGTGATATTCTATTTACTATAAAAATTGTTACATGTATTTTGAAGTTATTTTTTTACGTTGCATAAACACTTATACTCTTAAACATGCATCATGGGTAAAATTGTAAATGTCACAAAATAATCTAATCTCAATTTAACTCGCATTTTTTTATATCAAATAAGCTCTTAAAATTATTGAATACGGAGAATTTTAAAAGACAGGTGTCCACTGTTAATCTATCATACATACTATCAAGAAACTTTCTTATAATTTATTCCAAAATCAATTGCATTTATTAAATTAATATATATAATAAAAAAAATTGAAAATTAGTGGGTGAGTTAACCTACTAATCTCAACCATTGAAAATCTTAAGATTATATCTAATGGTTCACATCACTTTTGCAACAAAAAAAATTAAAATAAAACGGGTCATACACCGGTGGGAGACCCATGGAGATCATGCACCGTAGCCTTTGCCTCAATGGTGCACTACTTTTCTTTCTTGCACTTGCATTCATCTGGTAAAGTGGTTATGATGATAAAAGATTAAATGATAAGCTTTACACAATTATTAGTTTTTTTTTACAATAAGCTTTACACAATTATAAGTAACTATAGTCTTGGGGAAGATGGGATAATAAGAGGTCCCAGATTACCATTTTAAAAATAAAATGATTTTTGCTTTTGGAAAATGCTCTTTCAACAATAAAATTAGAAAAAGGGATTTTTGTTGTTTTTTTCATAAAAAGGAAACCCTAGTTCAAGGGCCGCCGCAACACCATTTTGAGCATGCTGTCGCGCTAGCACACATTTTTCTGTTAAATGAGTTTTGATCTCATTTTAAAAGTTAGTTTAAAAAATGAAGGTGTCCAAACACATGTACACATCCAACATTTTGGTAATCTGAGCAATATGAAACTCTGATACAACTTCAATGCTCACTTTCACACCTAGAGTGGATGTTTGGTCAAATTTCCACATTGCAATATCTGACTCAACTCTAATATCATGTTAAATGCGTGTGAATCTCATCTCAAAAGTCACCTCAAAGGATGAGGATACTCAATTACATTTATACATGCATAAGTCTGAAGACCTGAGCAATCTAGGGCCCTGATACAACTTCAATATCCACCCTCATGCCGTGCGTAGCTTCTGGGTCCAATTCTCACATTTCAATCCTTAACCTAACTCTAATACCATGTTAAATGAGGTTGACTCTCCTCCCAAAAGTTAACTCAAAGGACGAAGGTGTCTAAGCACATTTATACATTCAACAGCCCAAAAATTTCAGCAATACAAGGCTCCAATACAACTTCAATATCCACTTTCACGCCTAAAGTGGATCCAATGTCCAATTCCCACATAATACTTAACCCAGCTCTGATATCGTGTTAAATGAGTTTAGCTCTCATCTCAAAAGTCAGCTCAAATGATGAGGTTGCTCAATCACATTTAGTACATGCAACAGTTGAGGAACCTAAGCAATTTGAGACTCCAATACAACTTTAATACCCACTCTCACACCTTATGTGAGTCTTGGGATCCAATTCTCACATTTCAAGCTTTAACCCGCCTCTAATACCTTGTTAAATGGACTTGAATATCATGACAAAAGTTAACTCAAAAGGTGAACGTGTCCAAACACATTTACACATCCAACACTCTCAGAATTTGAGTAATAGAGGACTCCACCCCACATCCAACAGTCCCAAAATTTAACCATCTCTATTAACTATGGTTAAAAAAAATTAGGAATCGTAGAACGAGGGTTGGAAAAATTATTATCTAAAGATTTTTATGAATTTCACTTTGCTTCTTAAAAGGGTTTCGATCATAAGCATTTGGGATTTAGGAGCATGGTCTCTACATTTTTCGGTATTTTGCATTTGTTGTAGTGGACTCCAGACTTCGGTCTAAGTCAACAAAGACAAACAAATATATAATGCTGAATTCAGTTAGTTGATCCACCTTTAGAATATAAACCGCGACTTTTTTTATGAGATTGGTTAGTATTGGGCCTCTACTAGTCTTAAAGTGAAATTCTAGCGCACTTGTTTTAATATGTTCTGTCAGATGTTTTAACGTTTGCGATGTTCCGATTAATGTTCCAACATCATGCGATAAACAGAAATAAAACAAGAAAATAAAGTGCAGAAAAGTAAAGAACACAGGAAGTTTGTTGACCCAGTTCAGCACAACACGCTTACATCTGGGGGCTACCAAGCCAGGAAGGAAATCCACTAGTGTAGTCCTTATTCAATAGCTCTCAGCAAACTCCTCGTTTACACTATATGACCTAGGACCTACCCGTATAGACTTCAACCTAGGAACTCCTAGATCTGAGATCCCATCCCACTATCCTAATGGTCAGTCACTGCCCCAGTGACCTATCAGAGATCAAACACAACAAAATAGAAGTTACCTTCCAACACAAACAACCAAACCTTGTTTCACAACTTCGGTTTGATGCACAAGAGTATCAATACTCACAAAACCAGTCCTAAACAAGTATCTGAACTGACACAAGAAAGGTACACAGTATAGATTCTAGACTTGCATCACAAACGATACAAGAACAGAATACATGAAGACTCAAACCCTAAAGATCTAAACTTTTTAGAATGACAGCTTGAATGATCAATTAGGTCTTGAAGTCTTCCTTTTATACTAAAGCAGCTTAGGCTAAATAATTCATTGGGCTTCAGTAAACTTGCAGATCGGTTCAGCAAACCTGCAAAACAGAATCAGAGACAATTCTGGAAAGTCCTAATATGTCAGAACCTATTAGGAAACATTCCAAATCGTAACAAATATTTTCCTAAAATAAAATATCTATTTTAGTAATATTCCACGGCTGATTCTTATAAGATATGTGCTTTACTTGGTCAGTAAGTAAAGGAAATATGGTTTCCTTAAACGATAAACTACGCGCGTACAGATAAGGCAGAAACCCAGGCACACTGAACCGTGCCAGGATGTTGGAACATTCTATCCAACATCTTACAGAGTTGCCTAACCACATGCTGGAACATTAGTTCCAACTTACAGAACAAGGATATTTGTTTTAGCAATAATGCAGCCAACACAAATACCCAACAATCTCCCCTTTGGCAAATTTTTGGCTAAAACAAATCAAGGCCAATACTTATGAAACAGAGGGATACAAAAATACCATTCCTCCAAGTGCATGAGCACACACCAACGAAGAAACAACTAGCACACAGAATCCAAAGAGACACCATAGATACACTTCCTCAAGTCATCACAAACACATATTCAAGAAGAAGAAGTAGCAGATAGTATCACTCTAGAGAAAGCAAAAGTGTGCATACATAGAATACCTCACGTATCTTCAATCTCAGCTTAAGCTGGCAGAGGTATTACACTGGATCAGAGACATGCAGCAGCGGATCAGTTCATTAGCATAGTCTCAAGAGCTGAGGAATAAATTCCTAAGCTACAACTAGGGAACATAAGTTCTTGTACAGAGAGAAACAAGTTCTCTTAAGAGCAGAGGAAAAATAAATTCATGTGCTACAGTCAAGGAAGATAACCTCCAACACAGAAGTGGAGAGAAGCAAGATCTCTCAAGAGCAGAGGAAAAGCCGAGTTTCCAATGCTACAGACATAGGATGTTCCAACATCCTTCAGCACATCAGACAGGAGAACCTGCCACACATAGAGGCAAGGGAAAAAATAAATTTCCCATACCTACAGAGTACTGTCACCAACCAGCCGTAGAAGCACAGAATACTAAGTTCCTATACTTACATGTGACAGACTTGGATGTCTTCAGAGGACTATCACCAGCAGCATAAAGAAGTCAGGAAACACAAATTCCCAAACTTACAAGTGATAGATACAAATGTTTAAACTTCTGACTCAACATCCTTCACCCAGCTTGGATTAATCACAAGCACACATAGAAGTAGCACTCCCCTTAATATATGATCTTATGAGTGACTACTTACAGGAATATTCCAATACTCCCCCGGAATACATGCATACAGAAAATCTGAACAGATAAACTCATAATGCATAAACATAAAAGATTCAGGATCTGGTCATAAACATTCAAGGAATATTCACAAACTAGCAACCATCAGCAGATACATGCTAGCAGACCTATCAAAGGTCACACACAGAAATTAGACTTCAAGAAGTCATCAGACATGTTCCATAATATAAGAAGTAGCAGGAAACATGTACACTTAGAATTCTAAGAAAAACATATTCTCAGAATTACATCAAGATGTTGTAGCTGAAGTGCCAACATCTGCACAAAGTCTCATAGACATGTTCCAACCTTTGAATGAGCAGTTGCATGGAAGAAGTACATCATCTGAGAAAACCAGAATCTCAGAAGCATCACAGAGATGTTCTAGCACAAGTGCTAACATCTACACCAGTCTTCATAGACATGTTCCAACAAAAGGATGTCAGCAAGGAACATGTACAAACAAATTTACTGAGAACATATTCTCAGATATCATGAAGACCTATCAAACCATCAAGATGTTGCAACATGAAAGCCAACATCTACACATAACCTGAAATAGTTGCAAAATAAATGCAACAACATAGAACAGCAGGTGCAGTAATAACATTCAGGCATACACAAAATACAGGCATATTATAGATACATGCAAGAGAGCACATATACAGATAGGGAGTATAGTCAAAGAAACATATAGTCAAAGAAACATCAATTTTTCTCCCCCTTTTTAGCCATAAAATATGTCAAACAGTCAGCAAACATTAAGGGTATCCACAAGAGTGCATACCATACCAACAGTGCAGGAAAACTTCCAAAGAGCAGAAACAAAAATTAGACAGATAAGATGTTTCAACATCATCTGGCACATCATTAGGCAATCATCAAAACAATACTTCTGCTAACATACAAACATCTACTCCCAATGGAACGACAGACAACCTAATCATGCAACTTCACAGCCATTAAGAGAAAACTTCATAGGCAAATCAAAAAGGATGTTTCGACATCAGAGACAACATTAGAAACATACCACCATTCTGCCAGAAACAAAATCAAAGTAGCTATCTACTCTCCCTTTTTAGCCATAAATTCTGACAAACTAAGGAGAAAACTCCACACACTTGGGTCATTACCAACTGACGCATTATTACCATCCTCATGATCAGAAACCTTCTTATTTTGGAATTTTTCATTATTAGAGGCTGACTCAGCCACAAACTTTATTTTATCAGGTTGAACCAGGGATGTTGTAACATCGGACGTAACATCTGGTGCAATAGCAGTTTTAAAAGCAGACACAGAAACATTTTTATCAACATCAGCAACATTCAAACTAGACTGAACAAGGTTGCCATACTTAGTTAAAACAGGTGGAACACAGAAGAACTTACATTTGGAGTTTTGGGTCTCCATTCTTTCCTAGCTTGAGCAATCTTACCACTGACCTTTGGTTGAACATGAGACTGAGGATATCCATACAATTTATAACAGTACGGTCTTATGTGACCAGATCTACCATAGTGGTGACATATCCAAGGTGATTTCTTTTTGTTCCTTGGTTGAGGGTTCTGATGTCGGACAGGATGTTGAGACATGTGATCCAACATTACAAACTCAGTCTTCTTTTTAGGAGGAACAAACTTCTTTGTGGGAATTTTTATTTCTTTGTTCACAGTGCCATAGTCAAATCCTATTCCTTTCATATTTCCATATGACTTCCCAACTTGCAATATTTCATCTAACATATTAGAACCATTGTTCAACATCCGAACATATTTGGTCATGTTTTCTAATTTGGATTTTAACAAGATGTTTTCCTCTTGTAGACCAGTGGTAATAGACATAAGTTTCTCTTTTTCAAGACAAAAATCATTGATAGTTTTCTTCTGTTTCTCTAGTTTGGAAGATAGAAAAGTTACCTCATTTTGAAGGTCAGAGTTAGCAGACAATAGTTTGTTCTTTTCAGCCTGCAATTGATCTGTGATTCTCTTATGCTCTTTTTCTGACTTAATCACCTCTGCATTTCTGGTACATAGTTCTTTGTAGGATGCAACAAGTTCTTCATAAGTTAATTCCTCATCATTTGCTTCTTCATCAGAGTCATATCTTCCTGTTAAAGCTGTCACATGATTGGAATTTTCATCAATTTTATCCCTTCTATGAGACTCACTGTTTCTGTTGATGTTAGACGAGATGTTCTGAACATTTGGTTTCGAATTTTTGTCCATCATCTCCAAGACTTTGTTGATTTCTCTACCAAGACGCCTAATTGCATCTAAAATATTTTCATCAGTCTCCATTTCATATAGAACATCTTCCTCACCAGTGTCGGAAACAAATGCTATGTTTTTCTTTTTCTTCTTTTCAGACCTATCATTGATAGCTAATTCAAAGGCTTGAAGTGATCCAATTAGTTCATCCACCTTCATGTTACTAATGTCGTGGGCTTCCTCAATGGTTGTGACTTTCATGTCAAACCTCTTTGGTAAAGATCTAAGAATTTTTCTAACAAGTTTTTCATTAGAAATTTTCTCTCCAAGAGACTCAAAAGAATTTGCAAGATCAAGAATGTTCAAATGATAGTCCTGAATGCTCTCATCTTCTAACATTTTCAGATTCTCAAATTTAGTGGTAAGAAGTTGGATTTTAGCACTTTTTACCTTAGTTGTGCCTTCATGTGCCGTTTCGAGAATTTCCCAAGCATCCTTAGCCACAGTGCATTGCTTGATCAGTCTGAACATATTCTTGTCCACTCCATGGAATAAAGCATTCAACGCTTTGGAATTTCCAAGAGCCAATTCATCTTCAGCAACAGTCCATTCGTCTTCTGGCTTCAAAACATCTGTCCTGTTACCAACTTCATCAAGTGCCACAGGATGTTCCCAACCTTTCAGAACTGCTTTCCATGTTCTGCTGTCAATTGACTTAAGGAAAGCACTCATACGAGATTTCCAACAGTCATAGTTAGAACCATCCAACAAAGGGGGTCTGTTTACAAATCCACCTTCCTTGTCCATGATGCTAGAATAGAACTCCCTGGAGCTCACCCTAAAATAGGTAGGGTGCCTGCTCTGATGCCAATTGAAATTCTAGCGCACTTGTTTTAATATGTTCTGTCTGATGCTTTAACGTTTGCGATGTTCCGATTAATGTTCCAACATCATACGATAAACAGAAATAAAACAAGAAAATAAAGTGCAGAAAAGTAAAGAACACAGGAAGTTTGTTGACCCAGTTCAATCTGGGGGCTACCAAGCCAGGAAGGAAATCCACTAGTGTAGTCCTTATTCAATAGCTCTCAGCAAACTCCTCGTTTACACTATATGACCTAGGACCTACCCGTATAGACTTCAACCTAGGAACTCCTAGATCTGAGATCCCATCTCACTATCCTAATGGTCAGTCACTGCCCCAGTGACCTATCAGACCTCAAACACAACAAAATAGAAGTTACCTTCCAACACAAACAACCATACCTTGTTTCACAACTTCGGTTTGATGCACAAGAGTATCAATACTCACAAAACCAGTCATAAACAAGTATCTGAACTGACACAAGAAAGGTACACAGTATAGATTCTAGACTTGCATCACAAACGATACGAGAACGGAATACATGAAGACTCAAACCCTAAAGATCTAAACTATTTAGAATGACGACTTGAATGATCAATTAGGTCTTGAAGTCTTCCTTTTATACTAAAGCAGCTTGGGCTAAATAATTCATTGGGCTTCAGTAAACTTGCAGATCGGTTCAGCAAACCTGCAAAACAGAATCAGAGACAATTCTGGAAAGTCCTAATATGTCGGAACCTATTAGGAAACATTCCAAATCGTAACAAATATTTTCCTAAAATAAAATATCTATTTTAGTAATATTCCACAACTGATTCTTATAAGATATGTGCCTTACTTGGTCAATAAGTAAAGGAAATATGGTTTCCTTAAACGATAAAATACGCGCGTACAGATAAGGCAGAAACCCAGGCACACTGAACCGTGCCAGGATGTTGGAACATTCTATCCAACATCTTACAGAGTTGCCTAACCACATGCTGGAACATTAGTTCCAACTTACAGAACAAGGATATTTGTTTTAGCAATAATGCAGCCAACACAAATACCCAACACAAAGACAATCACAATCAAATTGCATAGTGAAATCATGGTAGAATGAAATGGTTTTGCTTCCTCTATTTCTAGCCGACGTGCGACAAAATCTCTCACATTTGATTCCCAACAATCTCCTCCACCGAACCTAACCAGGGCGAAGCATCAATGGCTAAATGTGTTGAAAGATAACGTGGAAGAAATAGAAACACACTTGATAAATGAAGAAGAAGTAGAAACAAGCAAGGTTTAAATAACTTGCAGCACAAGTTACTGATTTGTATTGTTGTTAAAACTTGTAACTAACTTGCTTAGCTGTCAAATAGTTAGTTACTATATGGTGTAAGCTAGTACACAGTAGCTTATGATATAGCTTCAGTTACAAAGACTATATAAGGTGGTTGTATCTTGCATTTCAAGCTAATGAAAAATATCATTCATTTTACACAATTTTACTCTCTTTCTTTCTCTCTTTTCATCAATCTTCATCTTCTCAATATGGTATCATTGAGCCTTAAGATCTAAACACGTTTCTTCCGCATGTTCTTCAAGCTTGAAGCTTCTCATCAATGGCGCCACGCAACAAAGACGTTGGTTCCTCTTCTACTCTTGAAGATCCTACAGATCATTCAAGTCCATATTTCGTTCATCCAAGCGATGGTCCTTCTTCAGTAACCGTTTCTCCGGTTCTTGATGGATCCAATTATCATTCTTGGGCTCGTTCAATGCACAGAGCTTTGGGCGGGAAAATGAAATTTGAGTTCGTTGATGGATCCATTTCTCCAATTTTCGATGAATTCGATCCTCTTTTTTGTTCTTGGAATCGTTGCAACATGCTTGTTCACTCTTGGCTTGTGAACTCTGTTTCTCCTTTAATTGCTCAATCCATCGTTTTTATGGAAAACACATGTGATGTTTGGGTGGATTTGAAGGAACGGTTTGCACAAGGTGATTTGGTAAGAATCTCTGAATTGATGCAAAAAATTTACTCTTTGCAACAAGAATCTAAATCTGTTACAACATTTTATTCTGAATTGAAGATTCTTTGGGAAGAATTGGAAATTTACATGCATGTTCCAAATTGCACTTGTAGAGTGCGTTGTTCTTGTGAATTCATGCGAAATGCTAGGCGTAATCACACTCTTCTTTGTGCAATACATTTTCTTACTGGTTTGAATGAGAATTTCAGTATGGTAAAGTCACATATTCTGTTAATGGGTCCTCTTCCCTTCATGAACAAGATATTTTCCATGGTTTTACAATATGAAAGACAAAATAATGTTGCACCAGTTGTTGGAGACTCTGTTTCAATCAATGCTGCTGATTCCAAAAGGTTCAAAGGGAATAATTCTTCTGGTAAACAACCTTTTTCTGGATCCAATTCTAAAGGTGGAATTCGTGCATGCACTTTCTGTGGAAGACAAAACCACACTGTTGAAACATGCTACAAAAAGCATGGGGTTCCACCACATCTTCAGAAGACCTATAATTTTGGTTATGTCAATCATGCTGCAAGGGAGGAAGATAATAATGTTGATTCCTCTCCTCATGTTGAGAGCAAGAGCAGTGCTCCAACCATTACACATGAGCAGTATGAAAAGCTGATGACTCTTCTTCAAAGTTCATCTCTTAATCAAAGTTCAGGATCTATCCATGCCTCTAATCAGGTTACATCTGTATCTGTTGGTCATTCACCATCAGATAGGCAAGGTACAAGTTTCATACATTCTTTGACGAATCATAATTTTACTCATAACTCTTAGATCATAGATTCAGGAGCCTCTGATCATATTTGTTGCAATCTCAAATGGTTTCATTCTTACAATGAAATTGCTCCTATGTCCATCAAATTACCTACAGGTCATGTTACTATGGCAAAGTATTCAGGAATCATAAAATTTTCTTATGTTCTCATCATTCATGATGTCTTATATGTTCCTGATGTCAATTTCAATTTACTTTCTGTATCCAAAGTCACTGATTCATTAAACTGTGTTGTTAATTTTAATGGTTTTCAATGCTTGATTCAGGACAAGAAAACCATGAGGATGATTGGTTCTAGTGATAAGAGAGAAGATTTGTATTACTTGAATCTGCAAAATAAGCTGGCTTGTTCTGCAAGCAAGACCATTTCCTCCAACATCCCTTTACCTGATAGTGCACTTTGGCATTTCAGACTTGGTCACCTTTCTTTTTCTAGAACGAATTTGTTGAAAAACAATTTTCCTTTTGTTCATGTTGATTCTCAGGCTACTTGTGATGTATGTCACTTTGCTAAGCATAGAAAACTCCCTTTTCCCAACAGTTGTAATAAGGCTTTGAAGCCATTTGATTTAATACATTTTGACATTTGGGGCCCTATTTCTGTTCCTTCAATTCATCATCATACATATTTTTTGACTGCTGTAGATGATTATAGTAGATACACTTGGTTAACTCTTATGAAACATAAAAGTGAAATAAGACAACATGTCATTGATTTCATAAAACTCATTGAAACCCAATTTAACTGCAATGTGAAAATTGTCAGAAGTGACAATGGTCCTGAGTTCACTATTCCTCAGTTTTATGCATCCAAAGGCATTTTGCACCAAACAAGTTGTGTTGAAACACCTCAGCAAAATGCTAGAGTAGAGAGAAAACATCAACATATTTTAAACATTACTAGAGCTTTACTCTTTCAATCTCATTTGCCTAATTTGTTTTTGTCTTATGCAGCTGTTCATGCTGTTTTCATCATGAATAGAGTGCCTAGCCCAGTTTTGCACAATCATTCTCCATATTTTTTAATGCATCAAACTCAACCAGATTTCCATCAACTCAAAGTTTTTGGCTCCTTAGCCTATGCATCTACTTTACAAGCTCATAGAAGCAAACTTGCCCCTAGAGTAAGAAAATGCATATTTCTTGGTTATAAAAGTGGAATGAAAGGAGTGGTTCTCTTAGATATACATTCAAAACAAATTTTTGTGTCCAGAAATGTTACTCATCATGAATGTATTTTGCCCTATCAGTCAAATTCTTCAAATATTTCATGGAACTATCACACAAGCATTCTTTCAGAGTCAACCACTGAAACCATTTCTGATATTCCACCTCTTCCTACCAATACAACCATTTCTGATATTTCACATACACCTGACAAATCTCCTCTTCCTCCCATCTCACCTACTTTGCCTAAATCCACTAGAGTCAGGTCTCAACCAGCTTATTTGAAAGATTATATGTGCAACTTATCTGCTCAATCACCATCATCTATCAACTCAGGTATTTCTTATCCTATATCATCTTTTCATTCTTTCCATCATTTATCACCTACACATAAAGCTTTTTCTACTTCTGTCACTCAAAGTACTGAGCTAAAAACCTATAAGAAAGCATGTCAGTTTGAACATTGGTTAAGAGCAATGAATGCTGAATTAGAGACACTAGCTAAGAATGGCACTTGGTGCATCATTGACACTCCACCCAATGTGAAACATATTGGTTGCAAGTGGGTATATAGAATCAAGTACAAAGCTGATGGTTCTATTGAAAGATACAAAGCAAGACTGGTGGCTAAAGTCTACAATCAAATAGAGGACCTTGATTTTTTTGATACATTCTCACCAGTAGCAAAATTGACTACAGTGAGAACACTTCTTGCTATTGCATCTATTCACAATTGGCATCTGCACCAACTAGATGTGAACAATGCTTTTCTTCATGGTGATTTGCAAGAAACAGTTTACATGACCATTCCAGAAGGTGTGACAAGTTCACCTGGTAAAGTTTGCAAACTGAAGAAAAGTCTTTATGGTCTGAAGCAAGCTAGTAGAAAGTGGTATGAGAAGTTGACTACATTACTTTTAGCTGAAGGATACTGTCAATCCACTGCTGATTACTCCTTGTTCACTCTTCAACATGGCAGTGATTTCACAGCACTTTTAGTGTATGTGGATGACATCATATTAGCTGGCACTTCCCTCATTGAGTTTCAAAGAATCAAGAATATCCTTGATAATCAATTCAAAATCAAAGATTTAGGGATCTTAAAATACTTCTTGAGTTTAGAGGTGGCTCATTCAAAAGAAGGCGTTTCTATTTCTCAAAGAAAATACTGTCTGGATCTGCTTGATTCTTCAGGACTTTTAGGTGCCAAGCCTGCTCCCACACCCTTGGACACTTCTGTGAAATTGTATCAAGACACAAGTAAACCTTTTACAGATGTGTCTTGCTACAGGAGGCTAATTGGAAGATTATTATACTTGAATACCACCAGACCTGATATCTCACTAGCAACTCAACAATTGAGCCAATTTCTCAATTCTCCTACCACCACTCATTACAAAGCTGCATGTAGAATTCTAAGATACCTCAAAAATGCTCATGGTCTTGGTCTTCTATTTCCAAGAAATTCAGAAGCACAAATCTTAGGTTATGTTGATGCAGATTGGGCAGGTTGTGTGGATACAAGAAGATCAACCACTGGTTTCTGTTTCTTTTTGGGTTCTTCACTCATATCTTGGAAAGCAAAGAAGCAACCAACCATTTCTAGGTCCTCTTCAGAAGCTGAATATAGGGCTCTATCAATGGCAACATGTGAACTTCAATGGATATCATATCTGTTGAAGGATCTTAACATCAACTGTGTTAAGCGGCCAGTTCTTTACTGTGACAGTCAGAGTGCTATCCACATAGCATCAAATCCAGTTTTCCATGAGAGAACAAAACATCTTGAGATTGATTGCCATTTGGTCAGAGAAAAATTGCATAAAGGTGTTCTCAAGCTTCTACCTATCTCAACCAATGAGCAGCTGGCAGACTTCTTAACCAAAGCACTTCCACCTCCAAAGTTTAACTCTTTCATATCCAAGCTGGGAATGATCAATATATATCATGCTTCAGCTTGTGGGAGGCTGTTGAAAGATAATGTGGAAGAAATAGAAACACACTTGATAAATGAAGAAGAAGTAGAAACAAGCAAGGTTTCAATAACTTGCAGCACAAGTTACTGATTTGTATTGTTGTTAGAACTTGTAACTAACTTGCTTAGCTGTCAAATAGTTAGTTACTATATGGTGTAAGCTAGTACACAGTAGCTTATGATATAGCTTCAGTTACAAAGACTATATAAGGTGGTTGTATCTTGCATTTCAAGCTAATGAAAAATATCATTCATTTTACACAATTTTACTCTCTTTCTTTCTCTCTTTTCATCAATCTTCATCTTCTCAATAAAATGTTCAGGGCCAATAAGAGACTTAGACACCACATCTCCACCCAAAATCTTAAGAAATTAGGTATATGGGTTCCCTCTCTTATATATCAAACATTTTATCCATTTCTAACCGATGTGGGACATAATCTCTCATGCTTGACTCCCAAGTACTCCTTGAGTCCCTAAGTCCCAACCACTCTGTCGTGGATTTTTGCCTATAGTCAACCATGAGCCCATGATCGCAATTAACCAAAGCAACAACATATCTAACAAACAACAAATACTGTTAAATTGGGTACCCAATTGTCTTCTAGTATAGAACAGAATTTGATACCTAGAGATGCAGGGTTCCATAGCAGACCAAGAACACAAACACAACAAATGGGACCCAAAATAACAGAAAAAGTGCGCGTGCTAAGAAGCTAAGATGCTGGAGTGAATACTTTGAGTAGTAAGGAACAAACAAAAGGAACCTAAAAGATGGTGACTACTTTGGCATCTTTCACTGTCATACTGACAAATGAGAAGAAATGTACGTACACCGTTGTTTATTTGACATGCATATAATTCATTCATTTTAGATGGATATATATCAACCAACCTAATGAAGATAATCTCAAAACGGAATGATAAATCATTGCTAGCTACACAACAAAACTCATATCACCCTTTTTTTTTTTTTTTTTTTGGGGGGGGGGGGGGGGGGGGGGGGGGCACCCTTTATTCAATTCAGACTGAGTATGAATGAGAACTAGAGAATCATGATAAGCATTAAACTTTGAAATACGTTATATGCATAAATACGTGTAGTATTATTAATAAAAGGAGTTATGATATTTAAACACCTTCAATATCCCAACACTTTTTAAGCACCTTATTTTCTCTATATCCTTCTCTTTACATCATATCATCTCTCCATTTATTTCTCTTTCAAGGTGTTCTTTGGGTATATGGAGAGTGTCCATGAAATATATCTTTAATTTGTATTAAAAAAGGGGAGAGTACAACCAAAAAGTATAGTAAAAAAAATGAAAAATGCACAATGACTTGTCCAAATATTTTTGTTATAATTGTGTCTTGATCATTTGTGATTAAATATGTGTATATATATATATATGTAAACTAAACCAACGTCTGAGCGTATATGAATATCCCTAATGAGATGCCAACTTCTTAAATATACTAGACTTTTGACCCGTGCGTCGCACAGATTTTCTCGACTATAATAGCGATCAATAAATAATGTTTAACCCGTAAGATCATTGATATGGTAGAAAATATTTTCTTCAAAAAAAAAAGGCAAGCGGATAGGAATGAAATTGGTGTGCAATGCATTTTTTTAGATGGAATTTGTTAGGTTAAATAATTGCAAACCTAATAAAGCAAATGAGCGGGGAAAAATTAGGTTAAGTTGCTGCAGACGTAACAAAATTAATAAATAAGGATATAAAAAAAAGGCATGAAATTAAAAAAAAAAATCCAAAAAAAAAGTGTAAAATTCTTGACAAAAAAAAAGTATAAAATAGAAGGATCGTACATGATCATTGATATGCTAGAAAATATTTTCTGCAAAAAGAAAAACAAGCGGATAGGAATGAAATTGGTGTGCAATGCATTTTTTTAGATGAAATTTATTAGCGGAAAAAAATTAGGTTAAGTTGTTGCAGACGTGACAAAATTAATAAACAAGGATACCCATGAAAAAAAAAAGCGTTCTTAAATAAATCATCATATCTCAAAGCTTAGTCTCCATATTCCAATATTGAGGAGTTATCGGTATATGCACTAAAAAGAAAATGTGTATATATTATGACATCACAAAAAAAATATAAAAAATAAACTCTCCTAAATTATTTGAACATAATTTTTGTCTCATTTACTGATGGTTGAACCTTATTTTCATCCGCTTTTGTTTTTTTGGCTGGTACGTATATACGGTATACCCAGCCCTCATGGGTAAAATTCACAATACACTTTCATTGCTTGGTTTTAATTGTGATTATTGTAAAGCCACATATTTGACGAATGGAAAAGCAATGGCAGTTTATGGAATTGAATGCTCATATGGCTGCAAACTGCAAAGGTAAACGATATATTATTGGTGTCAAATGCAAGTTGAAGGGATAATCTTAACTTGATTCTTTTTAGCTCATAAAAAGTGTTTCGGTTGCTGGTGAAATATCATAGCAACGCACCAACTACTTTGATTTTGTTGACTTAGTTTGTTTTGGAGGGATATAGGAGTAGTTCGTTTGAAAAATGGTGTAATGTAATTGTCTTCGAGAATTAAAATTTTTATTTTATTTGAGGGGTAACCCCTCAATTTTCACTAAAAAATCATGCACTCCTATCAAATTATGGTGACTTTTCTAAAGTTACAGCACTAACCCTCATGTTTGACCATTATGACAAGCGTTTATTGCAAGTTATATTTGAAGAATATGATAGCAGTAAAATATATTCTTATTTTTATTCAAATTTTTAAAATTTTATTCATGGGAATAGAAGTTTCTTGGAAATGTTGTTTTCTTCATAAGGAAATTGGGAGGAAAAAAGTTTTCATCAATGCGAAAATAAAATCATTAACTACTATCCATAAATATCGTTTTATCTCAAAAAAAATCAATTTCAATCATAATGTCAAAACCTTACAGAGAAAGAGATTTAGTTTCATCACAAAAAAAAAAGATTTAGTTATATAAATTTTCACACCGTATATTATTATTATTATTATTATTATTATTATTATTATTATTATTATTATTATTATTATTATTATTATTATTATTATTATTATTATTATTATTTTCTAACTCAATATTCAAACCCGGCATAAAAATAACCCCAAAATTGAGAGCAGCTTTACACATCAATTTTGTTGTTTCCAGAACAATCTTAAATTTCGTAAATCCTAACTCTTCCGCCAGTGACTAAGCCTCCACCATCCGCCTTAAAACATTTGTGAAATTAAGGTTTTGATTTTTGTGTTTAAAAGAAGATTTGAGGTGAATATAACATTAATTCAAGATGTTTGGAGATATATTTTAGTAGAATTTTTGTTGATTTAAAGAAGATGATGAAGATTCAAAGGAAGAAGATGAAGATGATGAACATATTTATCATATTTCTGGATTTTTTTCATTTTTAATAAAAATATATTTTTAAAAATAAAATTATGTATTTTTTAATAAAAAAATGAGAAAAAAGATATATATATATATATATATATATATATATATATATATATATTTATATATATGCGCTTTTAAGAGAGATAAAGGACCCAAACGGGGAAAAAATAAAGATAAAAGACCAAAGTGTTACAAATAAATAAGATAAAGGACCCCTAATATAATCTTGCGTTAATTATATTTAGGTGTTCAATCTTAATTAAATTACACTACATGACTGGCTTAGAACAATTAAAATTTCACATCAAATTCTTTCATCTGAATGTCCTTAAATTTATTAGTTACATTCAACAAATTGCTTCTTCCCATTTTGATTGTTCAATTTTGTCGTTCCAAACTGCCGTAGTTTTCAATTTTCGTGAGAATCGTCGTCGTTCGTTTGATTCCAAATATCGTGAGAATTGCCTTTGTTTCCAAAACCACGTCAGGTATGGTGACTTGATTTTTCTTTTTGATTTGATTTTTCTTGGTTGTGAGGTAGTTAATTATAACAATTGAGTAAGTCACCCGTTGTACTTTGAGGACTGCTAGCAGGTGTTGCCGTTGTGATGTTGTGGGAGTTTGCTAGCATTTTTCTCGGTTTCTGCTGAAATGGTTATGTCATGAGGCTTTTGTTCTTTTGTTTGTACTTAAAAATTTTGGCAGGCAGGTCTATGCGTGTTAGCAGATTTTATTAGGTTGGCTGCTTAAATAAAAAAAATAAAGTCACGATACCTGACACGGTTCTAGAAACAACAACAATTCTCACTATAATTGGAAACTGCGGTAGTTTGGAACGATAAAATTGAACAATCAAAATGGGAAGAAGAATGAAAAAGAAACAAGAATTGATCAATAAGGAAAAATAAAGAAGAAGAAATTTGAATGAAGGAGATGTTTTTGTTCTCACGTTCGGGGTTCTAGAATGGAAGAAATTTTATGAATGTAAGTGTTGAATTTAAGGACATCCAGATGAAAGAAATTTGATGTAACATTTTATTTCTTATAAGTCTTGTTATGTAAATTAATTAAGATTGAACACCTTAATATAATTAAATAAAAATTAAAAGTATTAAAAGTTACCTTATGATTAAGATTAACTATTTTATTTTTAAAAAAAATTGGCTCATTTATTTGACATATAATGTTGTCTATATATATTACATTTTGATTAGTTGATATCATGAGAGGGTAATTACCCCTTAAACAAGAGAGGGTAACGGAGGCCTCACCTTCTTTCTATCGTTTTATTCCCACGAATCAACAAATATAACTTGAAACAAACACACCCAAATTAAATAATAACTAAACACATTTTTGTAGTAAATCGGGAATAAAATTCCCATCTTTATATTCTCATGAAAATTATTCCCAGGATTATATTTTATAAACTTGAAACAAACGCCGCTAACCGTTTCATTTATGATAAGAATAGATATGATAGTGGAATAATGAACATTTATTATAACTTGTGCTTGGTGCCTAAGAAATATGATAAAACTATTCACTATTTTTTTAAGTTTATATGTAACTATTTTTTTCCTTAAAAAACAAAATACTTTTGTTTTTAAATATGACATAATATATATCATATTTAAATAACAAGAATACCCTTGTAAAACAATTATGTGTGTACATATTTTCAAATTAAGTTAAAGGTTTTTAAATTTTATAAATAACAAAAAAGACTAAAAAAAATTAACTTAGTAATTAAATAATTGTATATAATGTTTTTTTTTCAATTTACAGACATTACTAAATAAGCAATTTCATTTTTTTTTTAAATCATGAGAAAATAATCCTATTATATATACTAGATTTTGGACCCGTGCGATGCACGGGAAGTTGATTATCTCATTGACAAATAAATGTGGTAGTTGATCACGAAATGGATAATAGTTGTTGTTGAGCATGAGTTAATATGTTCGAAAAGATGATGACAACAACAACAACCAAACATTATCCCATTAAGTGGACTTGACTACACGAATTGAAGTAAGTCGTATTGTTCTATCATAAACCATATTTAAATTCAACTCCTTAATCTATAAATCTTTCCTTATAGTTTCTCTTATAGTTCTTCTAGGTATTCCTATACCTCTTGTAATATGACTATCCTCTATTTGATCTACTTTTCTTACTATAGAATCTACAGGTTTTCTCTATACATGTCCAAACCATCTAAACCTATTTTCCACAATATTTATACTATAGGTGATACCCCAACTATCCTTACAATGTTGCCATTTCTAATCTTATCTCATCTAATATCACCACACATCCAACGCAACATCCCCATCTCCACACACTTACTTTATTCTCGTGTTGGTTCTTAACCGCCAATATTTTGTTCCATAAAACATCTTTGTTCTGACAACTGTCTGGTATTTTTTTCATTTCAACTTAAATGGAACGTTTGTATAACAAAAAAACACATGAGGCTCTTCTACATTTCAACCATCCAACTTGAATACAATGAATTACATCTGATTTTATTTCTCCATTATTTTGTACTATGAACCCAAGATTTTTTTTGTTGAAAGAATGAACCCAAGATATCTAAACTGTGTAACTTCTACGATATGATCTCCAAATTTCACCTCTAAGTTTGAACTACTTCGTCTTTTGTTGAAGTTACATTACATATACCATGTTTTGCTTCTACTCAAACAAAAGTCTTACGCTTCTAAGACTTGACTCCAGGTTTCCTACATCTCATTCAATTCCTGCCTCGACTCTCCAATTTAGACTACATCATATACAAAACCCATACATCTTAGTGCTAGCTATTGGATGTGTTTTATAAGTACATCCAAAACTAATGTAAAAAGATAAGGGATTAAGGTTGACCCTTGGTCCAATCCTTGTAATGAAAAATACATTGATAGGGATTAGGGGCGACCCTATGTCCAATCCTTGTTATGAAAAAAAAAAAAAAATCACTGATAATAGTTCCAATAGACAAATTCTAAAACCCCCAAAGTAATTTAGACTTCAAGAACATTTTTGGGTCCAAAAAGATGTCTAAAAGACTTCAGAACTTTTATAAATAAGATAAGATATGTGAATTATAAAGAAAGAGCAAAAAATTAGAAAAGAAATGCAGATCAACTTTTTCGGCTCCATAAAGTTGTCTAAGAGACTTAAGACCTTTTATAAATAAGACTAGATTTCGTCCTCGTGAGCTTAGCTCAGTTGGTATGGACAATACATAAAATATGCAAGGTCCAAGGTTCTAACTCCAGCAACCACCAAAAAAAATATACTAGATTTCGTAGTAACTTACCTGAAGAAAAAAAAAATATTATATATGCTAGATAAGCTAAATAAATATATTATACATAAATGACAAACATATATCTAGTTAAAATTTCTTATATCTTACCTGAAGAAAAAAAAAATTATATATGCTAAGTAATCTAAATAAAGATAAGATACATATTATATATAAATGACAAACATATATCTAATTAAAACATCTTATATCTTTTTTTAATAAATTAAAATTAGGGTGAAGAGATCGTATCCTAATCGAAGATAAGGAAGACCTCACGGCTCAAACAATAATGACAAAGAAATTCACATTTATCTTCTTCTAAGATCATTACCCGGACTCTAAACCTCAAGACTCAAGACATGTCTTTTTACTACTACACTAATTCATTGGAGTTAAAATCTATAACATTTACTCCTTTTTTGAATCAAAGATACATGTAATTAAAATCTCTCATCTTCCCTCCCCTCACCTTTGTTAAAATTAATGTCACCCTATCTGTTCTATTGAACCAAACATACCTCTAATTAAAGTCGTCATTTCTACAACAATCTTATCTCCCACTGGATCAAAGTTTTAATGAAATGCTTTCCTTTGGGGACACCCTCACTGATTTCCTCAATTCCACCTTGTCAGTTCTCTCTATCTCCTTGAATAAGCCTGTACAAATTTGTACTCTTTTTCTTTTTGTTTGATTTCTTATCTTGAATAAGCAACTCATCACCATTGTAGGAATTCTATGTGTAACGTGACGTTACAGACACAACAAGAAAAGGAAATAATACAAAACTTTTCATACTATGTTCGATTATCATTTTTTAAAAAAAATAACCCATTGGATTGGAAAAGGTTAACGTGAGAAAGGGTCTAAGTGAATATTTTCTGGGAGTTAAGTAGATTTGTGATTGATGTGAATGAAAGGTGAACCTTGAATGCATGTTTGGGGTGGTTTTGTATTCTGTTGGTTGAAATTTTTGTTGGTCTTTCTTTGTTACAAATTTGCAATGTACAACCTGTAAATGGATTTGAATATCATTCCCAAAGTTAGCTATGATATGATGAGTGAACAAAAAAACATACATATATAATGGGACTCAATACAATTTGAATACACACCCTCATGTCTAGTGTGGGTCTTCGTTCCGATTCTTGCATTGCCCATCTTTAACCTAACCTTGATACCATGATAAACGGACTTTGATTGTATCTTCGTCCTTTAAGTTAACTTTTACGAGTAAGATTCATGTCCATTTAACACAAACCACTACAATTCGTCTGTAAAATTTTAATAATTATAATTTTTATTTTAAATATAGCTATATAATATAGTTTTTCCAAATCATTTAATGATTTTATACTAGTAAAAAAAGTTAAAAGGATGGATATAATGATTAAACAATAAGTTAGCACAATGATGATGATGATGATGATGATGATGATGATGTTTCAACTTTGGGTGCAGCGTTTAGATGGAGTGTAATGCACTTGTTCAGTGGGATATCTTAATATTGAGTACAGTACTCTAATTTTTTTAAAAAGGAATATAGAAAGAAGGGTCTTGGACAAAAGGAAAATGGAAGGTATGATAGTCCTCCATCTTGCATGAGGTCTTAATTTTTGTTTATAAAACAAAAATAAATCATCTTATCTTATATGAAAAATTCAAAAAATGTATTGGCAAAAACCTTCCTAGTTTTGGAGGGTATTGGAAAAACTCTCCCAATCAAGGTGACAAATTTATCTCCTTTCTATTTCCCTCTCTTCCCTCGAAAACCTTTCATTTTCTTTCCCTCTTAACTCTTAAAAAAAAAAGCCTATGGGTGCATTTGATATGGACGACAACACATGTTAAACACAGTTATACAGCACAAACCTTCCAAGTTTTATGGCAAGTGATGGTAACAAATGATGTATTACTAAACAGTATTGAAAATTTAATCCCGTAAAAAACAGTACTGAAGATTGAATATATTTCATCAACTGGATTTGTAAGAGTTTAAAGAATATAGATTAAAAGAATACAAATATTTTACATAATCATCTATTCATATTGCCGAACAAAAAATTATATGTTCAGATAATATACAACAGGAATAGATCTTCTCAACATGTAATTTACTCATGAGGACTTTAGAGGAAATTAGTTTCAATGGTGAAAGATCACACTTTACTAATGCGTAAATTACTGCGAGAAGATTCATCCCCCTCAAACCGATAACATAGTGTAAATGTGAAATATAGTAGGGAATCCTGTAAAATCATTTACTTTTCTGTGCTCTTATGTTCTTGCATAAGAAAATTATTGGGTTTTTTTTTTATGCAAAAAAATATTGGGTTATGCGTTTGAACAAAGTCAACAATTGCATATTGGAAGGTCTGTAAAAACAAAGAGTCCATGTACATCTTCCTTAGCTAATTCATGACACTGAAAAAAGTAACATTATGAATGTTACAATTGTGCACACAAATGATTATGATCGTGAAGTAAAATATGCAATCATTTGACCTTTAAGATGGCACATGGGAATAAAAAAGTATACAAAAGTAAAAGATGAGTCGCAAAACTTTAAAAAGCTCACAAAGGAATAAAACAATCGATCATCGAGAACTAGAAATGATAGGAAGCATTCAAATATATTGTCTATCTATAATATTGTTTTAAGGTGGAGGTAAGATCTTTCATTCTGAAACGATGCAAAAATCTCTTCCAGGACCAAAATACTATTATTATTAGAATATTTTGAATTGAAAAACGTTAACTTACTTAGCACAAGCTAAAAATCAGAGAAACATTTGTTGAAAATCCAAATGTTAATCACTCCCAGTAGGTTGAGAAACCAATTAACAATCACAAAGACTGTTGTGTCTCAGTAGGTTGAGAAACCAATTAACAATCACAAAGATTGTTGTTGTGTACCTGTAGAACACAGTATTACTTGAATTCAGGTTTGCTTGGGCTTTTGCTATCAAAGATACACCAATACTTACCCAAGACTTCAAATTGGAGCAACATTACTGAAAACATTTCATTGACCAAGTTTCAACGAAATACTGAGACAATCATATTTCAGTTCAAGAACAAACCATGAGTTCACATGAGATTAAAAACATAAAATAGTATCATAGCTTACACAGCAATCCTATATTAGAAAAGAGAAACAAGTACTTGGTTCTTAAACCAGACATAAAACATGAAATCTAGATCATAGTCGTTAAGCTATTATCTCGGCAGATCAAGCAAGTTCCACTAGTCACGACAACACAAAGAAAGAAACACAGAAAAGTTCTCGAAATGCGAGGGACTACACGAACAAAGATAAACTTTTAGTTGAACCAGCTATGTAGAAGATGACAGCATCAGTGCAGTAACACCTCCCTGATTCACAGCAAAAAAGTTATCAGTAACAGCAGTTGATGCATGAAAATAATACAAAAGGATTATTAAAAAATAAGATCTTACCGTTGTTTAGGCGTAGAATAGTCAACACTCTCCATGGAGGATAAGTCAGGTGAAGACAACAACATAAAGAAGCTCTAACCAATAGGCGGAAATGGGAAATATACGGGATTTAGGGTATAGTAAGAGTAACATATGGTGTGACAAGGATTTAACCTACAGAACTAAGGCATTCAGCTACAAAAGATTAAAGAACCAAAACCCTTCCATCTTTTCTTTGTAAAAAACAGAAAAGATGGTAAGGGACTTCGCCCTCACAAAGGGCACCTAAGAAATGAGAACTTAAGAGGTAGAAACAAAGGTAGTAACTTGTAAACAGTGGTCATCTACAAGACTAGAAGAGTATATAAGATAAAAGAAGATTATAAGAAAAGAAAATTTGAGGGGGGATAAAGGACCAAATGATTGATCTCTAAAGTGTATTTGTAAGATCAAGATTAGATACAACCTAAAGTATGTACTAAAGCAAGAGGCCTAAATCCTTAATCAGATTAAATTAAGTTAACCATTCTGTGAAAGAAATGATGCTGTGAACAATATATATCATGAATTCAGGACTCAGCTTGATTATAAACCAGTAACTTTCTTCAGGCCAAATGTAATAAAGTATAGTCAACCATGTCTATTCCATCACCAAACCACTCCCACCTATTACCATCATCTCTGCTGCCTCAATACCATGTTCCCTGCAGCTTCCATCCATGTCAACTAAGTCACAAACCAAAACCATCTACCAAAAGAGCCTTTACATATACACCCATTTACCCTTTTTCTACATTCAACCCTGATCGAATTTCCAAAATCTGGAGAATGTCAACCAACCACAGCCACTAATCATCATTACCAAGGGCACCACACCACTACTGAAAGCTACACAAACTGTACCAACCAGACTCATACCATCAATTTTATTTGACCACTCTATATACACGGGCAAAACTAGCATCAACCCAACTTCATTAAATAAAAAAAAGACTTATTTACAGTAACCATTAGCTCATTCGAGCCTCATTCATTCATTCATTCATAATCCAAGTTAAGATTGAGAATGCGACACAAAGTCTTAGTCGCAGAATCATCCTTAACAAGGAAATCTCTAGCAAAAGGGGAATCCTCCCCACGAGGGGAACATGGCGCAGAGTTAGCAATTTTGCGCATTTCAATCTCAGGCAAATCAGAAACAGGAAGCTCAAGTGACACAGTCCTCTTAGGTCTAACAGAAAATTTCGGAATAGGCAAAGAACTCGGAGGAGGTGAATTTGAATAAGTTGGTCCAGCCCAAAGTTCAGAAAGCGAAAAACTACCATTAGGGTCAACAAAAGTTCTCTCCTTTCTATAACCCTTGTCTTTGATTGCAACTGGGGCACTGTTAGGTTCAACTTTGCTTTGTCTTTTGTTATCATGTTTTGATACCGGAGTTGTTAACGGTGTTTTTGATTTGGTATCAGGTGAAGGTGAGGTGGTCGATTTGAAAGGTGTTGGTAAAATACCATATCCAGTTTGGAAAGTTCTACAATTGATTCCCCTAAATTGTTTCGATGATCTAGCATGTTCTTGTGATTGGTTCCTATGCTGTGCTACAACCAGTGTTACCATTTTCAATACCAACAAAGTGACAAACACAACTCAAAAGTACAAATAACCAAGTTTAAGGTTTCAGAAAGCAGAATTTAGTGACAAAACAATAACCTTAAAAGGATGTTGTTACAGTGTTACTAACCCAAATTTCCTTGTCAAATTAAACAGTTAACACGTAGCTTCTAGAAAGTCGTTGATTAGATTGGATCAACCAGATCTAGTCTGAAATAAATAAATCGAAACCTGCGAGAAATACAAAATCTCCGACACTTGATAAATAGAACAAAACATAAATAATTAAAGTATGAAACAGAGAAATAAACATTTGAAAATGAAAAATAAGAAATCGAAGTAGTGGGTTTGGTCATATTTTTTTTGTGAAAAAGTAAAGAGTGGAAAATTACCGATGCGTGAAGAGGACAGACAACGTTTGAGATGTGACAGAGGTGGTTATTGTTTGTGTGTTAACTAACTGCTATGTTATAGAAAATGAAAAAGAGGAAGAAAAGAAGGTGAGGGTTGGAAGAAGGGAAGGGATCTGAGATAAGAGAGTGTGTGAGTGAAATATATTGCAAAGATGTTTACGAAAATAGGTCTTGTTTTTAGGATATTTACGAACGTGACCGAGTAACGGGCGCATCGTGAGTTGTTCATGACGACTCTATGGTACTATCACCATTTTGTCCTTACTCACACACAGGCGTAAAATATCTAATACCTTTGTTTTTCTTTTATTTATTTATTGATGATTTATTGACTAGAGATTTTTTTTTTGTTGAATTATTGACTAGAGATCTGACATTGTTTGCACCGGGAAAATAAATAAATTATGGGTTGGACTTGTGTGAGAACGTCTTAATGGAAGAGATCCAATATATATTCTATAAACCTTCTTTGAACTATTGATGATTGTCTACTCAACGGGTCTCCGGAATTTAACTCATAAAATTTTTGTAAACATGAAAGTAAAGACATAAATACAAGTTCGGTCATCTTTTATTTAAAATATATAAAGTTTGGGTTATGCATCTTTTTACTGATGTGATATGTTCATTAATGATATTGGATCGTTTATATGATCACATTGAATACTCTATCATTGGTAATTTTCCTTCAAAAATATTTTGTTGGTAATTTTATTTGGTTATTGATTGTTTTTTAGATATTATTTGGTCATTGATTGTTATTTTCATAATATTTTAATAATTAAAATAAAATAACACTTATAAAATGATATTTAACAATTAAATAAATTATACCATAATTCATTTTTTTTTGAATTATACCATAATTCATGTTACTTCCCCAATTTAAAAAAGGACATTGATATTAATCGTTATGTTTTTCCTTCCTTCTCCGTATTCAATCGTTTTGAGTTCGTCTTCGATTCATTTCATCTTCATATTTGTAGTTCTCTTCGCAATTCTCCTTGGTTTTCTTAGTTTGCAGTTCTCATTCGTTTTCCTAATTCGCGGTTCTCGTCTTCATATTTGCACCCCGTGAAATTTCATTCAACCCTTTTAAAACTTCATTTGTAAGGTTGTTTTAATGGTTTAAGTGTTCTCGGATGGTTAGTTTTTGCCATTATTTTAAGAGAACTGCTATTCAGTACGGATATTAACGTGCGAAATTTCACAGACGCGTGTCAAAGGTTATTATCCACGCGCTAAATTACAATCTTTAAAATAAAATAAAACGAGACTACTTCAAACCCCTTTTTCTTCTTCCCCTCCATATTAAAACCCCTTTTGTCCTTCTTTTTATGTGTGGGATTCTTTCCACCTAATATTGTTATACCATGAAGCCAAGAAACACTACAAATGAGGTCATTCTTCTCCTTCTTGACCAGATCACCAACACGGCAACACCAACAAGAAACACATGGTTGATCTCACCAAGTCCAACCATGACAGCTTTATTAGAGAAGAAAACACAAACCCAGAAACCAAACTCATGTCTCTGCTATCTATATTTGTTGCAAAACTGAGAAAATTTATTGAAACCCAAATTGATCGCATAATCGGTGCTTCCGGCGGTCGGGAAGTTAGAGAGAAGTGACAATTTCTAGTGAGAAAAAGGTGATTCTCACCAAGTCCAACCATGGTTATGTAAGTAACAGAACAAAAATGCCACTTTGAGAAAATAAAAATAAATCTTGAGTGAGATTGATGGAGTTGTTGGATGGGTTGTGTAATTCTGTTGTTGAATAATCAGAATAAAGATGTAGAAGAAAATAAATAATAAACAGGTTCACACACAAAACAACACAAGTTGTCCGTAGCATTAGTTTTTTTTTTTTTGACAGAACTGCAGCATGTGCAAATATGATGATTTCACGCGTCCGTGAAAATTCTTGCCCAATACATCCGTACAAAATAGCATTTTCCTTATTTTAATAGTTGTAATGGTCTCCCATGATTTCTTTGTTACTACTCCCTCCGGTCCTATTTATAAGAGAAATTTGGGTCAACAAAAGTTAATGTATCTAGTTAAAAAATTGGACTAGATACATCAACTTTTGTTGACCCAAATTTCTCTTATAAATAGGACCGGAGGGAGTATTAATTTAATTTAATGGTTGGTTTGAATGAGTTATAACTTTGTCTGATACCTTTTAACATTTTTAGAGTTTGATTCAATTATTTTGATGTTGGTCTGTACGGTACAAATCATTAGAGACTCAAAAAATTAGGTAATAATTCATCGTAGTAGTAAACTTGTGAATTTCCTCTATGAACTAGTATGTAAATGGTGAAGTTTATAAGATGAATTAGATCTTTCAACAAACAAAAAAATATGTAAATTGTTCATCCTAGTTTTTGTTAGAAAAATATGTCATATTCTTGAAATCTTAAATTTGTTTAAGTAAAGATAATATAACTTCATTTCCACTGGTATTCATTTCTTCATCAAACCACTCGAAGTGGTTTCTAATTTTTTTTTCTCTTCTAACTGATGACAAAAATAAACTTAAGAAAAAAAATAATATTACATAAATAAACATGATTTCTTCATCAAATTAGAGAGACTGGTACTATGATTACTATCCGGTGTGGGCGTTAGAGCATTGAGAACATGCCATAACAAAAAAGCTTGTGTTCTTAATTTTCGTCGGTTTAGTTATATTCAATGATAATTCAATTCTACAAATAAAAAAGTTAGAATGAGTTTCACGATTTAATGTACAAAGTAGTGGATCGAATGTGAAGTATATGTGGTTTATTTAGAGACAAGAAGTTCATAATAGACAAAGCAATGGACACAAAGAAAAAACATGATTTGATTACCGAAAACTTAGTTGAAGTTTTCGAAAATTTGCTCAATTATGGAGAAAAATTATATACCAAAAATGTTTGGTAGAGGTGAAGCCAAAAGGGTAAAATTGATATATTTTATGTTTTGTTGGGGGTAAAATACTAATTGTAGGGGTACGAAATGTGATATGTTGTGTACAATTCTTTCAAACCCATTATGAACTAAAATGATCAAAATCTAACGACATAAACCATCAGGAAGCCCAATTCTTCCTGGTTTTTGTACCCCTTTCTTGCATTGTCGCTCACCTAGTTAAAGATGTGGGATACTTTTGTTAGAACAATAATGATTCATACAAGTTCTCTTGAGTTTTGATGATAATAAATTATTGAAGAATAATTGGTATATTAACATATGTTCAAGTGTGCAAGATCTTCTTATCATGAGCGTCAAAAAGGGATTGAGAAGCTTGGAAGACTATGGTAGAAGATCTACCGGAAGGTCAACTAGAAGTCAACGTTCTTAGTAGAAGGAAGTATCATAGAAGCTGGGGAGTGATCTCCACAGACTTTGTGAAGGACATCAGACACAGAAGCTGACTAGGATACTTGGATTTGAGGGACCCATAATCCACATAAGCTTTTGTCTTATTTTGTGAGTTATCTCTATCACAACATCTGGTAGAGCATCTATTTTGTCTTCTTTCGTCTATGTGTATAATCAGACAAAGGACATCAGGAACGAGGAAAGCAACAAATAATTTTCCTTTTAGCAAAGAAAATTCAAAGTACTTTCCAACGGGATTATCCATATCAGGCAAAGGGCCAACGTTCGTGATCAAAGCTTCTTAACGACTCTATTTGCGCTGACACTCTTCTCCAATGTATCTCAAATCACTGCTTATAAAATGAGCTGAAGACCTGAAGAAGAAGCTAACAAGACTCTATCATTCAACTGTGTCATTACTCTGTCAAATTTAATAGCGCAAAAACACTTAGGATTTATTTCAGGTCAAATCTTATAAATCTTAGGGAGTCTGTTCATTTGTTCAGTTTACACTTACTAGTTAGAAAAAGTGTAAGAACAAATTAACTTGTTTGCGTTGGAGCAAATATTTTAGAAAGTATCTCGTCTGTGTGCTCAAGCATATAAGTCTCTTGGTGAAACCTTGAGCACTTAGGAGTCTCAACCAGCGGGGATTAAGCAAAGGAAAGTCTTGAGCGGTTGTGCTTAAGCAAGGGGAAGTCTTTAGGTAGAGTCCTAGAGCAGAAGTCTTTAGGGTGAGAGTCATAGAGCATAGAAGTCTCTTGCAGTTGTGCTTGAGCAATTAGAAGTCTCTTGCAGTTGTGTTTGAGCATAAAGAAGTCTCTTGGAAGTGTCCTTGAGCAATTTGTAATCAATTGCGATTATAGTGAAATCCCTTGGAAGTGCAAGGGGACTGAACTACTCCTGGATTGTAGGAGAAACCAATATAAAATTGTTGTGTGTGAAGTTTATATTGGTTTCTCTATCTCTATCTCTTTATCTTTGTGTTTTGTACTTATCCGCTGCACTCAGACTCCGCATCAGAATCCGTGTATCTCATATTCTGATCAGACTGTTTCAACCAAAGAAAAAGAAAGCCAGAAAAAGCGTACACAATTCAACCTCCCAATTATTGTGTGTTTTTCTCACCTTCAACCTTTTCTTCATATTACTGTTGATAATAGAAAAGTTGATTTGTGTCATATCTAATAGGCAATATTGATATTTAAGTTTGAAAAACCTAAAGTTAATGATAAAAAGTTAGCCCTAGACTTTTTTTTAGTGAAAGAGACTCCATCTTCTCTCTAAGTTCTCTTTCTCTTTCACTCATTAAGGAGGGGTGGTTTTAGGTCATATTTTAACCTAGAATCACTCATCGTCCTCTTTTTCCACTTTCTTTTAATCTAAATAAGTGGTTTCAACATATATCAAGTTTTTTTTTTGTGTTATTTCATGATTTCGTCATTTGAGTGTGAAATTGTGTTATTCATCGTCTTGTACGATGTTGTTTGATTTTTCGTCTTGTCACAGTGTCATTTGGTTCATATTGAAATATCGACTTCAATCAATTACAGATCCAATCAATGATTTAGGAGTCAATATTGCACATCCGGAAGCATAGGTATTCTGGTTACTTAGATTTTATCATATTATTTGTAGGCATTTTGCCCTTGTATGTTATTGATTTGGATGTTGTGAGTTTGTTTGTAGATTCACCCTTTACATTCTTAACGATGTTGAACATGTGGTTGTATCTGATGTGTACTATATCAATTTAAATGAATAAATATCATTTTGTTTTTGTCAAAAGAGTTTGAAAAACTTGATTAAAAATTATGAAAATTAGTGTAAAATAAGTGTATTTTTCTCTAGACAACAAATTAGAAAGAAACCATGAATAAAATGTTAAAATAATCATGTAGTTGCGTTCCCACGTAATTTGAAACTCTATTCAATAACTAATTGACTATAGCTCGTTTGGATCGAGCTTATTTTGAGCTTATGAAAAAGAGCTTATGTAAATAAATAAGTATTTATCTTAATTCAAAAGTTCTCACAAACAAAAATTATACCTTCATAAACTGTTTTTTCATAAACCACATTAACAAGCTTTAAAATAATACATATAGACATATTTATTTGTATAAGTTGTTTTGCATAAACTCTAAAATAAGCTAATCCAAACAGGGCCTAGTCAAGTCTCTTATAATTTTCTCATGAGACTATTCAGGCAAAAAATAAACTTAAAATAGTCAATGACATTTTCATGAGAGACAAATTAAAATTTAAATGAACATGTGGTTTAAAACTGATGTGTACTCACTCTATTAATTTAAATCAACAGATATTGTTTTGTTTTTGTCCAAAAAAATGTTTGAAAAACCTGATTAAAGATCATGAAAATTAGTTCTTTTTCTCTAGACAACAAATTAGAAAGAAATCCTGAATAAAATGAATAACAAAATGTAAAATAATCATGTAGTTGCATTCGCATGTCGTTTGAAACTCTATTCAATAACTAATTGACTATAGATTTAATTTGGTCTCTTATAATTTTCTCCTGAGACAATTCAGTCAAACAATAAACTTAAAATAGTCAATGATATTTTCATACGAGATACAAATTAAAATGCAAATGAACATGATGTGTAGTCTATCAATTTAAATGAATGAATATCGTTTTGTTTTTATCAACAAAAAAAAGTTCGGAAAATATGATTAAAAATTATGAAAATTAGTGTAAAATAAGTGTATTTTTTCTTTAGACAATTAGAAAGAAACTGTGAATAAAACGAATAATAAAATGTAAAAATAATCATATAGTTGCATTCCCATGTAGTTTGAAACTCTATTCAATAACTAATTTACTATAGATCTAATTTGGTCTCTTATAATTTTCTCATGAGACAATTTAGGCAATAAATAAACTTAAAATAGCAACTGACATTTTCATATGAGAGACAAATTAATCTCTCTATATTAGTTTTGCCTTATCACACAACAAAAGAACTAATTTGCCCCATAGGAAAATTTGAGAGATTAATTTGAGTATATTTTTATTGTCATAGATTAAATTGAGTCCAAAAAAAGATTGCAATAGTCTAAATTGAGTCTTTATTCTAACTAATTCGTTGATCTTTTTTCATAAATGGAATTCGAGCTAAATATTGAGTTCATTTAATAAAAGTGTAAGTGAATGTTTAGTTTTGTGGTGGCAACATTGATTTTGGATGATTAATTTTAGTTAAAAGTAAGTTGATCAAAAAGTATTTTATATTTGAACACATAAAAGTAGTTGCATTCCCTTGATCATGATAAAAGGGACCCTTTGTTGTCCTATTAGATAGGATTCATTCTAACCCAAAACATTTCACTATTGTTTTATTACTGACTTGAGAATTGTAGTGATTGCGCGCCCAATTCGCATTTAACATCACAAAAGCTTGTCGGATGTCGTTCTTATGATCAATAGAGATCATGTTCCTCTTTTGGAAGACTCTGGATATAAGAGCTTGTTAGTTTTTAGTTTCTTTCAAGCCTTTGACTCCTTCGAAAAAAAATCGCATAAAGTGAGTTGAACAAAAAAATATTGAGTGTAAAAACTACAAATCTAACTTTAAATTAGAACCAATTATATAGACAAAATCAATTTAATTTAATATCATCCAATTTCAATTTCATGTGTGTACAATCACTTTTCACTCTTCCTACCGTAAAACAAAGCACACAACATGATTTATAAACTAATTTTGTTGAAGCGGATGACCGAAAAATGATTAACCTGTAAAATAACAAACCGTGAAATAAATCTGAGGCGTGACTATGTCACTGAACTAAGGAATTATCCGCAGAATTGCGCAACTCCCCTAGAGTACAATAGGTTCTTCTCGGCGGTAAGCGTACCGAGGCTATCAAGACACGAGAAAATACACAGACTCAGGCTCTTAGTATTTTTGTAACACTTTAGTAGCTTTGAAGAAAATGGTTTGTAACTCTGTTTTCACGTAATGAAGATTTTGTACTTATAGAATACTATACTATACTGGGAGAAATATTTTAGTAGCTTTGAAGAAAATGGTTTGTAACTATGTTTTCACCTAATGAAGATTTTGTACTTATAGAATACTATACTGGGAGAGATATTAAGCACGTTTTATTTTGGAGAATTAGTCACTTTAGTCCATGAATAAGAAATGAGTAGTCACTTTAGTCCCTGAATGCAGAGAAATTGCAAAACAGTCCCTGAATGTAGACTTTTTTGGTCAATTTCAGGGACTAAAGTGACTAACGGAGTCTACATTAAGGGACTAAATTGACTAACAGAGTCTGCATTCAGGGACTAAATTGACTAAAAGAGTCTACATTCAGGGACTATTTTGCAATTTATCTGCATTCAGGGACTAAATTGACGACTCCTTTCCTATTCAGGGACTAAAGTGACCAACTCCCCTTTGATTAGATGCAAGTGGATGCTATTAATTAGGTAAGGGAGATTGACCACTGAGTAGTTGCTAAAAAATGGAAGACTCTTAGTAATATCGGGTAGCACTTGGGTGACATTGTGGTTGGTGACATTGTGACATTGGCCAACCACAATGTCACAAGTGTCTTTCTTCTTTCTCTTTCATAATATTTTTTTGTTTCTTTGTACACGTGTGACATTGTGGTTGGTCAATGTCACCAATGTCATCAACCACAATGTCACCCAAGTATTATCTAGTAATATCTTAGTAGCAAGTAAATAAGTAACAAATAATTTTGACTGTTAAACAAATTTAATTTAAATTTGTGAAATTGTGGTCAACATGGTAACTTACCTTGAGATAAAGAAGGAGTAAAAAATCAATAATACAATCACGTTTCTTTCCTTCTCTTTAATAGCTAAACATAATAATAATAATAATTATAAAAATAATAATAATAACTTTTGAAATAATTGCAAATATACAACAAATTTTAACTTTTATTCTCTACCAAATTCTTTGAAAAAACCATGTCCTTTCTCCGCTCTTAATTTCTTGAAAACGGGTATGCCACCAGCCAGCCAAATATTGTATACAAATATAAATAAGTTTGAGAAAGAAAAAAAATGGAACTTGTTGTCTACACGAAAAGACTTGGATACGATTATAAGTCAAGAATGCTAACTACTCATGACTTTGAGCTTGTATTATATAATTAGAGTTTCCTCTGTGCTTAATTATTAGTCCCCAAAAATAAATTGTTTTTCACTACGTGTGTATATATGTGTGTGAATTGATAGTTACCAGAATGAAAGGAATTACTAGATCTTTGGACGCAAAACGAAGCAAAAAATATGTCGTCCATAATACTTGTAACTCTCTCTATGCAATGCAAAAGACCTCCACCAGTCCACAAACATGTGCTTGCTGATGCAAAAAAGCCTCAGAGTAAGATAAATTTTATTTGGGTTCAAACTTCAAATTGTTATGCAACAAAAAATGTGTTATCATACAATAATAATAATATACAACTCAATTTTTCTGCATACTTAATTTTTTTTTAATTAACTTGAGTATATAATATTATGTGCCCTTAATGAGATTTTCTTGGTAAAATTTTAGTCAAAAGGAAAAATTATATGCATTATATATATACATACCATTCACAACAGTGATCAATTTATGGGTATAAAAGGTAGGAGCTGTATATATGTCGGTACTCTACTGTATCTTTTTTGAAGATTGGAATTTCAATTGAGGACAAAATCATATATCCTCTTAGAGAACAAACAAAAATAGAGTTAACTCTTGGCATTTTCCTTCCCATCTGATTAAGCATTGTGTCTTTCGGTGGGTTATGATGTTTCCAAGAATTTGTATTCTAGTGACAGTTACACCCTTCTAATTAATTCTTGATGTTACAAAAAAAATATATAGACAAAACATATATAATTTAATGATGCGGTCATCATTAGCATCACAAAACAATTACTACAACAATTAGCTAGTTTCAACGAATTTTGTATTGTCCAACAACTTTCATACTATTTTTTATTTTTATAAACAAAATAGATTGATTATATGGAGTACAAAACTCTAACCCATTACTCAAAAAAAAAAAAAAAAACCCTTACGTCAATCGCTTTACAAACAAGAGTTACAAAACAAATTTGAAAAGACTAAACAATTATTGAAATGGTGATTTTATATGGAAGCATATGGAAAAGACCAATTCGAAAATGAATTACATATAGCTTGATATTATGACTGTTTACAATTCAACGAGCACAGCACAGTATAGGTACATTATATGTGTAACAAAAAATAAGTATATATAGGTACATTATTAATGGAATATTAGAGTAGGGGTCATTCTTTGTTGTGTTATGCGGAAATTGCATGAAAATACAAAGCTGACCAAGACAAGCCAGCCATGCTACGATAATCATATGAATTTCATGGTCAAGAATGACAAGATCGATTATCTTGTAAACAAAAAATCACAAGATTATAACGCATTTGTAATCCACCTACCATAAATAAAGGGACCCTTAATAAAAACTCACATTTAAACACTTTATTTCTCATTATTTCATTCGATATGTAAGACATTAATGCTACTTTATAACAAAAACAGTAACAAGATCTCTTTATGTGATTTAGCATCTCCTAAATAGTATTATTGATGAATCAGATCTTTATGTTATGTTATACATAACATGAGAATGTGCTATAAAATTTGAGTAATGATAGGTAGACACTTTTAATGTGTACACCCCTTTGTACCATTCTAAAAAAATCCAGTTAACCAAATATATGGTATGTGTGACCACAGTATTTAAGTTGCGCGACCACTAGTTTTTCAAAATTTATTTGGTTAACTAAGTGGAAAAATAGTGGTCACGCGCATTTTATTGCGTGACCACGTTTTTTAGCTTATAAATAATGGTCACGCAACAGAAAAAATGTGATCACACAAACCATATAATTTGGTTAACTGAAATTTTAGTGGTACAAAGGAGTGTACACATTAAGGGTGTCTACCAATCTTTATTCATAAAATTTATATCCATATATAGGTCATATACCCCTTCTCAGTTCTCTGGCCTATGCAGGAAAATGGAAATTGTATTGGAAGGGAGGGGACCTGATTTAGGACATGTCCTCATTGTAATATCTTGCATAAATAATAAGATGATATATCACTTTCTTGTGCGATGATTTCTCAATGAAGTGGACCAACTATATGAGCGTGCCAGTTCATCCAAAAACTGTCATATATAGTACTATTTGGAATCCTGTTTTATCAAGTTTTATTGTACATATTATATGATTCAGATTCATATTTCCCTCAAAAAAAAAAAATATTCAGATTCATATATATATATATATATATTGCACAGTTGAAGGGTGGATATTGCAATGTTTGTGATTTTCCTTTGTTTGATGCCTCTTGTAACTGTTTATCCCCATGTGCACCTTGCTTTCATCTGAAATAAAATATTCTTACAACCAAAACGGTTTGACTATACTAGCCTTTTTTTAGCAAAGCTGATCAAGAATTCTTGTTAGTTGGGCAACTCTAGTGGTGAAATTAACATGATAACAAAAATGATATCACATTGTGGAAGACTAATATATGTTATTAGTGTTACACCAAGAGTTTTATGTAGAGGACTAATATCTGTTATTACTAACATATTTCTCCCTCTAGCAAATTAGTCATTACATTTAGTATATGTTTGGTATAATAATCGTGAGTATATCATAACCACGGTAACACATTGTGGTTTTGCAGAAACTATAAAGTGTAATTTTTAAAAATTACGGCACATAGTTGTGTATATGACATATTCACTATGATACAAAAACGTAGATTGAATTGTAAAAGAAAAGAGAATTCTTTAATATATGTTATGGAGCGTATTTTTGACTTAATAGAAGCTCAATGTCACTCCTTTAAACTTTATTAGCTTCATATGGTATGTCTTATTCCAAATCTCTCACTCATCTCAATCATATACACATACTTAAGTGTCAAGTGTTAGCATGCATGTACACCACACTACTAAACATCATCTCCGCTGCTACACTATAAGTCCTCACATTTACACGTCACCTTAAACACTAGTAACCAAACACATGGATCCTTCGTACTAACCCAAAAGTCACCGAATCATTTATTTTTCTCTTATTTCCAATTTATTAGTATTCATTTCATTTATCAATTAAAAAAGTCCTTATCCGTGCTACAACTTTTTTGTTTGTTTGTGATACATACTAATCCACGTTCCCAGTTAGCCAGTGGCAAATCACAATTAACAACAACTAACTACTATATATAACCATCAACCAAACACCTTCCTTCCCCTTCTTTTCAATCCATCACCCTCTTATTACACTTTCACACCCTCTAAACTTTCTAAAACCATGCCAACTACACTTAGAACAAGAAGAAGAAACAACCTCAAACACCTCAATTACCTATGTTTCTCAACTTTCATACAACCTCAATCTCCTCCTCTTCAACACCAACATCACCAAATTGATCACAATCCTCCATCACTCTCCAAGTCATCAACCATGATCAAAAACTTCAACACTCTCTACCACCACCACTCCATCGAACCAGATTCCAAACCCGAACCTCAACCCGCCGACATTGCCACCGCTATCGCCTCCAACCGCTTCTTTTTCTCCTCTCCGGGGCGTTCCAACTCCATAGTTGAATCCACCTCATCCTCCTCCTCCTCCTCCTCCTCATCTTCTTCCTCCTCGTTGGTTTCCACCGTGCCAGCACCGACAAATGATTCTAACAAAAAGAAGACAGTTTTGAACGGAAGTGTGGCGGTGCCAACATACTCACCGGACCCTTACATGGATTTTCGGCAGTCAATGCAAGAGATGGTGGAAGCGCAACCAGAGTTGATGAAAGACGTGAAGTCCAACTGGGATACCTTACACGAGCTTCTTCTTAGCTATCTCGCGATTAATCCCAAGAACACTCACAAGTTTATTCTCGATGCTTTTTCTGATCTTATTGTTACTCTCATGTCATTTTCTTCTTCTTCTTCTTCACCATCTTCTTCGTGATAGTGTATTTATTAATTAGATATAGTAGTTGTTAATGAGAAGGTGCATGTGCATGTGTAATTTAAAAATATGTAAGGTTCGTGATAGATAATTAGTGTGACTAAATTATTAACTATAGTTATAAATTAATGTCTTTTATTAAACACATGTTGATAGATAAATGCTTATGTATCTCACTCATATTTATATTTTGAAGAAATTCAAGTACAAACTGTACAATACTAAGAATAGATTTTTTTTTTTTTCCGTATGATCATCGATGTTGCATTATTGTGTTTTAATTAGTACTAGTTAATCATTGATGTGCTGCTTCTTAGAATTCACGTTAATCAAGTTGTATTAATTCAACAAGCATATTAATATGAAATGACATGTTTAATATTGTTTATTTAGTGTGGGCCTGTGGGGACTGGGGAACCAGAACACAAAGGTTGGTCCCCTTCTAGCTTGGAAAATACTTACGTACCATAGTAGTTGGGTACCATTGTACCATTGGCCAGTCAAATTTTGACACATGTCAGAAATCTTTTAAAACCAGTTCTTATAAAAACCGGCTTTAAAAGTCTAAAACAAAATAAAATAATTTGGATAATATCTAAAATTAAATATTTTATGGAAGGTCTTATAAACCCATTTGGGAAAGTAATACCCCAACCATTTATATTAGAACCCAATTATAATAACATAATTAGAATAAGAAACCAAATTAATTGGTTAAGAGAAACAGCATATTGGTTTCTAATATTTGAAGATAATTACACTACATACTGGGAGTATGAAAATTTTGCAAATCTTTTAAGCCTTAAAATACAAAAGTTTATACATGGCTAGTAAATGTGTAAGTGAAAATATACAAGATATTTTTGAAAACCTAACAGTACTTCAGAAACAGTTAGATAAAATAGTAGAAGTTCTACTAGAAAAAGAGTTTGAAGAAAAACTCAATGAAAAACTATCTAACTTAGAAGAAAACCAAAAATTGTTAGATGAAAAACTTTGTGTTAAAATAGATGATTTGATCGATCTATTAAAACTCTTACCTATAAGAGATAAATGTCTAACCCTAGAAGAATTACAAACTTTTGTCAAAAAAGAAGGGGGAGATATGGTAGAAATTTCAGAAAAAATTGAAAAATCAGAAAAAGAAATTAACTTCTTCGCGCCATTACCCTAAAAATGGACGAAACAGAAGAAGAAATAGCTAATCAGCTAAATGAATTACAAACATTAATGGCTTCCCTAGACATTAATAGGAAAAACCAAATAACCGAAGAATCTGATGACGAAAACAAGTTTGTTTACGACCTTGGTTCAGAGAGTTCTTTTAGCATGGAAGAAGAACCACAAGTAGGACTTGTAAAAACTGATGAGAAACCAGAATCATCAGAACAAGGTCGAAAAAGAGGACGCCGAGAAGGTGATGAAGAATTTATCGACCAACAAATCATTCAAAATAAAATGGATGAAAGAAAATTCAAACAAATACCATCTAAATATATACCTACAATAAATCGTCACAAAGAAGATAATGTTTTAAACATTGATTGTAGTGAAGATACTAAAAAAGAACTAAGAAGTTGGTATCATGATCACATGGTAACAATCCAATTAGATCCTACATTAGGAAAATTAAGTTCAAAAAGTATTTTCAATTATTTAAAAACAAAAACCATAGGAAATGCTTGGAGTTTTATGTCTGAACAATCAGACTCAGAACTTCCATCAACAACCGAAGAAGTTATAAATCATGTTTATTCAATTTTGAAAAAAGAATTCGTAGGATTTGATGCGCCAGAAGCAGAAGCAGACCTAATGGATACAAACATTCATAGAATCTTTAATCTAAGAATATGTGATATGTGTTATGTTGAACCATTTATATGTGAGTTTAGCAAATATTATTATGCAATATCTCCACAAAAGAGATTACAATATAACCTTTTAGGATTATTCTACAATAAACTTCCATCATCTGTAGGAACAATAATGGAAAAAGTAATCCAAGAACATCTAGAAGTGATCGTAGGATTAGACGATACTCTAGGAACAAGAATAACTGCATTGAGGAAATGGATATCCGAAAAATGCATGGAAAAAACTGCTAAAAGAGAGGCAAAAATAAATGTTTGCTGTGATAGAATCCAAAATAAAGTAGGAAACTACGGTTGTAGTAAACCTAGAAGAAAGAAAAAGAAAAAAGTTTTTAGGAAAATAGACCGCTCTGAATATAAAAGGAAAAGAAAATTCCCTAAGAAATTTAATAAACAAAAATACTTTAGGAGGAATAAAAAATATCCTAAAAAGAATTCATGTCCTAAAGGAAAGAAAACATGCACATGTTGGTTGTGTAATGAAGAAGGACATTATGCAAATGAATGTCCTAAAAAGAAAGATTCTAAAAAAGAAACCTTGAAATTAATTTGGGAAGTAGGTTTCGAACCAATAGAATCAGATATAGATTCTGACGAAAGTAGTATTTTTGAATATACTACTGAAGAAGAATTTGAAGAATGAGTAGAAAAATTTTAAAAAATGGAAACCCTAATGCAACATTTATTCAAATAACATTGAATAAAAAGAAAATTATGGGTTATATTGATACTGGAGCTACTTTATGTTTTGGTAGGAGATCCATAATAAAAGAAGGTTGGATTAGACTACAAAAACCAAAAGAAATTATCTTTGCTGATAAGAAAAAACATCAAATATGGTTTGTTCTAAAACATGTTTTTATAAAAATTGAACATAGGTACTTCTATGTAAAATCAATCTATGAACATGATTCTGGAATAGATTTGATAATAGGGAACAACTTTTTAAAGTTATATAACCCTTTTATTCAAAAAATTGACACTATAACATTAAATTGGTTTGATGTCAATAATCCAAAAGAAAGTGAATTTGTTACAACAAACATTATAACAAAAAATGAAATTTTAAAGGCAATTTCAGAAAATCTTAACATACTTAGATGTATGTGGGATAAAAGAAAGTTTTACTTAACAACTGAACAAAATCTAGAACATCATCTAGATCAAGTTTGTTCTGAAAATCCATTGGATACTATAGTAAACAAAATACAAGATTTAATTGTTGTAAAACTTAAAGATCCTAAGAAGGAAGTCAAAGCCTTATACAAGATCCCTTACTCAGGAGAAGATAAGGAAGAATTTAAAAAAGAAATAGCAGAACTATTAGAGAAAGGATTAATAAGTCCTTCTATTAGTCCACATTCAGCGCCAGCTTTTTATGTCAGAAAACATAATGAGATAAAAAGAGGAAAAGCTCGAATGGTGATCAATTATAAAAAACTTAATGAGGCAACTATAAGTGACTCATATAAGTTACCAAGGAAAGATTACGTTTTTGAAAAAATAAGAGGATGTAATTGGTTTTCATCTTTAGATGCAAAATCTGGATACTGGCAGTTAAGGTTATCAGAAGAAACAAAACCTTTAACAACTTTTAGTTGTCCAGAAGGAAATTTTGAATGGAATGTTTTACCATTTGGTTTAAAACAAGCACCATCAATATATCAAAGATTTATGGACAATACTCTTAAAGGTCTTGATCATATTTGTTTTGTATATATCGATGACATATTAATTTTTACTAAAGGAAGTAAAGAACAACATGTTAAAGATGTTATGACTGTTTTAAACAGAATAAAAGATAGAGGAATTGTTCTATCCAGAAAAAAGTCAATACTTTTGAAACAAGAAATCGAATTCCTTGGTCTTATTATAAGAGAAGGAGGAAAACTCGATTTATCACCGCATGTTCAAGAAATTTTTTTACTTTTTCCTGATCAATTAACGGATAGAAAACAAATCCAAAGATTTTTGGGATGCTTAAACTACATTGCTAATGAAGGATTCCTTCAGGATTTAGCAAATGATAGGAAAATTTTACAGAAGAAGATATCTGAAAAAGTGCCATGGTCATGGACACAAAAAGATACTGAGGCTGTAAAATCTTTAAAAGAAAAATTAAAAGTTTTACCACAACTATACAACCCAACAGAAAAAGATTTTTTGGTTGTAAATGTTGATGCAAATCAGTTTACATGGGCTGGAGTTATGAGAGCTCTACCTAATGGTAAACAAAAATTGGGATTAAATCTCAATGGATATGTTGAGGATGAAACCCCACAACAATCCTATACCATTGTGGGCGCAACCCCACAGTTAAAATCAGATATCCCTAATGGGCGATCAGATAAAACATCAGTATCAACTGATTCAAAACTTGATTATTCAAGTAATAACATCCGAATTAAGGATAAAGATCTTGTTTTATGCAAGTATGTTTCAGGCTCCTTTAAAGATGCTGAAACAAGATATCATATCAATGAGAAAGAAACTCTTTCTTGTTTAAATGTTTTAGAAAAATGGAGAATGGATTTAATTCCATCAAGATTTTTATTACGAACTGATTCAACTTATGCTAGCGGATTTTGGCGCTACAATTTAAAAGTTGATCATAAACAAGGAAGACTTGTTAGATGGCAAATGCGCATCCAACAATTCTATCCTTATATTCAACTAATAAAATCAGAAAACAATTGTTTTGCAGATACTCTGACAAGAGAATGGAGCAAGCTCTAAAAGTTCTCTATAATAGCCTGAAGCAAAAAGATGAACAAATTGAAATTCACAGCCAAAAGCTAAAACAACTCTCTTCAGAGAGGGGGGAGATGATTAAAATGATCGAAAGTTTAACCAAGATCATAAATGTTGAAACTCCAACAACAACAGAAGAACCAACAAAAAAGACTTTGAATGAACAACAAAGTTTTTCATCAACATCTTCAGCAGGCTCTATGCCAGAAGAAGATACAAAAAAGTCATGGGCTGACAAAGTCGAACAAGAAGATGAAGGGTCAAAAAATGGTTCAGACCAACCAAGCGACGTTGTCGATCCACAACCAGCAAAAAAGGTGTATGTCATCTTTGATGGTCCAATGAAAGGCATCTACAACAACTGGGCAATTGCAAGCCTCCACATTAATGGCAAAAATGTCAGACACAAAGCTTATCCAACAATGGAAGAAGCAAAAGAAGCTTACAAGGCCTCCTACAAGGAAATGGCCCTAACAAAAGATATTGGCCAACCATCAAAAATGGAATCTAAAAAGAAGGTTTCAGTAGGATCAATTATAAACCTCCAAAAAGAAAAAAATAAGATAAAGACCATTGACGATTTCATGGGAAAGTGGAGATGGCTAGCCAACTTCAAGGAAGAACTAGCAATTGAATGTTTTTATCCAGTTAATACCAAATATGGGGTAAAAGCTAATACAGTTCCAGGAATATCCAAGGAATTACTTAAAGAATTCTATGACTATGGAATGCTCAAGACTGTATATCTTGAGGAAAAAGAAGGTTATAGATTTCAAGAATTAGCTGATCTTCCAAAAGAGATCGGTGATACATCAAAAAGATTTAATGACTTCCTTGCCAAAGGAAGAGAAATATTTCTCCAATTCGAACAAACATATCCATGGTTCGAAGAAGAAAATAACCAGATGGCTGTAAGACCAAGAACAGCTATAAAGATAGGTATTTCAAATAAAACCTATCTAGAACCAAATGCAACAAGTGTTGGATGGACATTAATCTCATTTGTCCAACAAATGAAGCGTTTTTATGATTACCTAATCAAATATGGGTCATCCATTACCAATTATAAAGTCTTATATGTCTCAGATTATTGTTTCATGGTCTGTGATTCAAAGAAAAAGGTCTCTGCAGAGCACCTCAAACAAACACTTCAATTCGAAGAATTATTCTCAGGATTCGAAAATGGTCTCCACCGGATCCCAGATGAAGTACAACAGGAGTGTTGCCAATACTTCTCAACCTACAAAGGGCATATCTGTAAATGGTGTGCAAAAGATAAAGTGTCGGCAGAAGAAGACAAAATACCGACAACTTCAGCAACAAAAGATAAGGCAAAAGAAAAAGTCTAGACACGCGTCATGTAGATATTATGATGTAATAGTGAAACCCTATCATCTGAGTCAGATGGGGTCCACTTAGAGATAAGAATCTTATCACTTTAGGTGATAATGCGTTTTCTTTTTCTTTGCGTGTTTCAATTTTTTGCTGTCATGGATAAGGACAGGTGAACCACTTGTAAGTCCTTTCCTTCTATAAATAAGAGCCTCGATGCTCACTTGTAAATTACAACTTAAATCAATGAAGTAAGTACCTTAGTTTATGAAAAACATTGTGGGAAAGGGCTTCGCAGGATTTGAGGTTGTCATAACCAAATCAAAAGATTTTAATTCTCAATATCAATAATCGAAAGATTATTTCAAATCCAAAGGATCGAAAGATCAGAATTATCAAAAATCCAAGACAAAGTCAGGTATGATTTTAAATATTTTAAATACTTTATAATTTTTACATTTCATAATGGAATATAGTATGATAAAAGAAAATTCATCTGGTTTTATGGCAGATGTATTGATAGATCATATAGAAAAGCTAGATTTTACCTTAAAACCAGAAGAAAACTTCAAACAAAAAAGTATTTTTTCTTTAATAAAAGAAAAATTATCTAGAGAAAACATTTTAAAATATGGAATGATGATAGGAGAAGTTCCTATACCAATGGAATCAACAAATGGATCTGTTGTAATATCTATGATTGATAAAGAACAAATAAACGAGAGGTTAAAACACTTATCGTTAGAAAAAAGACAGAAGATAGGATATATTCATATATCGACTATACAAATAATTATAAAAAGTACTTTTATGAAAGGTATAAATTCAGAACTAGAACTTCTTATTGAAGATGCTAGGTTAGATAAAAAACATTCACTAATAACCCAAGGTGAAGGAAATTTAAAAGGTGGAAAAATAAAATTTGATATAAATTTACAAATAGGCTTAAGTCTAAATGATATAGATCTAAATAGATCTTTAGTAATTCATTATAAACTCAAAGACCAAAAACTTATGAGACCAGGAAATCATCCTTTTAGTATAAGTTATAAAATGAATTATGCACTAAGTAACTCTCATTATAGTGTAGAGTTTAGTGGAAGAGAAAAAATACAAATAGATGAACTATTTGCACCATTAGTAAAACTAGAATCACCGATTCTAAAGCCACTAAAAAGATCAAAGTCTATTATGACAATAGAAAGAACACCTCTCTTAGAGCAAGAGGAAAATACTAGTGAACCAAGGTTCCTACCACCAAGAACTTCACTAGACAGTATAAAGTTTGATAAAAATTTATCAGAAATAAAGACTGAACTTTCAAAAATTAATAAAAAATTATAATGCCAGGAATAACAATAAAAAATGAACTAAAATTATTCAGAATAAAACTAGATGCCCTAGTTAACAAAATAGAAGAAAATTTCTTTAGAATAGAAATGAAGAACACAATTTGGGGAATTCATGATTTAATGATTCTACAAATTTCATATGTAGATGAAGTAATAGAAGAATTAGAAGAAACAGAAAATGTTTCTATTACACAAAAAGAAAGAGCCACAACCCTGTTATGGCCATCTCAAAAATTAATTGAATTTGAACAATCCTTAGAAAAAATTTTAGAAGGTTCCTCAAGCATATAATGCCTGGGTTAGCAATTAAAAAAGAATTAGAAGTCTTGAAAGAAAGACTAAAAACCATAGTCAGTGATATTGAATGGTATTATGATTTAATAGTATTTAAACAAATTTGTTATAAGGCCCAAACTATAACAATGGATCATATAAGATTAATTGAAAAACTATTAGAAGAAATTCAAGAAAATAATCTCACCGAGATTCAAAAAACAAGAGCGAAAATTCTTTTAGAACCTTTTCAAGCTCTAACACAAATCGAATTACTCTTAAAAGAAGCTAAAGATTTGGAAAACTCCATGCCTAATTAATAATGCCCGGATTAAATCTTAAAACAGAAGTAGAACTCTTTAAAAAGAGATTAGAAAAAATAATTTTTGATATAAACTTTTACAATGAAAGAATTGTGTTAAAACAAATTCTTTTCCATGCTCAAGATTTAGTAAATTATCATATAGAGTATATTGATGATTTCCTAAAAGAAACAGAAGATTTAGAAAATCTTACAATTATACAAAGAGAAAGAGCTAAAACACTCTTAAAACCATTCCAAGGTTTAAATAAAATCGAGCAAATGTTAAATCAAGTTCGAGGAAATTCCGCTGGCGACCCTGCCCCAACCTGGTATCAGAGCCAGTAATACAATCCTAGGGGATAAAAATGAAACTAAAAATAAAAATAAAAATTTTATTTTTCCAGAAAAAACAAAAGTCTTTTAAAATCGCTTTTCTATTTAACCGATTTAAAAGGTTAAAGGAACAAAACCCACGTGTCCCACACTGATTGGATAATGTTATATAACATAGAAATCCACTATGTTACACAAGTGGAGTCCAGCTTGGCTCTATTTTGTTTGGGAATTGATAGATATAGCGAAAAAGTGTTTCAAGAATATTTAACGATCTTATAATTTTTACACAACATTCCTTAATTATATTCATCAGCTCTTTGATTTCCGGCAATAACAAATCTAAGTGGTTGAAATCTTTTCATGATCAATTCTTGAAATAATCTCTCTAGATAATTATCAATGTTCGTTTTGTTTACTCTCTCTAGATAATAACTTATTTCAATATCCTTGGATTTTTTTTATTTTTTTTGTAATATTAGTTATTATTTTTTTCTAAATCATTAAACTACGTTTTTAGAAGTTTGGGAAATTGATTACTTTCTCTTGAAGGCTGGAAATTTCTTGAAGTATTTTATAATCTTCCCTACTTGGAGGCCATATATGAGTATGACTTATGATTTTGAGTACTCTCTCCTTCACCGTGTTCAGTATGTTCAATCTATATGGTTATTTCAAAGTCATTGGAGGATAATCTTCAGGAATTATGTGCTCTTTTTTGTTCTTCTTTAATAAACTATAAAGAGTGGAACAATGAGCAAGAAAGGAAATAATTGATAATGCCGGGTTAGAATCCTCTCCATTTGAGAATTCTAACTCATAATATCCACTCTTATATATACATATATATTGAACCCTGTATAAAACAAGAGCATCATAAAGGGAGATAAAAGCTGTCAGCCCTAACTTTCGTCAAGCCTTCTCTCAATATCGCATTAATCCTCCACACACACATTTTATGTATTTAAAGAATACACTATGTTTTTTTTTGAGCAAAATTAAAAGAATATGTTATAATTTGTATTCTGTTAAATATTCCAGCGGAACGTAGTCCATGTGTTCTTCGAAGTAGCACATGAATACTTTCGAGTATGGCATTAAACAGTTTCGCTCGCCAAATGTCACATCTATATACCTAGTGATAATATGAAATTTGTGAGATCACTTCGTGAACTACGTTTGCAAATATATGTATTTGAAGTTCAAATTAAGTGATGTTATATGCGTATCAGCAGCATGTTATAAGAGACATGATAATGGTTTTTCTTTTTCAAAGCAAAAGAGATTAATATTAATTTTTTTCAGAGGAGATTAATACTATTAAAACTTTGTTTGAGCAATAATAACTATTAAAACTTAACAAGTACAAGAAGTAGAAGAGTTTACAACAATATAAACATGAACTACAACCAAATGCTAGCTGATTAAAACACAGACCAACAGAGAAAGTTTATCAACAATCGGGCGTTGATTTTGATGAACTCCCTCTCCCACGAGCTCCTCGTAATTCATATGGGCGACCTGAAGTTCTTCCACTGACAATACAAGACTCTCTTAGAGACCGCTCTTCCTTGATAGCTTTCTGAGTCTTGTGATAATTGAAGACTGCAACAAAGTTTCATTGATTAGCAAACAAATTTTACTAAGAAAAAAAAAATATAATTAACGATCAAAGTTATTTAAAGGCGTAAAAATAAAATTTGTTACTACTAAATACAGTAACGAAATTAGAATAAGATTTCATATTTTTTATATTTGTTTTTTTGTTATTAATTCAACTTTTTCTAATAGTGATTTTCATGTTAGCCCATATGGCTCCTAGAAAAACTGTACATGTATATATCCACGTAAAATGTATACATACCTTGATTGAAAGTGAGATTTTGTTCAGGAAGATTATACTTTTCTATTTTCTTTTGGAGAAATTCCACTCCATAGAATTGCACCACATTTTTCTTATTCAGCAATTCTTTTGTAGTCATGTCAGCTTTCTCAAATCCAAAAGAGGAAGTCCAAGTGTGTAACACTTGTAGCGCTGATGGAATGACCAGCATCTCCACATTCATATAGCTTAATGCCTGCAGATATATGCATGGTAGCAATATATTAAGTGATAAATAATTTTTTTAAGTAGAGTAAAAAGGTAAACTAATTTGTGCCCTAAATACACAAGATAAAGAGCTACTAAAATTGAATTGAATGAGAAATTTATATTCCTATATTTAGTTTCTTAGCATTTCCCTAAATTAAATAAAAATTAAATTAAATACACGAAATAGAGACAAGTTAATAAGTTTAGGTTTGAACTCACCGACTCAATGGCATTGAAAAGTCTACGGCACATTCCTTGTTTCCTAAACCTAACTCGTGTTCCAATAAATGGCATCTCTGCCATTTGATGTCCATGAATCCTATTTCACCAATTAATAAACTCCATAATTAATATGTTTTTCGACAGTAATTACTCTATAAGTTGCATGAGCATTGATAAAAAAAATAAATAGATTTACCTGAGAGTAGCAACACAGATTGTATCATCCCCTTTCTCTAGAAATACAGTAAAAAATCCGGCATAATCAACAGCACGGGATGTTGACCTGACAAGATAATAAGAACATAAATACCAATAAAAAAATATCTACAACATGATAATTAGATTTTGAGATCCACCAGTCGATACATCGAATGTTATTTGCTTCGAAGGTACTGTATCTGTTACATTACACTTTTAGTAAATTATACTATATATGAAAATATATTTGCTGTAAAAAAAAAATTAAATGGAAATATATTTAGAAACTTCTTAATGGCCATAAACTCATTCAAAATATCTTTTATCTAATAAAATAGTTATCGGAGTGAGCCACTAGTAATTATTAACACGTAAGAAAACTGGTTAAAAACACAAATAAGATGATGGTATAATGATATTAACTAACATCACATCACAATGATTCGAGTGGAACTAAACTTTAATCCTTTAAGTATTGATTTGAGCTTTTGCGAATGAAAAAGATATGATTATGAGAAAGGGGTGAAAACATGTCAGACCATCCGACACCAGCCTACAGTCTAGTCTATTCAAAATCTAACTCGGTCCAACTCGTTCAACAAAAAGACTGGGCTCAAACTTTATATAAAGTCTATTTAATTAAATAGGCTAGACTAAGAATTACAAAAAAAAAAAATTATTAAGCACATCAATTCAGTCTATTAAGCTTTTTATATATATAATATATCTACCATTATTGATATTGTTGAATACTCCCTCCGGTCCTATTTATAAGAAAAAGTTGACTTTTTAGATTCATTGTATAATTAATGTATTTTGTCTAGAATATAGACCAAATACATCATTTATGTAATGAATCAAAAAAGTTAAATGTTTCTTATAAATAGGACCGGAGGAAGTATTATTTTTCATAAATTCAAGCCTTCTTATGATTTGGTTATTTAGTAGCTGATATATTGGTGTGATTAGACATTCATAAGATTTTTAATAGCAGGGCTACATAGTGTACGTAAAATATGTTTTTAAATAGACTTTCAAGTTTCATCAGGCCTTTAAAAATGCTAGGTTAAGCCTTGAAAATGAGTCTATGACAAGTAATAGATCAGACTCAAACATATAATTTTTGAAATAGGTCAGACTTAGGCCTTACAAAACCCGACCCAGCTTAGCCTATTTTCATCCCTATTAGGAGATGAGATGTTGGTTAGCCAAGTTTTTTTAGAGGAGTAACCGATAATGTAGATGGATATTTCATACTAATAATTAGTTATAAAAAATTACTTAAAAAAAATATAGTTATAAAAAAGAGTGGCCTTACCAATGGCTACTTAGAATTCTGGGTAACATGTCCATCTTCTCACCTCCAAGATCCAAAGTAATGGGTTTAAAACACTCATGCATTACAGATAATGCAACACCCTTCTTGTTTTCCACTTCATGTAATCTACGCAAAAATGTGCAAGAAAATCCATCTCCAATGTCATATCTATTCCGTAGAAGCATTTCAAACCTCTGATGTATCTGGAAACACAATTCTTAACTATTAATTATTACAATTATCAAAAACAGTTTGTTATAGCTGTGCACTCGTGTCTTCTCTAAATTGAGAAAAGGGATATAACCCAAAGAGGTAAGATATTGAACATTCTCTATACACAAACATAAAGTAATTAACATTAAAACATTCTCTAAAAGAGCATTTGCAAAAAATAACCATTTAAATTTTAGCGACGAGATCAAAAATATCTTTGCATCACTCTAACAAAATTCAGAACAATTAATGATCAAGATTTTAAAATATGAAAAAATATCATACCTGTTGACATCTTTTTCCACAGAACTTTTCACGATTGAACTCATCACCGTTGGCATCAACACAATTTACGTGATCTACATAAGAAATATAAAGTTTAGTTTATTTATCTTTCAACTATATATATAGAGCACACATGATATCCTTTTCAATGCATCATAAAGGTGACGAGGAGACTATAATATATACTTACGATGCTAAGTTTGATGTTAACACATTATTTATCAGAAAAGTTTTGTTTATTTTTGATGGGGAAAGAAAATACATTATTGAGAAATGAATATTCAGTTAATTAATGAAGAGGAGATATATTAGTATAAGAAAAAGAAGAAGAGAAAATACATCTGGTTCTGCATGAAAAACATGCACTGAAGACACATCCAATAGCGGGATTTTCACTTCCTTCTTGATAGGATCCACAAAATTTACAAGAGCAGTGAATGCAGTGCCAGTCACCTGCTGGAAGCTCCTGCAAGGAAAAAAATGAAGATGATGATGATTTACATATTCTAGTACAAAATTAAGTTAAATTATTTCAATATGTGGCTTTATCATATCAATAAGATTTCTGATTTCCTTCTCGTGAAAATGTCACCCAAAATTAAGTTAAATTAGTATAAGAAAAATAATAAATTTCTTAAGTATTAATTTATCATTAGGTGACCAATGTCATTAACATATAATGAGAAATAAATAAATAAATAAAAGAATGATCTCTAAAATGATAAGATCAAAGGCCTGTTTGTATTGATTTATTTTTTATCCTATGCAAAACATCTTATGAAGATAAACAAGTTTCATGAGTGAGAAATTATGAATTAACATAATCGCTTATTTATTTGCATAAACTATTTTTTATAAACTAAAAAATAAACCAATCCAAATGGCCCCAAATAATGAAAATAAGCTTAATAAAAAATAATGAAAATAAACTAAAAAATAGACATAATCATAGATTAAGGCACAAACTTTAATATTCAAGCAACTTTGATGAAAAACTGCTGGGCAGCTATCGCAGCAAATCAAGTCTCCCCCGTCTTTACAAACACCACACGCATCATCGTTAAGGTCTTTATACACTCTTTGAGGTTCCAGATCCATTTTGATAAAAATCCTTAGCTCTCTACAAAACAATTAATAAATTTAGTTAGCGTTAACGAAAACAAACAAATGCATAACAATAAATCAATTTAAATTTCAAGAAAAAACTTACATGAATCACAAAGAGTGGTCTATGAATGGTGTTTTGATCTTGTAGATTGTATTGATAGATGTAGGCACCCTTCCTCTTGGGATCTTCTTCGCTGTTTCAAAATAAAACCAGAGAGATGATTTTTTTTGTTTGTTTTAAAGACACAAGATTTAAATTGAGAAAGAAATACAAGAGGTATTCAAACTCAAAACCTAATTCGAATAAAAATGAAAGCAAATAAGGAGGAGGGACGTGAACTTGCAAAATTGGCCCTAATGAGAAAAAATCAATTCCATTAATTGTTGAAATTCTGACACTAATGTAGAAGATAAGCTTATTTTGATGTTGTAAACACCCATAACAGTGAATGGCAAACTAAATCTAAATATTCTTACATCGAAGTCTAGCCCTAAATGAACATAAAAGTGAAAAATAACTTGAACAAATTGGAGACATGACCAACTCCCATCTCAATCATCAAAAAATATTATATTATTTGAGAAAAAATCATATCAAAGAAATATACGTAGATCTAACTCTACAAGTAAGATCATCTAAACCTTTTTGAGAATTCTAAGTCGAAGATTGTTGGAAAAAAGGTGGATAATCAATGAATGATGAAATTGGAGGAAGAGTTGAGATTTTTATTTGATTTTTGTTTAGATCTATGCTTGATAGTTGAATGTGAAATTGTAATCAAGATTTAGGTTGTTACCTTTGATTGACACTACAAGGAGATAAGGAGATGGTAGAGAAGGGGATGACAATGCATGGACTTCACCTGTTCTTTTAAGCTGATATTCTTCCTTGCTTTCCGTACTTTTTTGTCATGTCTTAACCTTTATGTTAAGAGGTTTGTCTCAATGTTATAAAAGAAACTGAAGACTGTTTTCAATGTACAAATTCAAAAAAAAGATACTCCCTCCGTTTCAAAATGAGTGTCGTTTTAGCTAAAAAAGTTATTTCAAAATGAATGTCGCTTTCAATTTCCAATGCAATAATAACTTTTTCTTTTCAATTGTACCCTTCAATTAATATTATGTCACACTACTTCCAAAGTATTATTTTTTCTTTAATGAAAAACAAACAAATAGTTGAGTAGGATAATTTGGTAAAATTGTTATGACATGATTTGACTACTTTATTTCATTCCTTAATCTGTGTGCAATTGGCAAAAGCGACACTCATTTTAAAACGGAGGGAGTAGTATATTAAATATTTTTCACCATTTAACTTTTTAACTTTTTTGAATCTTTTTACATATTTATCTCATCAAATTAGTCAACATTTTCTTTGAAAAAATGGAGGGGATCTCAACTCATGTTAAGTTTTCCTCCCTCCATTTCATATCTATAGTAGTTAAAAAATTGTTTTTGGTACAAATTAAATAGTTTAAATTTTTACACATATATGAAAAAGTAATTTAATTAATATATAGGCTTAATAGCACTTTTGGCCCCCTATGTTTGACAAAATTGCGATTTTGGCCCCCTATCTTTGAAAACTACAAAACCGCCCCTTATGTTTCGTTTTCGTTGCACTTTTGGCCCCAATGGTCAATTTTGACCTGGTTCACGCTGACATGGCACCCACATCACTTATATGAGGGGCCAAAATCGCAACTTTTGCAAACATAGGGGGCCAAAAGTGCTATTAAGCCTTTTTTTTATTTTTTTAAATCATTTTCTTTTTTTTTCATTTTTTTTGTTTTGAAAAAATTAAAAAAAAAGGGAAAATTAATAAAAATCGAAAATAATGAAAAAAATGCTGAAAAAATTTAAAAAAATTGAAAAAATTAATAAGAATGAAAACAAAAATCTGGAAAAAAATTAAATCATTTTTTCGGTTTTTTTCCATTTTTTTTTAAAAAAAAAGGGTTAATATGTCTTTACCCCCTGTAATTTAGGCAAGTTCCGGTTTTCCCCCTTGTAAAAAAGATTCTTTCAATTTCAACCCTGAAATATGAAGATTCTTTCGAAAACCCCCCTGATCCCATCTAAATCAGATTATTTTTTAATATACATACCACATCATTCAATCATTTTAATAATAAAAAAACATTAAAAACTGAAAATCTTTTGAAAATAACAAAATATCAGATTATTTTTTCTAAAAAATAAAAGATTGATTTTTTTTAAAATTTTAAAAATAACAAAAAATCAGATTATTTTTTTCGAAAAATGAAATAAAAAAGCAGAAAAGACATTTAGATTTTTTTTTCGAAATTTAAAAAATTAGAAAAAAGTTCGGATTTTTTTCGAAATTTATAAGATATTTAAAAATACTGGAATTTAATTTTCAAAATAAGAAAAGTTTAGATTTTTTTGCGAAATAAAAAAATGGAAAATATTTAAAATTTTAAAAATCTGGATATATATTTTTTTAAAATCCAATTACAAAAGAAAAATTAAATTTTAAAAATCCTATAATCTGAAGAAAAAAAATTGATTTTAGTTTAATTAAAAATTTAGGAAAAAAATCTGAGAAGCTTGAATTACATAGGAATATTTTTGTAAAAAGAATTATTAATGCGTGTAAAATTTTAAAAAGTGTCTTATTTAAGAGACATTAAAATTTAAAAAGTGAGTACCTCAAGTTGCTCTTCCAATCTCTTTTGAACTATAATTGATTTTTTTTTCTTCAGATTATATGATTTTCAAAATTTAATTTTCATATTGTAATTGGATTTTAAAAAATATATATATAGATTTTTAAAATTTTAAATATTTTCCAGTTTTTTTTTTCGCAAAAAAATCTAAACTTTTTTTATTTTCAAAATTAAATTCCAGTATTTTTAAATATCTTCTAAATTTCGAAAAAATCCGAACTTTTTCAAATTTTTTAAATTTTGAAAAAAAATCTAAATGTGTTTTCTGCTTTTTTCTTTTATTTTTCGAAAAAAGTAATCTGATTTTTTGTTATTTTTAAAATTTAAAAAAATCAATCTTTTATTTTTTTAAAAAAAATAATCTGATTTTTTGTTATTTTTAAAAGATTTTCAGTTTTTAATGTTTTTTTTATTATTAAAATGATTTAATGATGTGGTATGTATATACACACATGTCATGTGAAATTTTTTTTTCCAGATTTTTGTTTTCATTCTTATTAATTTTTCCAATTTTTTTAAATTTTTTCAGTATTTTTTTCATTATTTTCAATTTTTATTAATTTTCCCTCTTTTTTTAATTTTTTCGAAACAAAAAAAAATGGAAAAAAAAGAAAATGAATTAAAAAAATAAAAAATAGACTTAATACCATTTTTGGCCCCCTATGTTTGCAAAAGTTGCGATTTTGGCCCCTCATATAAGTGATGTGGGTGCCATGTCAGCGTGGACCAGGTCAAAATTGACCATGGGGGCCAAAAGTGCAACGAAAGCGAAACATAAGGGGCGGTTTTGTAGTTTTCAAAGATAGGGGACCAAAATCGCAATTTTGTCAAACATAGGGGGCCAAAAGTGCTATTAAGCCTAATATATATTTATGTCAATGTTTTTTTAATTCTTTATATTTATCATTAATTGTTATATAAAGTTTCTCATCCTTAAAACTAAAGACTAAAAGAAAAAAAATAAAATAATGTAAAAATAAATCGCCTTAAGTATATTTAGAGTATAATTAGAAAATAAAGGTGAGTCCTCGAACCCCGGACGCCACCAAAAAATAAAAATAAAAATAATGGTGAATTCTACATTGAATTTTTCTTTCTTCGAGGCATTATATATCAAGTTTTTAAAACGTACTTCCCACCTTAATGAAAATATAAGCAAGATTTAATCAAATAATGTATATGAAAAAAAAGTAGTTGATTGTATTTAGTTTATGCAATCTGAATTAAATAAAGTCTATTGCATAAATTAACCTTTATGAGACGTACTTTTGAGATGTTATCGTTAAAAGTAGTGCAGGGAATCAATAGATTATAGTTTAGAGACGTAATATATATGTGTATCAAATTCACTTTGATTAATAATGTTGAATTGAAAATGTATTTTTAAAGAACCTGATTTATGAATGAATCATTTACAATAAAAATGTAAGAAAAAAATATTCAAATAATTAAAAAGACACAACTTTACTAATTAAATCAAATACTCATATTAAGAACCACACTGCTTAATACAGGTAACTTAGGATAAAGGGAGTATATTATTATCTTCTTTTAATTAAATTACACATTCAAATTGAAGACGTAAATAAAAAGAAGATATTTGACCAAAAAAAACACCATAAAGAAGACATTAATGTCTCCAGTCAAAAAAAAAAAAGACATTAATGTCTTTCTCATTACACATTGACCATCGTATTGATTCATTTTACTGAAAAAAATTAAAAAAATAATCAATTAATTTTTACCAAAAAAAAAAATCAATCAACGTTTTTCTAAAAAAATCAAACATTTAATTATACAATAAGCCGAACAAATGCACAAGACATGTTTTTGAGAGACTTTCACAAATTGTATCAGACAATTTAGAGTTTGGTCGAGAGGCAAAAAAAAATTTAGTTAAAAATTATTCTTTTACTAAATATCGAGTTATAGTTCCTTCGAACGATTTATCTTTAACGAAAACTTATTAACCACTTAAACCCAATCATTTCATGACTCATCAAATATATCAGATTCAATTAAGTTTTTGGACTAAGATTATTTTATGAAAAAAAATTGTCATATAATTTGTTTTGGGAAATTAGTCACTTTAGTCCCTAAATGGGAAAGGAGTAATCACTTTAGTCCATGAATGCAGAGAAATTTCAAAACAGTCCCTGAATGTAAACTCTGTTGGTCAATTTCAGGGACTATAGTGACTAACGGAGTCTACATTCAGGGACTAGATTGACTAACGAAGTCTGCATTTAGGGACTAAATTGACTGACAGAGTCTACATTCAGGGACTATTTTGCAATTTATCTGCATTCAAGGACTAAAGTGACGACTCCTTTTCTATTCAGGGACTAAAGTGACTAATCTCCCAATTTGTTTTCATTCATTTTATAATTGGGGAATTAGTCACTTTAGTCCCTGAATGGGGAACGATTCGTCAATTTAGTCCCTGAATGCAGATAATATGCAAAACAGTCCCTGCATGGTCAATTTCAGGGACTAAAGTGACTAACGAAGTCTACATTCAGGGACTAAATTGACTAACGGAGTCTGCATTCAGGGACTAAATTGACTAACAAAGTCTACATTCAGGGACTATTTTGCAATTTATCTGCATTCAGGGACTAAATTGACGAATCGTTCCCCATTCAGGGACTAAAGTGACTAATTCCCCTTTTATAATTGTTATTTTCTTTTTTTGGGTACAATATAATCCTATTTTTCAAAATGACGTTCTTATCTCATAAATTTATTATTTTCCTAAAGGAAGATGATACCTGCCATCTGTACCACACCATATTGGGTATCAAGAATTATATTTAAGATAATGTATTTTTTCTAAAATAAAAAATAAAAAATGAATGTATTCCTGCCATATACTAGTATTCAAACTTCTGTATATGTTAAATCATTAATGGTCTTAAGACTAGGCATATAGACTTAGAAATGTTTCTATAACAATATTTTATTGTATAAAAGATTGACTGGAATATTTTTATCATTAATAAATAAATAAATCTCAACCATCAATCATGAGAGAGAAAGTGAGAATTAAATTATAATGAAAATTAGTTGTTGTATTTTAATGGTGGAGAATGAAAATGGAGAAAACTTGAGAAAATTTTCAATGGAGAGGATCCAAATCCATGAAAATAATTATATATGGATTTTTGAATCATACTCTATTTGGAATTTTTATAAAAAAAATTGATGAAGGGAAAAAATTATTAACCAAAGTGATACTAAAATTTAAATGTATTTGGTCCAGAACTTCGACCAAATACTTTTTACTCTTGCGACACCTTTTTACTTATACACCATCCATCTCATTTTAATAGTCTGTTTTAGAGTCGTGCGCGGTTATTATAAGAAAGTGGTTAGTTAAGTTGATTTTATTGGGTGTCTGTGAGCATAGCTCAGTTGACAGGGACATGCATTGTTATATGCATGGGTCAGGGTTCGAACCTCGGACACCTCACTTATTCACCTTGAAAAAGGTGAATTTTAACCACAAAACTACTTGACCAAAAAAAAATGATTTCAATGGTAAATTAATCTACTAAAATATTCTTAATAATTGTAGCTACTGGATTAGTTAAGTGGAGTGGAATTAAATTAATAAGGGGCATATCAATGAAAAAATAATAAAAAATATTCTTATTAATTGTAGCTAGTGTATTAGTTAAGTTTTTTTGCTAAGCAGGGAGACAGACAGACATCAGGAGGCAACACCGACATCCCAACGTGGTTGGCACCACGGGATGCCTCCGTCCTATGCCTTCCAATCTCTAAATTTATTAAAAAAAGGGAAAAATATATATACAAGGAGAGGGGGGACTAGGCCAAAACCCTCAATGAAAAAGCCAAAACAATAAAAAATAAAGCCGACGTAAATCTATAATTGGGTGAGCCAATTCAGTCTCGAAAGAAGTCGAAAAGCAACTATGCAGGAAGCATGTCTAACCAAATAGAACCCTGAGTATCATGAGATCATTTGGAAGATGGAGAAGGACCACCCTTTGCACGGGTCTGATAATGCGGTTTTCCGAGGACTTGCTTTTTCATATTTAGCTGCTGCTTTTTTGAGAGAACTTGCGTAAATCCTTCCTTTGCGGTCCGTTGATCGTATTCTTTGATTCTGGCCCATAAATCCAAGTCATTTTGTACGTTCTTGCTAGTGTGTGGCTGGGAGGTAATTGCCACCTGTGAAGCATCATGGCTAGAATTCGATGCGTGGTGGGCTGTTAGTGCTACTGAAGGAGCAACCTGTTCCAAATCAACAGAGTGCACGTCACCGTGCGCAGTAGTGATCTCTTCAAGCATATGTGTTGAATTGTGAGGCAGCCGGTCATTGTGAACTGTAGCAGCATCAGTTTGTACCTCAATTGTGATAGGTACATCATTTACATCCTTGTCAACCGGCCTTGTCCGAACAATATCATCCGAGATGTTCTGTAAAGGCATGCAAAAAGAATGCGCAGCCTGCTGTGGGGAGTGTTGTACCTCAAGAATCTCTTTGTTCCCAATCGTGACCTCAAGGGCTACTGATTGTGTAACATTTTCTACAGCTATTTGTTCAACCATAATGGGGATCGTGGCTGCCTGTGTTTGAGACTGCGTGCCATGAGCTGGAATATCTTCCACCTCTTCATGCTGAGTGTCGGATATCACAGGTTCTGTCTCTTGTATTTCTGGTACCTGATGTGTTTCAAATGCGTTCGAAGAGCCTACACCATCTGGATTATCTTTTGGTTTCCATTCAGATATCTGTTTTTGTGAGTTTATAGGCTTCTTTCCGTTATCAACTAGATCTGCTAGTTTGTCCACATTCCTCGGATATAACCATCGGCAAGAATTAACGTTATGGCCAATGCTTTTGCAGTGTGTGCAAAACTCAGGTAAACCTTCGTATTCAATAGCAACCGGAAACGCAAATCCCTCTCTTTCCACCATCACTTCATAAAATATGTTCTTAGCTAGATCCAAATCAACCAAAATCCTGGCATAATGACCAAATAGACGGTTCCTGGTAACATGATCAATGAGCAACGGAGTACCGACCGCCCCTGCTATCTCATATAATGTCCTCTCCATCCAATATTCTTGTGGTAGTTCCCAAAGGCGGATCCAAACCTGAGCATGTGTCTGACGATACGTATGAATACTGAAGTCCTTCGCCCACTCAAATAATCGAAGCACTCCTGGCTTCAAAATGACGGTCCCCGCCGCCCAAACTTTGCACAAGTCCTCCTGAGATGCAAATGTGAATTCGAAAAATCCCTTGCCTAGTGAGCGCAGACTCCATGGACCTGAAACTTTCCAAATTGCTTGAAGCTTTGTGAATAAGTCCTTGGAAGAATATGGTTTATCCCCTTTGCTTAACATCAGCCTACCCCAAAGGTTAGTTCGACAAGCTTCCAACCCTCGAAGGTAAGCGTCCTTGGTTATCGTAATTGACAATGTTTCCCCACGAATTACAGGCGCTGGTAGAGGTTCAGTATAGGATACCTTAGGTCCACGAAGTGCCTGGGCAAATGATGGTTTCGGAATGGCAGCTGGTGTTGGAGTGTTGTGCGCGACCATTGCAAGAGCCAAAGAAGAGTCAGATGTTGTTGTTGATGTAACCGGAACAGGAACGGTTGTCGCCAACTCTGCCTGCCAATCAAACATGGCTTAGGGCAGAACTGCGACCCCAACAGGAACAGTGCTCAAATAAACCTAGCGAACAATGGTACTGACCAAAGCAATTTGGTGACGGCCAAAGGAATGGAGCAGAAAGCGAAAAGTGAATTCACGTGAGCGAATCTCACACTTGTTCACTTGTAAAGATTCAATCTTGAATGATTGAAACACGTTGAGAGATGGAATTGAATTCTTCTAGTGTATTAGTTAAGTGGAGTGGAATTAAATTAATAAGGGGTATATTAATGAAAAAATAATAAATGTTGCAATGATAGTTTAAAATGACAATTATTTTAAGACATAGAAAAAATGCTAAAAACACAATTAAAAAGAGACCGAGGGAGTATTTCATTCTCGAGAAAGTATAAAGAAGGGAGAAGTATCACTTCAACATTTAATGTAGTATTCGTCAAAGATTAGCAAAAAGGGCTCCTAAAAGCAACGACTATTTGATCCGAAATTTAGTTCAAATACATTTGACTTTTACCTTTTAATTTATATTTCATTTTCAAGGAAGTAAAAGAAGGGATAAATATCACTCCAACATTTAAGTAATAATCGGGTGGAGATTAAGCTGAGCAAAAGAATTAAAGAAGGCTTAATTGCTCTTTTCGTCCCTTAAGTTTTTTTTTTTTTGTATCGCTTTGATCCCATAAGTAATAAAAAGTTCGTTTGAGTTCTTTAATTTCATTTCTGTTACACTTTTTTGGTCCCTTCCGTCAAGGGGTTAACCTCAAATGATGGACTAACATTATATATGGTCCACAGTAAACATCATTAATTTTTTTAATCTTAATCGTTTAATCTATCTTTTAAAAACATAAAGCATTGGATTTTGGAGGTCTATTATAAGTAATAGTGCACTGTCACCACCTAATATTTTTCCTTTCTTCATCTTCTTCTCTCCTCACCTTCACCAACTTAATCAATGTTTATAAAAAAAATCCAGAATAATTCATCAACTCCATTTATCACCTTCATCATCAAATCTAGAAAAATAAAACAAAAAACTCAACAAACCTAAAAATCTAGATTAAACTCAATATTCATTTTCCCCAAATTCAAAACCCTAAAACCAATAATCCAATTTTAAATTAAATCTTCATCTCTTCTTCTCTCAAAATCAAACCAGAAGAAGAAATAATATGTTTGACCCTTCAAGAACTCTTTCACTTTCTTCCTCTACGATCCCAGCAACCACCACCACACCACCATAACAAACCCATCACTATTACCACCATCGTCCATGACCTCCCTCCAAACGGACCACCGTTATCCGTCGTGGCTCCTCCACCACCACCAAACAAATTCATCTCTCAAACCCTCTCGAATTCGTCCTTTTTTGTTTCCATCGAAATCGGAATCTGCAAGATGCAAGGTGACAGTTCTTAGAAGGTGGTTTGTTAATGTTTGTGTGAAGATTTCTAATCTTGTATATCTTTCTCTCTAAATGTTTTTCTCTTTCTGTGTGTTTTTTGTTAGAGAGATATACATATAGATGGAGAACACAGATTCAGGTTACTGTTTTTTAATGTTTGTGATTTAGGTTTGTTCATGTTTTCTGAAGGATTGGTGGTGATGATGATGATAAAGGGTTTAAATTGAATTTGGAAATGAGTTTTTTTCTCTCCAGAAAATAGTGATGGCAGAGATGTTTATTTTCTTCAAAAAAAAAATTATGGATTTGTATTTGTTGAAGAAGATATGATGATGATGAAGGTTCCTGAGTTAGTTTGTTGTTCTTGATGAACTTCAAGAAGAAGATGAATGAAGAAGAAGGAAGAAGATGAGTTAAAGTTAAAGCCAATGCTAAAATGACACGTGTACTTACTTTAACATTTTTGAATTAAATCTAACATAAGGAACTAAAATGTGTAAGGGAGATGAAATTAAAGGATTGAAACAAACTTTTTATTACTTATGCACTACAAGAAACTTGCCATTTAGCAACGGCAGAAACCGTTGGTAAAGGTCTCAAAAGCCGTTGGTATAGGTCATAAAACCTATACCAACGCCCACCTGCTACCGTCTAGGATACTATGCTTATACCAACGGCAAGAATGCCGTCCCAATAGCTTATACCAACGAAAAATTAGCTTGATGCTATAGATTTAGGAGCTATAGCAACGACATTTTACACCTATTAAATAGCTTTAGTCAACCTCCATATCCGTTGGTATAGGACCAAACTGTCCGTTGCTGTAGGTTCTTTTTTTTTTTTTTTTTAAATAAAACTCACCCTAATATAAATATTTTTTAATAATAATAAAATTTTCACAATAATTCCTGACCAAAAAAATAATATATTCGGCAATACTTTTTTATTGCACTACACAAAATTAAGGTAACATCAAAGAAAATTTCAATTATATGATCAAAGTAGTAACTCTTACAAACATATCAAAATAACAAAATAATGTCAATTTTATATAATAACGAACACAAAAATAGATACTAAATAAAAAAAACACTAGATGAGCCTAAACATATCCAAGATAAAAACAATTTCTAATCTTCCTCTCATCCGTCTTCATCATTGCATCGACTTGAAGAATTTATCTGGTTTGGAGCACTAGCACCATCTAAGGCCTATTAAAAATAAAAAGAAAATATGTTACAAACTGTACTTAATTCATGTTCTCATAATATTCGAAATCTGAACTCGAAAAGTAAAATATCAATTATATAATATACCTGTTTTGCAGCTTGTAAAATATCATTCAAATCTTCTTGAGATAATCGATTTTGTATCACTGACATCATATTTGCCATAAACACATTTGTCCTCTCTTGACTTTCTCGCATTTTCTTAAGTTCATCCCTCAGTTCTTGATTTTCAGACAAAGAAGCTTTTGATTTCTTAGGTTTGGGAATATTGCCAATACAACGCACATGTCTCCTCAACCGATTGAGAAGTTTCTACCTCATTATTATGTTTGTTTAGTTCTTCCTGAAAAATTATAAGATATATAGATTATAAGAATACATTTTAAAATAGAATTCATTAATATGACAATCAAAACAATTGAAAACACTACTACAGAAATGACATTTCACATCGGTCGAAATTGACTTTTCACATCGGTCGAAATTATAATATGACTTTGTGTCTAGCTTGTAAGAACACTTGACCTTATGGTACATCACTAGCACTTCAACACTGGATCATATTATACCTCACAGATCTAATTTAAAACTAGTATAACCAAACTAAAACAAAATTGTACAAAATTGCTAACAATCAAGTTGAAAGAACAGTAGCACATATTCTCTAACATCAACCACGTACATATGGTCATTAACTCATCATTAATCTAACGCAATAAAAATTGAGAATAAAATAATCCAATATCAAAAGCACAGAAAAATGAGGTCCACAAGTACAACAAAACTTAGAAAGCATTGCCTATGAAAGAAAGCAACCACAGTGACCACTGAATCACAAACTGAAAGCAATTTAACAAAAAAAAGGGCACTTATCAAAAGAATGCAATTGCAAGTATGAAGAACGTTCAGTAGCAAGCAAGAACTAACATTAACTAGCAAGAACTAATAATAAAAATTTATAGTAACTTTTACAAAATAATTTTGCCACATAAAAGATCATAAAGCTATTGCATCAAACAAAGAGGAGGCAAAAACAAAACCACTGCTTTATAAACAGTACCCCTAGATAAGAACCAGGAATGAATCAAACCCCAAAATCTCATTGATCTAAAAAGCTTGCACTGACTTTCGGTGAACGACATGATTATTAGACTAACAAGATTCCCAACAAAGATACCCCCCATAAAGAATATGCATACAATTTCGGAAAACCATACACAGAAAGTACTTCAAATCCTCAATTCAGTATCACATTAAGGAACAAAACATATATTATTTAAACACAATGCTCGGAGGTTCACAAAAGGCTGCTTACTTGTACACGTCTCTTGTTCACTCAATATCTCCAGCATCAAGTTATTCAGTGGTGCATAATTAATCCTAAGTTACACACAGACAAATAATAAATTCCACAAGAAAATGCAAAATCACTAAATAATAAATAAATACTTATATTAAAGTCCGTACATAAAAAAAAGTAGTACATAAAAAAAATGTGTACAAGTAAATAAATACTTAGCAGACATATAACACAGATGCCACTCAACACTAACACAGATATGTCAATAGGAAGATGTTCCATTCCATTGTTCCAACAAAAGGCCTTATCAAACAAATACTTTTCCATTCAGGGAACTTAATTAAAAAAATAGACAATTTAGATCAGCCATATAAACTCAAATATTCGAACCAGTAAAATAAAAATTTAATCCTGACCAATAAAATATATGCTGATAGGTATGTACACTCTACCATTTATTTTCATCAACTTCATGTTGTTAAAACTTATAAGTAAGTGCTTTTAACTATAGCAGGGTTATAATATAGTGAAAAAGTTCTATAAGTTTATTATTAGTTCTAATAAATTATAATAACAAACATGAAAGACCTACAAAAGAAAGACCATAAGCAAATGACTTTAGTTATAGAGATACTCTGTTCTAATGAAGATTATGTTATATTGACCAATATCCCAAACAAAGCATCCTACCTATTCTTGGCTCACAATTGTTAAATTCTGATTGGTACAAAAATACTTAATAGATAGTGATACTAAATGCAAAATATCAAATTTTAGTGGGGTAGCCATATTAACTAGCGATTACTTTTATTTTTAAGTATAATCCTGACATAAGAAAATCTCAGTGATGCTTTATTTTATAAACAATTGAATATATATAAACATACAGATAGATATGAACAGATTCGGTACATATCTAGTAAGCCAACTTGTTTCAGTTAAACCTTAATAATGTCCTAAGAATGAACAGATTCGGCCTGAAAATAGATATGAAAATCTAGTAAAACAAAAACAACAATCCCAATTGACTCATCAACAACAATCTCAATAAGGCAATCATACTTGGTGTGTGTTTGGCTCAACAACAAATAGATATGAAGACTTGTAACGCCCCATTTTTGTTCTAATATTTTAGTAGATGTGTGAGTATTTTTATATAATTTTATTTGTTATATCTATATGTGATTTTATGTGAAATATATGATTTATGTAGTTGTATATTATTTAAATGAATATGACTTTATTATTTGTGGAAATATTAGGAGAAATAAAAATAGGAGTAAAATATTAATATCTTGGTTAATGGGAGTTAATTAGTAATTATGTTAGTTTAAGGGAGTTAAGAAAAATAAAGGAGAGGTTATGTTATTGGGAAATAGAATAGAGAGAAGTCAGAAACATTTTTCACGTACAAAAGAAAAACATAAGTTTTTGGGAGAAGAAGAGAAAACCTAGAAGAGGCATAGAGAAGAGGAGGATCGATTCTGTAAGCTTTTGATTCATCTAAACTAAGGTAAGGGTGGGATTCCTTTCAATAATCATAATATATAATTTGGAAATTGATGAATTTGTTGTTCTTGGTTTTTAGGGTTGAGAAGTTATGTTAGATGATGAATTATGATGAAACTTGTTGTTGAATTGCATGATTATATGTTGTTTTATCCCGTATGTTGTCTAATAAACCTATAAACATTGTTGCAAATCACTTTGGGGTTTGGGTGATCAGAAATTGGGTTGATGAAAATTGGAAATTAGGTTAAAGGTGGTGAATTGTTGATTAGATGATGAAGAACCGTAGAATTGATGAGAGAATCATGAACACATCTTAGATATCCTATAGGAATGTCATTAGAAGTAGTTTGATGGTTAGAAACATGAGAATGGATGAAAATTTGAGATTCTGAGAAAAAGTGATTTTTAAGTGTTTTTGAGAAATAAGTGATTCTAGGATAAGCTGTTTTGGAGATTTAAAAATATGATTTTTCAGTAAAATATGATAGGATTTGTCGAATAGAACGCGTAGGCGAAAACGGAATCGAATTCGGAGTAACGGTTAGGTTTTTACGGACGAAATGGTGAAACCGAAAAAATGGGACTGCACAGAGCTGCAGCGCAGGTGGCTACTGCCTTCCCACGCCTGGGCGCAGCTTTCCACGCCTGGGCGCAGCAAGGCAGCCCCTCATGGGTGACTGCTTGTTGTGTTTTCGTTGTGTGCTGTCAGAACTTCGATTGTTGCGTTCCTGTGTCTTTTTCGCCCCTTTTCGTGTTGAATTAGCTTTCGGTGTAAACAAAAAAGTTGTAGATATTTGAGTTAGCTTTCTAATGGTTTTGGTTTGACATGAAAATGATTCATAGTTTTTGAGTTATGATGAAAATAGTCCAAGTGGGTCTTCAGAAAACCTTAAGAAAACTTAGCATAACTAATCCCAAGTTAGTCCAAAAACTTATGGTTGGTTTCCCAACTTCAAACTGAAGTGTTAGGGACTTAGTTGAGATGTTTTATGAGCATTTGGATTATGTGATATTGATCAAAACTTAATTGCTTTTGAAGGATGTTTTGAACCTTGAGATGAATGTAATTGATTTTATATATATGCTATGTTGTTGTCCTCCGTTGTTGACGTTGTTGTATCATCTAATGTCGAAGTTGGGGAGTGTGTCATAATTGTTGTAGGCACATATGTCGTTGTTGTAGTCGTTGTTGGAGTTGTATGTTGATATACACAAGTTGAGTCCATTTGCATACTCACATCTGTTGGGGGCTTATGCCCTGGAATGTTTATCATTCACCCGTTGGGGGCTTATGCCCTGGAATGTTTATCATTCACCTGTTGGGGGCTTATGCCCTGGGATGCTTTAACCATCCAATTTGTTGGGGGCTTATGCCCTGGAATGCTTAGCATTCAACGCGCGTAGATTGGTACCACCTGCATGATGCATTAGTTGTTGTTGTCGTAGCATTGTCGAGTTGTTGTTGTCGTTGTAGCATTGTCGAGTTGTTGTCGTTGTCGCATTGTCGAGTTGTCGGTGTCGTTGTGGATAACGTTGTTGTTGTTGTTGTTGTTGTTGATGTACCTTGTTGCTGAAAATAATTATGTCGTTGCTTATGTGTTTATTCATATACATTATTAATGATGCCTGTTGTGATATGCTTTGTTGTTTTCATTAATTTGTTGAATTATATATTATTATTATTGGATAAGTTTCTCACCCCTTCTGCGTATATGTTGCCTCGACCGTGGGTAATGTGCAGGTACTGATGACTTGTAGGTTTGGTCGGCTCAGTGTCTAGGGCTCTGATACATACTAGGATGGGGAAATCGTTGCGAATGTCTTCTCATTTCTTTTATGTATCACATATTTTGGAAAAGACTTGCTATTAGAGTTTATCGTTGTTGAAAATAAAGTTGAATTATGTTGGGGCCTTTGTGCCAAGATTTTCATTGATGTTGAATTTTGGTTGAAATTATATTTTTAAAGAATTATTCCGCTGCAGTTTATTAAGATATTCTAAATGTTGGATTTAAATAAATAGATATTTTCTATTTATGAAATTTTGAAAAGTAGTGTGACACTCCGTTGTGTGATTACTCTGATTTAATAATTAATATTTCGTTGTTGGGAGAACGGGGTGTTACAATTGGTATCAGAGCAGGTCGGTCCGTCCGGCCAATTAGTAGAGTCGTGTCGAGCCTAGTAGTGTTGTGTGACAATTTTGTATTGTCCTTGTTGTCCTGTTTGTTGTTTGTTGTGTAACCCTTTGTATGGACTGGTTGGAGTACAACCATGTCCATATTAATTGTTTTAGAGCATCTGAAGCGATTAGAGCATGATGGAAACTTAATGTTTTCCTTGATGGCGTATTTGTCTGTAGAGAGTCAGTCGATAATTGATAGATTGCCCGTTGTGAATGAATTTCCTGAAGTTTTTCCTGATGAGATTCCAGATGTTCCACCAGAGAGGGAAGTTGAATTTTCGATCGATCTTGTGCCGGGTACGAAGCCTGTGTCGATGGTTCCTTACCGTATGTCAGCAGTTGAGTTAGCAGAGTTGAAGAAACAGTTAGAAGACTTGCTTGATAAGAAGTTTATAAGACCAAGTGTGTCACCTTGGGGAGCACCTGTGTTGCTAGTTAAGAAGAAGGATGGTAGCATGAGATTGTGCATAGATTACCGTCAGCTGAATAAAGTGACGATAAAGAATAGGTATCCACTTCCGAGAATTGACGACTTGATGGATCAATTAGTGGGTGCTCGCGTGTTTAGTAAAATTGATTTGAGGTCAGGTTACCATCAGATTAAGGTGAAGGATGAAGATATGCAGAAGACGGCCTTTAGGACACGGTATGGACACTATGAATATAAAGTGATGCCTTTCGGTGTTACTAATGCGCCGGGTGTGTTCATGGAGTATATGAACAGAATTTTTCATGCTTTTCTGGATAAGTTTGTTGTTGTATTTATTGATGATATTTTGATTTATTCTAAGAATGAAGAAGAGCATGCAGAACATTTGAAGATTGTCTTACAGGTGCTGAAAGAAAAGAAGTTGTATGCAAAACTGTCAAAGTGCGAGTTCTGGTTAAGTGAAGTAAGTTTCCTTGGCCATATTATTTCTGGTAGTGGTATTGCTGTAGGCCCGTCGAAGGTTGAAGCGGTATCACAGTGGGAGACTCCCCAGTCAGTTACAGAGATTAGAAGTTTTCTTGGTTTGGCTGGTTATTACAGAAGATTTATCGAAGGATTTTCGAAGTTGGCACTTCCATTGACTCAGTTGACCTGTAAAGGTAAAGCTTTTGTGTGGGATGCTCAGTGTGAGAATAATTTCAATGAGTTGAAGCGAAGATTGACAACGGCTCCAATTTTAATTTTACCAGAGCCGGATAAACCTTTTGTGGTATATTGTGATGCGTCCAAGTTGGGCTTAGGTGGTGTGCTTATGCAAGATGGCAAGGTAGTAGCTTATGCTTCGAGACAATTGAGAATGCATGAGAAGAATTATCCTACACATGATTTAGAGTTGGCTGCTGTGGTTTTTGTGTTGAAAATTTGGAGGCATTATTTGTACGGTTCCAGATTTGAAGTGTTTAGTGATCATAAGAGTTTGAAATATTTATTTGATCAAAAAGAGTTGAATATGAGGCAGAGAAGGTGGCTAGAGTTGTTGAAGGATTATGATTTTGGTTTGAATTATCATCCGGGTAAAGCCAATGTGGTTGCAGATGCCTTGAGTAGGAAAACATTGCACATGTCGGCTATGATGGTGAAAGAATTTGAATTGCTGGAACAGTTTAGAGACTTAAGTCTTGTTTGTGAATTGGCACCTCAGAGTGTGCAGTTGGGTATGTTGAAAATTAATAATGATTTCTTGAAGAGTATCAAAGAAGCCTAGGAGGTTGATGTGAAATTTGTAGACTTGATGGTTGCTAGTAATCAGAATGCAGATGGTGATTTTCAGGTTGATGATCAAGGAGTGTTGAGATTCCGAGGCAGGATTTGTATCCCTGATAATAATGAATTGAAAAAGTTGATTTTAGAAGAAAGTCACAGAAGTAGCTTGAGTATCCATCCGGGAGCTACAAAGATGTATCATGACTTGAAGAAACTGTTTTGGTGGTCTGGGTTGAAGCGAGATGTCGCACAATTTGTATATGCTTGTTTGACTTGTCAGAAATCGAAAGTTGAACATCAGAAGCCTGCTGGTTTGTTGACACCTTTAGATGTGCCGGAATGGAAATGGGATAGCATCTCCATGGACTTTGTGACGAGTTTACCAAACACTCAAAGAGGGCATGATGCCATTTGGGTTGTTGTCGATAGATTGACGAAGTCGGCACACTTTATTCCAATGAATATCACTTATTCGGTAGCTCAGTTGGCGGAGATCTATATTCATAATATTGTGAAGTTGCATGGTGTCCCGTCGAGTATTGTGTCGGATAGAGATCCGAGGTTCGCTTCGAGATTTTGGAAGAGCTTGCAAGAAGCTTTGGGCTCTCAGCTGAAGTTGAGTTCAGCTTATCATCCGCAAACAGATGGTCAGTCGGAAAGGACGATTCAATCATTAGAAGATTTGTTGAGGGTGTGTGTACTTGAGCAAGGTGGAGCTTGGGACAGTCACCTACCATTGATAGAGTTCACGTACAACAATAGTTACCATTCGAGTATTGGTATGGCACCTTTCGAAGCTTTATATGGTCGAAGGTGTAGAACTCCTTTATGTTGGTTTGAGTCGGGTGAAAGTGTTGTGTTAGGGCCTGAAATAGTTCAGCAGACTACGGAGAAGGTCAAGATGATAAGAGAGCATATGAAAGCGTCGCAGAGTCGACAGAAGAGCTATCATGACAAGCGTAGGAAGGACCTTGAGTTTCAAGAGGGTGACCATGTGTTCTTGAGAGTCACTCCTATGACCGGTGTGGGTCGTGCATTGAAGTCCAAGAAGCTGACTCCAAAGTTTATTGGTCCTTATCAGATATCTGAGAGAATTGGCACGGTGGCTTATAGAATTGGTTTGCCACCACATCTTTCGAACTTGCATGATGTGTTTCATGTGTCACAACTCCGGAGGTATGTAGCGGATCCCTCACATGTCATTCCTAGAGATGATGTGCAAGTTAGAGACAACCTTACGGTAGAAACTTTACCTTTGAGGATCGATGATCGTAAGGTGAAGACGTTGAGAGGCAAAGAGATACCTCTAGTGAGAGTTGTTTGGGGAGGAGCAGCTGGTGAAAGTCTTACTTGGGAGTTGGAGAGTAAGATGCAGGAGTCTTATCCTGAGTTGTTTGCTTGAGGTAATATTTCGAGGACGAAATTCTCTAAGTTGGGGAGAGTTGTAACGCCCCATTTTTGTTCTAATATTTTAGTAGATGTGTGAGTATTTTTATATAATTTTATTTGTTATATCTATATGTGATTTTATGTGAAATATATGATTTATGTAGTTGTATATTATTTAAATGAATATGACTTTATTATTTGTGGAAATATTAGGAGAAATAAAAATAGGAGTAAAATATTAATATCTTGGTTAATGGGAGTTAATTAGTAATTATGTTAGTTTAAGGGAGTTAAGAAAAATAAAGGAGAGGTTATGTTATTGGGAAATAGAATAGAGAGAAGTCAGAAACATTTTTCACGTACAAAAGAAAAACATAAGTTTTTGGGAGAAGAAGAGAAAACCTAGAAGAGGCATAGAGAAGAGGAGGATCGATTCTGTAAGCTTTTGATTCATCTAAACTAAGGTAAGGGTGGGATTCCTTTCAATAATCATAATATATAATTTGGAAATTGATGAATTTGTTGTTCTTGGTTTTTAGGGTTGAGAAGTTATGTTAGATGATGAATTATGATGAAACTTGTTGTTGAATTGCATGATTATATGTTGTTTTATCCCGTATGTTGTCTAATAAACCTATAAACATTGTTGCAAATCACTTTGGGGTTTGGGTGATCAGAAATTGGGTTGATGAAAATTGGAAATTAGGTTAAAGGTGGTGAATTGTTGATTAGATGATGAAGAACCGTAGAATTGATGAGAGAATCATGAACACATCTTAGATATCCTATAGGAATGTCATTAGAAGTAGTTTGATGGTTAGAAACATGAGAATGGATGAAAATTTGAGATTCTGAGAAAAAGTGATTTTTAAGTGTTTTTGAGAAATAAGTGATTCTAGGATAAGCTGTTTTGGAGATTTAAAAATATGATTTTTCAGTAAAATATGATAGGATTTGTCGAATAGAACGCGTAGGCGAAAACGGAATCGAATTCGGAGTAACGGTTAGGTTTTTACGGACGAAATGGTGAAACCGAAAAAATGGGACTGCACAGAGCTGCAGCGCAGGTGGCTACTGCCTTCCCACGCCTGGGCGCAGCTTTCCACGCCTGGGCGCAGCAAGGCAGCCCCTCATGGGTGACTGCTTGTTGTGTTTTCGTTGTGTGCTGTCAGAACTTCGATTGTTGCGTTCCTGTGTCTTTTTCGCCCCTTTTCGTGTTGAATTAGCTTTCGGTGTAAACAAAAAAGTTGTAGATATTTGAGTTAGCTTTCTAATGGTTTTGGTTTGACATGAAAATGATTCATAGTTTTTGAGTTATGATGAAAATAGTCCAAGTGGGTCTTCAGAAAACCTTAAGAAAACTTAGCATAACTAATCCCAAGTTAGTCCAAAAACTTATGGTTGGTTTCCCAACTTCAAACTGAAGTGTTAGGGACTTAGTTGAGATGTTTTATGAGCATTTGGATTATGTGATATTGATCAAAACTTAATTGCTTTTGAAGGATGTTTTGAACCTTGAGATGAATGTAATTGATTTTATATATATGCTATGTTGTTGTCCTCCGTTGTTGACGTTGTTGTATCATCTAATGTCGAAGTTGGGGAGTGTGTCATAATTGTTGTAGGCACATATGTCGTTGTTGTAGTCGTTGTTGGAGTTGTATGTTGATATACACAAGTTGAGTCCATTTGCATACTCACATCTGTTGGGGGCTTATGCCCTGGAATGTTTATCATTCACCCGTTGGGGGCTTATGCCCTGGAATGTTTATCATTCACCTGTTGGGGGCTTATGCCCTGGGATGCTTTAACCATCCAATTTGTTGGGGGCTTATGCCCTGGAATGCTTAGCATTCAACGCGCGTAGATTGGTACCACCTGCATGATGCATTAGTTGTTGTTGTCGTAGCATTGTCGAGTTGTTGTTGTCGTTGTAGCATTGTCGAGTTGTTGTCGTTGTCGCATTGTCGAGTTGTCGGTGTCGTTGTGGATAACGTTGTTGTTGTTGTTGTTGTTGATGTACCTTGTTGCTGAAAATAATTATGTCGTTGCTTATGTGTTTATTCATATACATTATTAATGATGCCTGTTGTGATATGCTTTGTTGTTTTCATTAATTTGTTGAATTATATATTATTATTATTGGATAAGTTTCTCACCCCTTCTGCGTATATGTTGCCTCGACCGTGGGTAATGTGCAGGTACTGATGACTTGTAGGTTTGGTCGGCTCAGTGTCTAGGGCTCTGATACATACTAGGATGGGGAAATCGTTGCGAATGTCTTCTCATTTCTTTTATGTATCACATATTTTGGAAAAGACTTGCTATTAGAGTTTATCGTTGTTGAAAATAAAGTTGAATTATGTTGGGGCCTTTGTGCCAAGATTTTCATTGATGTTGAATTTTGGTTGAAATTATATTTTTAAAGAATTATTCCGCTGCAGTTTATTAAGATATTCTAAATGTTGGATTTAAATAAATAGATATTTTCTATTTATGAAATTTTGAAAAGTAGTGTGACACTCCGTTGTGTGATTACTCTGATTTAATAATTAATATTTCGTTGTTGGGAGAACGGGGTGTTACAAGACTCACCTGTTTTCAGAGAACGAGATCCACCCGACGAGATTCGAGTGAGTGAGAGAAAGCCAAAACTAGTGAGTGAGAAAAATAATAATGGATTCACCTGTTTTAGAGTTAAAAAGTGATTGAGAGGTCAGATTAAGAGAAAATCAAAACATGTGAGCGAGAGAAATAAGAACATCGAGATTCACCTGATTCAGATTTCGACGAGTGAGTTCACATCGAGATTGAGTGAGTGATTCAGATTGAGATTCATGTTCAACAGATTGAGATTCAGATAGAGTGATTCAGGTCCGATTTTTAGGGTTCACTCGTTGGGGTCCAGATTCGATTTTGGGGTTCAGTCGTTTGGGGATAAGGGTAAAAACATCTCCAATTTCAGTTTGTTGTTCGATTTGGAGTGAAGAGGGAAAACCAAAACGTTTTTGTGAGTGATTGATTGAGTTTGGGAGGAGAAGGGTTTGATGTTATGGTGAAAATGTTTGGCGTTTTTTCATTCTTAACCTATAGCAACGGGGTATTGGAACATCAGTTGCTAAATTTTATCTATAGCAACTCTTTTTTCTACAGTTGCTAAAAGTGTCCGTTGCTATATGGCAAATTTCTTGTAGTGATGGTACCAAAGCGATACTAAAAAAAAAAAAATTTAAGGGACGAAAATAGCAATTAAGCCACAAAGGAACATGTCATGATTTTCTTTTTCGCAAGAAAACATATGGTTACAATAAGCTTTTTTTTTAACTAAAAAACTACATTCATTCAAATTTGTATAATACATCAAACAACATAAAAAAACACAAATTCGAAATCTTTAAAATTGAAAAGGATGGATCTACAAACAAACTTACAATATTCAAGTTAATATCACACAATGATAAAATGTCTATAAATTTGATAAATCCAACAGATATGATGAAATGAAAGTGTCTAGAGTACCAAATACTTCAAAATATGTACTCCCTCCGTCCCGAAATATAAGCAAAAAAAACTCACTTTCTTTGTCCCAAAATATAAGCAAAAAAGACAATCTTTTCTCCTATTTAATCATGTTTTTATAAAAAAGGCTTATTTGATCATTTGGTCCCTTATTTAATTTCATGTTTTCATTTTGGTCCCATAATTAATAAAAATAACGTTTTAGTCCCTCACATTTTCCTCTGTTTGCCAAATAACTCCCGACTGTTAACTTTAATTTTAAATATCTATGATGGACGAACCTTAAAAGTGGTCCATCGTAGGCCTTATTAATTTTAACCGCTTGATCTATTTATCATAAAAGGGACTGTTAGATCTTCATAAAACAATAGTAAATATGTGAAATACCTAAAATACCCCTATTGCCAAATTAAAATTCCCAATTTCTTCTCTCTTCTTCTTCTCCAGCGAGCTTATTCTTCCCTTTCCTGTTATGTGACTTCATCAACACAACATCAACACAACATCAATTAGAAACCAGATCGAATTCATCCCTGCAAATCGAATTCATCTATTGTCAAATCAAAATTTGTGTTCAAATGGAGTTAGTGTTTGGAAAATGAATTTGGGGGAAAGCCATAATGCATTGAATCATGTTTAGAACAAAAATCAAAAAACGAAAGTAACCCAGAAACACAAATCGAACTGGAAAACAAATGGAATCGATCGGAATTCCGAGTTACCATTCAGATCCGAAAAAAGGCTTCCATCTATTTGTGATTTTTAGTGAAGGTTAGTTTTGAAAGAATCAGAAGAGAAGAACGATGAAGTGGAATCGAATTCATCCCTGCAGATCGAATTCATCTCTTGTTATGAAATTGTTATTTTCTGAGTAATTTAGATTTTTGTGAATCATGAGTTTGGGAGCGACAGTGAAGAGAGATTAGGGAGATTGAGTGATTTAGATTTTTGTGATTCATGGGTTTGGGATTGAAGAAAAAAATTGGGGATGAAGATGGGTCAAATGAATTTCTGGGGTTATGATAAATTTAACCCAACCCATTTCCATTCTGTTCCTCCCTCCTTCGCACAGATCACTGCAACTTCAAAGCCACAATTTTTATTTTGATTCATTTTGTATAATTGCAGCAGCGGCGTGTATTGTGTAATTTCATTCTGATTGTGGTTTTGTGAATTATCTTCCTCCGTTTATATTGGTGATTGCTCACATTCAAATTAATATTTTATTTTATTTTATTTTTTTAGGTTTTTTTCTTCTGCATTTTCTGGTGTTGAAGATGTTTGTTGTTGTTGTTGTTGTTGTTTGTTTTAATTTATTTTTCTGGGTTTTTTTGATCCATTATTTTTCTGGGTTTGTTTGTATGAATGTATGATAATGGTTGATGAAGATGAAAATGTAGAAGATGAAGAAAGTGAAAACAATTAGGTGTTGGTGATACATCGTAAGATAAAATACACCTGCCTAATCAATGGTTCTCTTCTTAAAAGAAAAGTCAAACGGTTGAAATTAAAATAATTAATAGGATCTATGGTGGACCACTTTTAAGGTCGGTCCACCATAGACATCATTTGGGGTTAAAATTAACAGCTGGATTTATTTGGCAAACAGAGACAAACGTGGGGATCAAAACGCCATTTTTATTAATTGTGGGACCAAAATGAAAACATGAAATTAAATAAGGGACCATAAGATCTAATAAGCCTAAAAAAAATCATCTTTTCCAAGAAAAACTTTTGTTTATTCTCATAAAATTAAATGCAAATTACATTTAATTTTCTCTCTCTTTCATTTTCTCCATAACCAATAGCCAATGAAAATTGTTTTTCCATCTTTCTATGAAACTTTTTCCAAAGAAAATACAAAAAAACTATACTCCAAATTCTTATGTTTTACTTTTCTTAATAAGTGTGATTTTTTTATTTTTGCTTATAATTTGGAACGGATGGAGTATTGTTGAAAGTTCCAAAGCCATTAATTGAATTTGTATTTAATCAAAGCTAATTTGTCAATCTAACGGAACGAACACCGCAACAAAAGGAAAACAAAACAATGATACAACAAGACGATGGACATAATAACATCTCACTAAGACGACAAAACCACTAAAAAAAACTAAATTATATGTAAAAATCGCATATTTAAATAAGGGAAATGGTAACCGGTGCCCCCGGGTACTAGTTAAGCATACTGAAAAGGAAATTATATAGTAGTTAATGCATTGAAATTGTGAATTAATTCATAAAAAATCAAAAACAGTATTAGGGGAAAAATTGGCCTTAAATCATCCTTTCAAGTGAATGAAGCAGAAAAAGAAAGGAAACAAAAAATTGAGTGGCTGCTTACTAGGTCGAGAGAAAAAGGCTACTAGGTATTACATAAAATTGGTTACAATAAGTTAGGTTGTCCGAAATTGTAATCACTGCGATTTAAAATCTAATGGTTAAAAGTTAAATTAAAAATTTAGTCCATATACATCAACTTTTGTTGACTTAATTTTTTCTTATAAATATGACCGGAGAGAGTATTTAAGTAAACATGATATTTATCCCATAGGTATTGGATTCAACTCGCATGGAAGGGCAAACCCTCACAAAATTTTCCTATGAGCAGTTGGGGTAAAAACGCATGTGAACATTAGCGTCGATTTCCGTGTGAGGCCGGTTTGTTATATGAAAACAAGGTTTCGTTTAAAATGGACCTATGAAATTTTGGGTTCATCTTGGACCAATCTCATATCAGCCACATATATAATGTTATTTAATTTGAATGGTCAGGATTACATATTGGCTACCTTTTATCTTGGTTGATTGTCCAACTATTTCCTATTTGTGATATTGGCCTTGCAAATTCATTAAATCTAATAATCAACCACCAACATTTAATTAATTTTATTTTTCTTCATCTTCTTCTCTTAATTTTTTTATCTTGTTCTTCATCTTCATGAAAATATACATAAACTTCATCAATTTCACAACCCAGAAATCATCTCACGGTTTTTTAGCTTCCTTTATTAAAAATAAAAACCCAAAAAATTATCAAGGACAAAGTTTTCTTAAATATCAAATCCAATTAAACAGAAATTAAATTGACTAGATTAATGACCAATTTCCTAAAATTTAATGTGACAAAATTCTCAAACACCCATTTCCCTCACCCATCTTCCTCATCTCTCTCATGTTTTGTTCAAGGACTAAGTTACACCATATTGATAAAAGGGAAACGAGAGAGAAGCAAACGTGGGAGCTGGGTAGTGCTCGTGGTGGTGACGGTTCTGGACAGTACCTGGTGTGGTGGATGGATGACGCGGGTAAAGGCTGATATGGTCGCCGGCGAGGGGTAGCGCGAGGTGAGAGAACGGAGTTGCAGCAGGGAAAGTGAGAGTATTGTTGGCCGGCGTAACGGCGACGATGGTGTAAATTCTTTCTTTCTATTGTGTTGCTTGCCTTGTTGCTGCTGTTTTAACACTTTTGCTGGGTTTGAAAGCAAGTTCTAGTGTTGCTCATTTTATTGGTGGTGATGGTGAAAAATGGTGGTGGTTAAAATTGGTGGAAGTTCGTGTGGTTTAGAGATGATGATGAATATAAAAAGTGGTGTGTCCTTGAAGGATAAGAAAGGCATTTTACCATTGTGAGGTTTATTATAATTTACCATATATATGGGGTAATTATATAATTAAACATGTTACCTGATCAACCCATTATAGCAGGTATTTTTCATGGGTCCAGTCTGAACCAAAAGAATGATGGGTTCAGCCTAAACGGCACCTGAAAACAAACCTTGAATCAAGAACATAGAGAAGTAGAAAAGTCGAAAAATAGGTGGTCCGCAGAGGTCTCATAACTACGACTACAAATACTTCAAATCAAAATAACTACACAACCCCTGTTCCAATTGAATCACGTGACCTATGATTTCAACAATAGATTTAGATAACCATTTTAACATTAATGAACTATGAAATGGAAGCTTGCAGAGAAGGTTGAATGTTGTGAGGAATATCTAAATAGTCAGCAATAGATTTAGATAATTATTTTTCACACCAGAATTTAATTGTGCTATCATATCCAATTTTCCAAGTTGAATTCTCAAGAATGGTGTTGATGAACTTCTTTATGGCATGCCAAATTGAGGAACAGACATGCATGCATGGCAATCAATTAGCTTGAACTTCTTGCATATAGTACAGCCGTTAGAAATAAGGCCTATTGTTCATTGGATGTCACAAATTAAATTCCAAGCTGGACTAAAGTTACCAACCTCGTCATTCCATCTAACATTTCTCGATCAAACCCAACTCACCATACGAGACGATCATCAAAACAACAAAACCATTAAAACTGCCAGGGAATAATGCCAGGAGCAAGAACTCCTGGGTAAATTTGCCAGGATCAATGCCAGGGATGCCCTTGGGAAAATGACTTAAAAAAAGGTGGGACCCGATTCTCATAAAACCCCTGGCAAAGTGTAAAGTGGGACTCCTTTTCTTCACATCTGCTCGGGCCACACATAAAACACACACGCTTCATATTCTTTTCTTCTTTTTCTCTCTTCAACGAGAAGCTTTCATCTCCAACAAAACCTAGTCGTCGCCGCCTCCTCCTCCTCCCTGTTGGCCATCTCCATCCTCCAACATCATCGATCCGTTCATTCTTCTTCTCCTTCTTCTTTCCTTCATTAAACCCATTATCTCTCTCTCTCTCTCTCTCCCTCTCCCTCTCCCCCTATCTCAATTAGGGTTTTCATGGTTTCATCATACTTTCAATTCCCTCTCTATCAATCTATTCTGAATATTTGCCTTCAATAATCACACATCAAATTCACCATATTCTTCTTCTTCTTCTTTGCTGCACTTTCTGTTCTCTTTCGATGGTTAATTCAGCTGTACCCATTTCTGAAGTCTTCGGTTTATGGTAAGTTCAAATATTCTTTGTGTTTCTTATTCGATTTTTGAATTTTTAGGTTATGGGTGTGTTTTAATTTTTGTCCCCAAAATTAGTGGCTTGTGTAGATTAGATTAGATGATATTTTAGTGTCCATGGTAAGTTTATTATTTTATAATGATTTTGCTATTATTTTTGTGAAAAAAAAATCATGGTTTCTCTTTGGCTGGCATAGAATCCATACATCAGTTGACTTGGATTGGTGTTCGAAAAGTTAGGGTAATGCTTAGGCTTAGTTCACATCATAGTGGGAATACTATTATTACTAGAATTCTTGTTTAAGATGATTATAATATTTGTTCTAGCATTCCTATTGTTACATAATTCATCCACCAACCTTGTTTTTGCAACATCTCAATGCAATATTGTGAAGCTCCTTCCTGGTTTTCAAGGACCTCACTGTGAAACTGAAACAGATGAAAATGCCGCTGAATTGTTCTACTATTTTACAGAATCTGAGAATAATCCTAAACAAGATCCTCTCTTGCTTTGGTTAGGTTAACTGATGTTCCCGGTTGCTCTGCTTTCTATGGCCTTGCCTCTGAAATAGGTAATAACTACTTAACTAATTATATCAATCCCATTGTTTCCCAACGAATTATGTATTAGCTATAGGTGAATTAAATTTAGAATTTGGGAAGATAATTTTTTTGTTGTTGTTTTGGTTATTAAGAGTTTCATGTTTGATTTATAAGGTGCATATGTATTATGTTGAAGAATTACCATTTAGTGAGTGGTGTATGACTTTTTAGATAAAACCTGCACTAAGTATAGAAGTGATTGCTCATAGTTAATTAAGTTTTCATTCATGTTCAATAACTAATTGGTTGGCTTCATATAATTGATTTATCATTCTCTTGGCAACTTAAGCAAAGGAAGGTCCATTATTTTCTTATTATGCAAGTACTCGATCATATTAGAATTTCTAAAAGTCACTAGAATGTGTTGGAATTTGTGATTACTTGTATTGATTATTGGATTGGTTATGACATTTGGTGTATCTAGATATGCTGACGTTGTGATTCTTTTTCTTTGCATATTTGCTTAACTCCATTAAGGGCAGAGTTGAGTTTACTTAAGCAGCACATAGAAGCCCAGGTCAAAGAACTCGATCATAGAATGCACCGGGTGGAGGAACTTGAAGAGAAGGAAAGAGTGGCAAAAGAAAATGTAAGCTTAACCACATTTGCTACAAGTTTAATATGATCCTTTAATTGTGATTTGTGAAGGTTTTGTCGACTTTTTTTATTTTGTAGAATGTATGTTTTGTTGTGTGGTTATGGGCTGTGGGTAATTTGCGTGAGGCATTTGGTGTCAATACTTTTTTACCAGCTGTTAGTTTTCTTGTAAAATTCATTATAATATAATGAACTTGAAATTCATTAGTAGTACATGAAAATTACTATACTAATTTAGTATCACATTCAAATATTTGTCTAATTACTTGTAAATTTAGGGAGTCACAGTGCAGTGTGATTGTGACATTTCAACATTAGTATTAACTATTGTTATATATTTGTGGCAGCCTTTATGTCAATTCTCCACATGTATGAGAGTTTTGGATGGTGGAGACGAGCGGATTATCTGAAAGTGCATTTTGCTGAGAGCTGGAATGAAATGCATCAAAGGCTCGTTATGGAAGTAAGATCTTTGGCAACTTTTTTCTGCTACGACGTTCTTTAACAAAGAAAGTGCCTTTTGTTTTAAACTATCTTGTTCTGCTATGACGTTCTTTTGATGTCGTTTAGAGGAATGAGAACTTAGATCTATTTTAAGTGTTTTATAATGTGTACAGTTGGTTGGCTATTTTGAACAATTGCAAGTCACCTTTGAAATAAATGTGTAGAAGAACTATGTTATCATGTTTCAGTTTCCTTTGAAATTTGATGTCACTGGTTGCCTGAGATTTAAAGTAAGAAATTTGATACGGACATCTAATATCAAGAGTTGAAGCACTTGATTTGGTACACATCCAAAGGCAATGATTTTGAGTTAATATTTTCTTCCTTTTTTTTGTAGCTATTTCAATTAATAAATCAACTTTGTTATTTACCAATGGAGTTTTATAGTCCCCATACATTTGTGTTGTTACAATCATATATAATTTTTTTTTGAATGTTTGATGTCTCCGTTATCCATAATTTGTTTTATTCATAGATGAATGATGTTCTACTATTGTTTATATCTTGTAATTTTGTAATATGTATTTAGGTTTGTGTTTTTGTTTTGTTGAAGTTAATTTGTATAATTTGTTGAAGTTAATTTTAAAATGTTTTTTAAAATTATTTTAATTATTAAATTTTAATATTTTGATTTTTTAAACATTTAAAAAATGTTTTTTAAAATTAAATTCGTACACATTTTGCCGGGGGTTAACCCCTGGCAATTTCCCTGGCATGGTTTGAAAATGACTGATGTGATCATCTGCAAAAGTCTGCATTGACCAGGGGTTGAGCCAGGACCTGTGCCAGGAGCGCATTTGCTAGGAGCTAAAGCCCTGGCAGGGTCATTTGCGATGAGCAGATTTGCTGGGTATTCTGTTCCTGGCAAACGTCCATTTGCCAAGGCTTTCTGCATTTTGTCAGGGCTTCTGCCCCTAGCAAAATGCAACATTTCTTGTAGTGATAGTTTTGGTATTTTTTATCAGTTAAGTTAAGGCTCGTGTAAAGAGTACTAGAGTGTTAACTTTCTTTTAGAGGTAATATATGCCTACTTTGATTTTCAAGAGAGAATAATTGACGATCGAGCGATTCAAAGTTCTTTTAGCAAGCCAACCACTTCCTTAAAAATATTATATTATAAAATAAATCATGCAGAGGCCACCAGAAATCAGCACATAAAAATGCTGAATATATCTTTACAAGTAATATATTCTTTCTGGGTTGAATCAAGTATTATATTATTCGCAAAAAAAAAAAAAAAAAACTTTACAATTATTTTTTTAGGTAAACTTTACAAGTATTTGAAAGGGAAACTGTATCAATATATTTTCTCTCTCACTGTATATACTAGTCTTGATGTGGGGGAAAGATTACGAAATATATATACCTTTCTTTCTATCTCTCTCATCCCTTCCTCCATATTTTTTTTTTCAAATTTTCTCTCCCATATTTGTCGAAACTCACCCAAAGATAGATAATTCAAATCCCTTAACGTGTATATTTTGATGGCAAAGTAGAGGCGGCACCCGACTCGACCAGGATTGACCAGAGAACTTGCACATCTTCACACGGGCATGACTTAACATCCTTGTATAAGATGTATAATCCTCTACCTATTTTACATAAGAAACAAAAATTAATCGGTAATAATTACTAAATAATCATTGTTTTGTATAAAGTAGGAGTATATAAATATATGAACATGAATTATATGGATTGTACAAGAATGGTCTAAGAAAAGGATCATAATGCAAATACTAGCAAAATGAATAAAAGAAATGCGATACAATTGCATAATCAAAGATGGAATCATATTGTATGGAATTAATGTGACTAGAATTGAAATTATAATGCTAACTTACGTCTTTTATTGGTTGAATGGATCCGAACCCAAAGCTTCTTCAATGGGTAGAGTAGGGATTGAAGCCACCCCATTTTGGTGAAGTGCTACTACTTTTGGCTCATAGTAGTTGGTGAAAAATTGGACGAGAATGAGAAATGTTTATAAAGAGAGATTGCTTGAAAGTTGGAACTTACACACTTGAATAGTACTGCTTCTCATGTATCTTACCAAATTTATTTTTAAATTCAATCATGCAAGAAAAACATGGCCACTCGGTTCTATGTCTTTGTCACACGTTTTCTATCTTATGCAAGGATCTAAACCCATGTGTGTATAAACAAACATAAAGTATAACCATATTTTGGAAATTCACACGCTTTGAAACCATCTTTACTTACATTATTAATAAAAGAAACTTATGTGTGAAGCACAAGGGTTTTTTACAATTTTATTTGTAAAGAGAAAGTCTTGTTTACAGTTTTATACCTACTTGATTTTCACGTTTTTTTTTTCCTTTCTGTGAGGTTGAGTTCTACGCATTTGGTGAGTGGATTTCTTCACATGCTACTCCCTCTAATTCTATTTATAAGAGACAACTAATGACGAATCCATAAATTTTAACTTGTGAGGGCGAGATTATATATAATAAATATTTATTCAAAAAATTTAACAATACGTAAGTGATAAAATAATAACATCATTATCATTGAGATAAATATTTTAGATTATAAACACTAAACTATTATATATTATAAAAATTAAATACTCCTAAACATCTACAAATTAAAAATGTTATTCACGTGCGGTTATATGTAAAAAAGTATTCTAATTTGTGTTTTATTTTCAACACTATAAAAAATATCTCTCTAAGTTTGTGAAAAAAAGTTTTCAAATTTCATCTCAAATACATTTGCATTTAATTCCCTAAAATTGATATGAGAGAAACTCTTATTATGTATGAATTTCCATTTAGTGGGGACAATATATTATTTTAAAAGGGGACAGTGATTAAAATATCAAATACTTAACGAATATAACATAAATAGCAATGAGAGTGGTTACCCCCCTATAACATAAATAGCAATGAGAGTGGTTACCCCCCAATTGACCATGAGTAAATTTGTCTATAGAGACAATTACTCAGAAAAAGTTGATATATCTAATTCAAAATTTGAATCATATACATCAAATTTGACTGACTCAAATTTCTCTTATAAATCAGATCGAAATGAATGCTTTTTGTAAATGATAAGTCGTCTGCGCGAATTAATTAAATCACCCACAATTAATCCTTGTTCTCATGATATGATCAAACGGTGTATTTTAGTGGACCTGTGGATTCTTATACTACTCCACTGATTTTTTTAAAATTCGCCTGAGTATCATCAACATCTACAATTAATTGGAGGTGTAAAAAAGAAAATGCAAATAAAAAACGACGTTTATTGGGTCTCTAGCAAGTCCTCAGCACCATTTACGTTGTTTTATTGTTGGATTCTGTTGAGGCCCACTTATTTGGTCTTATTTTCAAAATTTTAGAAAGAAAAAAAAAAGTTTTTTTTTTTTTTAAAAAAGGAACAAAATAAAATTTTCCAAAAATAAATTTCTTGATTTTGATTTTTGAGAAAATATTTTAACAGCATAATCAAATTTTCAGTTTATCCTTTTTTGAGAAAAAAATAACCCGAAATTTCTTTGATTTTTTTTTTCGTAACATGTTTTTTTAGACAATATTTGAACAATAAAGGTTGTGGTCCGAGGACAAATTTAAATTTAGAAGACTTTCTAGGTCTATATAAAAGAGGGCCGTCCATCCATAAAAATTTTAGGTTCTCTTAACATGTGATCAATGTCCAAACTTTTTAGCCTCTAAACTTGACAGCTCGAGCTACTATGAGGTAGCTTTGGCTACCTTTGAATAAGTTAAAAGCATTGTATTTAACTTAATTTAATAATATTTATTCAACTACTCTTGTATATTACTCTCTCCGTCCCATATTACTTGACCTAGTTGACTCTGTCACGTATACCAATGCACAATTTTAAACTTAAATTTCTTTAATAATCTAGTAGAAAAAATTACGAAAATTTGATATTTTGAAAATATTAATCGAGATGAATCTAACAACATTTATATGTTATATTTTGTTTTTATATATTAGTAGAAAAATAGAGTCAAAGCATGTTACATGAATAGTACAAATATTTTAAATAGGTCAAGTAATATGGGACGGAGGGAGTATATATTTAGGTATGCTGAAAATCCACACTAGAATCTACTTTTCAACAACGTTTATCACACTTTAAATATGGTTATTGAGATCGACAATCTTCAGCATTTTGTAAACATTAATGAATTTAGTCTTGCTCATTCATGAAAGATCAGAGAACAAAGAGAGAAACTAACTATTCTTCTTAACAATGTAAAAGTTATCTTTTGTATCTTCTTCTTATGTAACATTTCTACACCGAAGAATACCTTAAATTTTTGAGAAATGATACTTGTACATCCATTTTGTGACAACTTTTAGACAACTTTATCTCTCATACTTACATTATATTCTTACTATCTCTTCATTTTTCTCTCTCTATTGTTTTTGACTAATGAAAAGAGAGAAAATGAAGGTTGTCAAATAAATTATACCACATAGTTGTTCAAATATCATTGATCTAAATTTTTTATGGTCATGTCAAGTGGCTCCAAATCCAAAGCAAAGAAGTCCATGTGTGCGATACTTTTGGCGTAGATGGAATAACCAAACTCTCAACATCCAAATAGCTTGGTGCCTGCAAATTTATACTCTACATGGTATTGAGAAAAATAAATTTTTTAAACAGAGTAAAATAAATACCACATGCATCCAAACAAGAGACAAATTACTAATCATCTTAATTATGAACTTACCGATTCAATGGCATTAACGAGTCGACGACACATTTCTTATTTTCTATACATTTCTTCTTTTCTCTTTCACCAATTAATAAACATCATAATTAGCACACATGAATCCTTTTTAATTAACATACACGAAATAGAGACAAGTTAACCATTTCAAAGGGAAATATTAAAAATGTCTTAAAACATTTGTTAATAGAAACTACTACCTCCGTCCCTAATTATAGGAGCCTTTTGCAAAAATTACGGAGATTAAGAAAGTTTGTTGTAATATTAAATTTGTATATGCTATTGTTTTTTTAATTTTATCCTTAAGAGAGAGAGTTAATTTTATGTTTTCAACATAATATTTAGGTTTAATAGCAGTTTTGGCCCCCTATGTTTATAGAAGTTGCGATTTTGGCCCCCTAACTAAAATAATTTGATTTTGGCCCCTATGTTTTGCCCCCTTTGCACTTTTGGCCCCCTAGGCCAATTTTGACCAAGTCAATGCTGACGTGGCGCCACATGTGTAATTTTTTTATTTTTTATTTATATTTTTTTAATTAATTTTTTTTAAAAAAACGTATTTTTTATTTTTTAATTTAAAAAGTATTTTTTATTTTTTTAATAATTATAAAAAAAAATACACATGTGGTGCCACGTCAGCATTGAGTTGATCAAAATTGGCCTAGGGGACAAAACATAGGGGGCCAAAATCGAATTATTTTAGTTAGGGGACCAAAATCGCAACTTCTTGAAACATAGGGGGCCAAAATTGCTATTAAGCCTAATATTTATTGTTGATTGGAGAAAAAGATGCAAAATAAATAAGGGTATGTTGGTAAAAAAAAGAATAATTAATGTACTTGGAAATACCAAAGGGGTCTTATAAAAAGGGACACAAAAATTTCTCAAAATAGTCTTATAATTAGGGACGGAGGTAGTACCTTTCACGACTAATAATTAAATTGATTCATTAATAAAATTAAATTTAATGAGAAATATTTTAGAGATGCTATCATTAAATATAAGTGAAATAGTGTGATGACCAAACCAAAAGAGATTTATCATAGTCATCAATTATTTGGGGTAAATCATAGCCAGACTTTGATGTTTGTATATATTTATATCGAACCAAAAAAGATTTGATGTAACCATTGTACATATTTACTAAATTTCATTTTTTACATTAAAATATTTAATGATCAAATCGAAAGAGAATTTAGAGTATTATCGATTAATATTTTAAATATGAATTTCATCATTAAAGCTTTGTGATGAACAAATGAAAAATGGATTTAAGTAGATCACCTTTAGGGTTTTGAGGTTTCAAAAAGTTTGTGTGGTGACCGAGCACAAATAAAATTGAAGTGACGACCATATACACAACCTGATTTTATGAGTTAGCAACTAGTGTCAACAACATACAAAGGAGTCGATGGAAAGATGCTTTTTTCCCTCAACTTTCTTTAGAAGCAAACATACCCTTACACGTGGACGAAAGTATTGCAAAAGGGGATAAAGTTAAGGGGGAAAATAATATTTTTAATAGGGGTCAAAATCATAACTTTTGTAAAATTAGGGGGTTAAAAATGTGTTTAAGCCTACGCAATACCTGCAAGTTCATTATATGCCTGTGGGATTCATGTTGAAGAATAAAGGAAAGCAAATAGATGGAACCCTGGACGATTTTTTGGAGTATGATACAAATAGCAACTAACGGAGGAAATATATGCATCTACTCATATTGAGCTCATATTAATTAATCAAAATATTTAATTAATTATCCAATTAAAATTTTAAATAGCCTTATTAATTTATAAATAACTAATATAATTATTATAAAGATATTTGTTCGCATAACATAATAATATTGAAATATAAATAAATAATAAAATATTTCAACATCCTCTAATATTTCTTTTTTTTTTTTTGAATTGTGTTAGTATTGTTGATGTTATAGTAAATCTCTAGACATTTTTTTAGAGAAAATCTGTCGGACATTCTTATCACTTCACTCTTTTAACACACCAACACTAATCCAATCTCAAACTTCTCCTCTAACATGACATGATTATTTATGCTATCCCTTCAATTTGTTTTGACAAGTGACTGAGAATGACTTGTAACTTTTCACCGCATGGAGGGACTGAGGCTAACACTTGATCAAATATCTCAACATCAATATCAATTCTCAAATTCATGCAATCCCACAACAAATCGCATAAAATCCATCATTGTTGTTGTTAAGAGTAATTGATTGTAAGTATGTATGTAGATGCTCTTATATTATGATGAAGGTTGGGGCCAGATAGCAAAGCAAAATTTCAGCAAAATTCTAAACCTTTTTCACTATTAGTACAGCAGGAGGAATATAATTAACCTGAATTTCAAAGCAATGTTTTGTCTTATAGTGTTTACCATTATTGCATCTCCTTTAATCATTCCACACCACTCCCATTTTTGTTGATTCGTTATTCAAATCTTTTACCTAAAGTGTAAATGTACATAAGTGCTGTTTAACACATGGATGGCACATAATGTTGATTCATTCGGAAAGGTAACCTCTCTATAGGATCTCAAACTGGAACACACCCAATTTTGAATTTAGATGGGTCCTAAGCTATAGGGTCCTATTGAGTGATTCTTCTCTTATTCATTTAGGAGTATTAATTATTTATTTTCTTTGTGACTATTAATTATCATTCAAAAGTGGGTATTGATTGCTGTCTCACTCTCATGCCTTATCAATAATTCAATATGACTTGTAACTTATCTTTCACACTACAATGTGAGTGCAATATTGGCCTGGGAATCAGATTCATGTAGTTGTGTGGCACGTCTAGAGTGGGATCTATGCAAATTAATATTTGCCCGTGGGACACTCTGTCTCTACTCTTTTGGCTAATTAATATTATGTGTACTTATTTGCATTCCTCTATTGACTTCTTAGTCCTAACTTAGCCCCTGGACTGATTCTAATTTCTTTTGTAGCTATCCATATGAACGAGGCATAAATACATACGCTATTCTCAATATCTACCATGCAAGAGTTTTGTCTCTGTACAATTTAGAGATACTAGAGTAATTTGGTTGAGTCATCAGATATTAAAGAAAATTAATTCACTAACACGTTGGGTAAAACCGGACTTATCAAAGATTACCTCACGTGCACAAAGATCTTAGATAGAACACACGTGAGTATACCATAAAAAAAAAAAAAATTACAGTGAACATAAAGAACAATTATATGGTTCAACACTTCTTGTCTACATCCACAAATACAACTTAACATAATTTATTCATAGTCTCACTCAGATAATAACACTTTCGCTCAAGAGATTTTTTTTTTTTGACACGAGGTTTTTTTTTTTTGGTAATTAGAAATTGTATTGATAGGTCTAGAAGTCATAGCTCAACTGGTAAATACCGAAATTACAAGTCCGGACGTCGTGAGCCGGGTTCGAACCCGAGACCTCACAGTTGTGTGTGAGTTTAATTTCAGTTGATTACCGCTTATCTAAGACAAAAAACAAAACAAAAAAAACAAAAAAATTGTATTGATAGGATCCAACGCAATATCAAAGTGGAAAAATTCTATCCACCTCGTATGAAGGATTGAGAAAACTCACTCTATCAATTGCTTGAAAATTGGACAAAAATAGAGAACGTAGAGAATAATAACACTCGCATATCACACATCAAATAATAACTCACATTGTTCTCTTTGTAGTACTTGGTTGGAGATCAATAAACTCTCTATATAAACATCTAGGATCAATGATTCATCAATTCTCTGTATGATCACCTATATTTGAGGATTTTTCAACTCTTCGCAGGTTCGTCCTCCCATTTATAGGAGAGTGCATTTCAAACGATGACATTTAACTTCTTAACTCAACTAAGTAAGCTATTCATCCCATTATATAAGAGTACATGACTTCCATTCAAATATATAGAGTTGCCAATTTATTTAAGCTCGTAAAACTTGTCCTCAATCCACATATGTGGGGGTCAAAAAGACCTCAGGCTAAAGAAATAAGTCATTCTAAATAATAAGATATTTCTTCATTTCTTAAAGAGTACTAACCCTTAAATGTCCACCCATTTTCATTTATTTAAATACCACCTAAAAAAATAATTTTTGAAATTCCTTCTTTACTCTTTATACAATGTGAATATCAAATTACTCCTTATATTACTTTCTTATTATGCAAATTGATACCTATACGAAGAATTTAATTACTTTATCCAAACCATAAAATTTACAAATTATAAATGAAATTTAATTGAAACATTTGAATTGTCTAAAATTTTTATTTTTATTTTTCTAAAATTTCCATTACCTCTTCCAAACACATTCTCATTTATCTCCAATATAACAATGTCGGTTCATTTGGTAAGAATGTGATTTAGACCCCACTATAATATACTCCCTCCGGTCCTTTATACAAGAAACAAAAGACACAAAACATCAAAACCAAGGAAATACATTGAAAATAGTAATCTTTGTTGGAACAAAATGTGTTTAACAATGAACCTTAAAGAGTTTTGATGATAACAAGGTATTAAAAATTGTAAATTGGACTAGCTAATATTTGTTCAAGTGTACAGGACAATAATTAAAAGGTTACATTATTTATTGGTTCTGAATGAGCAAATAAAGAGCAAAAGGAATCAACAAGATTGAAGCTTAGTGTTCCTGAAGGCAACTCGCTCCTGAAGAGAAAAAGCGCTCCTGAAGAAAAGCCGCTCCTGAAGATTAATATAGTGCTTATAAAGAATAGTGCTCCTGAAGACAAGAGGTCCAGAAGCCACATTATCAGAAGCTGCGTTATCAGAAGCCACGTTATCAGAAGCTGCATCATCAAGAGCTGCCTCATCAGAAGTCATTTCACCAGAAGCTGAAGATCAACTGGATTTGCAAAAGATTCAAAGATTGAAGAATCAACACTGCAAAAGCTGTCTATTGGATTCGAAAACATAGCAGAAAATTAGTGGAACATTGCAACGGTCATTTCAAAGGTGTTTGAAGGCATGTGCTTGCAATTTGGACGAAAGCGTTGACATTGTACTATTGTACGAACTGTACAACCACCTTCTCCACTACTCTGTTTTGTGTCCACTCTACAAGACAAGAAAATAGCTCCAGAATACGGCTTCGCCTGCATAGATGTTCCTTTGGATAAGGAATGGATTTCAAATTGGTTCTTCATAGGACAACAACCAAATCAGGCAAAAGATCATTGGTGAAAGATCAAGCTTCAACAACGACTCTTTGATGTGCTAGCAATTTCACAACGTCTCTTTCACACCTCTATATAAAACACCTCTATATAAAGGAGTGAAGACTTAGAGTTTTGGCAATGCTGAACGAAAGACTCACAACATTATTACAAGTGCCAAACCTCTGATGAAATTGTTCTGCATTCACTTAGAATTTATGTGTCTCAAAGTCATATCTTAGAAATTCTTAAGTCATTGAGTCTGTATCTGATTTGTATTGTGAGCACCTCTGATTGTATATCAAGTGTTCAACCTTAAACAATTTTCTGTGTAATTTTGTTTAGTTAGAAGTCTCTTGCAGTTGTGCTTGAGCAGGAAGTCTCTTGATTGTGTTCTTGAGCAAAGGAAGTCTCTTGCTTGTGTGCTTGAGCAAAGGAAGTCTCTTGCTTGTGTGCTTGAGCAATTGTAATCAGATATTACTCTTAGTGAAATCTCCTTGGAAGTGCAAGGGGGAGTGGACTACTTCCGGATTGTGGAAGGAACCAGTATAATTGCTTTGTGTCGTTCTTCTTCTCTCTCTCTCTGTTTTATTCCGCTGCATTTAGATTCAGATTACCACTTCAGAAGCTGTCTCACTTAGCTTCTGATCAAGTGTGTTCAGTTTTAGGAGAAACGAAGAATTTTTCAAAACACAATTCAACCCCCCTTCTTGTGTTTTTTTCACCTTCAATCTTCATTTAATACACTTCTACTTTTAAAAAAATTCCATGAATACCCTAAATTAATTACTCTTTATTCCACCAACTTACTTACTTTTAATATTCTCTCTCATAATAAATAAGGGCACAAATGAAATTTAGCTTCAAACATACTTGAAACTTGGTCAATCTTCTTATAAAAAGGACCAAAAAAAAATTCACTTTTGTTTTTAATAAAAAGGATCGGAGGAAGTATGTCCAAATCTAACTATTGATGTCAGGACTATGTTAGTTGGTTAGTCTGTAAATACATCTTTGAGTTTTTTTTTTTTGACCAAAACATCTTTGAGTTTTAAACCTATCATAATCAGCATATATTATCCAACTCATATAAACTTTTATTACACAAAAAAAAAAAATACAAAACATAAGCTAAATTTGTTCTTCATAATATAAAAACTATATCAATATCAATATCAAATAATGGTAAGTCAATTAGTGCCTAAAGTCCCAAGCAGGTGGCCTGTCTATAAGCTAAATGTCCCTTGGTAGGGCACCTAATCCCTCGTTTAGTTAAAGCAAAGATGATCAATTATGTCATGAAATTAACTGTTGAACATGATTGTCAAGCGGCCTGCAATTTCTCAATTTGCCAAGTGTCAATACATATGATGGAACTCACTCTACCAATTTTTTCCTCAAAAGTGAACGCTAAATTAGAATCAAAATTGGTCCTTAAAGTCAGTTGCAAAGGATATGGGAGGAGATATCAGTTTCTTGATCAAGCAACCATTGTTTACTTTTTCCTAACATAAAAAAGTGGTTTGTTTAAATTCTAGGGGCAAAAGCTATTAGAATTGATTAAATAGATAGATAGTTACTTATAACGGTGACCAAATTTAACTTTGATTGTATTAAACACAATTATTCCAAACCGGGAATTATTGAAAAAGCCACACTTGGGGGTTGGCTAACATGCTGTGATTCAAGAACCGTGAATCTGAAGATGGATATGTCTTGTTCTCAATTAATGTTTCGAATGAGAAGGACCCCACTAAGTTAAGACCTTAATTGTGACTTTCACCTTTGATCTGGCCAGACTTCTTTCCTCCTTTGCTAGATATAAAATATATAAGGGTTTGTACCCATAAATTAATAAGTGTTATGCTAACTAATGTTCTTAAAAATTGTTTTTTCTTAATGTTTTATGTGTTGATTATACGATTCTCAATATAAATTTTGTACTTCAATCTGTTTTAAAAAATATTTATTAACATTTCTCAAAATATAAAATAGAAATCCTAGTTTTTTTAATCAGGAATCAAACTCTAACCCTATTTTGAATTAACTAAATTTTTAATGACTAAAACAATCCTTGAACATAAAATAAAATAAATGAAGACTTTGAAATTTTTTGGTGCAATCTTTAGTTACCTATAGTCTTCTCTTATGAAAAGTGTGAATGATATCCTCTCTTGTTTGATGTCAAAATATATACGTAATTCATTTTAAAATATATAATCTTATGCATAAATCTTTCTAATCTAATCTTTTTAAATCTTTGTAACAAGTGGTCAATGGTTCAAAACTAACTTGTGTAAAGAAAAAATCTATTTAAAAGGAGAGAACGTATATTGTCTGTTAAAAAAAATCTCTAAAGGAGATTAATCATTTCTAAGTGGTCATGGATATTTATTATACTAATACTTAAAAAAAATTTGTCTTTGTTATCGTTTTTAGTGTTTGTATGGTAATTCCGCGACAAGAATTGACTTTGTGTGAGTTGTTTTTATAAAATTTATTATGGATGAAAGTAAGTTAAATGTAAAATTATTTATGGTTGGATGTATGAGAAAATCAACTCTACAATCGCTAGAATCAATTCTTCAAGTAGAATCAACTCTACAAGCATGTATGAGAAAATCAATTCTACAATCTCTAGAATCATTTTTAACCTTTCAAAATTGAAATGAAACACACACTTAATTTAAAAAGAAAACATACATTTACTTCCTTCTTTTCAAAAGAAAAATTCACTTTAGTCAAAAAAAGAAAAATCCACTTAATTTAAAATATTATAGAATGCTCATATTACTTGCTAATTTCATTAAATATTTTTATGATAAATAAACAGAAAGATAACCTTCGAATAAAATTATAATAAATTTCTCATATCATTTTTAATTGATCTTTTGTTGCTGATGAAATCAGCATGTTTCCTTTCACAAGAGGCAATCTGTTCAACCAAGGAATATATTTACACACATGCGTTGATTAAGTCATTTTCACTAGCTCATGAAAAATGTTTTAACCCTATACATACATATATTGCACCGTCCTAGTGATCAAATTAACATTGCTAAATACTGTTAAAATCATACAAATTTCATTTCAAATTTGTATAACTGTTATCATTTTAACTACTAACCTTGTTTTTTCATACTCCATTATACCAGTTTCATACTAACATCATGTGGTGTTCTGTTCATCAAACTTTTTTCTTAAAAACTACGTTTGTTTTGATGAACTTAATGATCTTATTGCAATTATTTTCAACAGTTTTACCACTATGTCTGCTCTCAGCAGCAGGTACATAATTATAAATTATTCATAATTTGGCTTCCATCAATTTTTTTTTTTTAATAATTGAAAAAAGAGACAAAGACAGCAAGGTTAACTCTGTATAAAACAAATACCATTTTATATCTTTATGCAACAAATACACATCCAATTGCCATGCTTCATGCTTAGCAGCTTATACAAATTTCTTCTACTCTCTAGACTTTATCCATTCCTTAGCCTTTTCTTGCTACCCCATGTGCTAAAAGCAACTTTTCTTTCTAACAAATTTTCAAATTACAATATTTTTTTTTTTTGTTTCTTTATTACTTTAGAAATCTCATTATAGAATTGACAGACAGGTATATCAAATCTCACTTTTTTCTTTCTATATCTTTTTCTCCTTGCATCTCATTCCAAAGAAAAATACACAACCAAATGAATAAAAATGAAGTCTTTTGGAGCTGATATTCAAGAATTTCATCCATGGTTTCTTGTTGGATTCACCTTGAATCAGCAAAAGTAAAAAAAAGTTTAGGTGACTTGAGTTTGAGGCGTGACCTCAATGCTCAAATAACATTTACATAGGTACTTACAAATCATTCATCGAAGAGATCATCAAATCACGGTTTTTTCGTTAGATAAAGATTAGATTTTTTGCTGTTGGTAATTCAGTCATGAAGGAATTTCCATCTTGTTTTGGAGAAAATGGTGTTCAGGTTGCAGATTCATCTTCATCCTCTTCAAGTAGCATAAGAGGGCCACAAAATGTGGTTACTTGTATCTATCAATGTAAATTAAGAGGTCGTTCATGTTTGATTACAGTTTCATGGACAAAGAATTTGATGGGCCAAGGCCTTAGTGTTGGAATTGATGAATTGGGAAATAGTTGTTTATGCAAGGTTGATATAAAGCCATGGTTGTTTTCAAAGAGAAAAGGGTGTAAGAATTTGGAAGTTGAATCTAGTAAAGTTGTTATACTTTGGGATTTGAGTTATGCTAAATTTGGTTCTGGGCCAGAACCATTGGAAGGGTATTATTTAGTTGTTGTGTTCAACAAAAAGATGGTGTTACTTTTAGGAGATCTGAAAAAGGAAGCATGCAAGAAGATTGACAGTGACAACAATGTTAGTGGTAATAATTCTGATGCAATTTTTATTGCAAAGAGAGAACACATTTTTGGCAAGAAATTTTACTCTGCAAAGGCTCAATTTTGTGACAAGGGTAAGGTACATGATGTGAGAATTGAGTGTGATACACTTGTTGGGACTAATGAACCTTGTCTTGTGATTAGAATTGATAGCAAGATAGTGATGCAGGTGAAGCAGTTGAAGTGGAAGTTTCGCGGTAATCAAACTGTTTTGGTGGATGGTTTTCCAGTTGAAGTGTTTTGGGATGTTCATAATTGGCTCTTTGGAAATGCTATGGGAAATGCTGTTTTTATGTTCCAAACTTGTATTTCAGCTGAGAAATTGTGGTCAGGTCAATCTGTTTCAGATCCTTCTCTTTTGACATGGGCTTATTCACATCAATTTAGAGATTCTCAGTTGCAAGGTCTTGGATTTTCTCTCATTTTGTATGCTTGGAAAAATGAGTAGTTAAATACAAGAGTTGAATCTTATTATTATTATTATTATTATTGACTATTGAGTAATGAAATGATATTTTGATTGCTAGACTCAGTTTTCAACAATTATGTGATCAGATTATACGAAACTGCTAAATACTTTTCATTTTTAGTTCTTCTATAATTCTCTCTTTTTTCTTCTCTTGGATTCAATTGCAAATATATTCAAGCAAATATATTCAAGTTCTATATTAGCCTTTTCTTTTAGCACATTAGTGATTCTGCTTTCAATTTATAAAGTCTAGAATTTGCTTCTGCAGAAATTGGTTGTTAGACATGCATTTGGATCATCTGCAATTGCAATTGCAGCATCTGATTGCAATCCTTCTTTAAGCACAAGCTTTTAATGTTTGTTTTATATTTTCATTTACCACACCAAAATTTGTAATATGATTATTTGACTTTGAACAAGACTGAATTCTTGTTGATAGTTTCACTTTCACAATCAGAAAGAACATTTTCAAGTTCCAATCAACTTTTTTCTCAAGACTTGAAACAGATTTTGTTCGGTCAAGTTCTATTAATTCATAGTTATTTAGGTGTTTCATGTAAATAACTAAGGTTGGAATTTTGTTAGAACAACAATCTGGTTTAAAAGAATAAAGAAACAAAACCAGAGAATACACAATGTTGAATTGTTGAATAACGAAGTTCGGTCAATTGTGTCTATGTCAGCAACTGTCTGGGTCTGCTCCAAGGGTAGGTCTCTCTTGCTTTGCTCGATCAACCATGTCCTCTTAACTAGGAGTCATACTCAACAAATTTCATCTTACTTTTTCTTTGACGTAAATTCTAACTCTATTTTGTTGAAAAAAACACCAACTATAAGATTAATTTACCATGAACGGGATAACATGAAATTCTTAATTCTCATCATAATTGCTAAAGAAATTCTCCTGTATTTCTTTGGAGGGTGCTGAGTTGTCAAAAGTTTTCATCAATTTTCCCTCAATACAGCAATGCATGGAAGAATGAATATGCTACGGAATGATTCTGCCCTGCCCTCTATTGAAGGCGTGAGACTGAACAATCATGATGGTGGACTCTGCAATAAATTGTTTGACTGTTTCTAACCCTTTTTGCACGTTACTACTATACTTTGAAATTTAACTTCCCACTTCTTTTGCTTTTAATAGTAACTTTTATTCGGTGAATTTTAAATTCTGAACATGCCCCACAAATCAGTATGAGTATATGCTAGGGGCCAAAGCTTGTGTGTCAGATAACTTGGATAAGTGCTACATACTTATAACAGAAAAATATTCATTTTCACAAATCCAAATCCAAGGAAAAATTCTCAAAGTTTTAACCAAATCACAGGTTCATGTACATGCTCACACACGTATGATAGGACAAGGTCAAATAATTAAAACTAAATTCTCGTTGGCTGTTGCCAACACATCTCAGTTGTTAGATAAAATTGAACAACTTATATTTTGACTTTCTCAGATGGATTTGTTGACCGCAGTGTTTTTTGATTGCATGAAATCCTAGTCCAACATTTTTACATAAAGTGTAAGAGAAGTGTTATTTGTCAAGACTAGCACTTCACCATATGATCTCCAAGCTAATTTACAGAAATAATGTGAATAGAGGCCTTAACAGCTACTGTTCTGTTGACTAAATATAAAATACAAGTAGAGACAAACAGAAAGAAAGATGAGCACAAGTGAAGAGTGGGAAAAATTGAAATTACTGATTCTTCCTACGACCAAAAGTGTCTTCAACGCCGTCTGTAACCTTTTCTCTGCGCTCAGCAATCATCGCTGAATATGCCTGACAGTTAAAAAAAATATTGGAGTATAATTTTACTTGATAAAGATCAATATCACAGCTTATTGTTTTGCTATGTTTCAACTGAATGTAAATGCAGCTTAACCTACACTCGTATTACTGGTGTTAGATAATTATATAAACGCACAAGAACATAACAATTAATCACGAAGTTTGACCAATTGTGTCTACGGTCGGAATAGCCAGGTGGCTGTGGTAGTTTTTATTATGTACTGATGTTCAAGGTTAAATGGTACAAGCTATGTTTTTTTTTTTTTTTGGTAACAAAAGCGCCGAAACCTAAACAAAGGAAAACTACAAGGGAATTAAACAAAGAGTAGAAACTAGAATAGCATCACCAAGAATTAACTAACTAGTCTGTGTATCAACACAATGAGTAGCCTCACAATAAGAATGACATATGTTGATTTCCTTATCCATCGCAAGAAGATTCTGAATCTTTTGGATCAATCTCCACCCTCACAACGTCACCACCACTCAAACTTCTCACAACCACTTCTGAATCTACACAAATCACTATGACCATAAAACTTCTATTTTGTGCTACTCGCAAACCTTTAAAGACGCTACTCCACCACAAATGCATTACAATAACTAAGAAGGTTAGAGAAACCGCATATCCAATTACCATTTAGGCCACAAATCAATCCCCCCATGACCAGACACCAACCCACCTCTACTCTACTCGCACCATCTGTGTTCATCTTCACCCAATCTAAAGGTGGGGAATTCCATCAAATAGAGACTTGCACTCTATGAGCCACATGCAAGACTAATAGGATCCTTTCTTTGTGTACGAAAGAATTTCCAAAAACTTTTCCCTCTGCCAACTGAGGACTATTTAAAGAATAACCAAAATAACAGCTTTTAACAACCACCGAACAAACTTATCAACTAACTAACTTCTATTAAGTAACTCTTAATTACTCTAATTACCCTATATTCTATATCCCAATTCCTAACAAAGACTCTACACTCTATAGTACTACTGTCCAGATAACACCTACTACACTCGAGCGTCTACTCACTTATCAGCAATATGGGATCACACTCAACGGGCAACAAATGATAACTTTCTAAAAATGTAGTTGTTTTTGGTGTGAACAAGATATCCTTTGTGTGCAATTGCAAAGACTAATCCTTCGAGCCAGGTATGACCGCAATTGGTGGCAAAGATGTCCCTTAAGAGATTTAACACCTCTGCCTTCTCAGGGTTTTCAAACCCTGAACCTCTGGTTAAGCTGGAAGAGATCCCTTACCATCTCATCCAAGTACTCTTAGGTCTAAAAAGGTAGTTATTGATAATAATACTCAAGCTTATGCAGCCAAATTAAGCGCATAAAGTACTAATAATGCCTTAACTATTACTCTAAAAATAACAATCTAGTTAGTAAAATGAATTAAAATAGAGAGTACTAGAAGATATCACACGAACCTTAGGATAAGAATATAGAAAGATGTACCACCACGCGAATATGAGTAAAGATATAGCTGAAGTTACAGCGATAGAGTTGAAAATTAACCAGCTAATGGAAATTATTGAAACCCCAGTTAGCGTAATTGTCCATGGTTGACACCTAAACAAAGCATGACAAATACATTAAATTCAGTTCCAAAAAAAAAAAAAAAATTGAAAATGAAAAACAAACTGTACCAAGAAGGTTTGGTGTCCCAAACAGATTCGTATTCAAGAGATAGGTTATTGAGGTAACCGTCCATGTCATCGACCACAGCATTGTTTTCGTCCAAGAAGAGAGGATTGTCTGGTCTTGAGTCACTGGGATTGATACCAAAGAGTATGGATTTTTTGTTGATTGAAGAATTAGAGAAAATGGGGTTAAAGAAATTGTGGGTGTGAGAGTGAGTTGTTAGAGTTGGAGGAGAAGAGGAAGGTCGACGGTGGAGGAGGGAAATTGGGAGTACCAAGAGAGGGACCGTCGTCATGTTAACTGGTCACTGCAATTATTATCTTTTCTTTTGTTTACCAAATTATTTATAATATCCCTCTCTTTTTTTTGACAAAATTATACTATATCCCATTTTTTGAATAATTATTTTATGACAACTTATTACAACTTACGATTTATAAATCACCTAAAAGGTCCAGGGGGACTTGGTTTATGAGACATAGAATTCAACTTGTGTATGCTCCGTAATCAAGGTTGGAAACTTCTCAATGAATATAATCATCGTCCAAGATATACTTGGAGGATCATTTGGAGTTCCCAAAACTTTATAACTTTGGGTTATAGATGGGAAATTGGTGACGATTCACAATATGGAATATTTGATGGTACATGACTTGTTGAATTCAGATATGCACTCTTGGAAGGAAAATGTAAGGATCTATTGTCATCTCGCAATAATTCCATTATTATGAGCTATGTTATGAGGTAAGCAAACAAAGTAGTTTATAACATAGTTAAAACTTCTTTATTCTACACTAACCTCATATATTCCATGATGTACAATCCTATTTTGCACCCGTTTATCGTTAATGACATGAATTAGTCTTTTGCTTAATAAATGAGTTTTTATTTGAGTCAGGTATCAATATGACACTAAATTACACATTCGGAGATAAAAAAAAGAGTAATGATATTTTGACATCCATTTGATGACAACTTTGTTGACAACCTTGTTTTTCTCACATCTTATTGGTCAAAAACAATGGAGAGAGAAAAAGGAAGAGAGAGGATAACAACATCATGTGAGTATGAGAGAGAAAGTTGTCCAAAAGTTGCCAAAAAGTGGTTGTCAAAATATCATTTCTCATAAAAAAATGTGGTTGTCCTTACTTAAAACAAGTTAAATACATAAATTTGAATGACTCTTTCTAGTCTCACCCCATATAATTCTAGTTACACCCAAATTTATTTAAAATTTTACAATAATACTAAAGTTGTCTTCTTCATGTAAATTTCTAAAAACCCTTCTTTCATTATCATTCTAAACCCTCCCCTTTTTCACCCACAAACCGCCATGGATATGCAATCAATACCTACTAAAATCGCCAATTAAATCAACATCTCTTCCATTGATACGTACTCGATTCATACAAGTAAGTGAATTTCATAAATTTCTTCGAGTTTCTATTTATCGTTTGCTCTATGATTTATTTGATGTTGTTAATTTTACCATGGATGTTTATCGTTATTGTTAATTTCACGTTTGTCTATCGATTTGTTTGATTTAATTTTACGTAGAAGGGTAACATAATTTAAGTTTACATAGGTCTTACGTGAATTTAGTTTACGTACATATTCTAAAGAGGAATAACATACACGTAAACTCGGTTTACATGAACTTAAGTAAACTGAGTTTACATAAACTGTGTAAACTACATTAGTTTACTTAAATTATGTAAAATCAGTTTACATAGCGTATGTAAACTCAGCTTACATAAACTACGTAAACTGTGTAAACTCTTATTGTAAACTCAGTTTACATAGTGTATTGTAAACTTAGTTTACATAAACTGTGTAAAATCAGTTTACGTTAGTTCACTTAACTTATGTAAACTCAGTTTACGTAGTGTATGTAAACTCAGTTTACAAAAAATAGTTTATTTTAATTAAAGAGTATATTAGTAATTTTAGGGTGTAACTTGGATTATTTGGGGTGTGGGTAGTATTGTCAATTTGAATTAACTAATTTCTAACCTATTCCTTCACCTGGTGAGTCCACGGCACAGCTCCGAGCGGCGCGCATACATCTCTGTCTGTCTTTCATACTTCTCAGCACCACCGCTGCACCGACTACCGCTTCTCCTCCGTCGTTGCCGGCTCGCACAACGCTTCTGTTGAACAAACTAATTTGATACTCTCTCATTTGCTTCTTCCTTTGTTAACTCTGGCAAACAACTCATGGTGTTTGGTCAGAGAGATCGTAACAAGCCTTTTGTGGCTCGTCGAAATTACCAACCCAATGCTAATGCCAACGCCAATCGCAATAACCAAACCCATTCCTCTCCCTGGTATTACTTTTCCTAATTCATTTCAATTTTTACTCCTTTTCAACTATAATTATTCATGCTCAAAAGGGTAGCAGAAAAAGACCAAATTTTGAATTGGGTTTTAGTTTTTTTTTCTTTCTAATTTGTTAATTTTATTACAGGAGACAGAAAATTATAGAGCAGAGAAAGTCACTTCCTATTGCTTCGGGTATTGAAATTTGTTTGATTTTTGTGTTTTGAATGTTCTTACTTTCATATTTATCATGTGTGACCGTTGGCATTGTTTTTATTGTAGTTGAGAAGAGATTAATTGAAGAGGTTCGGAAAAATGATATTTTGATTATTGTTGGTGAAACTGGAAGTGGAAAAAGTACACGTAGGTTACATCTTATCCTATTAATCAATATGTTTATGATTATATCCTTTATAATTTAGGGTATATTTGGATTTACTTATCTGATTATTTACTCGCATAAGCACCTGTGAGAATGTTTGAGAGTTTTTATGAAAACAACAAATAACATGTTCATAAGCTGTTAGATTTGAAAAGAGCTTATAGCTTATATGAAAACAATTTGGCTTTGTTTTATCTTTTGTTTAAAAATAATTTATGTTGTATGATAAGCGCTTATGTTGTACTTGCATAATTTAGCTGTTTATTAAAACATGCCTTAGGTTTTTAGGAAAAGAAACGAAAAAAGGAATTTTAGAGATAGCGGGTTTTCACTGTGTTTATGTTTATTGCATTTTACCGTGTAGAGATTCCACAATTTTTGTTTCATACTGGATTTTGCCATGACGGAAAAGTTGTTGGGATAACTCAACCTAGACGTGTTGCTGCTATCACTGTGGCCAAGCGAGTTGCCGAAGAATGTGGTTGTGAGTTGGGCCAAAAGGTTGGGTACTCTGTTAGATTTGATGATTCTACTTCCAACTCAACAAGGATCAAATATATGACAGATGGGTTACTTCTGAGGTACAACTTTTTTGTAGCTTTGATTTCTGGGAGTGTTTCCTATCAAGACATGATACTGTGATTTGTTTTTTCTTTTCATTCTTGATGTCAAACTATAAAAATACCATATCACTTTTTTTGAATCAATTGTATTCAACGACGGGTGAGTAACATCCCCTTCCCCGTCGTTGATGCAGGTTTGAGATAGTTATATGATTTGAAGTAGTTAAGGAGGTTTCAGATTAAATATTTTGTTTTTCATGGTTTGTATTTGTAAGTACTGTTTTTCTTATGGTAAAGTTAATAAGCATTTTTTACTTGTGTTTACAGGGAAGCATTGTTGGATCCTTATCTTTCCAAGTATTCTGTTATAATTGTCGATGAAGCACACGAGAGAACTGTCCACACTGATGTCTTGATGGGCTTGCTAAAAAATGTGCAACATGCTCGGTCAAATTCTATCAAAGATGGTTGGAACCTTGATAATGAGAACAAGAATACGAATGGTTTCATGTTGGATAAAGATAATGGCCAGAATGACAGTTTTCTTAGAAAAGACCACCGCGAAAAGAGTTCTCCGTTGAAGTTAATCATCATGTCTGCAAGTCTTGATGCTCGTACTTTCTCTGAGTACTTTGGTGGTGCCAAAGCTGTTCACGTTCAAGGGAGACAGTTTCCTGTGGATATATTTTATACTCGTCATCCAGAAACAGATTATGTAGATGCTGCCTTGATAACAATTTTCCAGGTCATTGGTTTAATCAGTACATGTAATAATTTAATAACGTGGTTTAACTTATTTTTTTGTAAGAGACCTTAGCTCCTAATAATATTTTTTTGGGACAGTGGTTTTTTGGTATGCATTTATGGTACATGTTTGTGCACTGCCTCAGTCATTCAGACATACTGCTACACACACACACACACACAAGATTATAACATTGTGGTGATGGCTGAGAAGTTAAGTTCATATAATTGTCACTTAAAGTCATGTGTCTTTGATGTTATAGGTACATCAAGATGAGGCCCCTGGTGATATACTAGTATTTCTGACTGGGCAAGAAGAGATTGATGCTGTTGAACGGCTTATCAAGGAGCGACTTACAAAGTTACCTCAAGAAAATCAGAAGCTTCAAGTTGTGCCTATATATGCAGCTCTTCCATCTGAGCAGCAAATGCGAGCCTTTGATCCGGCTCCATCTGGGTTTCGCAAGGTATCCTGTAGCTATGCATATTATCCTTTGTTAAATTATCGTATTACTTCTGTGTAGAATTCAATAGAAAAATCAGGAAAATAAGTTTAATTTAACCAATCATTATTTTTTTATTTAATTTAAACGGTTGACATTTCCATCTAGGTTTTTATTTATTCTCTTGAAGCACTCTGTTTCCCATGACCATGTTAATTTATAAAGTAAATGCTGGTTCCTGATTGCCGCATTTAGTGCCTCAGCGTGTTTAGAACATATGCTCGTGCTTTGATATTTCATATTTTGTTATATGGAAGTTTCATCATTGGAAGTTCTCTTAGACACATATGACTTATATAATGATCATCTTCTGTTAGAAGTTAGAACTGGTATCGAAAGTAGAAAAAGTAAGATCGAAAAATGAAAATTGCAAAGGAGTGGTTCTTGAATTGATAACAATATGCACCCTGGCCAGTATATCATAGTGGTGGTGGATACACCAGCCTCGGGTTTCAAGTACCTGCAACTTCCAAATTCTACAATCCCCACAAACTCACCACTTTCTAGTTCCACCTGTATTTATAAGTTATAACTCCCTCTTCCTGTCTCTCCTTGATTAGTTATTCAGATGAAATGTATTTCCTATACTGTCCCCTGCTCTTCCTCATATCACTATAAATTACTAGAAGTTTCCTAACATCTTCCATTTACATTCATGATTTGTTACCTATAGTCTCTATCATTTGACAGTGTTGCCATTGTGGTCCAATTACTCTGATGTCAAATTTAGAACTAATTTTTTTTTTCTTCCAATGTCATTATTTGCTTTGTTGCTTCTAACAGTGGATCACTTTGGTTGTAAAGTACTATTTGTATCGTTTTTATACCGTCATACTTACCGAAATGCACCTACCAGTATCTATGTATACCGACCTATTATTTTCCTTTACTTATAACCTTCATCGTGTAATATGTTACCATCACCTATACTCCTTTCGGAACTATGCCTTCTGAACTGGCAACAATCCCTATAAATAGTACATGGATATACAAAACAGTGTCTGCTAGGAGTAGGACCATATTTTTTTCCCATAGTAGAGTGTCACATTTTTAGTTTGAGCCTGTGAATAACAATAACACCAATCAAGCCTTTAATGTGAGCTAATTTATATTCAAAGTAACCTCTGATATTTAATATTTATCATAGCAGGTAATCGCAATTCTTAAATTGTATTCAACTTGGTACTTTGTTGTTTTGTTAGGTGGTATTGGCAACTAATATTGCTGAGACATCAATTACAATTCCTGGAATCAAGTATGTAATTGATCCTGGACTTGTAAAAGCGCGTTCCTATGATCCTGGAAAAGGCATGGAATCTTTGATTGTAGTACCTACATCCAAGTCCCAGGCATTGCAAAGAAGGTATGGTGCTGGATTATGTTTCAATCTGTTTAATATTTGATTCTGTTTGATGTTTAATTGCTGCTGCAATTGTTGGTTGAATTTAGTTAATGTAATGTAAATGAAGTAAGTTTGGTTCAGTTTAACTGAGGATGACTTCCTTTCTCATTTCAAGTTCAGTTTATTAATGGATACCTTTGATTTTCCTCAAAAACATGTATTTTCTTAACAAAGGTTTTTGAAATGTGAATCTAGCATCATTATTTCTAGCACTTGTTTTTTGTTAAACATGGCGAGGCATAACAACAATTAAGCAAAACCTTATCCCACTGGTTGTGGTCGGCTATGAGTCAAATGGTGTCATAATTCAAATGACATCATAATCAAAACCATTGATTTCCCTCAAAAACATGTATTTTCTTAACAAAGACTTTTGGAACGTGAATCTAGCATCATTGTTTCTAGAACTTGTTTTTTATAACACATACCGAGGCATTACAACAACAATAATAAAACCTTAATCCACTAGTTGGGGTCGGCTATATGAGTCAAATGACGTCGTAGTTCCCTATCATGTGATAAGTTCAGAAATAGATTCTCTACTTCTAAATCTCTCTTGATGGTTTGGCCTATAGTTTTTCATGGTCTCACTCCACCTTTAACCATTGGACTGTCCTCTATCTAGCAAACTTTCCTTGACAGTGTCGTGTGTGTGCACTCGTCCATCTTAACCTTCTCATTATGTGACATAGGTAATATATTTAATTTGATTTTGCTATAAGAGTAGTGCAAATTGATTATCTATATTTTGGTAACAGTGGGCGTGCAGGGCGTGAAGGACCTGGAAAATGCTTTCGGCTATATCCAGAAAATGAATTTGAGAAACTTGAGGATTCTACAATGCCAGAAATTAAGCGTTGCAACCTTTCTAATGTCATTTTGCAGCTTAAGGCTTTGGGTGTTGATGACATATTAGGGTTCGATTTCATTGAGAAACCTTCAAGGTGAGAACCTTGTCAAAATTTTGGTTTGACAACTTCACTACCTATGCATATTTGTGGATAAGTTCTGATTGCTTATGTTTTTAAGGCTAAATTACTATGTAGATTTTAAAGTTTCACTTTGTTTTTAAATAGGTTCTTACACTTCAAAAAAATTAGTGTCTGTGATTCTAAAGATTTTTGTACGAGGGTCAACTACCAAGTACTATTAAGACAATGCAAGCTTTTGCTTAATTTGGAGACCCATTTGAAAGCATAGATAAGCTGAAGAGTTTGAGAGATATCACAGTTAAAAAGGCCCCTATACACTTAATCTTAATTTTCAAATAGGTCCTTATAAGCTATAATTTTGCTAAAGTTAACAGCCATTAGGGAGTAGGGATCTTATAAATTTGTCTAAACTATAAGAACCTATTTGAAAATTCATGAAACTATAGGGATCTGCAGACTAATGAAGACTATTTAAAATAAAATATGCATGTCCTGAAAGCTTTTTTTTCTAACTTCTGCTTATCTTTTAAAAGGATTTTAAGTCACTTGAAAAGATGCTATTATCTCTCTACTAAGATGATTCCTTCAACCTATATAGGTCCTTTTGATTAACCTTTGATTTCTTTTTGTTGTAATGTGATCTAAACTGGAGATAAAAAATCCATTTGAATATTAGGTGCTTTAATTCAATTTTTCTTGGTCATGAAAAATAAAATTATTGAGGATTGACTATATTGTATTCATATACCGAAAGAATAAGAATGACATGACATTTGTATTGACAAATAACCAAAAATCTATAAAAGTGTCATATATATTATTAATGCAAAAGTACTTTTAGGAATACTTGTATACTGATGAAGAAACTGAGAAGAGTACATAGACAACACCTAATAAAACCTTGCTTGGACCAAGATCTTGCACCTTAAAATCAATCTATAAAGATAAATTTCTATTACAAAATATTGAAAGTGGGCTTTAGTGAATTTTTTTGGACTGAATGGAGAAAATAAATAAAGGATGTAGATAATCTATTCCTTTGCATCAGTTATTAATAGTGAGTTCAAATATTTGAAACTTCTATTGATTCAGTTTCTTTAATGTCAGTTGTCTCGTCCATTGTACTCCAGAACTAAATTAACATTTTTTTAGAGTTATTCGTTTCTTTCTTTATTTTCGAAAAGTAATATCACTGAGCAACATATTACTCAAAGCTTGTACCTGTCACATGTTTTAACAGGACAGCTATTATAAAATCATTGGAGCAGCTATTTTTGTTAGGTGCTTTGACAGATGACTGTCAACTATCTGATCCAGTTGGACGTCAAATGGCCCGACTTCCCTTGGACCCAGTTTATGCCAAAGCTCTTATTTTAGCAAGTCAGTTTAACTGCTTGGAAGAGATGTTGATAGCCGTTGCAATGCTTTCTGCGGAATCCATATTTTATTTTCCGCACGAGAAGTGCGAAGAGGTTTGAAGAGTGAATTCGGATTGTAAACCATTCCTGTCATATTCTATTATTCTATTTCGGTGAAATGTAAATACGAGCATAAATCATTGATTATGTGCTATGCCACTCTATTGGTATATTCACAGTTTAACAAAATATTTGAAAAATATCATACGGATGGTTTAACTATATGCGATTGGTAATTACCGTAGGAAGATTCTAGTCTTTATTTGACGTCAACTTGTCTTCTCTACACTAACTTATTGTGCTTCTCTGATTTATGGCCAGGCAAGAACTGCAGCTAAGAGCTTCGCAAGTCCAGAGGGAGACCACATCACTCTGATTAATGTGTATAGAGCAGCTACTGATTCATTGGAGAAGAGAACTATCGAAACTAATAAAACAAAAAATGAAAAGGATTTTAGAAAATGGTGCAAAGAAAATTTTATAAATAGCCGTTCTCTTAGACATGCTCGTGACATTCACAGGTTGTTTTATTGTGTTTAAACTTTACTTCAAGGCATCTATAATATCCTTGAGACATTTTATGCATTCTAATTTCTGAAATGCCTTTTTCAGGCAGATTCAAGGACATGTTCAACAAATGGGTCTGAAACTTGCTTCTTGTGGAGAAGATATGCTTCAATTTCGCAGATGCCTTGTTGCTTCCTTTTTCCTCAATGCAGCTGTGAAGCAGCCAGATGGAACCTACAGGTATCCATTTTAACTTCAAAATTCTTGGGCAGTCCCGCTAGGGTCGCTTGCCATCTAATTGGAATCATTACATGAAAATATCGTTTAGTTTCGGGATTTTTCATTGGTAATTATGATTCGCTAATTGGAATCCTGACCTTACATGCATATACACTCTTCAAATATTTTGCTTTACACTCTTCAAATATTTTGCTTTTTTGTTTTTACTTATACTTTTATGATAAAAAAGACTCTTACTGCTTCTTTACACAACAGGGCTTTGGCAAGTGGTCAGGTGGTGCAGATCCATCCTTCGTCTGTATTGTTCCGGAAGAAACCAGAGTGCATAATATTTAACGAACTGATTCAAACTAATAACAAGTATGTCCGTGATTTAACCAGAGTTGACAACCTATGGTTAACTGAACTGGCTCCTCAGTTTTACGCTATGCAGAATTGAGTTCTTGATGGGGCTTTGCACAGGTAATTAAGATTATTGTTATTTTGATATATTTTTAATTTTGGTCTTGACCCTGTTGGGTGGTTTTTGTGTATGTATTATGCGCAAATTTTATTCCATGACTTCATGTGATCCTCTATCACCGTCGTCATTATTGATCTGAATGTGGCACTCTGTTTTTTCACGTGTCTGATTATAGCTGCTACACAGCTAGAACACCAGAAAACTATCCAGAGATGTTTATCTCACACCTTGCAATAATATAATGGTTCTGCTTTCTGCCTAGAAACATTTTCAGTTCAATAAAACAGTAATTTCATGTAAATCAAATTGCTTTTTGTTAAATCTTGTTATGAAATATAATATAGTTGCATGAGCTAGCTAGCATCCCTGTACCCCCAAAAATAAATTCTGCTGGACAAAAATATTCAGTTCTGGCTGTAATAATTGCAAAATTTTCTCTATTCTTTCTTCATAAATTTAGGGGTTGAAATATATTATTGGGGAATTAGTCACTTTAGTCCCTGAATGGGAGAAGATTCGTCACTTTAGTCCCTGAATGAAGAGAAATTGCAAAACAGTCCCTGCATGGTCAATTTCAGGGACTAAAGTGACTAACGGAGTCTACATTCAAGGACTAAATTGACTAACGAAGTTTGCATTCAGGGACTAAATTGACTAACAAAGTCTACATTCAAGGACTATTTTGCAATTTATCTGCATTCAGGGACTAAAGTGACGAATCCCTTCCGATTCAGGGACTAAAGTGACTAATTCCTTTATTATTTTAATTGAAGGGCATTTATATGTTGGAACAGATAGGTGCAAGCTTCAGATTATGTCCGACCACTGTTTGCAGTGGTAGCATTTGTGGCTTTCAGTGACAAAAACTTTCTTTAAGGGGCATGTCTTTTGTATTTTGTAACCACTGATGTCTAAAAATGGAGATGCCACCGAGTACTCCAATGACAGGCCCCCTTTGCTGAATTGTTGCCACCTTATTTTCTCTTGAGCAGCTTAGGGTACTGAGATTCAAGAATGCAACGATGTTTGTGGAAGGATGCATCTCATCTTACAGTTGAACCTCGTTGTAGTGGTGGTTTAAACAATGTAATTGAATACACAGACTATGACATTGTATATTTAATCTTACCTTAAAAATTTTGAGGGAAAAGAAATAGATGATGAGTTGGCAATTTTCCAGTAGATGTCAATGAATTAATATGAATTGTGTGATTAATCTGAAAAATCATTTTTTGAAATCTGCATATTTGTATACCCTTCATGGCAGTTTCAAAGTGACGATACTGTTTTTTTTTTCTTTTAGGCGATATTTGAAGGATTTGGTGATGCAGAAAGCACACAGTTTCATGCTGTAATACATCAAAGCCGTTGATATCAGATCGGACAGTCTAGATTATCCATCAATTAAATGATCTCAGCCATTGATCTAAATCAGACGGTCCTTATTTGTAGCTCTCAATCAAAGCAAACCAGTGTGGCACGGAGCCTGTGAAAAAATATTGAAAAAAAAAGTCAACAAAAATGTACCAAACCTTATAAATGAACTATTGATATAATTGAACCAGATAACAAACTAATATTTAATCTCACTTGCTGCCACCATTTGGAGTTGGTTGCTGGCATTTGGGAAGTTTGCAATAGAGGTTGGACTCTTCAATGTAAAACAGTTATTTTTGTTAAATTGGAAAGTGCATAATTAGATATCGAAATTGTTAGGTTGGACGAAGGAGGACGCCTTCGTCCAGGTTTGAACCTAGGACCTTACAGTGTGCGTGTGTGATTTTTTTTTTTTTTAATTACCAAAAGCTAATAAATATTATTAAAAAATCAACAAATATATATTAATTTGATATCTTGTAGTAATGGTAAAATATAGATGTATTAGAATTTACTATATGTGTTCAATTTGTTCTTATAAAATCAATATGAAATCAGATCGAATAATATCTGGTTTTTGTGCGATTTTTTTTCCGATAAATTTGTGGTCTTTATTTGTATTGATTTTAAATGAACATTTATTTTAAATGAACATTTAAAATCTCTAGTGTTAAAATTTTAAAACATTAACTTATGAGAAGTCCACAGTGCGGAGGTGTGGATTGGTTTGATGATGATTTAAGAAAGCTTGTTGGTGACGGGAAAGTCACTAGCTTTTGGTTGGATAATGGGGGGACAAAGATCTCCTGAAAAACCTTTTTAGTAGACTTTTTGAATTATCGTCAGTTAAAGATAGGTGTGTTGTAGAGATTATAGTGGAGGGAGGAGGTGTAAGAAAGATGAATTGCATTTGGAGAAAAAGTTATTTCAATAGGAGGAGGAGTTTGTGGTTGTTTGCAATGAGATGGTGTTAGGGTCTATTAAGAGGGATGGCGAGGAGGACCGTCAGAGGCGGTAGATTCAAGTTATTAAGTTAAAGATGTTTGTCGTGTTTTGAGTGGTGAAATTTTGGAGGTCATGGGATGGGCCAAAGACTCGTGGAGTCTAATAATACCCTAAAACATGTCGGTGCTAGCATGGAGTCTCTTTCTCTTTGTGTTAGTGGATGTGGTAATTTTGAAACTGAGAATCATATTATTATTTTTTTGGTTGTCCAGTGTTATCGGTTACCTGGAGGGAGACATTGAAATGGTTGGGGTAATCCGATAGCCTTTAATTAAATGGGTTATGCTCATCTCGAAATCTCCAAAGGTCCTGTGTTCAGCTGTAAAAATGTTAAGGGAAAGTTAGACGTTATTTAGTTCTCTAATATTTCTACAATTTTGAAGGTTCAAAATGCAATCATCTTTAAGCAAGAAGGCTTCAATTGGGAAAAGGTGGTGGATTTTGACATATTCTTGGTCTTGGATCAATGTCCAAAGATTTTACTTTTTCTCTAAATCAGTGGTTGTTGAATCCATTGAGTTGATTGAGTGATGATTGGTATATTGAGATTGAGGTTCAATGATTGGTATATGTTAATAACAAATTCCCCTAACATATTAACTATTGACATTTTTTAATTAAAATACTCCAGTTTGAGTCTTAAAATAATTAGTAAGTTTATATATTAGTAGGGGTGGACATAGTTCGGTTATTGAAGAAAACCGAACCAAATCGAACTGAATCGTTGAAATGGTTTGAAGAAACCGAACCATTTTAGGTTTGGAACGAACCAAACTTATGGTTCGATTAACCATTTTGTTACCTACGAACCGAGTCGAATTGAACCAAAATCAATATTTTGATCTTAAATGTATTTTTTAGTACTTTTGTGAATTTAATTGTGTTTTTCTTTGTCTTTTTTAATGTAATTGCAAATCTATATTGGTCTTGATTCTTTTTTTTTCCTGGTCAAGTAGCCTATCTGTTAGAATTGTCCGGGGTTCGAACCTCGGCCCCTGCACATAACAATGCATGTCCCTATCAACTGAGCTATGCTCATTGGGACGTCTTGATTCTATATTAACCAAAATCACATTAACTTTATTTTAGTTATGTAATATCGAACGAAAATCATTATTCTGAACCGAAATGTATTTTTAGGCTTCAAGTGTGAGAAATTTCTTTTCAGCATTTACCATGAAAAAGCACAATCAAACAACTATGAAAAGTCAAAGGATGCCATGTTGAGTTGATGCTACTTCTGTATTTCCTTACTTATTTTCCTTTTGATAACCACACTACAGGCATTGCCTCACATTAATCACAAGGTCCAACTAATATATTCGCGTTCTGAATTATGTTCACTAGTAGTAACTACTATGAATTCATTACTAGCAAGCATATTTCGAACTCTTTTGAAGAGTTTAACAATTGATGTATGCTATGGAATCGCATGCACAGAGACCCTCAAACATAGTGCAGTTTGATCATATTAAATTCTCATATAATGAACTTGTGTTAAACATATATGTGCATGAAGTAAAGGATCCAAACGAAAAAAATAAATCATATTATTCTCCTCTTCAAACCATCCAATTTTTTTTTTCATGAATCATGCACCTTTATTTTAGGGTTCTAAATTATTCACTAACAGCAATTTACAGTGTCATCCATTACAGTTATGCCAATTCTCAAGCTATTTAATGGAAGGGGAAAAAAAGGGGGAATTAGTCACTTTAGTCCCTGAATGGGGAACGATTCGTCAATTTAGTCCCTGAATGCAGATAAATTGCAAAATAGTCCCTGAATGTAGACTTTGTTAGTCAATTTAGTCCCTGAATGCAGACTCCGTTAGTCAATTTAGTCCCTGAATGTGGACTTCGTTAGTCACTTTAGTCCCTGAAATTGACCATGCAGGGACTGTTTTGCATATTATCTGCATTCAGGGACTAAATTGACGAATCGTTCCCCATTCAGAGACTAAAGTGACTAATTCCTCGGAAAAAAAGTAGATAAAAATATTTTGAACTATAGTCAATTGAATACAATAGCCACATACATCACATTAACTATTAATGTAATTGCAAATCTACATTGGTCTTGATTCTATATTAAACATTTTTATTATCCGTTAAGAAATGGTTAATTATGCTGAGTTTATATTATGTTATGTTATGAAATGATTTCTCAATGTGTAAGTTATAGTCTAACTCTCCGCTTACTCAAAATCATGAATTTCATAATCTCAAACTTATGGTGCATGAAATCATTGTGATGACAAATTGGTGAACTATAGGCTAACTGTTCAATTTGATGTTTGTTGGTACGACCTCCCCACCTACATTTTGGAAGAACTATAGTCTTCCTCTCGCCATATTTACTTATTTCTATCTTTTTTCTAAATGCAATAATAAAAAAAAGGGACAAACAAGCACGTATGGTCCGGTCCTAAAAAATTTGGTAATCCGGGCGAAACATTAAAATTGTGCACTTTTAATTATTTCAATATTTTTCTTGTATTTTTTGTTATAAAAGATTCATTTATAATCAAAGTTATCTAAAAATATATTTTTAATATAATTAATCAAAACAAATTAAAAAGAAATATATCTATATAGTAATACCTATTAAGTAAAAATAATAATTCGTTATCTAAATTTAATTGTGGGACCAAAATGAAAACTCGAAATTATTTAGGGGACCAACGAATCAAATAAGCCTTGAACTTATTTCTCATCACTGATTATAGCTTATTTTGAAGGAGTTAATTGTTTTTTAAAAAAAATAATCAAGATAAAAACATCAATAATTGTTCAATGAGTTATCTCCTCAGAAAAAATATGTCCGACGAAGACCTTGTTGCCTCAATGTGAAATCGCCGCTGTCCCTAAACCGTTGAAATCGCCGTTCGTGTGTAATTTTCACTCTCTTCAATTAACCGTTGCCACCACCGGCGTCTTCTCCGACTAACTATTTCTCACATTCTCGGATATAAAACGCAGCGGCGCCACCGTCCACCACCACGTGCTACCCTCTTCACCCTGTGGCTCGCGATTGTTTTTGTTCCGAATCTCTATTTAGTTCGTGCGACCACCGCCCTCCTCTGTCCAACACATCAGGTTTTCTTTCTAACACTCAACAGAATGAATGAATCTCCTTTTTTTGCTTTAAATTACGGTTTTTTGATTTTGGATTTGTTTATATGACTCTAATAGTGTTTAATTGGTTATGAAATTGGGATTATAAGTAATATATTTGTGTTGTGACACCATTGTTAGGGTTTTGATGCCTCCAAAATTTGGGATTTTGTGAATTGTGATTATGCAATTGGAGTTTTTTTTTTTTTTTTTTGGGTCCAAAATTGGTACTAATTTGTTGTTATTGTTATTGATATGACTCTGCTTGACCGTTGTTATTGTTGCTCTTGATATGCCCAAATGATTATTATTTCACTTTTCATATCAATCTTCTAACACAATTGAGCTACTTCAAGGAAGTAGTGAAGTTATTAAAGCAAACACTAGGTGATAAAAAAAACAAAAAGGTTTTCAGCAATGTTATATACTTGTTTAATATTGGAGGCAACAATTACTTTGGCATTCACAACCAAAAACCTAATGTCACTGGTTATACTGAAGACAATTTGTCAAGATGGTGATAGACAACTTGACCAATACACTGAAATTTAGTTTTTATTCAAAGTTAAAATATTTGATCAAGACCCTAATATGTCAGTTTCTTGCAACCATATGTTACCCATATTCTTAGTTCTTTTGAATTCTTTCTTAGCAATTTGATTGTGGGAAGTTTATATTCTAGGAGGCAGAAAAATTGCATTATGCAGTTGCAGGGCCTTTGTGTTGTGTCCCAAAAGCTAGAGCGATGAATACTCAAATGGGTGGAGGCTTAGATGAAATAGCATCAATTAAGAATTTGTAGAGAACACGGCAGAGCTCTTTCAATAGAATTGAAGAAATTAGTAAGCATTTTATTAGGATTAAGTTTATGATTATAGTAATAATTATAATTATTATGTTCAAAAGTTTGAACCTCCTGATCGAGGGTCTAGTCAACGCCACTGTTAGTACCTGACAAGGATGTATGACGTGGCATAGAGGCGTTAATGAAGCTGTTGAATTAATGCATGACACGCAGCGAAAAAAAAATCAACGGCTAAGATTAAAGCGACTAACGGGTGTTGGAGTTGGGGACTACTTTGTATTTTTTTCCCGAGTCAGGGACTGTTTTGACAACGAGGTGCACATCAGGGATCAAAATGACTGTTTCCCAGTAAAATCCAGTCAAAGTCTTACTTTTTTATATTATATCATTAATTATGAATACAATTAAAAAAAATGGAGTAATGTTGTAAAATATTAATTTTACCTATGTATTTCAAAGTAAATCACTGAGAGGGATGATATTGGTATTTTGTGGGCAAACCTGTTTCTCCTTCTCTTCAACCTTCGCACAGCATCACGCCACCGTCGATCAATCCCACACCGCTGTTGAAACGCCGCACACGATCTGGTTCTTGTCTTGTCTGTTTTTGTTACTTTTCCTCTCATTTTCCCCTCAAACCCTGTGATTGAATTCCGTGAATGAGTGATAATAATAAGGTTCTGTTGTGATCAGATTTTACAAAGTAGTTAGAATGGTGGGAGGCGGTACAATCAAGCTGAAGACATGGCAGCAGGCGGCTGTGGCATTAGGTTCTGCAGTTGGAGCACTTTTGGATCCACGAAGAGCTGATTTGATAGCAGCTCTTGGTGAAACAACTGGAAAGCCTGCCTTTGAAAGGGTTCTTCAAAGGATGAAATCTTCCCCTGAAGGAAGGGTCAGTAATTGTTTCCCCTTCCCTTATTAATTATTTTCGTGTTCTTTTATTCTTTCAATAACATGTTTGTTTGCCTTGCTCATCATGTTATGAGTCCCACATTAGATAAGATATGAGTTCGTTAGTGCTAACCTTTAGAAGTTGGTTTTGTAAAGTTGAGTTAGGCTTGATATTTTAGGATGGTATGAGTCTGTTCAAAATCTGTTGGACTACCACAAACTACCGCTATCGGGCCACTAGTACTTACTATTTAGGCGTGAGAGTGTGTGCTAAGAGTCCCATATTGGATGAAATATGATTTGAAAATTTGATAAGTGGAGGCATTGCACACCTTACAAACCGATTTCGCAGGGTTGAGTTAGTTAGACCAACCAAAGTTTTATGATATCTTCTTGGTTTTTGTTGATGTTAAATGCTGAGTACCCTTTGTTAATTTAGTAACAAAAATAGTTTATATTTCGAGGCAACACAAAGTCTTGAGTTGCAAATAACAACCCACTATTGTTGTGGTGAAGCGAAGAGTGTTACATGGTGAACCAACTCATGTTGAAAAGTAACAATGTTTTGCAATTGTGAATGTGAAAATACAACTCAGGAGGCAATACCTACATCGGTGACAAATTTTTGTAATTGTGAATGTGAAAATACGACTCAGGAGGCAATACCCACATCGGTGACAAATTTTTGATAGAGCTGTGATTTCTTTTGGAATATTATGTCGTGTCACTAATTTTTCGAATTTCAAAATTCTAGACAGCATATAAGGATGATTATTGCTTCATTTCTTCAGATTAAAGGGGTTATCAATAGTCATCACTAAACATGATTCTCATTGCTATCTCTGAAATAAAAATGCATTTTCTGTTAAACAGCTAATACCAATGCATTTGCTTTCACAACCTTGTTTGACAGGCAGTACTGTTGGAGCGCCCTCGTGTTGTATCTGCAAATGTAGGACATGCTTGGGACCTGCCAGCTAATACATTTGGTGCTGCCTATGCTAGATTTATGGGATCCAGGAACTTTTCACCAGATGATCGACCTCCTGTGCGCTTCATGGATACAGATGAGTTGGCCTATGTTGCCATGCGAGCTCGTGAAGTCCATGACTTCTGGCATACCCTTTTTGACCTTCCCACTAACTTGATTGGGGAGTCAGCGCTAAAGGTAATTGAGTTTGAGCAGATGTATCTTCCTATGTGTATGATGTCTGTTATAGGGGGCACAGCAAGATTCAGCGAAAAACAAAGAAAATTGTTTTATCAGCACTACTTCCCCTGGGCTGTTCGTGCTGGCACACAGTGCAATGATCTCATGTGTGTGTATTATGAGCAGCATTTTCATGAAGATTTGGAAGATGTTCGCAGAAAATTGGGAATTATTCCTGTTCCTGCTATTCCTTGACTGAATGCTTTCTGAGCTGATGAGTTTATATTTATTTTTCTGGTTATTATAGCTGATGGTAGAATAGTGCAATCATATTTTGTTTTTTTAATAATATCCGGTGCAGAAGCTATCTCCAATATTTAGTTGGTGAGTTTTGTATAGGTTGGATTTTATCAATGACTTGTATATCATGATCAATTTAAATAGACTAATCCACATTTCCTATAGTGATTCTTCAACCAATATAATTGTAGCCAATGAATTTCATGTATGACCAGATATTGAAAGCATAATCGCTTTTATCTGGACGAAATCTTATCTATAACTATTCATCGGTTGTCGAAAGCGCCCGATAGTGTTGCATTTGCGGAAGAGCATGGCATAGCAACTGCTCGCTGCCACATGAGTCACTGACTCAATGGTGTGTCGCTTATTATGGATGTGACCGGAGACGAGGGATTGTGGCTCAGTTTCACAATTCAGTATGAGTATGGACGGACACACTAGAGATGGTAGCTTGAAAATCTAAAAGCACGCTTAAACTCGTTTTAGTGGATAGCAGGAGCATGTTGTGATTTAAAATCTCGATCAAATGCCCCTCATGTCAATTGCTTTTTTTTATTTAAATGGATGTCAATTGCTTTTTTAAAAATTCCCTTGTCATTGTTACCTGAACTATAAAACAAATAATCATGATCCTTAAGTCACCACTCATATTCGAGTTCAGGTATGCTCCATTTTCCTCGTGCTCCATTTAGTCCATTGAAGTAATGGATGTATGACACGTGGCAAATAAATATCCAAGGGTTGAGATCAAAATTGAAGGATTGCATGTTTGTTAAAGGAAAAAATACGCTCCCTCCTCTCCTTTCTGTGCAATACGCTTCCTCTTTCTATTATCACCGCTCACCGCAGTTTAGAATAAAGCAACAATTGATTCAAAAATTTCAGTTTGCAGAAATTCAGCATCCATGATTTCAGTTTTAACAATTCTTCATATGAGTATGAATAATCTCTTCATATGAATAAATTCACATTCCTTTTTACTAATCTAATTGTTATAAAATCAAAACAAATACAACATCCATGATTTTGTAACATGACGAATGCGATGCTTTTTTCTTAATGGTGTATAAGGATAACAAATGCATTGATCAATGCATAGAAGATTGCAAGGGAGATGTTTCAGATTCATGGAATTTTGTAGTTACTCCCTAAAATGGCGGTGAGATGTGATGGAAGGAAGAGGGAGGGTATAGTCGTGAGAAAGGGAAAAGGGAACATGGTATTTTATTTTAATTTCAACCCTTGAATATTTGTTTGCCATGTGTCGTACATCCATGACTTAAATTGACTAAATGAAGTGTGAGGTAAATGGAGCATACCTAAACTCCTCATATTCATTCCTTTTTTATGGCTTTTCTAAATAGTTCATTTAAATGGGTAAAAGGTATGTTATCCCATCAGGAACGTTCTTTTGGTCCCTCTACTTACTTTTTATTCTAAAATACAACCTTCAAGAGTTATCTTCCAAAACCTTTAAAAACACGAAAAATATCATTGAAGAGTCATCTCTCAAACGGTTTACGCATATGTGGAGTCCAAAAGAACAACCATATCACATACGGGACTACCAAAATCAGGGTCAAGTGAATCAATCACCCATGGCGTTTGTCTGGGAAAAAAACTAGGACTGATTTTCGTTATGGGTATCAGTGACAGGTCTACCTTATACAAAAATCAGGGCAGCTGTCCCCAACTAAATTATTTATTTTGCCACTAATTGTTGATATTAGTTTTTTTTTACCACGAAATGATTTTAGCTTTTATTCACTAAAAATTAACTGCCGCCCCTATTAAAAATTATTCAATAATCTTAATTGTGAAGAATCAAATGCACAATTGTGTTTTATCAAAAAATAAATCACAATGGTGAGAGATAAATTGTAAAATGGTTGTTTGATCACGTGCATAAAAAAATATATTTTTGATTATTTATTTGTCTTCAATGTTTTGAAATATATAATGATAGAATTTTTAATTTTTTTCTTAACAAATAATGATGTCATCATTTTATTGCTTATACATTTTATGAAGAATGGTTTTTTTACATTACAATTTTGATGTCGAATACGGTTGTTGTTCTATGATTTCTAATTCTATGTGTGGTTTCTAAATGCGTGAAAGTTATACAAGATACAAAGTAAACTTGAGATAAACACATAGAATGACAATATGACATACAATATGTCTGAATATTACCGTCATATATGTTTAATGGTTTTGAACGTGGAAACATACTCATGGCAGCCACACTAGGGAAAGATTGCACCAGCTATTACTTTGACTGGAAACAAAGTTTTGTGCATTTGATAATGTGTAAAAAAGATTATTCACATGACTAGCTTTCTTTTTCAACGTGTAGAAGGTGAACTGTGGATGTAATTAGTTCATTTGTTGATTGCCAGGGAAAAAAGTGTGTTCACAATTAATGACGAGGAATACGTTTAATTTAACTGAAGTTGATAGACCGTGCTAGATAATAAGTAGTAACATTTCTTTAGACAATTGAGATTAAACACCGTGCTAGATAGTACGTAACATTTCTTTAGGCAATTGAGATTAAACTGTCTAAAGAGAAATGATTAGTTCATGAGATCGCATGATCAAAACTTGGTTACCACCAATAATACCTGAAAAAATCAGTTAAAATTTATTTTGTTCGGAATGAATGTTATGCTGATAATGTAAGCAAATAATTGTTTATTATATTTTATTATGCAAAATAGACAGCTAGTGTCAAAGGGAGACATCATTCATATGATTGAATCTATCCTGCACATTAGAGCCAATAAGAGAGCACAAAATTTCCGCGTTATATGGAAAATCCACCTCTCTTTTAGGGGTTGGACTGGGATGGAGTGGCCATATACATTCTGCAAATATGGAAACCAAGAGCAATAACAAAATTGCTACAAACTCCACAATGATGAACTCAAGAGAGTCGGTGAAGTGCAAAATTAAAGTTGAGACGATCCAAGGTCCGCAGTTGGCGTTGATCCTGGTGACCGGCATATCCTTCTTCCCCTACTGCTCCCCTAGTGGATAAATTTTAAAGCAAATAACAAATATTAGGAAACGCAAGAGTTGAACAAAACTGATGAAATGGCTACTAAGAAACATTGAATCACAAGGAAAACAAGCTTCTGGACCTTACTTTTAAATTCATCCCTATCTCTAATTTCCAACAGATTTACTATATGCCTATTTGCTTCTTAAAAGAAAATAAAAAAAAATATGCCTATTTGTCACATGTCAACCATGACATTCACCAAAAGGTCAGAACACCATGCATCTATTCCTTCACAATCATCTACAAAAGCTTGTACCCTAGGTCAACCCAAGGGCACCATATATCTATTTTTGTAAATCCGTCATTTTCCGCACAAATATATGTAAATAGAAAAGGAGAGAGTACCAACCAACTTCACTAGATTATTGTCCTTTTCAATTAATGGCGACATTGAAAATTGGTTACAGGTTCAGATTGTTCTCCTCATCTGAACTTTCCCCGTAAATCACCGCATCTTGTCCTTCCTCATTGCCACTAACATGGTCGCTGTAGTAGCTGCTTTCAGATGTACTCATAAAAATCGATCCATCTGACGTGTGGTTGCTAAATTGCGATAACAGACTTATATCACTATTCATGTCAGTATCACATGTCTCAACGTAGCTGCAACACAATCCAGCGCGATAAAAATTAGCAACTGTCAGAATTAAGATTTTTGAAACGAAAAAAACCCTTGACCCTATTCGAAAGAATATCTAACCTTCCTTCTGATGGATACTCCGCCACCACACGCATACCAGGCCTTGCCTCCAAAACCTGCTTTATAGGCATAATACTGCAACATATAACCAGAAATATGTAATTAAATACATAAAGAAACGACAACAGTCATTCAGAAAATTAAAGAATCACATCAATAAATGATAATCATTTACCTAGAGTTGTAGCACCTGTGATACCAGTCAGCTTCACATGCTAAGCCTTCCCTATTGGATATGTCCTGTTTAATGGCAAGAGTGAGAATCGAGAAGAAACTCTACTCTCATTTTTAGCAATGTAAAAATTTCCATGTACCCACAAGATGTTTAAGCAATTTGAAATCTCCTTCAAGAATCGCTATCAACAACCTAGCAACTTCGATCTGCGCATGAATCATTAGCATTTCAGAGACAGTTTTGGAAATAAAATACAGAACCCACCAGAAATCTATTATAACCCCACCTCTTTGAGATGCATGCAATCCCTTAAAATTAAGACCTCGAGGAAATTCCCACCATTGCAGCCTCCAAGGTTCCTGAAAAATCAAGGTTTTATATTTTTCGAACCGACTATCTCAAGAGACGGATAGAATCTGAAGGATTCTTGCAAAGTATCGTAAGAAATAACTAACCTTAAGAAACTTCCTGTGATTGAATATGATGATGAAAAATCAACATATTGCAGTTTCCGAAATCCCTGCAAATGCAAATTGAAATTAATGCAAAATATGGGACTTTACTTTTACTCGGATAAAAATAAGAATTATTAGAATACAAAGTAATTTTCTAGTATTAATGGCACAAACTTTAAAACAGAAACTCTAGCTTTAAATACCACATAAGTAGATATCAAGAAGATATATTTGCCACTGCTTTCCTCTGATACTCTTTGGTTCAAATGAGGAAAGGGAAAATAAAGTAATTTACTATCTCCTTCCTAATTTGGCTTGAGGCAATTTCTGGACACATGTGTGTACCATTGCAAAATTATTATTCAGACAAATTGAATTTGCATACCAGCTATTAAAAGGTGAAAAGAAATTAGTAGATTATAAAACTCACATCAGAAAAGTGCAAAAATGACAACAAAATAACCAAATTGAGTGCATACATAGCTTGCTTCACTTGAATATTTACTCAATTTACAACTCTACTGCCTTTCCCTCACAGATGCCTCAACAAACTTAAGTCAAATGTAGACATCAACATCGTATATTGGTGGGAAAATATACCCCCTCCAGCTTCGAATATAAGTAACAAATATAATTTACGCTTATTAGTAAGGTATTCTCTTTTAACTTTATTGGTGTAATCTATAAAATGAATGTATTCTGCAAAATGTCCTCCGTAGAGAGTTGTTTCGTAGAAATAAAAGAGGTTACTGAAAATAGAATCTAAATTAATTGAAGGATATCCTAACAATGATATCATTAAATAGAGCACGTTTCATTGAATTTTGCCTATATTTTGGACCACCAAACTGGTGATTTTTGTTGTTTATATTTGAAACCAGAGGGTCTATTTCAACAAATATTTAAAAGGTAGAAACTCCCAAGATTAACATGTTGGAATTTTATTGCATGGGCCAGTTGGTGGAGTTTTATGGACTGGGCTTCAATGGTCAAAGCTTGGGATCCATGGTCCAAAAATTTGAACCAACAAATGGATACTAGATCTCCTTTTCCTTGTAAACATTTTAGCCCTCTCTATTCTACCAAATGTGGGACTTGTTTCTAACATACCAAGACACTGCCACAGTTCATCAAAATCTCAAATGGGTACACAATGCAAAAACTGTTGGAAATGAGAACTTAAAACAAACACTAAACTAAAAACATACCTTAACCAGTATACGAACTTTACAATCATGTAGCTTAAACCCTCGAAGAGATAAAGAAGTTAGATGAGGACAATTGTTTACTAGCTCGGAACAGGTTTGTGCTTTCAAGCTGTCATCTCTACCTAATGATTAAATCGAGATAAGCAGGGACGCAAAGTGTCTTCAAAGGAAAAGTAAAGTTGAGAAAATGACATACCTGTTCTCGAAGACTCGAAAAACAAACGCTCAATCAAGTGGCAGTTAGCACTTACTGACATTAATGTTTGCCTCAGCTCAACATGACTAGAAGTTAGCAAAAAAAAATTACCATCAATAAATACATTAGAAACAACGTTCTCTTTCTAAAGAAATGAACTAGCAAAAAGCATGAGGAGACAGGGATACATATACACATCAAATGCTAAAGACTTACGAGCAACAATAATTACATGTTGCAAATGAAACTAAAAAACTATAAAATACACCTTTCGTTATTAAAAATAAATATGCATATACATCATATCCATGTCAGAGCTTAAAAGGGAAAGGAAACAAATACGGTAATAACTAATAAAACAAAGAGTTCATAAGCAACTAGCAGTGGGAAACACTTATAAGTAATAAGGAAGAGAAAGGAATAACGAGAGTTGAAGTAAATTAACTTACATTCCAACAATTTCCAGATCAAGGAGAGAAGGGCACGCTGACAATGCACAACAAAGAGATGTGTTGTCCATTCTCTCAATATTGTAAAGGTGTAACTTTCTCAAAAGAGCCCTGCAAAAATAGAATTTAAGAGGAAATTCTAACCAAATCACTGAAAACTGAAAAGTACCGAACATTGAAGTCCATGAGAAACATACCCTGGTGCACCACCATCCCCACTTAAAGGGCTTAAACAGCATCTTGTAAGAATAGATGATTCTCTCCCTTGATGAGACCTCTTATCATTCCATGAATAGTTAGGCGCCTCTACGATAGCTTTTCTGACTGTAGAAACCGATGGTTGACAAAATCCAAGAGGACAAGCAGTAACAGGGACGACACCAAGTTTAATAGACCTTATTAAAAAAAATAAAACAGATTTATGTTAGGATACAATAAGGCAAAAAATACACCAAAAGTTAATACACATTCAGGGCTTGTTTGTTACGGATTAAAATAAAATTGATTTTGACATTGAATAATTTAGAGATTATTTTTTTAGAGATTTTATAAAAAATAAGAATTATTTTGTGTTTGCTTACTGTAATAAAAATCACTTTTTTTTAACAAATAATTAAGTTTGTTTGGATACAACTATATAAAAGGGATTTTTTATCAAAAAATTAGTTCAATCTTTTGACCCTTATTTTCTCTCTCCTCTAAAAAAATCTATTTTCTGATAAACTACTCCTAACAGCTTCTCATTTGAAGTTGTTTTTAGATTTTTTTTAGAAGCTGATTTTTTTAAAAAGCAGTTAACAAACGCATGAAATACTCTTAAAAGTGATTTATTTTTCTTAAAAAAGTTATAACAAACGGGCTCTCAAATGGAAGTTATTTTTTGAAGAAAAATTCAAATGGAAGTTAGTTTTTCCTTTTGTGATAGAAAGAGCTAATTGCTTTTCAGATTGAAAGCGCCAACAAAGTTTACAGGGTAAAAGACAATTAAAACCATTAAACTAATTATGCGCAAAATTTTAACTCGAACCAAAATAGTGTTAGGAGTATGTCCTATGTCATATTACATGAATCACTTATGACGGGAGAAAATCATTGCAGATGAGGCAGAACATCTAAACAAATAATCATAATGCAACTAAATTTCTTGTGTTTTTTTTTTCTTTCTGTTTTACAGGGAAAGGTTAAGCATGATAAGGAAATGATATGGCTGGTAGGTGATGATTCATTTTAACATTGTCAACCAGTTATGTCCTCAAAATGATCAGTTATGAAGTTACTTGAAGTTTCCTTGGCAACATTAAATTAAATATAACATTGAAGTAAAAGGATCAATAAAAACCAAACTTTCATACCTTAGTGCCTTTCCAGCTCGTTGAATCATAGTGGCAACTACTGCATTGTTAACCTTGGGAACAAGTGTTCTCAAATCAAGATTCTCATAGCACAAAGGATCTTTAGCACATTTGCTAAAAAATGAGCAAGCAGCGGATACAAAGCACAGGCTCTGAGTATCAAGCATCGAGAAGATCTGCACATCATAACACTTAATCAGTACCCAGAGATTTCACTTTTTAACAGTAAAACATGTTCAAAACCTAAATTAGCAGTTTCCCCCAGCGCTATTCACTGTTGTCAATCGCAGATCTTAGAAAATATCAGTTAGCTCAAATTCTACTACGCTGCTGTGCACCATAGAACAATAATAATTTGTTAAAATTCTGTTACACCATAGCGCCACAATTTCACAACAACAGTAGTACTAGCATGCAACTGAAAAATTTGTTTTCACTCAGCACCGGCAAACAAGTACAACCATCAATTGACTACAATAAAAGTACGAAAACATAAACTTGTGCGCGAACACATTTTCTTCCATAAACACGTTTAGTTTCTACTCTAAATCTTTTTTGGATTAAATTAAACACTCAAAAAATAGTATCAAATTAAATTAATCAAAAAGCAAATCATTCACCAAAGTTCATGAACTACACTAAATGGATGAGAATCTAAAGAAAAAGCTCAACAGTGAAAAAGTAAATCGAAAGGTTGAATCTCGAAACTAATAACATAGCATCAACTAAGCATAACATAATCATGATTAAATCGATGAATTACAAAATTATAAATAAAATTAAACAAAAAACAAAGGATAAAAAGTAAAGGTAGCGTAGGATTGAAAATTGCGAGAATCTGAGAGAACCTTGAAGGTGAGGTCAGGAGGAAGAGGCCAAACAATTGAATTATGATTATAAGCGCGTTTGCGAGAGGAGTGTTTGGCAGCATCGAGAAGTAGAGATCCCATTTTGAGAGCGCGATCGATGAGATCGGTGTCAGCAGGCATTGATTGAAGAAGATTCTCTAAGGAGAGATCGATGGAGAGAGAAGGACGATCGGAGAGGGAGAGAAATTCTTCGAGGACATGTTCGACTTCCATTCTAGGGTTTTGTGATGGACAAGGTCTCTTCGCCATTGATGAAGAAGAAGAAGATGGAATTGGAATCTCAGGTTCTGAAACCGTATCCATACCCCGAATCAATACATTATTATTATTATTAAATTATGCTATGCTATGCTGTGAGAATATAATATCATCATCATCATCATCATCGTAATATTACTGTCTCGTGATGTATGATATGATTTGATTTGATTGATTTCACATTCTACACTCACTTACTAACTTCAATCACACACTAATTCATTTCTCTAAAATAATCACACACTGTTAAATGTCTTATTAATCTAGTCGGTTATATTAGTTATATTGTGGACACTTTTACTTAAATTTAAACTGAACCTTTTTCCTTATTTATAATAGATTCTAATAAAATCGTATATTTAAAAAATTGGAATGAGATGTTAATATTAGAATATTCTCATTACATTTGATTTAAAGGTTAAATTATATTTTTTTTACTCTTTTTTTTGTCAAGTAGCCTAGTGGCTAGAGCTCACACAATTTGGAATGAGATGTTAATATTAGAATATTCTCATTACATTTGATTTAAAGGTTAAATTATATTTTTTTTACTCTTTTTTTTGGTCAAGTAGCCTAGTGGTTAGCCTAGTGGCTAGAGCTCACACAATTTAATTGTGGAGAAGTGGAGTGACCGGGGTTCGAACCCCAGCCCCTACACATAAAATGCAATATCCCTACCAACTGAGCTAAGCTCACGAGGATATATTTTTTACTCTAAACTTGTTATTACATTTTTTATGAATATGAAAATTAATTTTAAATTATTTATTTGATTATAATTATTTGATTAGATAAAAGAATAAAATAAAGTTGTAAATTAAATAATTTAAAACAAAATGATTCAAATATAGAAAAAACTTATTGGAATGTGTGCATTGCATACTTTTTAATCATTTAAATGCACAAAATTTTAGACAATATTTCTTCTTTTAGGTTTCTTAACATGTGCCCTAAGAGCATCTCCAATGGGGGGGTCCTTACTTAACAAGGACCACTTCCCGTTAAGGACCCTCCGTTGGAGGAAGAAGAAATGAGTCCCTGTTAAGGAACGAGCTACTATATAAGGACCCTCTCTCTCCTGGGTAACTAACGGGTCCGACGTTTAAAAAAGTAATAAAATGTGTACTACTTGGTCCCACTTGCATAAAGGAGTAATAAAATGTGTACTACTTGATCCCACTTGTAAAAAGGAGTAATAGATAAATTATTTTTGTTTAATGATATAAAGATAGTGGGACATATTTAAGTACTTTTTATTGGAGTCCTTATTAGTGTATTGTCATTGGAGTCATTGAGTCCTTAATAGATACTTTTATTAAAAAATTATAAATAAATGATGTGTCACGTGGGGTCCATTAAAGGAGAGAGCATCCACAATGGTAGTTCTCTAACAAGGACTCCTTAAATGGACCCCACATGACACATCACTTATTTATAATTTTTTAATAAAAGTACATATTAATGACTCAATGACTCCCATGACAATACACTAATAAGGACTTCAATGAAAAGTACTTAAATATGTCCCACTATCTTTACATCATTAAACAAAAATAATTTATCTATTACTCATTTTTACAAGTGGGACCAAGTAGTACACATTTTATTACTCCTTTATGCAAGTGGGACCAAGTAGTACACATTTTATTACTTTTTTAAACGTGGGACTCGTTAGTTACTTAGGAGAGAGATGGTCCTTATATAGTTACCCGTTCCTTAACAGGGATTCATTTTTTCTTCCTCCAATGGAGGGTCCTTAACGGGAAGTGGTCCTTGTTAAGCAAGGACCTCCTATTGGAGATGCTCAGAAAACTACCATTGTGGATGCTCTAAAGGTACAAGTTAATACTACCCAAAAAAATGTAATGTGAAATTGAATAGGAGCCACACCATCATTTCTTTCCGTACGTGTTTAAAGAGTAACTTTCAGTGCCGGTACTTGTTTTCTAGCGCCACAAGTTCAATCCCAAGGTTTATGTCACTCCACGTTTTCTACTCTCATTAGTAGTAGTAGTACTACTTCACAAAAGCTACAAAATGTTATTCTTTTTCCTTTATTATTATTATTACTCCCTCCGATCCTATTTACAAGAGAAAGTTGACTTTTTAGATACAATGAATAATTTATGTATCTAGTCAAGAATCTAAACTAAATACATAAATTATTTAATATATCTAAAAAATTAATTGTCTCTTGTAAATAGGACCGGAGGGAGTATTACAACAAAAAATATTCTCTCTTTGGAAAAATCTATTTTTAATCTCTTAAGCTTAGAGTCCTTTTTCACGATACTTGTCGTTTTTTAAGAATAATTTTCTTTCACTTTATTTGCCATTTTTAAATTTCAATGTAACATTAGTTATAAAATTTGTCAATAATATACCTACTTATTTATTGTAGAGAGATAAATAATATCATTCCGTCCCAAAATATAAACAAAAAAAAATCAAATCACACTTACTAAGAAAACTAAAACATAAGAATTTGGAGTATAATTTTTTTTTGTGTTTTCTTTGAATTAAGTTTTATAGGAAGATGTAAAAACAATTTTCATTGGTTATTGATTATGGAAAAAACTGAATGTAATTTGCATTTAATTTCATGAGAATAAATAAAAGTTTTTATTAGAAATGATGGTTTTTTTTTGTACCAAAAAAAAAAAAAGAAATGATGGTTTTTTAAAAAAATAAGATTAAATAGGATAAAAGTTTTTCTTTTTGCTTACAATTTAGGACAAAGAAAGTGCGGTTTTTTTGCTTACATTTTGGGACAGAGAGAGTATAATGCAATAATAAACGGTTACGGATATTATAAATAAACACATAATTTCTTCAAAAATAACAAAAAAAAATTGATTTCTTGGTACGCGTAATTTCCTCAAAAATGACAAGATCGTGAAACAAAGGGAGTAGTATATATTTCTTAAAAGTCGGTTTTCAAAAAATAAATTCTAAGTTGGGTGCCTTCACCACAATGCCATGACGTTCATAATATGGTGGTGAGTGACTTATGGTGCAAGGAGAGAAAAGATGGGATATAGGTAAAAATCAGTTCTTTGTTTCTACACCATGTTGCATTAGACATTCTATCTATTCCTTTATTGGATGAATACTCTAGTTTGGAAAACGGTTGAATCGGGTAATCGATTTGATGAAATGATGATGAAAGTTGAAGTTTCATCTAGAGGGAAATTGGAATAGCGTGTGGAATGTTTGTCCCTTCTAAAGCTTGTAATCTAGTGTCGAGCATAGGGAGGAGTTGTTTTGTCCGACTCGTCTCAGACTACATGATAGATAAATTTTGTGTCCTCTCAATGTGAACTTTGTCCAGAACCGATGAAGAGTGATTAGCATTTTTTTTTTCTCCCAGTGTGACAAGAGTGTCCAATGTTGGCATATAGCAGGGCTTTGATACTCGATTATCAGCAGATTGCAGAACTACTGAACAAAACCTCTATCATTCTGTTTTGTGAGCACAAAACCGGGTCCATGTTCATTCATATTATGATGTTGTCATAGGCATTGGGGCAGAATCACAAGGATAGTTTATGGAATCAACAACAAACGAGTCCTAACACAAATTTGTATTATAATTATGGTTAAGTTTATCCGTCGGTCAAGCGACTATAGGTGCCTATAAATGTAGTTTAATTATTACAACATAAGACTTTTGTTTTGAATTATGACTATGGTTAAGTTTATTCATCGTCAAGCGACTATAATTGCCCATAGTTTCACCAAGCCTGCCATTTCTAATGTCTCTTAACTTGTGTTCCTCCTTGCATTCATCCGTATTTGATTAATGAAAGGAGATGAGTCTATTCTGTTAAAAAAAAAAAAACTGCAAAATTGAGTTTTTATTAAACGTCCAAAAAACTCAATAACAATTTTCTAAAATTTATACTTATTTTGATAAATTGTAATTTGAGTTTTCTGAAATTTCAGAGTGCGTATTACGTTCCAAAAAAACTCAAATTTACTTGAATTTTCGAAAAGCTTCTAAATGATCTGAAAAACTCAACTCAGAAGACAAATTATATAAAAAGAGTGATTTGGAAATTTTACTTGAGATATGGGGTAACAAGACCAAATGGGGTGGAAATCGAACATCTCATTGATTTTTCATACAAAAGCAAATAGAACTGTAAAGAAGATTCAGGATACAAGACCTAAAAATGAAGGCCATTGTAGTGCTTACCGAAACTGCGCCTGAACTGACTATACTATAAACTAATACTAGGAGCGAAACTTAAAACCAAGGGGGGCGCAAGGGCTGCATAGAAAATATCAGAATTTCTCCTCATACATTGCACGGATTCTCAATACTGGTACATAACATATCATATGATAATGTCAATTAAGGGAAAATAAATTAACTATCTCTTGGAGCAGGCATTATCCTAAGCCTCTCCTCAGACGACTGATTGCCCCCACTAAATCTCTCTTCTGCTAAAAGTGACTGCAGATCACTCCCATTTGCCAAACTGTTAAACTCAACTGCTTTAGATGGCAGTGTCGGGTAACGCCGTTGGCAAAATGTCATTAACCTCTTCACTGATTGTAAGTACTTACGAGTTGTTTCATCATTCATGATGTGAGCAACACTATTTGTGTAGATCTTTTCACGGGCCGATCTTTCGTGAATACCAACCATAGTAACACCGATAGGCCAGGGAGCATTCCCGATAGCCAGCCTGATATAATGGTCCATTGCAGCCAGATAATCTCGCCTCATACAGCAGTCAACCATCAACATTAGTGCCTGCCGAATGTCATCCTGAAGAACCTGAAGTACATGCACCACATCCATTTTATTAGTTAGAATACAAAAGCTTTAGAAGACATGCCAGCACTGACACATTTCATATCGACAATATAACTTTATGATTGAATGAAAATTGAAAGCTATGCTAAAAATTCAATGTCTGACACCCATGACATAGGATCTCAAATAACCAGCTAAGGGAGGTTAGAATGCATTTTTTTTACTATCAAGCAAACACAACGCAATACTAAGACAAATGGAAGAACCTATTACACAAGCCCGGTCATAGACTGAGTCATCCAAACAAAGTACAAATACTCGCTAAATATCAATTTGCTGCGGTTACCTATATTACAGATATTCAAATAGAATATCTTTAAGATAAAAGGGAAAACATAATTTCCCAAGTCCAGTAAAATCCTTCAAGAGTTCCCATTTATACAGTAAAATTCAACAACTTAAGATTTTTTCCTAAATTTCCTGAGTCAAAACAAAAGAACAATAGTCTTTAAACACTCCAAGAGGGCCACTCTAACAAGGTTAAAACCTGTATTCTCCAAAATATACGTGAAATGCAGAACTGATAATGACAACTGTGTATACTCTTCCCAACAATACGTGCATATAGACACTGCCAAAGAATTCAATAATAACAAGGTAAGAAGATTAAGTAAAAGTTACTGTTAAATAAAAGACTATCTGCCCATATCACTGAATTGCTTGATCAAAAGATAGACAGTACCCCTGCCCCCAGATGTTCGCCAGTTGCCCAGTTCTACATCTCACTTTAGATTTGGGATCTACTAATTTATTTACAAGCATAAAATTTTACACACCAATTCACAAGGCTGAGAATACATTCATGATTCCAACTACGGAATTTATAGCAAATAAACCTTTACAACTTCAATCATATTTATAATCAAATATTAATCAAATATACAACAACAACAACCAAGCCTTATTTCACTAAGTGGGGTCGGCTACATGGATCAAATTTCGCCATAATGTTCTATCATAAACCATATTTGGATCCAACTCATTAATCTCTAAATCTTTCATTAATTTCTATTAAAGCTTCTCTTATATTTATAATCAAATATAATATTTTATTTTAAAATGAATAATTCAGCTATGATTAATGTCAATTAAACTAAACCACATCAAATTCACTAAAGTTTCATCCCATCTTTCAAACAAAAAGTACCAGAATCCAAAATAAAATATAAAATTGCCATAAAATATCATGTTATTTTCATTTATGCAAATTATTAAGTTGCGGTAACAAGGTATTACTCAAAATATAACATATAGCCCCACTGCTACAAAGCTAAGCATTCATTCTAAACAAAGTGTTGATATTGCTGCACTTGAATCTCAATCAAGGTACACTATTCAATTATTCTAAACAAAGTGTTGATATTGAGAACCATGAATCAGAGTACAGTACAAAATTGGTTCTAAAAATATCCAGTGGAAAACGTCTCTAGTTTTTGCTGTACAGACTACATTATTGGTGCTAGCAGTTTGAGCACCGTTTACATGAATAAAGTGGATGAGGTTTACATGAATAAAGTGGATGAGGTTTACATGGATAAAATTGGTGCTGTGCAGACTACATTATTGGTGCTAGCAGTTTGAGCACCGTTTACTCTTTGCATGGATAAAGTTTGAGAACCATGAATCAGAGTACAGTACAACATTGGCTCTTAAAATATCCAATCAGTGTAGGAAAAAGTCTCTAGTTTTTGCTGTGCAGACTACCTTATTGGTGCTACCAGTTTGAGCACCGTTTACAAGGATAAGGTGGATGAGGTTTTAATGGGAGAGTTTCTTTAAATTTAGGTGATTCTCTTATATTGTTTCATGAGGTATTTATCCTTTTACACAGCAGAACTTCTTGGTAAAACTCTCCTCTAAGACATATAATACAAAGAACAACTAACAAGGCTCAAATCCTCCACTAGAAAGGAACGACTATGAAACTTGAGAGAATCACACCACAAAAGCAGAGGGGATAAAAGTCCAACATCCAAATCATATGTTTCAAATGTGGCACTCAAGTCCAATGCCTCCTAAGTCCTGATTGTATATTAAACAATTTGTAAACATGTCCGGTCTGCAGTTCTCTCCAGCGTTGAAGCAACAATTGGAGTTGGTTTTGTGCGACTAGAAGGTCACAAGTTTGAGTTGTGGAATCAACCTCTCACAAATGCAAGGTAAAACTACATATAATATATTGTAAATAGATCTGATCCTTTCCTTCACTCTCCATGTGAAAATACTATTACATTGAATTGAAAATATGCAATTCTGCACCCTTCAAAACATGTTCAAACAGTCTCACTCAAAACATTGTATCCCGCATTTCCAACAAAAATATAAAACATCTAGATGCATGCAAAATTGCAAATGTGCGAAGCTAGAAAGTTCTCTGAAACTCACCTTAACATATCCTACCATAATTCACCACCTTTCCAAAACTCACCTTAAAATATAGAATATACAATATTCTTGTGTATCTAGGTTCCATACAAAAAGTCCTCCGAAAACATAATGACAGAAGATTATGTACCCACCACTCCTAATTCAATTTGTTTTAAACTTCACTATGTTCCCATTTCGGCAAACAGTTAACAATTTAACCCTAAGATTAACTATCCAATTAGTTTCCAATCACATTCTAACTGATGCATTCCACTAGCATGTAAGTTTTCCTATTAAACTAACACCAAATACCAGAAAAGTGGTTTGCTAAATGCATAAACAAGCAATATATACATATTCAAATGAAATTCGAAGCAAATCATGCAAACCTAAACAGAATAAAACTCACCTTTTTCCTACAAAACTTAAACAGCGGGTTCAAGTATCGCGCACACTGCTTGAAGGTAGCAACCATAGACTTCCCTTTAGCCGTCCGCTTCTCCGTCTCCGCCATCTCACGCAACTCCTGTTTCCACTCATTCAACAGCTTCTTAAAAAACACCAAAATCTTGTCCTCATCACACAGCTCATCGAAATTCGCCTTCATCCTTTTCAAATCCTTATCATTATCACCACCACTAGATCCACCACAATCACTCAAATCATCATCACCAGCACCACCATCACCATCCTCAGCAGCACCATCCTCCGCCTTCTGCCGCTTCCTATCACTCAAAATCCCCGTCTTCTGCCTCTTCCTCAACTCCGCAATATCACGCAAGAAATCATTCGTCTGTCCTTCCGTCATATCACTATCCACTTCAAACAATCCAGCTTTGAGAACGTATTTAAGCCGATCGAGTCTCGCATCATCGTCTTCGCCGAATAACGTCACAGGTTGTTTGAGAAACCGGAGACGGCGGATGACTTCTTGTTTAGGAAGGACGAGGCTGTCTATGTTTTGTTCGTCGGGGAGGGAAGCGCTGGATGAAGCAGCGGCGGAGGTGACGGAGGAGGAAGCGTTGGTTGATGAGGTTGTTACGGTGGAGACGGTGTCGGAGGTGGTTGAGTTGCGTTTTTTGGATTTGGCTTCGAGTTCGCGTTTTTCTTCTTCGCGGAGTTTTTGGATTTGTTTCTGTTGGATCTCGGAGCGTTTGAAGAATTTCTTGCCGCCGGTTTCTTCGGCTAGGGATTGGCGTTTTTTGAGAAGCTCTTGCTTTAGAAGGTCCATCTAGGGTTTCGGACGACGGTGCGGTGGTGGTGGTTTGTTCAGTGTTCTGATCGGAAAAGGTTTTTGAGGATTTGGTGTTTGTCGATTGACTCGAATGAAACGACTCTGTTTTATATGCAAGGCAAATCAAGTAGTAAAGGATTTTTATTTGAAAAAAAAAAAACAAAAATTATTTCGTATAAATATATTTTTGTTCATTTATTTTTAACCAAAGCCGTGTTTTTGTCATTGAGAAATGATATTTGTACAACTAATTTATTACTACTTTTTGACAACTTTCTCTCACATACTCACGTTATATTCTTATTTTCTCTCTTCCTTTTTCTCTCTCTATTGTTTTGGACCAATGAGAAGAGAGAAAATGAAAGTTATCATCAAAGTTGTCTCAAATAGTTGTACATATATCACTACTCGGTGCTTATGAAAGAGATTAAATTGATGCAACATGTTTGATAAGTCGAAAGCCACAGGGGTTTATATTCCATGTTTCTCTAACATTTGGATAATAGAAGGGCAAACATTAATCTTTTTCAAAACATAAAGACCAAAACATGTTAAAAATAAGATATATAAAGGACTAAAATACATTTTTTATTAAACATAAAGGACCAAAAATATTTATTAAACATAAAGGACCAAAAATATATTTAAGCAAATTTAGCCAAACTATTTACGTTTTTTTTCCATCCTAATTTTTTTAAGTGATTTTTAATTTATGTTGATATAACTATATAAATGTGATTTTTAGACATAAAATTACCATGAAGAACACTAAAAATAAGATAATAAAAGAATATGATTGGAATATTAGTTTTTTTTAAAGTACCTTTATCCGAAAATATCCCTATTTTATTTTCTATCCGAAAAATATTTTTCAAAAAAGTTACTCTAACAAAATCTTATTTGAAGTTGTTTTATGACTTTTTTTAAATTTTAATTTTCTTAAAAAGTTGCAACAAACTTGTGTTGCATTTTTATTTAATTTATTTCATGTATAGTATTTAAAATAAAGATAAAAAGATTGAAGAGTAATGGATTATTTTCTTAAGCTAATTTCATAACATTAGCATTGTTGACGTTTTAAGTTTTCTCTAACTTTGTCTAAACAACATAGAAGCGAACAATGGAAAAAAATACATATTGAAGAGTCTTTGGAGTACATGCTATTTTTCTTCTTCTATTTAGTTTGATAGAGGATGGGTTAAGATCAACAACGATGATGCGGTGACTGATAATGGTGGTATCGGCCACTATTAGGAACCACTGAAGCTCACAAGTTGCAGCACCAAGTGCTCTATACTCAGCCTCTGAGGAAGATCTGGAGACAGTTGATTGTTTCTTGGTTCTCCAGGAGATGAGAGAGCTTCCAAGAAAGAAACATTGGCCAGAAACTGATCTTCTAGAATCCAAGCATCCAGCCCAATCTGCATCTGAGAAACCAGATAAAAACAAGGAAGATTGTTTGGGAAAGAACAACCCTTGACCAGGACTTTTCTTCAAATACCTCAAGATCCTAGTGGCAGCCAGATAATGTTTCTCAGTAGGAGAAGTAAGAAATTGACTAAGTTGCTGAGTAGCAAAAGTGATATATGGCCTGGTGTTTGTCAAGTAGATCAGCCTGCCTATCAATCTCCTGTATAAAGGCACATCAGAATATGGTGCACTATTATCTTTGTGAAGCTTGCATGATGGATCAGATGGTGTAGAGACAGGTTTGGATGCAAGAAAGCATGTGTCAGTGAGAAGGTCAAGACAGTATTTTCTTTGACAATGAAATATGCCTTGAGAAGAATGGGCAACTTCCAAACCCAGAAAGTATTTAAGCTGACCAAGATCTTTAATTTTGAATGTGGAATTCAAAATATCTTTGATGAATTTGAATTCATCAAGAGAGTCACCAGTTATAATGACATCATCAACATAAACTAGCAACACTGTAAATGAAGTGGCAGTTTTCTTGATGAACAAAGAGTGATCAGCATTGGATTGGACATATTGATGCTGAACCAGAATGGAAGTGAGTTTTTCATACCACTTTCTACTTGCTTGTTTGAGACCATAGAGTGATTTGAGGAGTTTACACACCTGATTAGGTTTGTCAGGAGTGATACCTTGAGGAACAAGCATGTAAACATCTTCTTGTAGGTCTCCATGTAAAAAGGCATTGTTGACATCTAACTGATGAATGTGCCAACTATTAATGGATGCTAAAGCAAGTACAGTCCTCACAGTGGTGAGCTTAGCAACTGGTGAATATGTGTCAAAATAGTCAAGGCCTTCAACTTGATTGTAACCTTTTGCTACAAGTCTAGCCTTGTATCTCTCAATTGATCCATCAGCATGATGTTTGATTTTATACACCCATTTGCATCCTATTGGCTTCACATTGGGTGGTAAATCAACCAGCTTCCAAGTTCCAGTATTTTCAATAGCAGTAATTTCAGCTTGCATAGTTTTCTTCCAACAAGTGAATTTACTAGCTTCAGCATATGTGGTTGGCTCAGTGTGAGAGGCAATGGACAAAGCAAAAGCACAATGTGAAGGAGAGAGATTAGTATAAGAAAGATAGTCAGAAATAAGGTAAGAAACTGTGGAAGAAACATGAGAATGATTACAAACATAATCTTGCAAGTGGATAGGCATATTGACAGTTCTGGTTGATTTTCTGAGGACAGGTGGTGGGGAAGGAGAAGAAGGTGGGATAGGGTCAGGAAATGAAGGCTCAGGATCTATAAAGGGAGGTGGAGAAGGATGGGAGACTGCAGGTGGTGGTTGACTTGTGGGACAAGTAACAGAAGGGAAATAATCCCAGTTTGTGGTAATAGATGCAGTATTGGAGGGATAGGGTAAAATGTGTTCATGAAAGCTGACATTTCTAGATATATGTATGTCTCTGGTGTGAATGTCTAAGAGAACGAATCCTTTAAAACCAATGGTGTACCCCAAAAAGATAGATTTTCTTGCTCTAGCAGACAATTTGGTTATGTTTGCCTGAAGAGAAGTGGAGTAACATAGACAACCAAAGACCTTGAAGCTATGAATGTCAGGGACTTTAGTATGGAGCAAGTAATAGGGAGATTTATTATGAAGATGAGGTGAAGTGACTCTATTGATAATGAATGTGGCATGCAAAAGAGCATAAGACCAGTAACATGCAGGCAATTTAGACTGAAACAAAAGGGCTCTGCCTACATTTAAAAGGTGTTGGTGCTTCCTTTCAACTCTCCCATTTTGTTGGGGAGTCTCGACACATGATCTATGATGAATAATGTCCTTAGAAGCATAAAAGGAAGAAAGAAGAAACTCAGGGCCATTATCAATTCTAATGGTTTTAGGAGTCACATGAAATTGATTCTCAATGAGAGTAATAAAATTTTTGACATGTTGTGATACTTCAGCTTTGGATTTAAGAAGAACAATCCAAACAAATCTACTGTGATCATCAAGTATGGTGAGAAAATACTTATGATTGTGAATGGAAGGCACAGCTAGAGGACCCCAAATATCAAAGTGCAACAATTCAAAGTTTTTGGAAGCAACTGAAGAACTAAGAGAAAAAGGAAGTTTCTTTTGTCTAGCAAAATGGCATATATCACAGGTGGATTTTGAATCAAAAGTTAAAGAAGGATACAAATGAGACATATGAGCTAATCTTTTATGGGATACATGTCCCAATCTAAAATACCAAAGGGCAGAAGAAGGAATAGTAAGAAGCTAATTAAGAGAAACATTATTGACAAGCAAAGATTTATTCAAGGAAGAAGCAAAAAAATCTAAGTTCAATCTATAGAGACCTTCAAATGGTTCACCCAAACCAATCATCTTCTGTGATTGAAGATCCTGTAAGAAACATTTATTGTTATGAAATGTGATATAACACTTCAAAGAATCACAAAGCTTGAAGATGGAAATCAAATTGAGAGTAAAAAGAGATGAAAATAAAACATCTTCAAGATAAAATTCAGGAGTAAAATGAATTGTGCCAGCAATATCAACAGTTACTGAGGATCCATTAGGCAAATTGACAAGTTTAGGAGTGATTTTGTGATAGGATGTGAACCAATGAAGGGAACTGACAACATGTTCATTGGCACCAGAATCTAACAACCATAAATCAGATTTAGATTGCAAAGAACATGAGAAAATAGATGATATACCTGAGGTATTGATGGAAGTTGAACTAGAAGGAGCATGAATTTGATTGGCACTAGGAGATGAGGCAGCTGCAGGAAGTAAATTCACTTGTTGTAACAAACTGACAAGCTGATCATACTTCTCCTGAGAAATAGTGGAACCTGAACTTGAAGAAGCTTCATTGCTACTTCCTGGTTGTGCCTCAACTTCTTCAATACTTCTAGAGGCATTTGCAGAAGCACCTTGCTTCTGAAAATTGGGGTGCCCATGCTTTTGGTAGCAAAAATCAACTGTGTGGTTACTTTTCCCACAAAAGCTACAATGTCTGGGTGGCCTGAAATTGTTAGAGTATCCCCTACCTCTGCCTCTACCATAACCTCTACCTTGTGATTCAGCAGCATTAACAACTGGGAGTTGTTCATCAATGGGAGAAGGAAGAGAATGATTATTACTTTCTTCCTAAACAACTAATAAATACACTTTGTTGATAGAAGGAAGGGGATCAAGCATGAGCACTTGAGTTTTCACAACATTGAATTGATCATTTAAACCAGTAAGAAACTGAATAACCTGATCTTCAAGCCTATAGTTTCGAGCTTCTCTCATTGCAGCACAACGACATGGATGTGGACAAGTGCAATGAGGCATAGGCCTGTGTGAATTCAACTCTTCCCATAGATTTTTCATTTCAGTGAAATACTCCAAAACAGTCTTAGAACCTTGTTTCAAATTGTTAATCTTGGAACGTAAAGAAGCAATTCGAATACGATCAGCTTTAGCAAAGCGTTCTTTGAGCTCAGACCAAGCATCAATGGCGTTTTCATGGAAAACTAGGGTTTGAGCAATCTGTGGTGAAACTGAATTGATGATCCAAGATTGAACGAGATGATTACAATGTTCCCATGCACTACGATTCAAGTTATCTTCATCAGGAATCTCCATAGATCCATCAATAAATTTCAACTTGTTTTTCGCGCCAAAAGCTCGAATCATGGAGCGACTCCATGCGAGGTAGTTTGAACCATCCAGAGGAGGAGCAATAACAACAGAGTTTGGTCCTTCACTTGGATGAACGTAGAAAACCGATTCAGTATCCGGTTGAATTTGGCGAACCATGGTGAAAACTGAAGAAGATGAAGAAAAATTGCAGAAAAAAAATGAAGAAGATGAAGATGATGCAACAAGAATCAACAAGAAAATCTGCGAAGAAATTGAAGAACAACGCAGAAATCTTCAACAAAGATCAATGAAAAGTGATGAGAATTGAAAACGTAACAAACTCGCAACTAACTTTCTCCATGGAAATGGGAGAAAAGGCTCTAGATACCATGTTATGAAATTCAACAAATGGCAAAAAGTTTCATTCTCATTAATTGTGAAAAGAGAATACAAGTAGTATTTATACAAAATGTGATAAGATCAAAGGCTTATCAGCTAAAACTAACAGCTTATCAAGCCAAGCCAAGGAAGTTACTTGCAGCTCAAGTAACTTGCATCTCAAGTTACTTGCAGCTCAAGTAACTGCACTCTGTTCTTCTTTTTCCTCTAAGAGGATTACCCAATAATTAGATAGCCAAATGAATAATCAATTGAAGCAATGTCAGTCGGAGATGAGTTAGCCGAATCTTTCTCAACTTCAAAGGATCTCAAAAGGATTGTGGAAATGTTAGAATTGATCAAGTCCACCAAGAGGATATAATTTGGTGTTAAGGGCTCGTTTCATGTTTTGTAGCTAAGAATAACCAACACATATAGAATCTAGGAAGCACGACCAAAGCAAATAATAGTATGTGGATGAAATACTAGAAAGACAGCAAAACATATGAAGTAATCTGTAATCGTGCACCACAATAGTCACATTTGCAAGTATTGCGTATAAGTTTATCCAAATAACAAAGTCAAGGCTTAGTCATTTTAGGCCACCTTTCATTTTAGAGTTTAGACCCACTAAATCAATCAATCAACTTATTTTACTCGCATTTTTCATATATTCATTTGCTTTAAATCTTTACTTATATTTTTCATAGTTTACTAGTTTAAAAAAAAAATTGTAATCGCACGTAACACTTTATAAAGAAGTTAAGTAACTCAAAACCAATAGACATAATTTATTTCTTAGCGTAGTCTTTTGAAGAAAAAAGAGTAACATTATTGAAAGTTATTAGCCAACAATATGTCAAAAAAGGAGGAAGGTGGTTTAGGAGTGCGGAGGATTAGGGAATTTAATTTGGCTTTACTTGGTAAATGGTGTTGGCGGATGCGGGTTGAGAATAGGAGTTTATGGTATAGAGTTTTATCAGCCAGATACAGAGAGGTAGGAGGTAAAATCGCCGAGGAGGGGAGGTTTAACTCTGTTTGGTGGAATAATTTGATAAATGTTAAAAATGGGGCTGGTGTGGGAGGTGGGCGGTGGTTTGATGATAATGTGGGGCGGGAGGTAGGTGATGGTGCCCAAACTGGATTGATAACGTCACAAGTGCTTATAACCATATGTTGACATCAACCAGTAACAACTTGGCGGCTACTCACATTACAGAAATTTGGAACAAGGAAGTGCCCCTGAAAATCAGCCTCTTCGCTTGGCGCTTGTTACGTGATAGATTACCAACAACAGACAATCTAATCAAAAGACACATTTTACATCCGAATGCTCAGTTATGCGTGGGTGGATGCGGTACGATAGAAGATGCAAAGCACTTATTCCTCTCTTGTGATTTTTTTGGCAAGCTTTGGTATGGTATTTCTCACTGGCTTGGTTACAACATAGTGTTTCCTGAAAACATGTCAGACCATTTATATCAATTTGGCACCTTTAGCGGTTTTTCAAACAGCAAACACTCAACTCTTAACCTTATTTGGCTATCATGTGTGTGGGTGATTTGGCTTGAAAGGAATGCTCGGATCTTTCACCAAAAAGAAGCTTCTTTTAATCAATTGTTAGATAAAGTTAAGCTCCAATCTTACTAGTGGCTGAAGGCAAATCGTCCTAGTTTTGTTTTCTCCTACCATTCATGGTGGTTGAATCCTTTACCTTGCTTGGGAATATTTTTGTAACAGGGCAACATTCTTTTTTGAGCTTGTATTGGCTCCAAATCTTTGTTATTTCTTGTATTTGACTCTTTCAGCTGGGGTTTTGGCACTCCTTGTGCTGAAATCTCCAGACTTTCGATAATTTAATCCATTTTAGCTTCTTAAAAAAAAAAAAAATATGTTAATAACTAACTATACAAGAACATACAAACAATCTTTAAAAAAAAAAAAATACAAACTAGTTTATTAATCTCATAACCAATGTACTAAAATAGTAAGTTGATAAATTGAAAAGAAACCTAGATCACCGACCATAGTAGAAGGTCCCATAAATTAAATCCAAGCAAAATATTTAACCTTTTCCAAGACTAACGTGTGGCTACGGGAAAATGTTATTGAAGTTGATTTTAATGCTCTCAGTAAATTTCCAGTCTCCATGTTCCAACTCCGAAACACTTCGTAACTTCCGTAACAAAAATGGTATCACTACGCTTCCCTTTCACATTTTCTAACCCAAAACCACCTCAATCCTCACGCCCTTTCTCCAAATTCGCCGCTGCAGCAGCCGCCACTGCTGGTGCCACCGCCGCATTCATCGCCGTCTCCTCCAATGACCGCCACCGTCTCTTTCTACAAAATGCCTTGAACTCTTTCTTCACTTCCAGCAACAACTCCTTGCCTCTTTGGGGTTCTCTCAGTCTGGCTGATAGTGGTGTTCCGATTGTTGACTCGAGGACTGGATCCTCGTTCCCTTCTGTTCTTGAAGCTTCTCAGAAACTCTGTGGAATTGGGTTAAGAAGGAAAAGAATTTTGGGTTTGAAGAACATTGATGTATATGCTTTTGGTATGTTACTTCAACTAATTATTTTACCAATTTACCTTTTTTATCTAATTATTTTACCAAGATTCTGCATGGCAAAAACTAGTGATAGCTAACTGATTGAATTTGCTGTGTTGATAAAATTAGCGCTAGTTTTTCTAATTGCTTTGATAGTGCCATGTTGACTGTGAAAAATTCAAATTTTTATAATGTTTCTTATTTGGGAAAATTATGTTGTTTGTTGAAGGTGTTTATGCTGACGATGATGACGTAAAGAGATGTCTGTCTGAGAAATATGGGAAATTTTCTCCGTCCGAATTGAAGGGAAACAAGGAGTTTAATGAGGATCTACTGGAAAATGATATACATTTAACAGTAAGGCTTCAAATTGTTTATAGTAGATTGAGCATTCGTTCTGTGAGGAGTGCATTTGAAGAGTCTGTTGGAAGCCGATTGCAAAAATACGGGGGTTCAGATAATAAAGAACTGCTTCAGAGGTGAAATGGTTTCTTCAACTTGAGTTATCTTTTTCATAGGTTGAGAATTACTTGTGTAGAACTTGTTACGAAATTGTTGAAGATTTTGTTGAACAATAAGCACATATGTTTATATCACTTGAGAATTCACTTTAAGTTGTCCTTTGTTTGTATCTTTTTCTTCATGAGCTTTCCTTTTCTTTTTTTTTATGAGCATCCTTTGTTTGTATCTTTTCTGCTTTAAAAAATTAAAAGCATTTTATAATTGTTACTAGTATCTTAGATCTCATAAACCATTGAAAACTGTATTCCAAGTGTTTATTCATCTCACGAGAAAATTTGTTGAAGCATATGTAAATCCAATTGAGTGAATTCCGTGTTGTAGTTAACCAGCATGCTTTGATGTAGGTTTACTTCACAGTTTAGAGATGAAATCAAAATACCTCGTGGGTCTGTAATTCATCTCACAAGAGAGAAGGGCCATGTTCTTCGCACAACAAGTAAGATATCCTTCCCTGTATTTGCATTTCCATTTTCTCAACTTTCAGAATTATACTGCAGTACATGCATAATCTTTTTTGTGCTTCATGAGCTAGTCATAAAACTTTTAAGTATAATTCAAGTCCTCTAATCATTGGATTTCAGAAAATTTAGTAGAGAAATCGTGCATATCTTTCATACATTTTCTTTCTTCTTCAGTTAGTATTGAGTCTAACCGAAAGGGTGTCCCCTGATATACCACATTCCAAACTGGCTACATGAATCTTACAAATCAAACAGTGACAAACCCACAATAATATTTCATTTATATCTTCCCCATTATTTTAAGGAAATGGGTGGAACTACTACCAGTCTTGCCAAATATCGGCTATGGCGGTGCAACGGCAGATTTTTTGACAGCAGCCATGGCCAATTTGTGAAGGATTGTGGCGCCATGGTATTATATGGTGGCCATGATCTGCCGCTACTTTTTTTTTACTGTAAACCTGACAATTTGATTATTAAATATAGTTGTCTCAAATGAATTTTAGTAATGTTGAAATATGGGTGTTGTATATTCTCTTTTTCTAATTTAAACCGAACCTAATAACACTTAAACCTTACCTCCTTTTTTTTTTTTTTTAAGAACCTATACCCCTGCTTAAAAGAGCGAGTATAAGTCCTCGTGAGCTTAGCTCAGTTGGTGGACAATGCATAATATATGCAAGGTCTGGGGTTCGAACCCCAGCCACCACAAAAAAAAAAAAAACAAGTATAAAATAAAATAATAGAATAAATAAGTATCAAGTACCTTACACGGTTATACCTCCGCGCGGTTCTCTTGTGTAATTGCTTATACTCAGTTAAACTTTCAACTCAGTTGGTGATTTCAAATTCGAACTGGTACAATTCTATTAGTGTATTGTATTCATGTTATTTAACCCATGCAAATTTTTAGAGCCCCCGGTATTAGGTGTTTTAGTTGCTTTTGGTTGATACTATTCTTGTCAATGCTAAATCACAACAAGGGTCTTTGATGTTAATTTTGTCTTGGTTGTTGCAGTTGACGGACAGGAAGTGGGAAGCATCCAAAGTAAACTCCTGTGTAGGTCAATCCTAGATTTATACGTTGGCGAGGAACCATTTGATAAACAAGCTAAAGAAGAAATAGAGCTCAACCTGGCTTCTTACCTCCAAAGTTAGACTGCTGAAAAAAATCCTTTGTAGGACATGGATTCAATCCTTGCTAATTCCATGCCTCTAGTAACTTTGTTCAATATCGTGTGATTTTTTTTTTTTTTTTTTTTTTTTTTTTTTTTTTTATAACCCTGTTGATGCATCCCTTGTGCTTCAAGAGACAAGAATGATATACCCTGAATTTATTCATATCTCATTACTATCTCTTACACTTGCAATTTTTTGAGCTTTGACAATAAATTGTCACTCATTTCTTTTTTCCCCCACTCATAAACGTAACATCTTGTGACCAAAGTAAAGAAGATTTACTTTGTCGAGGAGACTAATTTGCTCTATTTAATTATTTGCTTATGTTATATCAGAATCACGACGTCCGAGTTTCAGTAGACTTATAATGCCACTTTTAAAATAGGAAAGTTCTTAATTTTTACCAATAACGTATGAAGTATGTAGGGTATGTTATTTTGTGAACCCAGATTCCGCTTGAGTTTAAGTCGTATTATTTATCTAAGCATAAATAATTGATAAAGAAAAGGATATACTTTTGGACATCGTTTGCCTTATCTAAGTGTGTTCACGTCGAAAGATCAAGATTTGTTTAGTCTGCAAAAATAGAAATTTGATACTCGTAAGGAGTTTAAATTTGATACTTTGTACTATGAAGTAGTTCATACTACTAGTATATACTGCCTCTAATCAAAACTAATATTCAGCTTTCAGTTCTGAAGTAGTTTATACTATGAAGTAGTTTGAACAAGACAATATTTGATTCAGATTCAGAGACTCAATACTTGAACAACAGTCGACATATTAGATTTCAGTGGTCCTATATTTTAACCATTAGGAGTAAAACTTAGGTGTTACATATTAAGGTTTGAAGTTCCAGTACTTTCTGTTTGTAATTTTCTTTATCTACTAACACGTGTGCTTGGTTTCTTTCTACTCTTTATTATGGTGCATGCCAGGTTGATAATAGATTACTGGCTATCAGGTTGAGAAAACTAGTAGATAAAAGTTAACTGAAGTTGAGAACTTGCAATCCTTATGGTGAGAAAACTAGTAGATAAAAGCTAACTAAAGTTAAGAACTTGCAATCCTTCATATTTTCTTATAAAAAGAACTTGCAATCCTTACAGTGAGCGCTGAACATTTTCATCACCATCCCTTCCAATTGAATGAGAATTTCTGGTTGAAATCCCATTTTATGTACAGTTCAATAAATATGAGATGATAAAAGAGGATTTCATTCAGAAATTCTCACTCAATTGGAAGAGATGATGAAAAAAAACTCCTGGTGTTAATTTTCCTAGAGATGACGAAGGAACAACCAAAAAAAAATCATTATGGACACAGGAAGAACTCCTTAGGTAAACGAAAGTTTGGATCATCAAGAGACAATTCCCTGCCCTTAAATGTCTTCTCTATCACATGATAAACAAAATTAAACTGTTGATTTATTCTTGATAGAGAGACGATTGAAGTTGGAGAAACGGGATCAAGTATACTAACTTTGAAAACTACCTTTGAAGCAATACAACAAACTCAAAACCCAATCAGAAATTTCAGCACCTAATATTGTTCAAGAAAACATTTTGTTTCCCTTTGGTTTTATTGCATTCTCTAATTCAGAAACAAGATTTGACATCAAACATTGGACATCCAATCTTGGTTATTTAAAGTTTAAATCCAAATAAGACTAGAAGAAAAATAACATGATAAAATAAATGGTCTCTTGGATTACTAGCTGCTACTAGTTGTTTCAGATCACTTTTTGAAAGAGAACTTTATCAATATGAGAGTCAATGGTCTCTGGGTCACAGTATGCTTCATAGTAAAAACTCTTGGCCACCGCAAGGAATGAATTCTTGATATTGGAATGCAAGCCATCTGGAGAATTTTGAAGCACCAATTGCACAAGTTCTTGCATTTCCAACTCTATCTCGGGTGTATTGATACTAGCATGTGCCTGACAATAACATAAATGTACAAAAATTCAGGATCTAGGAGTATTGAATGAACCAAGTCATGATAGCCATGCACTTAATTTTTTTAATTTGAGTTTGAATTTATCAACTTATTTATGCAACTTGTATAATTTGGATAGTTGCTAAATTTACTTTATTTATAAATAGCTAGCTTCCTTTAAGTATCTTTGTGAATCTTGGTGAATGTTTGTAAATTACAGTGAGTTTGACAAAATCATGGTCACATATTGATTTTGAAGTTCCAAAGTGTAATTTTTACCAAAACTACGACAGCAAATCGTGACTCTAAGAACCTAACCGTTAGTCCAAACATGCATTTCTAAGCATAAAACTAGTATTCGTTACTAACCTTGTTGCTTTGGTAATTACGGAGGCCAGTGCAGATTCTGTTTGTGACTTCAAGTAGTTTCTGGTACTCAGGATTGAGCTGTACTTCTTTTGACCAATATCCAGCGGTTAAATTTATGATTTGCACAAGTAATTCAGCTTCTCTTTTGGATCTGTTTCCTTCATTGACCCAGCTTGAAAACCACCTTTGCCACTGATCAAAAAACAAAATGAAAAGCTTTAGGAAAAAAAATCTAAAGTTCTTTCTATTTGCCATTCTTTTACATGTTTCATTTAACTGAAACTTGGCTCTAGCCGTGTTCAAACGAAGTTACATTTAGAAATGAATATATATAAAATTACAAGTCTCAAAAGGATTTCCACTCACCATCTGATTCAAATAATGAGAATTTTCCTGGTTCTGAATTCTAAACATTTGGAGGCCAAGGTGATCAAGGGTTGTCAGCAAAATTCCCATGAGTTTCTCCTCTCTCTTGTTCTTGTCTAACCCCCTGCAACAAATTACACATGCATATTTAAAACACATTTTGTTGCATCAGTGGTGAAATTTAATGTCTACAGAGAGCTATTAACCAAATGTTCAAATATAAATTATTATTACTAGATATGCCCGATATATGGTAACTACCAACTTCATGAATTAGACTCAACTCAAATTTTAAGACACGCATTAATAAGTATACACAATAATTGTTAGAAAGATAAAGAGTATAGGAAAGATATTTTGTTTACTTCTTTGAGTAGTTTCCATCATTAATGCATTTATTGAACTGGTCTACAAAAGCACTCCTAGCTTCTTCATCTTCGAAATTCGACTCCAGTATCTGCAGCAAAGCTGTTGTTTTAGCCCATGCAAGTCTCTCTAGAGACCTCTCAGGCTCAAATATGCTGGCCGCTGCTACATAATAAGCAAACAACAGACTCTCTTTGCTCAATCCAAACCCTTCCAGTTCTGATTCCATGTACCACCTAATATATAGATATGCAATTGTAAATATTGGAATGATCATTAGTTGTTGCTTTCGTTGAGTGAAGCATGTTAGAGAGTGTTATGTGGTTATTACTCTTACCTTCGAATTTCTTCTTCCCATTCATCATAATGCATTGCTTGACAATTGTTGTAATCCAACTTTGCAAGCTCAAGATAAACATCATTGTTCACGTACGGCATCCTATCAAAATAAATAGAAAAATAGAATCATATAATATTAAACTATACATCTTTTTGACAGTAAAGACTCTAGTACTTACTTAGTTGTAAGCTATTAGGTAAAGGTGAAATTGTTCAGCGGTTATTGATGTGAGCCATCACATTCAATGTAAAATTAGGATTCTTACCTGTAAAGGGTCTTGCCAATCCAAACATCACTTTCACCACCATAATGTTCAAGGTAAAATCTTGCTTCCAATCGGGGTAAGCTAGCATACCATGGCACATCCAAAGTATAACCCACCTGCAGAATGTTTGTTACAATGTTAATGGGCTAAAATTCTCAACATAAATTTATCAATTCTCAATTTATTTCTTGTTTTTTACTGCATTCACTGGTATGAAATGTCCGCAATAAACTCTGTGGTACACTTTTTTATCTTCAAAACATCGTTGAAATCAGTAGGAATGAAATTAGAACTCACCTCGCCAGGTAAATCTTTGGTTATGATCCATTTATCTAAGAGCTCATTAGCAGCACGTTTCTTAGTTAAATATTTGGATGAAAAATTCTTGGCATCCTCAAGAATCTTCTCTTCTTGAAATAGCACTTGAGAAGCTCTATATAGATTGAACATGCCAGTAACAGCTTGATTTAGCTGTCCGGCAAAGCAGAAGAATTCACCACTTTTCTCAAATTGCTTGAACACATCTGCCAATTAGCAATCAAACATAAACATTTATTTATCCATTTGTGAAGATCATATATAACTCTAGCAAGCAATATCAGAAGCAAGGAATTAAAAAAAAAAACAAACATCAACTTTTGTGTTATGTAGTATGAAAAACTTACTCCAATTTGAACAATTCACTTTATAGTCATAGTGAAGTACTAATTAATATCAATTATTGACAAAAATATTAATAATTGATATTATGTGGGCATACATAATAAATTATGATCAAATTGAAATATCTTTGAACTTACCAGGTGAAACTTGGTGGCCATGCAACCTTAGGATTCTAAATCCCATTGCTGTGTCGTCTATATCTTGAACCTCTGAATTTCTCGCCCAGCAAATACCTTTCTCAGTCCAATATCTATAAATTTTAAATTACATTTATCAAGTGAATAATCATATAGAAGACAATGCATTTGGTATATATGTTTTCTCACATTCATATTCTTTTTTTTTCTTTCAACAATATGCAAATTGTAAATCAACTTATCATTTATGTACCTTGACACATAATTCACACACTCCTTGATCTCTTGTTGAAAATATCTCGAAATTCCAAGGCGTTCTAGCCGATCCACAACCCACATGTGTTCAAATAAATCCACAGGAAAGACATTTGGAACTGACAAAATGAACAAATAAATAAATACTCCATGCAGACTTAATTATAAACAAAAATAACTAATTGAACACATATTAAGAAAAGTGGTCAAATATGATTTTATTAGAGAAATAAGCATTTGGCAAGAAAATTTTACCTCCTCCATTGAACTTGTTGACCACATTGTCCAAGTAGTAGAGAGCATTTTCATCGTTGGTTTGCATATGAGCAAAAGCTGTGGAAGATGGGGAGAACAAGAATGACCCATCTTGGGACTGCAACTTCAGAATTTGATACCAATTCAAATTCTGCATTCCCTCTAAACTGTGTAGCAATGTTGTGGGCACCATGTGCAGCACATCTCTTGGTATTCTGTTATCACATATATGTTATGTTTAATGATTATAATAACTGTGATGCTAATAGTTATTTTACAAATGTCTTGTGAAATTTGAACTATATTCGTTAAGGTTACATAGTCAAACTCTTACTACTTACTACCGACATGTATATTGTATTGTATTATAAGAATATTGTATACATACCTTTTGAGCTTTTCGTCTCTCATTTCAAATATTTCTTTCAAGATAGGAGAAGCATCGGGCACTTCAATATTCAAACTTTGAGCTATATTGAGTAGCGAAGGAAACACAACTTCAAATCCGATCGGCATGTGCTCAGCATTCTCATCCTGAAGCTTGTGAAGATTTTCCACGAAAAATTTCATACCTGTAATATGTATAAATTGGTAAAACCTGATTTTAATCTCTATAAAAAGTTGGTAAAAACTTGGTTTTAATCTAATAAAAACATTGTTTTTACTTTTTAGTCCCAAAACTAAATACTTATAATTTTTTCATATTATGTATAGAATTACCCTTTTGACACATCTGAGGGTGCATATTCCATGATCTCAAGGCTATAACACAAGCCAAAGTGTTGATAATCCTGTCATGAGCTACAAATAATTCATCTCCCCATGAACCATCAGGAAGCTGATTATTGACAATCCATTCAAGAGAAGATGGAAACTGTGGTATATTTTCATCCTCAACATTTTTTATGAGAGCAACCCAAGCTGTGTCATAAGCCGATATGGTTATCTCTCCGTCTTCCATCGAGCCCAGCATCAATTTCACTGCATTTACTTGCTTCTTGATCTCCTTTGTCACCAAAACCTTCAAAGTAAATTGATATTGATAGTTAAGTACATTTAGCTTTCTTGATTTTATGTCAAAAGTAAAATACTAGTTTGCCTCTAATTACTATGATCATCCCCTCACAAAAGAATTAATGTAAGAGAAATTTTTGAAATAATAAAATTAAATATGCATATAATAAGAGTATGAAAGAAAACTAATATTACCACATGACTAAAATAAAAGATGAGAAAAGAAGAACAAAATACACAATATTTACGTGGAAAACACTCATGAATAAAGAGAAAAATCATGTAAGGAAAGAGTATAAGAATTTTTACTAAGTGGAAACCTTATGCGAGAAACTATTTTTTCTTCTTTCACTCTTAACAATTGTTACTGCTTTGGTGTGGAATACATCATCACCTTGACATTGTCTATTTACGAGGCACCAATTGATTTACTCATACCACTTTCATTTATAACACCACATGCCTCTTTCAAAATTTATTTTCAACAAAAGTGGATTTATCATTCATAATCTCCTATTTAATGCTATTCATGTCAGCTTTTAACATCTTTCTATGTTGTTAACTTCTTATTGCTACATATATGACATTTGAGGATCGACATCATATAAACTTATCAGCATTAATTGACTTTGTCATCACACCTGCTAGATAATTTTTATTGTGAATCTATTACATGTCCACACTTCCTTCCTCTACTACTTCGCAAACGTAGTGATATTGTACACATAATGTACCTTCTCTACTTCGTAAGTCATGATGAATAGAAATTTTATTTACACAAGATATATTTCAGGTCTCCATAATGAGATCTTAAGTAAAAAAAAACTTTTATAAACATGAAGAAAATGTTCATATGGTTAATAAAAGAGATGGATTAATGGTGATAACATACCCGTTGAAAAGATGTGTCCTCTTTATTCTCCGTCTCCAGAGTCTCGATCCATTCGATAGAAGGCACATTATCTTGAGAAACTTCATTAACATATTTTGCTAAATAGAGTCATTACATTAATTTTAATATTGCATTTTAAAAAATAATTACTTCAATGATAATGTGCGAAAATATGAATCTATTCTCAAAATCAAAGTAAAAAGTATATCACCTTGAGAGCATATTGAACGAAATCCGTCACAATTCTGTTTTCCTACGATGATTCGGAGGGGATGTATACCTATACAAATATTCAGTAAATTAATCACTAAAAATTTAAAAGATATATTTTATTATAGGAAAAAATTATTGAGAAAAATAATAATTAGAGGTCAATAGTTTTATTGAAAATATATCATATTTTTTCCTTGAGTTCCTAACACGGCATGTGTTAGATGAGAGATAAGATGAATAGTATAAAGTTAAAATATAATGATGGATTGAGATGCAAATTGGGATTGAGATGTATATATAGACATTCATTCTTATAGGCGGTCATACATAAATATATATTTTTTATATCAAATTTGTACAATATTTGAGTCATGTAAACACAAACATTTTTGTACTTCTAATTGAGTTTGAATTAGTGTGATTTTGCCAACAAATTTTTTTAGGATAATATAGACCACAAATTATCTACAAACGGTAACTTCTTCAGACAAATTTCGTAGTTTGACTATTCCCAACAAAATTGTTGTTGGATTAGTTTAACTGTCAAGGTGTATATTATTAACCATCAAATTATTTCAACAATCATTGTTTTGACATGGAGACCAAAGAGGTTGATAAGTATTAATCAATGGCAAGAAAATATTTTGTATGCACCATATCAAACTAAAAAAAAGGATAGGATTATATCACCTCCAATATAATAACTTTAATTTATTTTAAAATATCTAACAAGACAAATAGTTGAAAATAAGAATTTAATATAAGATTGAAAAGAAAAACATATATACTAATATACCTCTCAAAGAATATGATGGTTGAACGGATAAATTGAAAGGATGGTGGGACTTGGCAATATGTGTCAAGCAAAATGATGGAGGCGAGGGACTAAGGAAGAAGGAAATCTGGGAAGTCATCATGCACTTTTTTTTTTTTTACTAATGATGCACTAGTTCTTGTGATTCACTGTGATTTCAAAGTATATATGTGATTGTTATAAATAACATGAAGGAAATGAAATTAAGTGATATTAAAATTGTTTTTGGATTCACCTCAAAATTATTGGTTCATGCACTTGTATTGTGTTATATACCTTAATTTGGTAAATATTTTTTTTTGGTACAATGTTTTAGCAAAGGTTTGACTATATGACTATAAAATGATATATCTTAATTTGGTAAAGGTTTTTTTTTGGTACAATGTTTTAGCAAAGGTTTGACTATATGACTATAAAACTATATATCGTAATTTGGTAAAGATGTTTTTTGGAACAATGTTTTAGTAAGGATTTGACTGTTATAATTGTATACATTCATTGAATATGACTTTAATATAGTATCATATAAAATAAATTATATTGTCAAACAATCACATATAAATTTAAGTATGGATTTTATATTATTATGATTAAATTAAAATATTTTTAACAATTTGATAATATAATTTATTGGAGATAAAAAAAGTTTACACTAATGACGAAAAAAAATGGACATGACGAGTTTATTTCATAAGTGGTTCTTAACCAACCATGATACTTTATTTTTGTGTGGGCTAAATTGTTAATATTGAGATTTGTTAACAAATCCCCTTTTAGCTATAATGGTTAACAAATTTTTATTTATTTTTCTCTAACTAATAAATTATTTTCGTTACTTAGTCAATATTGCAGGTCTTGCATTTTGAATGCGTGAAAGTATCCATGTTTATTTGGTCTTTGTTTATTTTTATTTATTTTTTTGAAAGAATTTGGTCTTTATTATAATAAGGAAAATAGTATTTAGAAATTATAAATTTCTAAATTGTTTATATATACATACATATATATATATATATGTATGTATGTATATATATATATATATATATATATATATATATATATATATATATATATATATATATATATATATATATATATATATCAAGGTGAAAGCATATATTGAAATAATCATATGAAAAATATGCATAAAATTTCCTCCATCGTAAATCCATTGAACTATAGATTAGTTAAAAAAATTGTGTAAGTGTGTAATTTCATTTCAACCTAAATGTGGGGTATGGTAAAAAATAAACTTGGTATTAGTCGATTTCGACTTGATCAATTTAGTGCTAACATATGACACAATCGATTAATATGTCATTGAAATAGACACTGAATTGATTTAACCGATTAAGCCAAGTGCTGGTATTTTTACTTGCTAATTTATTGGTGACGTTGACATCATAAATGATGAAGACAATTAAATTTGTTGTTAAATTTTTTGTACAAAAAAAAATGTTGCTAAATTAACGACTCAACCAATTGTGTTTTATCTTTTTTGAAGATTTATTTTTTGTTTTCGATGTGTTTCCTCCACAAGAGGAATTTATTTATATAAGATTTGTTTTTTGTTTTCCATAAGTTTCCTCCATGAAAGTTAATCATATTCAAGTTTATATAATCTTTATATGATAAATAATACATTTGATATAAAAAATTAAAATGATAGTTATTACTTTTGTTCAAGTGACTATTTATTTTTTGGAAATGACTATCAATCAAAAAGATATTTTATATTAGACCCGTAAAGTAAAAATAAAAATTTGTGAATGTCAATCGAAACATGAGCCCTAACCTCCCTTATATAAAAAAAAAAAAAAATCATTAGCATGGCCCCTAATCCTATACAACTTGGTATTTGTGGACAAATTGAAACATGACACCTATAGGTCATGTTATTGACCCAATAACGTATTTGCTAGATACTCATGTTTTATTTTACGGTTATTTGACTAAGAGGTACTACTTCTGGCCATAATATTATTTTTCAGGGAAAATCTTCAACGTTATCTCCTGCCTATTTTTGCAGTGCTTCAAAAACAATATGTTTTTTACTTGTGAGATTCATACTATCTTCGTGGTATTGTCCATGGACACAATACACTCATCATAGTGGCAAATTCAAAGTTCTTAAAGTTTTGACTCATCAATTGATGGTTTAGTTATCTTTTTACTCGACTGGATCTTAAGGAAGAGGAAGGGAATCGAGCTCTAGAGGATGACGCAAGTATATAAATAGAATCTAAGGAAGTTGTTATCATCATCATGCATCGCGTCGCCATCATCTCATTATTAATATTCAATAAGATGTGGGTTCCCCTTCCTCTCCCTCCATGCACATAAGGAACTCGTTGGAATGTAGAGTTTATCTGGGAAAGTGGAAATAGTGTTTTCTCATGAACTTTGGGTAGTTAGAAACAAGGAAATTTGATTGACCTTATGTTTTAATCGTGTTTAATGATGTTTGTGCGAAGATGTTAATTATGTGCTTGATCATTCGTGTGGATGTGTGACTTGTACGATGTTAGTCCTAATTGGTGCATGAAATTCCTACTTTTTTTTTATAGGGTATTAATATGAGTTTGGTTTGGTTTGAAATTGATGGAAGATGGTTGAGATCAATCTAGAACAAGTATACTCTTCAAAAATGCAAAAAAAAATTATTTTTGCAAAAGTGATTTGAACCATAATGCATTCTTACGGAAATCACTGAGTCTAAAATGTGCTAAAATTCACTTTGGTTAATGTGATTCAAATCACACCTATAAGTAATTTGAATCACGCGAGCCATAACTCTGTTTATGAGCTTATGTAGTCCATTTTTCACAGTTTTTTCATAATTCAAGATGTTTTAAGAACATGCCAAGTTTTCATTGCACCAAACCTCTTTTAAGTCATATTAATATCTTATCGCATCATCCTAGACTTATAAACTTAATCTTAAAGCATGTGCACGTGAATACAAACAAACAGACTATTTATGATTTGTTATATGTGATTACTAATTAGATGTTGAGTATAAATAGTGATAGGGTTAATTGTTGAGGAAAATAAGTTGCAGGAATAAATATTTTATTAGAGAGAAAAAATATTAACGCGTTATGAAAAATATCCATGTGTCAAGATTCATTGTCACATCAACGCATCATGTGTGATTGGGCTGTTAGAGGATCAAAATAGAAGGAATTTCAAATTATAGAGGTAGAATCTGTATTTTTTTACATGTGTTATTTTCATACTTCACATGTATTAATGGGTTATTTCCACCATTAACCATCGAAATAGTAGTTGATGAATTGAATGTTGATATGTGCATAGATTGTGATGAGACAGAATATATTAAATTCAATGTGTGATGGATACAAAGAGATCACATAGTTATTGACTAATGATCGCATAGATTGTGATGAGAAATAATATGTCTGGTATTTGTATAACATGTAAGATATACTGGATTGAAGTGTGAAGCTGAATTTTAAATGAGGATGTATCGCGTTATGTTATGTACATGAGTTTTTTTAATGAATATATGTATGATAAGTTGATCACACTTAGTATGAAACTACTACTCTGAATGCATATATGTTTGAGAAGAAATGGATATAGATAAGTAGATTATAACTAATGTGAGATCGAGGCTTTAATCACAACATTATGAATTATTGTAAATAGATAGAGGAATGTATATAATGGACGTTTTATGTATATAAATAATACTCTTTCAAAAAAAAAATGTATATAAATAATACTTATACAGTTAAAACTCTATAAATTAATAATGTCAGGACCGGAGAAATTTATTAATTTAGAGAGTTATTAATTTATCGATAAATTAATAATTATTAATTTAAAAAGTTTTTAAGTAATTATACTATACATATCAAACAAAAAGCAAATTAGTCTATGCCTCTTAGAATTACGTTGCAGCGAACCTTGGGATACTCAACGTAAATTAGTAACTACTGTGTTCATATGCATTGGAAATCAATAATGACTTTTGAAGTACAGTAAATGTAAACAAGAGGAACAAATGTGTTCAATGTATTCTTAATATATATTTTTCAGTTTCTATGAATTATTAATTTATGATTTTCTTGGGACCGAAAATTATAAAGGGATCTCCCGAAAAATTATTATCTTATTATTTTATCGAGTTTTTCAATTTTTTACATTGGCCCAAGTCGGGACCGGACAAATTTATTATTTTAGAGAGTTTATTAATTTACCGAATATTAAATTAAAGAGTTTCTACTGTATTATATACGTGTGTTATAAAGTAAGTGAGAATGCAGAGTTCTTCAAAGGTAGTTGAACTCTCTGTTTTGTCTGCATGGCGATCAAAGGTATACGAGAGTGTAAGAGGGGACATCCACTTTTTTTTTAAAAAAAAAATTGTAGGGACATTCACTTAAAGAGTTAATATATCTCCATATTTTATCAATGAGATTTAAATAAAATTGCAACCTGATCAACTTAATGTAGGTTCTCGAATCTCCCACATTATAAGGCCAGAAAAAGGGAATAGAAACTTAATACTATTATATATATATATATATATATATATATATATATATATATATATATATATATATATATATATATATATATATATATATATAGAAGAATATTAATGATATAATGATACAAAATATTTGGTCTGGTGATGTTGGCTTATGACCTCAGAGCTTGCTCCTCTCAAAGTCTCAGATTTGATTCTCCATAATGTCTATTTCAATGGGCTGTTTCTTCAATAAAAAAATACAAAAGATTTGTTTTGAAACAAGAAGTATTTATATTTTACCAAAGAACTCGGCTAATACTCGTGTTGTCGCACGAGTTTGTTATAAATATCATTGTTATGTTAAGTGTTGGAAAAAAAATGGACTTATGAACTAACCAATATAAACATTAGAAGACATGACATGTTTTTAATTGCACAATTAGGAAATATCAATGTTTGATTAAATTAAATTAATAACTCTATATTACGCTAACATTTGAAAATTAATAACGGTGTTTTTTTTATAAAATTTTAATTTTGATTAAAACTAAAAATATAAGTGTTTGTTGCTTTTAAGTTATAATAAATCAAACTAACCATGATTATCTATTTCAATGACACCAAAAATATAGCAAAAAAATATAATCAAATTCTTTTTTTGAATGACACCAACAAAAATCGTTATAATAGAAAAAATTGTTAGTATAATTGGGATAATGAAAAGGTAAGTATAAATATACGCCCCCCCCCCCCCCCCACACACACACACACACACAAAAAAAAATACAATCATCTAGTTTGTTACACTTTTTAAATGATAAAGAAAAAAACCAGACATATATATATTCATATCGTGTTTGTTACTTTTTAATATTTAATGTCATATATATACTCATCTAGTCCCTGAATATGCAATGATTAATCATTTTAGTTCTTCATTGTATCAAAATTTTAAAATAGTCCTTGATTGTGCATTCTGTTAGTCAAAATAGTCCTTGACACTAAAATAACCTCTCAATGTTCACAATAACTCTTTTCATATAGGGACTAAAATGACAATAAACATGTACTTATAAGGACTAATATGACAATAAGTAAGTATATTGGAGGACTAATCTTACAATATTAATGAAATATTTTAACATTAAGGACTATTTTGACTAACAAGATGTATAATCAGGGACTACTTTGAAGTTTTGATACATTGAAGGACTGTTTTGACTACTCATTACAATTTCAGGGACCAAAGTGACTATTACCCCTAAATTTATTCTTATCTATTATTTGTTACACGTGTTATCTGTATTGAAAATTGAAGCCATTTTTTGAAAGAGAAAAAAAACAGCCCAAAAGAGTTGAAAGGGATTATTTTCTTTATATATAGTATATATATAACAGATGATTATTCCCTCAAAAAAAAAAGGGTTAATTATGTTTCTAGTCCCTATAAAATAGCGACCTTGTAAGTTTAGTCCCTACTTAATTTTAATAGCATTTTTAGTCCATAATTTTGTTTTTCTGCACTGAGTATTAGTCCCTACTCAATTCAAATTTATTTAATTTATGCTTAAACTCTTAAATTTTTGAACAATTTTTTGCAGACATGTTTAGAACATTACTAAAAGTTCGTCCGCAAAAAATTATCGCAAAATTTGATTTCTACATCCAGATTTTATTACTTTTTATCTTTAACTTTTGTCGTTTTAAAAAATTCATATTTAATTCATTTCATGTCAGAAAATTCTAAATTTTAGTAAACGAACCTTTCATAGTGTTCTAATCTTGTCTCAAAAAAATCGTTCAAAAATTTAAGAGTTTAAGGATAATTAATCAAACTTTGTTTTAGCAGGGACTAAAATTATAAGTAATTTTTTTTATAGGGACTAAAAATGCTATTAAAATTAAGTAGGGACTAAACTTACAAGGTCGCTATTTTATAGGGACTAGAAACATAATTAACCAAAAAAAAACACAGATGATTATGGTTTGTTGAAGGTGGCAACCTAGTTAAGATGTTTTATTTTCCCCTTTATGCTTTCCCTCGCTCCTAGTTTATTGGAAACAAAGATATTATAATTATTCTCATTTATAATATATAAATTAAATATAAATAATCAATTAGTGAGAAATAGTTGTCCACATGTATGAGTTGTACCCTCCAATGTTATTCTTTAGTTACTCATTAACAACAAAAAAATCGTAAAATAGAAAAGTGTCATAAAAGTTAGTATTAAATACGTTTTTTGTCGTTATAAATACATCGAATTTTGTTTTTAGTCTAAATAAGTATGTAAAATATCATTCAAAAATTTAAAAGTTTAAGCATGATGAAACAAATTTTAATTTAACATAGATTAAAATACATGCTGAAAATTTTTATTCGAAGCAAAACATGTCAATTTTTTATGAGAATTATAAACGAAATAAACTATGTTTTTTTAAGACGCAAAACTGAAATATATTAACAGTCAACAAAGCGCCTCAATAGCACAAGATGTGCCAAAAAGTTTACAAACAGATCATGCTTAAAGAGAAAACATAAGGCAAGATTAACCAATGTCCAAACAAACAAGCGGACACGACCACCATCTCTGGTGCCCAAAAATCAAAAGTGACATTAGATGCCTTTAACCACCAGAAGGAATGAAATTTTACGCAATCTAACAACTTTTCTAGAGATTTTTCTTTTTGGTTGAAAAGTCTATTATTTGTTTCACTCCACATTACCCAAACACAAGCAAGCCAAATAAGTTGCCTAAGTGAGCGTCTCGCCAATAAGCCACCAGCTGAAAAAGTGAACTAAACAAGATGGTCATCAATAGAATTTGGCTCCGCCGTAGAAACCCCAATCCAAGCTCGGACTAGAGACCAAAGAGCCTTAAAACCATTACAAGAAAGGAACAAATGACTAACTAATTCGACATCACCACATCCATTAGCGCATAACTGCATGTCTTGGGAAATAATTTCACGCGCTGCCGGATTGTCCTTGGTCGGTAACTTGTCACACATAAGTCTCCAAGCAAAAATCGATACTTTTATAGGAACATGTTTGTGCAAAATCAAGTCTGACGACGCCCCTACATTAGGATTCTCAGTGGAAGATCGGGATCCAACTGCCACTGATCTAAATTGTGATCCTGCAAAATCACATTAGCAAGCAATCTCCTACATCCCTCTACCATTTCCTCCTCCCAGTCCAACCCCGCCTCCGCCACTCCCACGTCTCACCACCTTCCTCCCACCCATACACAAACATATCATACACCGTACATGACTTATTAACTGATAAATCATATAACCCCCCTAAACTTCACCGACAAAGGAACCCCTCCCACACAAGGTTCAGTCCAAAAAAAAGTGTTCCTACCATTCCCAACCTTTTTCGCTACACACTCACGGGACCGCCCTTCACCAAGGCCACCAACACCCTCATGAATTTTTGCCACCTCCTCCCACCAATAAGAATCCCACACCCCCCACCCCCGCACAAAAGGTCATCCACCTCATCATAACGAACTACCGACACCTTTTACAACCCCCTATCCACTAATATCCTCCAACACCATTTACCCAAAAGAGCAAAACTGAACTCCCACATCTGCCTAACCCCCAACCCTCCTTCCTCCTTTCTCGAACAAATAGTTTTCCAATTTATCCAAGATATTTTCTTGAGATCCCCACTCCCTCCCCAAATTAATTTAATTAAAAGAGATTCAATATAAGGAAATGGCATAGACAGGTAGAGAAGATAAGACATACTTTATGAGAACCAAGCGACCACCAAAAGACAAAAATCTACTCTTCCAACCCGACAGTCTAGTCTTAATACGGGAAATCACCGACTCTTAAAATGATGACCTCATCGCATCCCCACCAATAGGAAGACCCAAATACATGAAAGGCACCCGACCCACTCTACAACGCAACATTGATGCCATCTTCGTCACCCATGAATCGTTAATATTAACACCAATCAATGTACTTTTTTGAAAATTCACCTTCAAACCCGACAATCCCTAAAATAACAACAAAACAGCCCGCAATGCTCGCACATTAGCCCAACTCTTCGCCCCAACCAACAGAGGGTCATCAACAAACTGAAGATGGAAAATTACAATAGACTCTTACGTACCGATATTATAATCAGTAAAAAGATTAGAATCAATCACAGTCAAACCTTCCACCACCAACAAAAAAAGAAAAGGAGAGAGAGGGTAACCTTGTCTCAAAATCCACTTTAAATAGCAGCAGCTCCTTTTTAGATTTTCGGACATCGTCAGTTAACTATATTTATAGGTACCAAAAACTTCTTTAACCCTTGTTATTTTATCAAATACTCTCTTTGGTCTTATAGTACCTCATCCGGTCTCAATTATAAATAATTCTTCACTTGTTACTCGACTGGTCCAACCGAAAACCATACCCATAACCAATTCGAGCCAGCTATTGGATCGCCCACGCAATTGACTCAGTGCCACATCATCAAATCGGTACAGAAAACCGGGTCGGCCAAATTTGCGTTTTTTTTTTTTTTTTGCGTTAGAAAATGAAAATGCTAAAAATTGAAAAATTGGCTCACACAAGTTTCAGACCTGGTACACCTTTGACGTTTCAGACCTGGTACACCTTTGACACCATAAAATATAAGATATTAGTCAACCGCTAGGCCATTGAAAGTGTTTGTTTAAAGTAATAGTAATTGTTAAACACCGAAGGCATACCTAATTTAATGTTGAGTTTTTTGTTTTACAAAGACAAACTTCTTCCAATATAATATCGATGAACTAATTTTATTTTATTTTTTAAATTGAGGAATTTTATTTATATGAATCAAATTAAAGATTAAAATGTTTTGTATCAAACAAATAAATAAAAAGATTAAAATATTTAAATAACTTTATACCAGATTGTGTCAACCAAAAATTCACTTATACCGTATTCTTCATAATATATTAACAAATTTATTTATTTATTATATGGGTCTTGTTAACGAGTGCCTCCGGGGCACTTTTTAATGATTCTAAGTAAAGTAATTATTCTTTCAAAATTTAAAAGTTTTCAATTTCCAATGCACTGTTTACACAAACTTTTATAAAAAGTTACTATTTTAGGTCCTTAACCAGTGTCCCGAAGGAACTAGTTAACCTTTCCCTTATTATATTTATAGTTGTGGATACAAATTGAGTCTTGGGTTCAATCCGGTTTAACAACTATATAAATTTGTTATAGAGACCAGGTTATACACCCGAGTTATTCGGTTCCAGTGATTCGATCATTGACCCGGTAATCTCACGAAGGCGATGGCTGGTCCTATTTTTAAAATTATGGTTTATACAGTAATGGTAATCCAGAAGCTGCGCACTTGTGTTTCCTCCATGAAATCCTTGGCTTCCCTTCGTGGAAACATGACTGTAGATTCCCAGTAATCTTCCTCACCTAGATAACCGAGCAATAGTAGTAGTAGTAATCAGCACATATTAAGCTGACCAGAAATTGAATTCATAGAAAGACAGTCGGAAGCATCCCAAACATATACTAAAAACAAACAGAGTGGCAGTGACAGCATCACTATAGTAGTAGTAGTAGTGAACAGTGACACTGAGTAAGCGATAGCCGAGCCGGCTGACTAGCCGAATTTCACGCTTCTCACAAAACTACAGGCGCACTTGCACGTGCACGTGCAATCCCCACTCTTAACACGTAAACACAGTTTTACACTCACTGTCCTAATAATGGGACTGGGAAGTGGAAACTATACGTTTATTAGTGGTTTAATTAATAAATAAATAACGTAATAAATAAATTAATCAATATAAATACAAGGACAAAAGGATCGTCCATATAACTACCCATTCTCAACCCAAAAGTAACTGCAACAACTCTCACTTCCTCTACTTCATCACTCACTAACACAGAATCAAAGAGAGGGGTGTAGGAAGTAAAAAGAAAAAGAAACAAAACCGTTTTATCACTAATGGAGCTTAGCAAAGTAACACTAGAAATATTCACAAAACTAGAACAACAATGGCTATCAGTTTCACAATGTGGAACGACATCCAAAACTCGCATTCTCAGCATTGACGGCGGAGGAACCACCACCATTGTCTCCGGCGCTGCCTTAATCCACCTTGAGGATCAGATCCGCTTACAAACCAATGATGCTCACGCTCAAATCACGGATTACTTCGACATCATCACCGGCACTGGCATTGGTGCAATACTCGCTGCAATGATCACCACTGATGATGGATTTGGTAGACCTCTCTATACTGCTAGAGATGCTGTTAATTTCATTGCTGACAGGAATCATGAATTTTATAAAATGAAATCCGTCGGTGTTTTTCGCCGGCGCCGGAGATTCTCAACGAAGAGTATTGAAAGTTTGTTGAAGCGAGTTTTTCAAGGAAAAGAAAGCGAGGGAAAATCGTTGACATTGAAGGATACGATTAAGCCTTTGCTTATTCCTTGTTATGATCTCAAGACTTCAGCACCGTTCGTTTTCTCACGAGCCGATGCGTCGGAGTCGCCAAGTTTCAACTTCGAGCTTTGGAAAGTGTGTCGCGCAACGTCGTCCACTCCAAGTCTCTTCAAGCCGTTCCAGTTCGCTTCCGTCGACGGAAAAACCTCATGCTCAGCCGTGGACGGTGGTTTGGTGATGAACAATCCGGCAGCAGCGGCTGTTACGCATGTTCTTCATAACAAGCGTGATTTCCCGTCGGTGAATAGTGTTGAGGATCTGATGGTTTTGTCCATCGGAAACGGAGCACCAGCGAACAGAATGCGTCGTGATGTTCGTGAATGTTCAACGTCGACGGTGGTTGACATTGCTCTCGACGGCGTTTCAGAAACCGTTGATCAGATGTTGGGAAATGCTTTCAGTTGGAACCGTACTGACTATGCGAGGATTCAGGTACTTAGCCAATAGTTGTGAATTTTCTCCATAACTTCTGATGAAAGACGTGTCTGGTCCAACAAGATTATGTACCGACACATATGATTATATTCAATTCTCATCTTTTTGAATTATTATTAGCTTCAATTATCTAATGTCCGTGTTTGTATCTTTTGCTTCTTACTAGTATTTCTGTCTAATGCACTGTTTGGTTTGATAGAAAGTAGTAAAAAACAGGTAGTAGAAAATGAAAATTAACTCAAAGTGATTAATTTTAACGGAGTGAATTAACGGTGTATTTTTGTGCAGGCATTTGGTTTGGGAGAAAAGGGAAGTTGGGAAGAAACGGAGGTGTTGAATGAGAGAGTATTGGAGTCGTTACCGTTTGGTGGGAAACGGTTACTACAAGAAACTAACAGTAACAGAATTGAGAGGTTTGTGCAACGTCTTGTTGCTACTGGAAAGTCTAGTTTGCCACCTAGTCCATGCAAGATTAAGCCGTTAGTCTCGTGCTAACGGTGTTTTTTTTCCTTTTTTTAACTGTGTAAGTTGTAACTTGTACTAAGGTCAGGTTATGTTTTTTTTTTTTTTTTTTTAACTCGGGAGGTTTTATTTTACATGTCCCGGAGTAATTAATAAATAAATTTACCAGTAAGTAGTACTACTGGGTAAGCGAAGTGATTCTCGTGTTTTGTTGTTTTCTTGATTTTGATTCTTAGGACTTTCGTAATTACCGTTTCTTTTATTCTATGGGGAAGAGCACATTTGGATTAGATAAATGGTCGTAATTACGGTTCCATAATGTGACTGTTAATTTCCCTAAATGACTGCGTGATTTGTGGGGTTGCAGCACCACCACGACCGCTCTCGTGAGTCGTGCGACCAAACTCCACTACTCAAATTCAACTGTCAACTCAATTTTCTTTTGGTCAAAATCAAGTAGTAGTATTTAATTTAAGTTGAGAATGAGGTAGTGTGTTAAAAAAAAAGGAAGGAAAATGCTAAAATGAACCAAACCATAACCGCAAACAAACTGTACTGAAAATAACCTAGCGGATTAAACAATTCACGAACCAAACTAGTTCGATTCAATTAGTTCATGACTTATCAATGCAATTCAGTTTGATTTTTGGCTTAAAAATATCTTCAAGTATTCAATTTGGCTTTGGCTCTAGCTCGATTTCAACGATTACAAGATAACAATAACAGTTTGGTACAGTTATGTCCAAGAAAAATATAGGTTCGAAAAAATACACTTGATTTTTTTAAAAAAATCTTAGTTATGTTTAAGTTCAAAACAATAAAACCGATGCATTTAAACCATTGTAACAATTATGTTTCATTAACAATTCGGTTCCTAATCCCCTTGAGTTGATATGGTGGTATTGATTTGGGATCTGGAGTGTGCTCCTCCTCAAGATCTTAGGTTCGATTCTCCTAGTATCAATTTAGAATTTAGCTTCTTCAAAAAAAAAAATCGGTTCCAAGCCATAAAACATATGCATCAAACGATTATAATAGTTCGGTCGAGACGCATCTTTAACGGTCATGTTCAGTTTTTATGGTTGCATAGATACAATCATAATAGAGCCATTGAGTTACGGACTGAGTTTGTGTACATCTAAAATATCTTATAAAGATTATAACAGAGCCATTGAGTTACGGACTGAGTTTGTGTACATCTAAAATATCTTATAAAGATTAAATGACCAAAATTTCAAGTTAAAATTTCAATTTAAAAACAAATAAAATTCAAAACTTAAAATTTAGAGTGTATGATCCTCATCAGACGACCGTATACCGTCAACTACACTAAATCAAAATCCTCCAATAGTTTATTAGTGACTGCATATGGTGTACCTAATTAGAGAATATTGATTTTATTCAAGTAACTACTCACGAGCTTGATGTAGCTTTTTGTTTCTTTTGAATTTATATTAATAGAAAATCGAATATCAATTAATTTGATATTAAAATCTTCAACAATCTTCTTAAAACATACTTATATGTTAAAAAAAAATGACTACTTATCCTTTTTTTTTCTTACAATTCTATCCATTCTTGGCAGCTTAGTTACACAAATTTATCGTAAAATATTACCTAAAGCATTTCACACTGCATGCAGTTTTACAAATTTCAACAAATAATTTAGCTAATGATCCAACATCGTGGATTCGCCATTAATTTCAAGTACGTGCACAACACATGACTATAGTTTGTTAGTCAATAGAGCATATCTCATAAACGACAAACCGACTAAGATTTGTCCAACCCCTTGGACGAGGGGTTGAATTTTGCCTTTAATCAACCTCACATGCGGATTATGATATACACTTTGAGAAAATAATGGCAGTTCAACCATTTTTAATTATTAATGTTAAAATATAGTCCGAACATAAATCATGTGCCAACAGCATTGGACTCATATCATATTATTATTATTTACTCCTGCATACAGTGTCAAAAGAATTTCATATACATGAAGATGCATTAAAATTAACTTATCAATTTTTCGTTCTTACGAGGAAAAAAAAACTTATCAATTTTCGTTGAATAAGACAAGTAAAATTGGTTATCCACAATGTTTAATTTTAAAAAAAATGCAGTATCTGTTCATCGAAAAGCTAAGTACATATAGATTTAAACTCTTATTACAAAGTGTTTATATTAGTTTGTGATCATGATTCATCGAATAACACTTAGTTTGGTATGAACGTGCATGTGTGAATTTTTTTATCAAACACGTGCATGCGAGTATACAACAAACAAAATCCTGCTGTCTGATGATACACAAAATTATCAGGATATTTGGTAGAGAGTAATGATGTAGTACTATATTTAGATTGAGAGAAATTGAATAAATAAATAGTGTAGAGTTTTTCATCCCTAATAAAACGAGAATGATATAGTAAACATCAGAATAGATGAGAGATAAAATTAAACAAGGCTAAAATAATCTAGTATACATCACAATATAAATAATTTTTACGTTTTATAATCAATTATAATGGTTGAATGATTAGAAATGTTTAACTTTTATCATATTTGTATTTTTAAAGACACGTATGAATTGATGTGATATCCTAATAGTGTAAAACTTGCATGGAAATTAAACTTTTAAAAATAAATGAAACGCTTGATAAGCGACAAACAATAATCATCATCCAAAATTATAATTAGTCTTTCTGCTTACTTTCATTTAGCACTCAAACGTTAAATTATTGACATGTATCAATAATGATGTGTCTATCTATTATTGTATTTTAGGCATAAATATATCGTATAAAAGTAATAAATGTTGCGCCACGCTCAAACTTGTTTTGCATCATTGAATAAAATAAGTTTACTTATATCTCATTTGATTTTATAGTGAAACTTGTTAATCAAATCGTAGAATCAAAGGTGTGCATGACGTAACACATATCTAACCATTTTTTTTTAAAGAAGCGTTTATCTCACATATGCATCATAAAACTATAATGTGTATTTCATAGTGCCAAAGAGAAAAAGGTTCTACCTACTTTCTTCTTCCTCCAAATCCTAACTCCAATATTGGAGGACGTTTGTTCCCATTTGTTGCTTTCTAGGCGTGAGGTAAGTTAGAGTAAGAGTGGCTTCGAGTATACTCTATCAAGTCATGGAACGGTGCTGCTCTAAGATGCATTTGTGGGGAAAACACATTGTATGGATAGTTTTGTACACAAGGCTTCATGTGGACCATTTTTATGAGTATTTAGAAAGGTAAAAGAAGTACAATTTAATTTCACATTAGTACCATTTAGTAGTCCGATCATGGACCAGCCGGCTGCAATAAGTGTGACAGTTTCTTGCATGAGAAAATTTTTCTTTCTACCCTAACATGTACTTTTTCTCTCCACAAAACTCCAAATATGTCTCTAGCTATGAATTTTTTTTTTAAATATAAAAGTCTCTCTCTCCCACACCCACAATATTCCAGAATTTGTGTTTGCTAAAATTTAAATAAAAAACTATCCAAAAAAAAAATCGCGCCGTGTCTTTGGATTTAGGGTTTAAAAAAGGAGGACTAACTTTTCTTTTTTAAATTACTGACAAAATAATGTGTTTTTTAAAATAAATTAAATGTAATTGAAGCATTATAAGATGAGAAGGGATCCATTGACTCCAAGAGTAAGTCTATAGACTTACTCCAAATATTGACCCTTGATTTCAATAGTAATTAATGATTGTGATTGATTAATATTGATCCTTATCTTAAGCTTTCATACTCCTTCTTCTCAAACAACTAATTAATGGCCATTAAGAAGAATATTTGATTCATAATCACAAATAAATCATAAAAGCTTGTTTAGCATGATCCACCTTCAACCCTCAAAGAATTGGTTTTCACCGACAACAAAAGATAATCCTTTATGATATATCCAAAGATCCAGTGTCTTTCTTGAATTTTTTTGGTTTACATGATTTTTATGAATAGAAAATATTTGATTCCGGTTTTCTTGATTATAGATTCTATGTGTGTTATTTTTTACAAAAAAAAAAAATCAAGAAAAATAAAATTTGTTGTTTCCCTATAATTATTTGATGTTCTATTTACAAATTTGAAGTGCAGCTTTGGAGTATAAAATTTGATAGAAAGATCACGGCAGGTGCAATCAAATTAGAGACAAGAACAACACTATGATCAGTTTATTTATCCTTGAAAATTGGAGGTTTAACCATGAATTGGTGATTAAAAAATCCAAAGCATGAATTATGTCTAAATTAAAGATCCCCTTTTTTTGTTTCTAAATAATTTCAGGGAAATTAGAAGAAAAAACAAATGAAACTAAAGGTCATTACTAGAACTCATGAATGGAAATGGGAGGAATTGGATTTTTCCGTCAAATGCAGAAAGCAAACAAAGGTTGGAAGAAAAAAATAGTGTGGGAGAACATAAATTAAGGTTCACTTTAGATGATTAATAATTAATTTGAACCATTAGATTAAAACTAAATGAAGGGATAAGATTTGGAGTAACTCAACAAACTTACTCTTGGAGTCAATGGATCCCTTCTCTTATAAGATTATTTATCATGTTGTTATTTTGATTTTTTAATAGTGTCTGTAATTTAAAAAAGAAAAGTAATACACCCCCTTTTCTATATTAAGTTAGGTTTCTTCTTCTTCATAAAACATGTAATATATGTTGGATTATATGAGTATTTATTCGGGAAAAATTAGGAAGTCAAAAACATTGTCAATTAAAATGTCAGTAATAGTTATTTTACAACCGAATTATAAATTTCATCTTTTAAAATTATAATGTCAAACTCTTATCTTTTATATAACATTTCATGGTCTAAAAAAATCCACGGGAGATTATTTAAGTATTAATTTCAGATTTTTTTTTTTAATTAAAGTGACATTACAGTCAATTTTACAACAGTCTTCTAAGGGATTCAAACTCACCACCTTGAGGTTTCAAGACTAAAGATTATTTATCATCTTGTTATTTTAATTTTTTAATAGTGTCTATAATTTAAAAAAGAAAAGTAATACACCCCCTTTTCCATTAAGTTAGCTTTCTTCTTCTTCATAAAACATGTAATATATGTTGGATTATATGAGTATTTATTCGGGAAAAATTAGGAAGTCAAAAACATTATCAATTAAAATGTTAGTAATAGTTATTTTACAACCGAATTATAAATTTCATCTTTTAAAATTATAATGTCAAACTCTTATCTTTTATATAACATTTCATGGTCTAAAAAAATCCACGGGAGATTATTTAAGTATTAATTTCAAATTTTTTTTAATTAAAGTGACATTACAGTCAATTTTACAACAGTCTTCGAAGGGATTCAAACTCACCACCTTGAGGTTTCAAGGCTAAAGATTATTTATCATGTTGTTATTTTGATTTTTTAATAGTGTCTGTAATTTAAAAAAGAAAAGTAATACACCCCCTTTTCCATTAAGTTAGGTTTCTTCTTCTTCATAAAACATGTAATATATGTTGGATTATATGAGTATTTATTCGGGAAAAATAAGGAAGTCAAAAACATTATCAATTAAAATGTTAGTAATAGTTATTTTATAACCGAGTTATAAATTTCATCTTTTAAAATTATAATGTCAAACTCTTATCTTTTATATAACATTTCATGGTCTAAAAAAATCCACGGGAGATTATTTAAGTATTAATTTCAGTTTTTTTAATTAAAGTGACATTACATTCAATTTTACAACAGTCTTTGAAGGGATTCAAACTCATCACCTTGAGGTTTCAAGGCTAAACTCGTACCATTCAGGTAACTCCTCAAGTGCATTAACGTCAGGGGTTGGTTTTGCTAAAAAAAAAAAGGAACTTAAGTGATTGGTTTGATATATATAGAGAGAGATTCATTAAAATTAGTATTTCACATAGTTATAGAATCATTTTAGATGTTTGGCCCTCTTTTGTACAAAAAAAAAAGAAAAAGAAAAAAAGAATCATTTTAGAAAATAAATATAGTTAAACAAAATAGTTATAAATTAGTATTTCGGTTAATCTCTTAAGACACATGTTAAAGAACTCGTATAAAAAAATGTTTTAAAAGTCGTGCATACAACATACTCCATCCGTCTCATATTAAGTGACACAGTTGACTTTGTCACACATACTAATGCATATTTTTTATCTTTAATTATCTATTATAAAAAATTATGAAAATTTAATATTTGGAAATATTCATCGAGACGAATCCAACAACATCTTATTTGATACTCCCTCCATCCCACAATAGATGACCCATTTGAAAATATGCAATTTTGATCTATCTTAATTTGACCGTATTTTTCTACTAATATACAAAGATAAATAATATCGTATAAGATGTCGTTAGATTTGTCTCGATGAGTATTTTTAAAATATCAAATTTTCATAATTTTTTCTAATATATTATTCAAGATATTTAAGCTCAAAGTTATGCATTGACATGCGTAATAAGGTCAACTGTGTCAAGTATTAAGGGACGAAGGAAGTATTATTTATCTTTGTATATTAGTAAAAAAACATGGTCAAAGTATGTTAGGTTAGTGATGCACATTGTCAATTAGGTCATCTAATATTTGAGGGAATAGCTTTTTAAAAGTCAAAATAGGCTTAATTGCATGTTTGGTCCCTTATGTTTATTTTAGTTTTCAAGTTGGTCCCTTATGTTTTGAAAGTTTCAAGTTGGTCCCATACGTTTATTTTAGTTTTCAAGTTGGTCCCTTACGTTTTGAAAGTTTCAAGTTAGTCCCTTATGTTTATTTTAGTTTTCAAGTTGGTCCCTTATGTTTATTTTAGTTTTCAAGTTGGTCCCTTATGTTTTGGACCGACTTGAAAACTAAAATAAACATAAGGGACCAACTTGAAAACTAAAATAAACATAAGGGACCAACTTGAAACTTTCAAAACGTAAGGGACCAACTTGAAAACTTTTAAAACGTAAGGGACCAACTTGAAACTTTCAAAACGTAAGGGACCAACTTGAAAACTAAAATAAACATAAGAGACCAAACATGCAATTAAGCCGTCAAAATATTATGGATTCTGATCAAAGTTGTTATTTTTATCTTATTTTTAGGATACAAGTTAACTAGTCTAGTCTTTTATATATATAGGACCACAACAGACACTAGTCAGCTCTTAGTATTTCCATATTAAAAAGTAAATGAGTATAAATGTGCCAATACAATACATTGATGACGCTCTATGACTGTAAATACGTTTGGTCCACTCAATCCATTAGCTACATTATGATCATTTATTTTTAGTTTGGACCAATCATTCTTGAAAATTTTAGCCATAAGGACATTCAAAATCAATGTGATGAGGATAAGGTCGAGCATAAGTAGTTGGTCAACAATCTGTTTAATAATCATGACAAATTTTAGGACACAGTAAGCGACCCAAATGCCAAATAGAAAGGCAAAAGAGCCGTGAGTGTTAAGAGATATAGGTACTACGTAGTGGGTCATCCTAGAATCCTATAGGACCCAAGTTAATAATGTAATGATATGTTGAAAATTCGCATGTACTGTGTGTTAATCCTTGTGCTTGACAATTTATTTGATTTGATTAATAAGTTGTTTTCCAGAGCTATTGTTCCTTGAGAATTTTAAAGTACACTTAAAAACCTCATACGTAATGCCAAAAGAGTCTTGAATAACAACAAAATGGACATGCGTGTAGTGTAGACAATCACAAAATACTCTCTCCGTCTCTATATATAAACACCCTTTTATTAGAGGTAAATGATGTTTATATATAGGGACGGAGGGAGTATATAGCCAGATGAACCAGGGACGGACCCACGTTGCCTCCAGTGTAGGCCTGGGCCCTCACTATATTTCAGTTTCTTGGCACACAGTTTTACAGTATAAGATTATGTGTGTAGTGTAATATTACAGGCCGTAGTACTAGACTACTAGTATGCCAGTAAAATCTAGTCAAAAATATTTCATATATAATATAATATAATATATTATATTATTATATTATATATAGACATGGCCCTCACTATACAAAATTTCTGGGTCCGTCGCTGAGATGAACATATAAAAGTTAGCATCAACTGAGGGTGGTAAAATCTTACAAAGTGCGTCACACTATAGAGTTTTTCTTATGGAGAAAGAGACAAGATATGGACATTTTTTTATAATTGAAAATATTTGGATTTTTTTTCATCAAGTAAACCTAGTGGCTAGAATTCATTTTTAAAGTGAATAAGTAGGGTGTCTAGTGTTCAAACATAACCCATATATATAGTTCCTATCAACCGAGTTATGTTCACGGTGACAAATTAAATATTCGAACATTTTATTTGGTGAGAGAGATGACATTTACATGATTCATCTCTCCTTCTTGTATATGAACTTTACAGTTGGGTTTTACGTGCAAAGAGTGGCATTGATCGTTGTTAGAGTTTCAAACAATTTTCAAATACCGGTCAACCTTAAGCTATATATGATATATTACTTCCGCTCACCCTAGAATTTGCCAACAACAATGCTAGGATCTTTTCAAATAGAGAGTTTTAATGAATAATTTTATCTGTCTAAAGGGTATCTCGCTTTCCAATTCAATCCATGCATATAGTACAAAGCTACCTCTGTCTTTAGTTCTATTTAAAGAAAACAAAGAAGATAAAAACTTTCGATTCTCATTACTCTTGGAATAATAAGTCGTTGAGGGCATTGATGGATATCTCAATTTAAGATATGGACATCACCTTCCTGTACTATAAGGTACTGTCCTAACAATAACATGTCTGGATACTAGTTTCATGTAAGGTTATGCCTCAGGGCCTTGTACGAAGGGCTCCACCCATTGAATTAATCTTCTGAATTCTGAGTTGGTAATAATTCTATTAAAATGTCATATTCTTATTTTTCTTCTTTTTCATAAGCCAGAGAATGGGTACATATGAGGCCGAACAATTATCACTTGAAGAAAGTTAACAACACAACTTTGGTCACTGCAAATAACCTAAATTAACTTCCTTTCTGACATTTTTCCTTCATTGCAATTGATATATGGTCACGCATGCATCATGCATGGCATATAAGTAATGGTCCCAGCTCTCCAAGGGGAAATTGTGGAAGGGGATGATGTGGTAGAAGGACTAAATCAAAAACATTTGCAAACTTAAAGGACTTATGTGTGACCAAAATAATTAAAAGGACCAATCTGTTACAAACCTCAAACTTAAAGGATTTATATGTGACAAAAATAGCTTAAAGGATCAATCTGTTACAAACCTCAAGCTTAAAGGACTCCTGGTGTAATTTATCCTAGTATTAAATAGGATTTATATGTGACAAAAATAGCTTAAAGGATCAATCTGTTAAAAACCTCAAACTTAAAGGACTCCTGGTGTAATTTATCCTAGTACTCCCTCCGGTCCTATTTATAAGAGAAATTTGGGTCAACAAAAGTGGATGTATTTGGTCCAATTTTTTTAACCAGATACATTAACTTTTGTTGACCAAAATTTCTCTTATAAATAGGACCGAAGAGATTATTAAATAGTTATAGACTAACATCAAAATTTTACTCAATGTACCGTGATAGTACCTTTTATTCTTAATTGGTGTTGAATTAATTATTTTGAAATTTCCAATTTACTCATAACTCATTTATATAGACCAAGTATCTTTCAAGTTTGACAGAATAAAAAACGTCTTTTTTGGTTTTTCTTAGCTTGTATAGTTCTCTTCCTCTTTGTCTAAAAAAAAAAAGGGAAAGGAGCGCTAAGCTAGTTAGTCCCCCAGGACACTGATTAAGGAGACTGATATTAAAATTTTATATTAGGAAGTGATGAAAATTGAAATGTTCTATTTTATAAAAGTTAAAAGTTGTTGTTTTTAATAGAAAATTTTTATTTTGAACTTTCTTAACTAGTGTCATGGGGCACTAGTTAGCATTAAAAAAAAAAAGAAGCATTATCTTCCTTTTCATGCACAAACGCAACTCAATTGCTATATGCTACAATTAATTTCATGTTCTATGTTATTAATTGTCCTGGAGTAGGGTTAATCCCACTAAAACTCTGGTTTGAATGCCTATAAATTACTTGTATGTCTTTAGAGTTTTATGTGTTGATGATTTCCTTAGTTGTCAACAAAAAAAATTCTTTACAATGAGTGTGACTTAAAGATATTATTGTAGAAACTGGATTTTAAATAAATTTCGAACACTATTTTAAGTTGGTTATGTAACTAGATTCAGACATTATATGACTTCATTATATGTCTTAGTATGCGAAACTTTTTAAAACGATTTATCAATCGATTTAAAAGAGCATGTTTTGAACCTTGATAATTAACCGACTTAACATCTTTGATTTGAAACATGTTCTTGTTGACATAGTTAAAGCCAGTTGTGTACAAACAACCGACTTCAAAATGACATTGTTATCGTCGATGTTGTTGGTAGAAAAAAGAAGAAGAAAAGAGAAATATGTTTCATAGATGTTATATTTAATTAACTATCAATGATTCATCATCGTCAGTTGATGTATATCAATTAGTCTTCGTTTATCCACTCACTTGTGTATCATCGTTCAAATGATATGTAACCTGAAGTGAAATAAACAATATATATCAGAATAAACACCAAAATAAATAATTATAAACTCCTTCAAAAAAAAATTATAAGAAATAATATGCAAGTCAGAAACTAAAGTGAGGAAACACGTACCTCAAATTCATGGTGCCGTCTAGCGTGCGAAGGGCAATATAGGTCATGTATGGTAGGAGAGGTAACTTTATTGGTTTTGCAGGTTTTTTTTTTGACAAGTACTGGTTTTGCAGGTTGTTATACTATTCCTTACCCAATGTATTTCTTTTGATAATTTTTTTACATATTTGTTGGTACAAATATTACTGGGACAATTTCGGAATTTCATATTGATTAATTTAATATCAACGTGCTCTTTGGCAGTTCCCGTTCTCTACATTAATTCATGTATTGTAGAGTGTAATTTGTCCATTAATTTCCTATAATAATTTACTATATTAGGTGTTAAATAATTTAGTGGTGGTAGGAAAAGTAATTCACAATAATTATTATATTCAATAATTGAAAAAATATTACTGTATTTAATCATTAATTATTATTATAATTATATATTTTTGGTTAACATTATTTAGAGTATTTTATAATTATATATTATTTTCACCCGACGTTCTGTCTGATAAACTATATAACAAGAAAGAACATTGCTCCTTCAATTGAAACAGTTTCAATCGACTTTTGGTGATGGTGAACATCGTTCAGACCGTTGGATATGTTCTAGTTGAAATGTGAATGAAGAAGAAACTCAGTTTTTGAAGATCGGGATCTTCACTGTACTTTATCCACCTAGACTATCCATCTGGTAACCTAGTTAACAAGAAATGACATTGTTCCTCCATGTACAGTACCAAATTCCATATGTGTCTAGTTCTGATTGAAAGAGACAAGATCTTCACTTTTTGCTTTTGCTTTCAATTTTCACCAACTGTACTATTCACGGTTAAAGCATGTGTTGAGCTGAACATTCTGATCATCATCATCAGAATGTTCCTTTTGTTTCACTTAGGATGATTTGTAAGACTTCCATTTGATGTAATCAAATCCTAAGAGTGAAACAACAATGAAGTTTAAATACCAAGAAATTAATCAAAGAAATTAAATACCTATATCAAAGTCCATTAATTCCTTAATCATTAAAGTTTATTATCTTTAAAATTAATTAGGGATTTTGCCTCAACAGTTGTTTCGACCCGTGATCCTAGGAGTGTACATGGGTTATGTCAGCCCAAAAAACCCGACAAACCCACCCAAAAAAACCAAAAAAGTAGGTTGAGTTGAGTGGATATGGTTTTAAAAAATGAAAAATCCATAAAAAATAACGGGTTTTTGGGTAAAACCAAACATAGACCCAATAAACTCATTTACTCAATAATGTTCATATTTTCATTTTCATTTTCATAGAGAGGTAGAATAACAAAAGTTTTGGTCATAAATCAAGTCTAATTTCTAAAATTTACACAATACATCTATATTAAAAATCAAAACATGTTAGAGATACAAATTTAATGTTTGTATCTAATTAACCGTATCTGCATTTTCTCACACCATTTCAAATAGGGTAGAAAAATATTTTTCATCATAATTAAGGGCAGATTTTTTTTTCTTATTATGGGTTTATATATTTAAAAGAAAATAAACATCCCACACATATTCTTTATATATCGTATTTTAATTAATCCTAAAATATTGCTTCGTTAACTAGCATTTTTTTTACGCATAAAAACAATTCTTTGCCCAACAAGGTTAATCTTTCTCTACTCATTAAATAAATAATGTTTTTCATATATAAGCAATGTTTGCTGGATTTTCACCTAGAGAGAATAAACAAGCACGTAAGAATTAAACAAAATCAGTTGCAGTTTTAAAATTAATATATATATATATATATATATATATATATATATATATATATATATATATATATAAACATATAAACAAGGCACGTATGTATTAAACAAAATCAATTGCATTTCAGCTAGAGAGAATAAACAATGCTTGTTGGAATTTCCAAAAATGCCAAAAACACCCTTTTGTTAAATGTGAATCCAAAATCAATAGCCTTTTTTTAAAATCAATATATATTTAAAAAGTACAATTCTAGTGGGTTACATAACCTGTAAATCTCAGCCATTTAAAATTTTTTAAGTAGATCTAATGGTGGACATTCATTTTACAAACAAAATAAAAAAAAAAACTCAAGTCTCCTACGGTAGGAGACCCATAAAGGTCTCCTACCGTAGCCTTTGCCCAAATTCATGGCCTTCAAATATAGTATCTGCCAAAACTCTGTAGTTCCTTTCCTCACATACACTTCTCTTTATACACCTTGATGAATCTCTTTTTGACAAATTAACCTTGATGAATCTCTTGTAAGTTTAGTATAGGCAATCATTATTAATATAGATAAAAATGCAATATTAACACATCACACACAAAAAAAAGATAACAATGCAATATATGTGTGTGTGTTAAATTAATAAATAAATAGAGTATCTTTTTTCTCCTAAAAAAAATAGAGTATCTTTTTTATGATATTTCCGTCAAAAAAAATAAAATAAATAGAGATCTTATTATGATATAAGCATTGTGGTACATAGATTCTCAATGGCCCAAATATAGCAATGGATACATCATATGCCATGGTGACTACAATCTATACCCTTATTATGCGGGGAATCTCTGACTCTGAAACAAAATAAAAACCATGAAAACATTAGCCAGATAAGAAATAGTCGAGGTTTTGTTCTTTCCTTTCAACGTTATATGTATACATGCAACTAGCTAGTTGGTATTTGTCGTCTCATTAGCTAGGCAGGGTCACGAGAGATTCCCAACGCATCATGTGTATGTAACAACCCATAAAAACAAACGGTGAATGCTTAGGTATGTAGAGCTTTTTTTTATTAGAATTGTGTGCATTTTATGTGTACAATTGTAAAGACTAATATCTTGATTGATAAGATAACAATGTGAGACAAAATTCTCTCTTAAAAATTTAACACCGCTGGTTTCTTAATGTCTATATTCGAACTCGTGGTCTTTGATGAAGTTAAAAGATATATTTTATCATCTCATCAAATATTCTTAAGTCGGTATCTAGAGTTTTGCTAAATGTGTATCAACATCCAAGTCATGTAATATTACATCACTTTTTTAGACTTAGTTTACTTTTGAACAATTGTGAGTAATTTATCCAACAATTAATGAGAAATAGTGAATTTGTAAGTAATATCCACAAACTAATTTTCACTCCACGTAGAAATTTGTTTATGTAACTAATTTTTATGGATTGTTGGGTAAATAACCAAAGACTTGTAAAGGTTTTTTATACAAATCAGTGAGATGCAAAAGGTCGAAAGGAGGTGTTTCAGTTAGGTTGACATCCTTTCCATTAACCATCAAAAGCATCACATCAAAATAAAATATTATTAAAAATTTCAATGTAGAGCAAGCGTCTTGGGTGATTAGCACAAAAACCCAAGGAAAAAGAGAGCTGCTATATCAAGCGAAAAATACAACCCAAAGGAATCACGAGAATTGCATAACCAATTGAATTTGTTTATGGGCGGAAAACATGCTGGGTGGGGTGCTAAGTTGGCTTCAGACGTTATGCCACGTACTCTCAGGATGATTTCGCTTACCAATTTGTCGTTATAAATACCTTTTCCCAAGAAGAAATGCGTACATGCAGATGTATCGTTAAAATTCTTGTCGGAAAAATCCAGTGGGATAAAACATGTTTAAGGAAAAGGAGTGGGGTGCATACAAAGCAACAAAAAAAAAAAAACTTAAGGATGGAATATGAAAGAAGGTAATCCGCATTTGTTCCTGAAGAAATCATGTCCAATATGATTTGGAAAACTATCCTGCCAAATCATTAAAACCAAATTAAAAATAACAGGTGAACAAATATAGTTCATCGCTTAAGAATAAAAGTTACTAAAGAAATCTCATCAAAAAATATATGTTGAATATGAAAGAAGGTAACTAGCTCCTACTGTAGACTTTCTTTTAATTCTCATCAAAAAAATAAATAGGTTTTCTTTTAATTTTTGATTTGATATTTTTGATAGTTTAGTCTAGTTTTTTAATATACTTAAAAGTCTATTAGAGTGAAAATATACAGGTCGAATTGAATTTCATAGAGTCTAAGTCTATTAATAAAGCATTCACCTGCTTTCGAGTAAAAGGTGTTAGAGGTGAGAATTTCGATTTTTGTTGTCAATGATGAATGGAACTTGAAGAGAATACAGATTTGGCTTTTGAACATTGGAGATTATTTCAATATGCGGACGTTCTTATGAAATACTCCATCCGTTTCAAAAATGAGTGTCGTTTTAACCAATTTTTTTTTAAATGAATGTCACTTTCAGTTTCCAATGCAATAATAACTTTTTCTTTTCAATTGTACCCTTCAATTAATACTATGTTACACTACTTCCAAAGTATTATTTTTTCTTTAATGAAAAATAAACAAATAGTTGATTAGGATAATTTGGTAAAATTTCTATGACATTTGACTACTTTATTTCATTCCTTAATTTGTGTGCAATTGACTAAAACGACACTCATTTTGAAACGGAGGGAGTAAATACTAGTATTTGGGAAAATTAGGGTCATATCCATGAGTATTGCCTTTTGAAGATTGGAGATTATTTCAATATTTGGACTTTCTTATGAAATAAATGAAAGTATTGGGGGAAAATGAGGGTCATGTCGATGAGTAAGGATCTCTCCATGATGGAGAGGATTATAGATGGAGATGATCTTAACTCTATGTCAATATGAGGAAATTCAAAGTAAATGCTTCCAAATTATAAACAAGTATCCTAATGTGTCCATACACTAGTTAATATTGGATGTAAAATGGTTTTAAATAGGATGGTTTATGAGTTGTGTTTGCTTCAAATTAAGCACTTGTTAGTTGTTGACCAAATAGGGTCACCCTCGCTTATATGGTTAAGTTGTAGTTTTTTCTTTCTGACCTTTTGACCCTCTGTGCAATAAAAAAAAATAAAAGCAATGTTATTTGAACATCCAAAAAGCAACAATTATTTGACAACCGGTTTAAAAGTACACAATTTATAACTAATGATGTGAACCATGTCCGCTTTAAAACAATGTGGTTTACTCCAGTTTGTTCTGTCGATGTTGGGAAGGCCCTGGGTTTATATCATGCAATCCAGTGGATACATGAGCTTTAACTTACAAATGTTGATTTCGAGGTTGACTTAAAAAGAGTATCTGATTACTTCAACAAAGATCGTGGAGATGTCACTGAATTTGATTCTATTATGGATAGTAGCATCCAATTATGTAGAAATTATTTAACAAACTCTCATGTCGAGTTTATTAGGAGGCAAGCGAATGAGGTTGCGCATGCATTAGCTAAGGCAGTCACATCTAGTACTAACTTCCATGTCTTTGATAATATTCCAACATGTATTACTGATTTAATTTTTAATGAATGATATAAGTTATTTTCTCTCAAAAAAAAACTAATGATGTGACTATAAGAGAGAGAAATAAGTAATTAAAAAAAATGAAATAGAATTTATACGGTATAAATATACGGTGTTTTACACCAAAAGGTTGTCAGAATAACATTTCTCAAAAAATAGTACTTGTATAACTCTCATTGGTATTACTCTCACCAGTCAATCGCCATCTACCTCATCCACGGCCTCTAAATCCCGACCATGTGGTTGTAACCTCACTTGAAGAATCGGTCTCCAGGTGCTCTCCTCAAAAGCCACCATGACATCTTAATAAGTAATTAAAAAAAATGATATAGTACTTATACAGTATAAATATACGGTGTTGGACAACCAAAAGGTTGTCAAGATAACATTTCTAAAAAAATAGTACTTGTATAACTCTCATCGTTATTACTCTCGCCGGTCAATCGCCATCTACCTCATCCACGACCTCTAAATCCCCACCATATGGTTGTGACCTAACTTGAAGAATCGGTCACCAGGTGCTCTCCTCGAAAGTCACCATGACATCTTTATTTTTGGTCACTCCATTAATGTCCTGTTTGAGATCCGGTCTCTTCGTTGATGTTTTTATCATTTTAATGTGTTTCTATCAAATTGAGCTCAAAATTGATTATGTTGACGTTTATTGCTGAGTTGATGGGTTTAAAATCACCGCTCTCAAAATTATGATTTATATGCGTACTATTCAGTCTTAGTTTAAAACAAATTTAAATAGAAGGGAAAAGAGTATAAATAGAAGGGACAAAATCAAATGATCTATATTTTTAAAATAATTAAACGGTATAGAATTTTATGTGTGTCCAGAAAAATTTCTCAAAGTTCTGACCAATCATATATTTATTTAAATATATCCAGACCCCCTCTTTCTTTGTCATTAGCAGCAATGGGTTATTGGACTGAATTATATTATAATTAATAATAAAAATAAATGTTGGCATTAAAAATTATATTAATATGGTCTATACTACTAAAGACAAACATCTAATTTTTGCATGAATTAATATTATCCACGTGCAACTGCATAGACCCAAAACCTCTAATTAAACAGTGCTAAGTGCTAACATTCACTTGTTAAAAATTAAAATAATACTAATAAAAAAAATGAAAAATAGTCCCGTCTTGTGTGGGTTTGTATCACGGATGAAAAAGACAAACTAAAATTGTATGGAGCAGTGGAAAATGGCAGCAAATGTGGTAATCAACCATTGACGTTAACTTATCAACCACGAGGAAGTTTCTTCAACCTCGCCGACAAATGTACAGCCTAAGTACACTACTATATTGTGTTGTTGTGTTGATATTAGTTTAATTATTGTTTACTATTGAATCCAGTGTTTGTCCAAATCTAGACCGACTGATTCGATTTATTAAATCTGAAATAGGTCAATGTGTTGATTGGTTCAACCATACTTCTTTCTCGTTTCCATAGAATCAGATTGAATCGGATTGAATCGTGGTTGGTTTCAATCAATCCATTGTTTCAACAAAAGAAATTAAATATTTTTTTTATAACTGTTTGAATCAATTGTGGTTCAATTGATTGAACCAGTTAACCCATGTACAAAGATTTTATTGAATCAATCAGTCCAATTTTTTAAACATTATTTACATTTTTTTAATGGCAAATATATGTATGTATGTATGTATATATGTATGTATGTATGTATGTATGTATGTATGTATGTAAAAAGATAATGATAATTGTACAAAATACATCAAAGGAACCGTCAACAGACGCTCACAAAAGACCCCCAAGAACGACCCTCAGCCCAACAAGATATGCCCAAGACACACCAAAAGCAAAGTAGGACCCTCCAGTACACCCGAAGTCAGCAGAGCTTTAATCAGATAAGAATAAGCCGACTTAACCGAGTAGCGACCGTCAGAGCTGTGAGTCCAAGACCACGCATCCTCCCTCTCCAACTGGGAGTGTCTAAAAGAAACCAAAAGCAAGTCACCGAGCTGGTCCGATTCCCAAACAAACAGAGGCCTCCTCCACCTAAGGTTTCAAACCCATACACTCCCCTCTCATTCACCTAACTCCCCCACACACCCTCCAGCCTGGGTAGAGAGCTGGAAAATCAGATTAAACCTTTCCATGGGTACCCATTGACATCCCTACCCAAAACCTTTCAATGTTTTTTTAAAACTCTCATACAAGGGTTTAACTCTCCATAAGCCTTTCCTTCCCCTCCCCTCCCCTCCAAAACCCAACTCGCAAACAAAGTCTAAAGGTGAAATCCAGCTCCGTTTCTCTCTTGGTAGTTGCCTAAGTTTCTGAAATACTGGAATAACGCAAGAGTAAATAATTATTTAAAGGTTCATGCTAACTTGTATCCTCAGGACACATGTTAAGGAATCAAAAGTATAAACTTTTTCTTAAATTTTGTGCATACAATTAATTAAAAATAAAAAAAAATAAATTCAAATGTATTAATCACAACAAAATATTTCTATTTTTGACTCATTTACTTATGTCTTAAGAGCATATGTTAACATTTTCCTTATTTAAATATTTTTCTACTTTATTAAAGTGTTTAATTTTTATGCCGATAGGTATAGGTTAATCCAATGGATGAGAATTATGAGTTAAAGGAAAAAGACTATTGATTGATGATTTATTAAATAGTATAAAAAAGTGAAGCAAGATTTCTTTTTCAAAACATAAATTTAGAGCTGTCAAAACAGGCGGCCCGGCCCGTTCGGGTAACGGGCTTTTTAGGGCCGGGCTGAAAAGCCCGGTTTAAATACGGGCTAGAATTATAGAGCCCGAGCCCGGCCCTACACGGGCTCCCGGGCTAACGGGCCAGCCCGGATGTATCTGTTTTTTTTTTTCTCCATTTTTTAAGGACTGAACAGATAGATTTAGATGATGCATCACTGTACTCCTATCAGCTCTTGCACATGTATCAAATCCTGCAAAACGTGAAACATAAGAGAAATCACCTTCATTCTCTCTATCATTACTTCAATTTTTCAACATTAAGACAGAAATTAAATTAAAAAAAACTAACCTTTTAATTTACAAAGCTAAACCCTTCAAGTATTCAGGATCACGCTTAGCCCTTTCTTGAAACTTCTTAAACCACCGATCCAAAATATCCATAGGAACAATCAATTTCGAACCATCCACACACCACAAAAACTCTGCATAAAATTAAAGAGATTCTCACCAACTTTCATTGCCAATCTTACAATCCTCTTCTCACCAGCAACATCAATTGAATTCAACGACACCAGATCCTCCACCGAAACACCGATTTTCGCGGAGATTGGCACCGCATCGGCAGTCAATTGTATCGCGCCGGAGCCAGCCAGAGGAGGGATAAGACGGTCGAGGACGAGCAATAGTGACAACACCGCAGAAGACGAATAGGGAGCTGGGTGATTGAACGTAGACGGTGAGGGCTTTGTCGAGTGAATTATCCAATTAGGATTCTTCTCTTTTATCTATTTAATTGAGTTGGGCCGGATCGGATCTCACAGTAATTGGGTTGTGTCAGTCCAGTCGCACACACATGCCACACCAAAAAAAAAAAACTTGTATTTTTGGCGGGCTGCCGGGCTGCCCGAAGCCCGAACGGGCTAGCCCTAACGGGCTACGGGCTTTTTCGAGCCGGGCTAAAAAGCCCGGATTAAATACGGGCTGCAATTATTCGGCCCAAGCCCTACGTTTTATTCGGGCTTTCGGGCCGGCCCGTACGGCCCAGCCCGTTTTGACAGCTCTACATAAATTGACGCAAGCTTTTGAGAGAACTAATTTGTATTGTAATCTCATGTTGACAAATTACATTAAATTCAACCTCCACTTGCGAGATCAACCACATGCAAACTCAGATTGAGACATGATTAACTTCTAATACACACACTAGCACTCCCTTCAACGAAACCATATGCTAGAATACACACCAAAACACAATCCAGTGATCCCAGTGTGGGGAATGAAACCAAGTTGCAAAAGGAAGTGGTGTGTAAATGTTGTAAATTTTGAGTATATTTTAAAAGTTTCAAATATTGTGTTTAATGTTTTAATTGAGAAATATAGAAAAATATTTTAATAAAAAAAATCATTATCTTATTTTTAATTATAATCTTTGACTTGGTTTTGTAACATGTTTTTAATTCTAAATTTTGTAACCTCCATTCTATTGATATCTCTTGAATGTGCTACTACGTGGCTTCTTTCTTGCTTGACTTAAAAACCATGGGTTGCCTAATGAGATAGAGGATGGAAGTAACATATTTTTTTTTTCACTTGCTTTTCGTCAATAATGAACCAAAGCAATTCTCTCTTTTAATAGGCTAATTGCTCAAAAAAAAAAAAAAGGCTAATTGTAGTCATTCAACTTTTTTTCTTTCTCATGGAAAAAGCCCCTCGTATTCATGCTTAGAGTTATAAACAATTTTGATGAGTCTTACACAATTTTTTTGGGTTTTCATCTTCCTGTAAATATATTCTTGCTAGTTCTGCATCCTTGATTTTAAATCAAAAAAGGTCTGTTAAATGCTGGGGGGTTAGCGTATAACTACGCAAAAAATCCTTAAAGACAGCGCAATCAACGCGTCTCGGTCTATTTTCACTATTTGTACATCTTGCAGTTCTCTTATTGAATTGATGAATAGAGATGGTGATTGATGAGTTATGTCGGTGGTCAATTCAACAACAATCTAAAAAAGATAAGTTTATTGATCTCTCTTTTTGCTTATATTTTATTGATTCTTTTATTTATTTATTGATTATTATTTATAGAGATAATTTATGCCTAATTTTACAACAGTAAACTCCCCAAGCATTTAAACAAACCATATATGGGTTTAAACTCATCTTTAAAGGGATGACACTCGAAACTGACTGCCAACACCATAACAGTTTCCCAACCCCACCACTCGCAGCAACACAAACAAGTTAATGGTCATTCATAGCCAAAATTAGTCTAAATTCAATCACAAATGATCGAATTAGATTCAACCAAAACGAAACTCCAAAACAACAAATGATATCAAACCTTTGAATCCTGCATATTTCAACAAACCTGGAGCGGAACCAGGAAATCCAAGACTAAACTGCATCACCAAGCAACAATGGTGCACAACAAACCGACAAAGATGAGAAATCGATTGACGTCGTTCACCAAAACAAAAACAATGCTTCACCGCGCGGATTTGGAGTGAAACCATCCTCACAGGTGTTTTAAGAGCCAACCTCCAACAACTCATTAACAGAAGAGTTGCTGCCATTGCGGGTTTTTGCCGAATCGAAAAAGCCTTTAAAAGAAATCGGCCCTTTGAAGTACCAACAACCACCGCTATAGAGGCAGTGCCGGACTTCTTCGGGTTGAGACTTAACGCGACGGTGGTGACAACCACCACGTCTATCGACCCCATAGGGGTTCAATCCTTCCAAGCAACCTCAAACCACATTGCGAGCGAACTTAACAACGACCAAATGAAAGAGATGGAAGGATGGTGTTGCGGAGGGCCAAACCACTCATCATACCACCACATGTGAAGGTTATGTCTTTGAAAAAAAAAGGTTTGGATTAAAAGGGTTAAAGTTGGCGATTGGAAATTAGAGAGGTTAGAGAAAGGGTATTCTAAAAAGAGAAGGTTATGTATCAGATATTAACCAATTTCATTACTTCATAACCGTAAACATGTACATTGTTAGGCACTTTTGAATCTATGCACTTTTAATTTTTTTTTTTTTTAACTTTGTAAAATAAGTTTTTTCATTGCAATCTTATGGTCAATAAAATAATCGAAGTGATTAATTAAATTTATGTTCAGAAAACGGGTAACAACATACTTTGTCTTGGTTAATGAAACAATGAAAATGGTTAATGATCCAAAAAATTCTCTTCAATTTAAAAAAAAAAAAAAAGAAGAATTGTTCAGGTGTATTTTTAAATGATTTTAATTTGAAAAAAAAAACGAGTACCTGCATTCATAAAATCATCAAATACGTAATAGAGGAAATACAAAATCAAATACGTAATTTTAAAATGGATATAATTCCTAAAAAATACATATAAAAAAAAAATGGAGCGGGAAAGAAAAAGGAAAATGAAAGTTAAGCGGGAACTGAAAAAAGGTGCCAAAATTTTGAAAAAAAATGGTGCCAAACTGCTACTTTTTATACAGCAAGAAGCATCTTTCAATCGAATCTCCACAATCACCACCACCACCATAACCACACTCTTATCTAATCTAATGGATCTTCGTAACAACACTCAAAGTTTGAAGAGAAAACTCGATTGGACTGAAGAAGATGAAGTGGAAGAAGTAACAACTAAACCTCGTCGTTTAGATCTTCCCACTGATATTTCCAATCGGATTCATCTTCTCAAATCCGCTTTTTCATCTTCTCGTTCAGATCGTTCATCTGCTAACTGCGCTCTCTTCGTCCTCTCCGAATTCGCCAAAGACGGTACCGTTTTCGTCATTCCGTGTTGTTTAATTCGATTTTTTCATTTTTTTTTAAGTTTAATTTGTTTTGATCTATCTTATTTTGTAGAGGATATTGTTGATGTTATAGTCAATTGCGGTGCTGTTCCTGTTCTGGTGGAGATTCTGGAGATGGCCGGAGATTGTGATGCCGATTCTTATAAGTATGATATGGAGAAGGAGTGTGCGTTTATCCTTGGTCTCCTTGCTGTCAAAGTAATTATGTTTTTCTTTTGAATAATCTCAATTATGTGATGAAATTTTGATTAATTAGGTCAAGTTTTGTCTTAATTTTGATTCATTCAGTTACTCAATTTTTGTTCATACAAGTCTCATTTCTGAAAAAGTGTACGTGGAGTGAGTAGATTATGTTTGAAGATTAGGGTTGAGAAATGATCCATTTTAAAGGATTAAACTATGATTTACATATTTAATGATGATAACTTTCTGTAATGACTCATTGATTTTTCACTTATATTTTTATAATAATTTGCAACTATAGTGTAGAAATTAATCAGGTCAAGTCTGGTCTTAATTATGATTCAATGATTTAATCAATTTTTCTTCACACGATTCAATTTTGAAAAGTTAGAAGATTAGGGTCTGAGAAATGATTCATTTCAAATGTTTAAACTAGGATCAGCGACAATAATTTTCTGGAATGACTCATTGATTAATCAGAAGTTAGTCTTCAACTGTTACAATTGAAAATTAAGTGATTAATAATTATGTTATTAAGGAGCAGTTATCGTTCTATGTATAATGCAATTGCACAATTGATTCACCATGAATTGTGCATTCCATTTCAATGTTAGACCTTCTGAACTGTGTAACACTGGCCATTGTTTTGAGGAAGATGATTATGTTTTTGAGTATCCATTTGTCTCTTTTTTTAAATGATTATTTCAGATTCTTGTACATCATGAAGTATATTAACTTGGGTTTTATTTATGCTGATCTTTATGTTCAAACAGCCAGAGTATCAACGACTCATTGTTGATGCTGGAGCCTTGTCCTATCTCGTAGAGTTGTTAAAGAGACCCAAAAGCCCTGTAATTTCTCAAGCACTGTTTTCTGGTCTTCTTAGGAGAGCAGCTGACGCAATAACCAGCCTTGCCCATGAAAATACCAACATCAAGACCCTTGTCAGGTTTTTTGAAATTCCAACACCTTAGATATGTATGCTATGTATAATATATTTCCTATTCTAAAATAGATGCTATGTTCAGGTTGGACGGTGGTATCCCTCCTCTTGTTGAATTGCTTGAATTCAATGATACAAAGGTACAGAGAGCAGCTGCAGGTGCCTTGCGGACTCTCGCATTTCAAAACGCTGAGAACAAAAATCAGGTACTTGATTTTTCGCAGGAACTTACCACGGTGGATTCTTTTGGTATAGTTGCTTACAAGAATGAAAATTGCAGATTATTGAATGCAATGCGTTGCCAACTCTTGTACTAATGCTTGGATCAGAAGATTCCTCAATACATTATGAAGCGGTTAGACACAAATGAATTCATATAACCCCTTATATTAAATTTTGCTTTATACAGAATTCCAAGCTCCAAGAACAAGCTGAATGAGCCGCCTTTTTTTTGTAGGTTGGCGTGATTGGAAATCTGGTCCACTCTTCGCCAGAAATTAAGAGAGAGGTTCTTCTGGCTGGGGCTTTACAGCCTGTTATTTGCTTACTGAGGTGACATACATATTTTTTGTTCTTTCTTTTTCTTAAAACAATCCATAGGACTAGGAAATGTGATTTATTTAGCAAACATTATAGCTGCTTTGTTCTAGTAAGCTATTACCTCTATATTAATCATTTAATATGTTTGTATTTCAACCAATCTATGATTTGAATGATAGCTCCTGCTGTCTGGAGAGCCGAAGAGAAGCAGCTCTTTTAATTGGTCAATTTGCTACAACGGATTCAGATTGCAAGGTTGATTAGATTGTGTTTTGCAAATTTACAATGTGATATGCTTGTCATGTGTGGAATTCTCTTATTGATCCTCATTCTTGGTTCATGCAGATTCACATTGCCCAAAGAGGGGCTATAAACCCCTTAATTGAGATGCTTAAGTCTTCTGATTTACAGCTTAGGGAAATGTCAACTTTTGCACTTGGGAGGTTGGCACAGGTGATTATCACTTTGCAACCAGTATTTATCTGCATGCAGGCATTAATTTATTGAAATCAACCCTAAATGTTTATATAATAATTCATGTTAGGACTCACACAATCAAGCTGGTATTGCTTATAACGGTGGTATAGAGCCTCTGCTTGATCTTCTTGACACAAAGAATGGTTCCGTTCAACACAACGCAGCTTTTGCTCTCTATGGTCTGGCTGATAATGAGGTGAAGTTAGTTTCCTTGTTCTTTACTCGGTCAGCATAGTATGTGGCCCTTTATTAATCATTGATGCCTGGTGATATGCTGCCTCTGACATAACTGCTTTGTATGACAGGACAATGTTGCGGTTATAATTAAGGCTGGTGGTTTTCAAAAACTGCATGATGGACATTTCAATGCTCAAGTACGTTCATTTGCTCTTTGTAGTACAGTACTACAGTATGTTCACATTTAATTTTCTGTCATTTCTTCTCTAGAATGATAATTTAGTTGTTTGTTTATCAAGGTAATAGAACCTCTTCTTCTCACTAATTTATAATCAATTTAGTTTCATTATCATTGTTGTTTGACTTGCAGCCTACTCAAGAGTGTGTAACAAAGACGTTAAAAAGGTTGGAAGAGAAGATGCAAGGGCGGGTAAGTTTTCTCCCAATTTATCAGCCTACTCAATCCTTGTACTATTGTTTACATTATTGGTTTTGATTATTCTATCAATTCCTCTTTTGCAGGTACTGAAACACATGTTATATCTTATGCGCACTGGGGAAAAGGATCTTCAAATACGTGTAGCTCTTGCTCTTGCACATTTATGTTCCCCTGATGATCGTAAAACTATATTTATTGACAATAATGGTAACAAACTTTAAAATTTACTTTTTTTGTCCACCTCCCTGGCAGTACTTAGAAAGTATTTTTAATCACTATGCTGCTAAATTTTCAGGATTAGAACTGCTGTTGAATCTTCTCCAATCTACAAACCCAAAGCAGAAAGGTGACGCTTCAGCAGCGCTTCACACAATGGCTATGAAGGACATGTGTTCCTCTATTGTTGATCCTGCTCCTACATCACCAACTCCCCAGGTATTTTGCGTTTTATGTCTCCAATGGGATCATCACATCTAGTTTGGTTTTTCGTTCTTCACTTGTTGAATCATTTGTTCTAAGTTACCATAATTACACAATTCAATTGAAGTTTGAACTTCTTGTTTTTGAAATTGAGTTGTTCATATTCTATTTTCTATATATTATGGGGATGAGAATGGAAAATGAGATCTTTGTTTTGTGTTGTATGTAGGTTTACTTGGGTGAGCAATATGTAAACAATCCTAAACTTTCTGATGTCACATTCATAGTTGAAGGTAAATAAGCTGCCACAGTTTTTGTTATTGTTTTCTGTCAATTTTTTTTGGTTGTATTCATATTGATTCTTATTTATGTACTAATTCAGTCTGTTCTCCCTTCTTCAGGCAAAAGCTTCTATGCTCATAGAGTTTGTTTACTTTCTTCTTCTGATACATTTCGTGCAATGTTTGATGGGGGCTATCGGGTAAGTAACTAATCATTCAACTTGTTTCAAGTCTTCGTTTAATTTTATGTATCCTGGCACTGGTCTTACACTTAAAACGTTCCTGGCACCGGCTTCCAAATTTTATGCATCCATTAGCTGTAACTAGTACCTTTCTTTTGCAAATGTTCAAGTATAAAGTTGATTGTGATGGAAGTTCTGTGCTTGGCGTCTTTAATAGGCTAAGTGGTACTAATTTTCTTGCCCCACATGCATTGTGGAAAATGTGAAAGCCTCTTTGCTATTGAAATAGGACTAATGGATCTTTTGGAATTAAGTGTAAATATCCTTAGTAATGTCTTACAATGTATAATGCAGGAAAAGGAAGCCAAAAATATAGAGATTCCAAATATTAAATGGGATGTCTTTGAGTTGATGATGAGGTATTTTGGCAGTGTCCCTTTTATATAACACTTTGACGTTTCTATAATAAGGCTCTACGTTTGAACTGATTTTCTGTTAAAATTTTAGGTATATATACACTGGAGCAGTAGATATTGATTTGGATCTTGCTCCGGACCTCCTTAAAGCTGCAGATCAATATCTTCTTGATGGTCTTAAGAGTCTTTGCGAATATGCTATTTCTGAGGTAGGCCACGGCTTGAGTTTCAGTTGCTTTTATTTTTGTTGAATTTTTAATGGTTTAATTTAACACTGTTAAATTATTCTTGTAGGATATTTCTGTGGAAAATGTTTCACAGATGTATGTGATGTCAGACACTTTTAATGCTACATCCTTAAGATATGCGTGCATACTCTTTGTCCTGAAGCAATTTGATAATCTGAGTACCAAACCATGGTATGTTATGTTACTTTATTTACAACTTGAATAGTACTTCTACTGTAAATTGCATTGACCATATTTTTATTTTCTCAATCTTAACATGCAGGTATCGTCGCTTTCTTCATTGCATTGTACCAGACATTCACAAATTCTTCTCAACTCTTCTTACTCACCCTCATTTGGCTAACTCGTGCTGTCTTGCGGATCCTTAGATTTTTAATCTCTGCGCGAGTAAGGATGAAAGTGTACAAAGCTGTAGGTGTTGAGTTAATTAGAAGCAGATTTGCATGTCATTCATGTTTGCTTCTGCATTGTCATGCGCTGAATGCACGAGTGTAGCTTCTGTCCAATTGCACAGGAGCACCGTGATTTTGTAGTTTTTCAAATATATAGTTGATTGGTAGGGAAAGTCATTATATTTTAGAACAATTACAAGAGTCCAGAACTGTACTTCATGTTATTTTGACAGTAAAAATGTCAATTATATTGAAGTAATCATATTTATATATTTGGCTGAGTATCAAGATAGTTTGGTCTTTCTTTAGGCTTGAGAATGCTGGTTTTGGTCTTAAATTATCGGTGGTTATAATCGATGATAAAGTGCACTGCATTTGTATATTCTTATTACGTGCTATACCCAAGTGTTGTTACTCTTGGGTTCTTATTTACATAACAAGCTGCTAGCCTGGTACTGTGTTACTTGTATATTAAGAAACAGCTATCTACATTGACAAAACATCATGAATCAAGTGTAGCAAGTTAGGCAAATATGTTCTCTTTTTTAAAACTATGGTTATGTTTCTTTGCGAGCTTTTGCTCTTCAAATCTATGATCCATTATCCATGTTTGCATATAAATATTAGATTTAAAGTTTGAAAGTCCATATGCAAATAGACCAAAATGAGAAAAGTAATGTAAAAAAGGTAAATGACCAAATTGTATTTAAAAATAAGTTAAGTGACTAGAAATATAATTTTGTCAACAAGTGCTATGAAATTTCACCTTAAAAAAAAGTGCCCTGAAGTTTAAAATGAAAATTTTATTTTGAATTGATTATTATTATTTTTTCACATAAAATTTATCATTTATTTTCTTTTTTGAAGTTTTTAGAAGTGAAGTGGCCTTAAGTTACTTGTTAGAATAACTCAACAAAATATTAGCATGTTAAGGAACTAAAAAAAAAGAGATTCTCTATTGAAAAATACATTGTTTTAGACTTTTTTTTTCTTCGAGGAAACATTGTTTTAGACTTTTAAAAAGTTGACTATACAACTCTCACAAATATACTCAAGAGCGTTTAGATGAGATGACACATGTCTCTTTTAGCTTAACCAAAGTCATGAGTTCAAATCCAACCTTACACATGCAGCAGTGTTAAAACTCTTAGGAAGAGTTTGCTGCCAATTTGAGTTCCATAAGGCTTGATGGATTAGTCTCCACAATTGCACACGTGGATGATACCCGATTTACACTAGAAAAACACTCTCACAAATATCATTACTCAATTTGATTATTTAGCAAATGCCTTTATAGAACTTAGTATAAGTAAACGTGAAATAGTGAAGGGTGAAGAAGAAGATTTTTGCATTATAGTCTTCCAAATGTTATCCGTATTCCTTATAATACCATAGTAGTCCTATTTATAGGGCATAAATCTTTGCAACCCACAAGAGTCAAATGTAAGGTGGCATCTACATTTGAAGTAGAGATTAATAACAGTACATATAAAATCTTTTGTGCCACCAAACTTAAAATCGAACACTAAATAAGAATGCTAAAGACATGTTACTCAAGTACTTCATCTCTTTAGGCCTCGTACTTGGGGGGTTGTGTACCGCCATGAGAATTAAGCCAACTAAGGAGCCACATAACCTCTCTAGAAGAAGGGGTGACCCCGCCTACGTTGCTAAGACATCTCATGCTTTGACTAAAGCCTTCCCACTTAAAATACACAGGGCTTTGATTAAGTCTAGTAGAGGTGGAGTAGTGAGACACCTCATGAGTGCCACTAACTTGCCCACTACTTTTCGCCAACCCCCACTCCTTCACCCATTACCTCATATGACCACACTATAAATAAGAGGCTTCATGCCTCCCTCGGTCATTCATTTATCCTATCACACATCGTCAACTCTCAAGAGAACTACGAAATTATGATTATCACTTCTATCAAACTATAATAAAAGTACCCAACCTTAAGGTTCACCAGTGAGATACTTCTTCTGTCGCCGCCATGTGAGAGACTATATCAATACTCTTGTACCCCTTTACTCATAGAATTTGTAATGACATGAACACACACCAAATATTTTAAATATGCACCATTTTACTTTTTAACATTTCTTATGTAACTTATTTATTTATAAATTTCAAGCAAATACAGAAAAAAAATATTTATAACATCAAAAAAAAAAAATTATGTTAAACCCAAAGCTCACAAGATAAACGTTATATTATATCCCAAATACTTATCATTTTTTACTTCTTCAATCTAAAATATTTTAGAGAAAATATCATTTTTTTTTGCTTCTTCAATCTAAAAGATTTTACGGAACAAAAGAAAAAAATCACGTTGTATGTAATGAAATTTTTTCTTCAAATAAAAAGATAATGTATATTTTGAGTATCTTCCCTTAAATTTATATCAAAAAACGAAACTCAAGAGTAGTAGCACTAGCAGCAATAAACATGGTGATGAGTGTTCAATTTCAACTATCATCATCATCTTGCTTATGGCTTCCAAATTCTCTATCTCCACCAATTTCAATTTCTCCACAATTTATTCCCACCCGCAGTAGCAGGTTCTCCACTTCACCTCTCGGTGCCACACCAACCCTCCAATCTCAATCTCCCACCATTCAGGTAACCCAAAATTGAATTTCATGTGTTCCTTCACTCTTGTGTAATTCGTGTTTTCGGAATTCAAGTTATGAACTTGTAATTCTATATACCCAAACCCACAATTCAGACCAAATAGAAGATGCACTGTCAGTGTAAAATAGTTTTACACTTGCATCCATTGAACATCATGGAGTCTTTTTATTGGATGCATGTATAAAAAAGTTTTACACTGTCGGCATTTATAAATTAAATCCTAATTTAAGTTCTGTTTTTTGGAATTAATTACAATGTCAGTTCACTAAAAAAATCTAATATACACCGTCACCATAATATTATTATTTTTTCACTATCAATCAATCATAACCGTTAGATTATTAGCAATGTCACTACTTCTAATGTCACACACTCAATGTTGTAGATAATTGGCAACAACACATTTGATGGTTCCGAAGGAGGGACTGGGACCGATCTTTGGACTGGTCTTGACACTGATCTTTATCACTGGACAAAGGTTTTACGACCTGTGCAGGTATTTAGTATGTGCACTTTATGTGTGTAATGGTTGTTGCTTCATTGCGAAACTTTGAGTGCTGATTACTCCTTGGTATTGGACAGTGGTTTCCTGGTCATATTGCAAAAGCAGAAAAGGAACTCAAGGAACAACTTAAGTTGATGGATGTTGTTATAGAGGTACGAGACGGGCGGATTCCATTGTCCACAAGTCATCCACAGGTAAGTTAACACCAAAAATGTTCATTTCTTGTGTATACCTTTATTCTATGTACCAATGTTGTCTATAGCGGATTTCTGATAACAGCGGGTTGTTCAAATTCAGCTATGCTATAGCAGCCCTGCTATAGACCCTATTTGACAATACTTTGTGCTAAATTGCGTATTGTGGAACAATAGTTGTTTGCTAAAATTTCGCTATGGTATAGCGTTGTAGTGTCGCGAATGCTGCTATTTCAAAGCACTGCTCTATACTCATTGTCTTAACTAGTTTGTATTTGATTCAATTCTTTTGGTATTTGCTTCCCTATCATTGCTCATGGTTTCGTTACCTGATTGGTACATTTTATCATCCAGGGAATGTTTGGGTAATCAACTTAAGCACCTATTCAATAATTGCTTATCATATAAGTGCTTGCACATAACTTGTTTCTACAGTAAGCTATCTTAACCACCTTCATAAGCTATCTATAAGCCATTTTTTCGTATGTTTTTTCAAACACTAGCAAACACTTAGTTATTAGATAAGCTCTTTCAAACACTCCAGCGGTGTTACGTCATTTTCCACAATAACTGTTTCATAAGTAATAACTGTTTGTCCAATTCAATGTTTAAATTTTTTATGAATGTCACATAATGCTTCTTAATTAGGCATAAAATATCAGTGCATCCAAATACAGTAGTTAGGCCTTTTGTACTACGACGATACCTCTTAATTTTTCATTAAGTTGTTACTCCTGCTTTTGTAGATGGATCTATGGCTTGGTAATAAAAAGAGAATTTTGGTTTTAAATAGAGAAGACATGATATCAACTGCAGATCGAAATGCTTGGGCAGATTATTTTACTAGGCATGGAACAAAGGTTGTCTTCTCCAATGGGCAGCTTGGAATGGTTGGTATCCAAACAAGATCTTTTCTCCTCCACCTCTACATGTTCTCAAGATCCCTTGTTCAACATATCTGATCCTATGCGTTATGTACAGGGCACAATGAAGCTAGGCCGGTTAGCAAAGGAATTGGCAGCTGATGTAAATGTTAAACGGAGAGCCAAAGGACTACTTCCTCGTCCGGTAGGTTGCTTCTAGCAATTGCAAACCAATCCTGATTCTTTTTTTTCCGCTTTCCTGTGCTAATTTTATGATTACTTTTCTATATCTAAAAATAATGAAACAGATCGTTTATTGAAGAAAGAAATAACTTATTCCTGTAGGCATATACTAGTTTCTGCAACTCAATTTTGGCTTAAGAGGACTACTTTTCCATCTCTAGAAATAAGGAAATGTATGATTTTGCAGCTCAATTTATTCCTACAGCTTTCCTGCAGCTCGTACACACTGTTTTATGAATGTTCTATGAATCTTAAGATTTTCTCGTTTCTTTTAATAAATTTCACTTGCTGATTTCTTTTTACAATCTCTCTCTAGTGCCTGTCTTGCATTTCGTATTTACAAAATAATGGCTTTATCAGCTTATCAATTAGTTGTACAGATTATAAGTTATGCATATAATTGAGTTACCCCGGCTAATATTAGATTTTGAATAAATTATTATGTTACATTGTCTTTTGTTTCATAATTCTATTCCAACTGTTATTGTATTAATGTGCATTATTTTGTACTATGGAAGTAGATGTGGTCATGAACTTCAGAAACGTAAAAACTTTTCCTTTAATTGTTAACAAATCATTGCATTTGATACACACATGTTTCTCAAAATATTATTGTTATCATTATTATATAATGATGATTTCATGTTACTATTGAATAGGTTCGAGCTGGAATTGTTGGATACCCTAATGTGGGAAAATCATCTCTGATCAACCGTCTGTTAAAGAGAAGAATGTGCCCAGCAGCTCCAAGGCCAGGAGTTACAAGAGACCTGAGGTAATTTATTCATGTTATTTCCCTAAATATCTTCCAAAACATAACATTTCTAATTGTTAATGAATTTATAAGTAGTTTGTTTAACTTGTTTCCTGACGCTGATGTCGGTACTGTTGAGTGTTGAGCTGTACTTTGCCTGTTTTTTGTTTTAAACACGCCCATAATGTCATCAAGAATACCCCTCCCCCATGCACAACTAAAACGCCAAAAAATTTGAACGGACTTCAAATCCTAATGGAGGCAACCTGTCTCTTGATATTAAGCGGAGAAATAAAATCCCTAAGCCGAAAAATGTAGCTTTTGGGGGTTTCTCTTGTCTCTTGTTTTAAGTGGTAACAGTGTCAGAAAGATTCTGTTGCTAACGTAAGTCGCAATTAATCAATTTATTAGGCCAAGTTAACATTCCAGGAAATGTTATTGTTTTCCATGTTTAGTGTTTTATTTATTTTAGGTTACGCTCAGAGTGAGAAATGTATAATCGACCTAGGTTTATTTGTAAAAACCAATTATAAAAAATACTAGCTTTTCATTAGCTTTTGGGTTTCTTCCTATGCTTCCCTATCCAAATAAAATGGTGGCAAGTTATTTTCAAAATTTAGTTTCTAAGGTTTTATTTGTTCTCAACAGAGGAAGAAGTTAATGGTGATATATTCTGTTTAAGTGTTAATAGTGTCGGAATCAGTTTCCTGTAAAAGTTTATCACAGTTGATTTATTTCTGGCTTGAAGTTTGAGCTCAAGCAAGAAACAATGATGGATCTCTTATAACATACTTAGTACATGATTTATTGCATTATTTCCTTAATATAAAAGGTGGGTTCGATTTGGGAAAGATCTTGAATTGCTGGATTCTCCTGGGATACTTCCAATGCGAATCAGTGACCAGTCAGCAGCTATAAAACTTGCCATATGTGATGACATTGGAGAGAGGTCTTATGATGTGGCTGATGTTGCTGCAATTCTTGTTCAGATGCTTACAAAGCTTCCAGCAGTAGGTATGTATCATCATGGCATGCTTCCCTTGGAATCATATTTCGGTTAATAAAAAATAATAGCTTCCTGATCTCAAAGTTCAAACTTATAATTCTATGTTTTTTTAATGCAGGTCGAGACGCGCTTTGTAAACGATACAAGATTCGTGTAGACAGTGAATGCGGTAAAATGTATGCCAGTGATTTTTTTTCCTAATTTTATTTTATTGATATGAGGGGTAACCTTGGCGCAACTGGTAAAGTTGTTGTCATGTGACTGAAAGGTCACGGGTTCAAGTCCTGGAAACAACCTCTTGTGTAAAACAGGGTAAGGCTGCGTACAATACACCAAATGGTGGGACCCCTTCCGGTGGGACCCCTTCCCGGACCCTGCATATGCGGGAGCTCTAGTGCACCGGGTTGCCCTTTTTTTATTTTATTGATATATTTACTGGTCTTGCATTTAGAGTTTAGAGTTCAGACAGTGCTAATGTCTCGTGATTTATCAGTAATTTCTTCCTAATTTAATATCATGTATTTACCCAATTGTAGATTCATAGAGAAGCTTGCGCTTCATTTGTTCAATGGAGATGTTCATCAAGCAGCATACCGTGTCCTGTCAGATTTTAGAAAAGGTAGGTTTGGTTGGACTTCATTGGAGAGGCCTCCTAGGTGAAGTCAGATGTTTACCTAGAAGCAAAACTCTGACGCTTGAGCTGAAAATTATGCGAGAGATATTCAGGTGCAGAATACAGAACTCAACCCTGTATACTGATATACTGTGACTGTGAATGGTGTCGTAAAACCTTCTATGAAGATTTGAGGCTCACTAGACAAAATATTTGAAGCAATAGATGCTTCTTGTTATTATCATGTAATTATTTTTTGGTCTGTTGTAACACGTTGTGTCTGTATACAAGTGTTGTACCATAGGATTTTGTATGCATCATAATAACATTATTATAGTGTGATGATGAATTGAACTAGCATGATGCATCTCAACAACCTTGTGCCTTTCCTCAAGAAGTTATAGAATTTATGCTTTGCGTGGAAGAGTAACAAATTGTTTATCAGTTCATTTTCCTAATCAGAAAAATATTAAATGATATATTGCTTTCAAGGAAGACTATGTAACAACCACATGCACTATAGGAAACCAAAACAAACAGCAAGGGATGAAAGTTTCATCACAATCTCTACTCAGTTACATGATTGCAATTACAAACAAGGGCAAAGCAGGAAGAAAGAAACAGAAAAAGCTACAGAGAAATGGAAGTAGAACAAATCACAAAAGTGTCCTTAAAAAAATATGGTTGAATTACTAATGACGTATACATAGCAATCTTTTTTCTTTGAATTCATTTAATTGTGGAACAGAAATGATACATTGCGTGGTACTTGCACACTACCATCTTGCAATTGTGGAAGCACATGAAGGGTCATCTTTGTTTGACCAACTTTCTTTAATTCTACAAGCCTGCATTGGCCTTTCAATTTGAAGTGTTTCTAGACCTTCCTCCTCCAATTGCCAACAATATTTATGAAATGTGTCTACACTAACCTGAAGTCTAAAATCTATACCAAACAAAAAACTCATTTCCAATCTGTTTAATTCACATGTCTTTACTCCTCCAACTCTTGCATAGTAAGCATTGTTGAAGAATCTGCAAAACCAAATAGAGAACAATGTTAACAGTTAGAAAAAATAATGAAAATGAAAGCTAATCAAAATATCAAATTGATCATTTGATTCAACATATTTTAATATTGCTAAGGTTGTCATCACCCGTGATTTAAAATTTTGGTTGTCATTTTCAATCAGATAGAGCAGTCATACTAATAGAATTTTGACCATATATGGCCCACAAATATTTAAATATTAGACACAACACCAAGATATCCATCATTAGGAAAAACAAATAGTAGCATTGAGATATTGATGTGCATTTTATTCAATTCCAAACTTGCACTTACGCGTCATCCATGAACTTCGCCGCTAGCATAATGCTGGTTATCAGAAGCCGGTGCACATTAAGTGAGGTCAATTTGATCTCCGTTTGCTGAAGTAATCTATCCACATATATGTGTGCCACAACAAAACAGGACGGGCTGCAACCTGAGTACTTAAAGATACGATCAATGTACTTACGAAGACTCAAAGTAGGTGCACTTAAACCATGAAATACTGTAACAACATCTTCTATATGTTTTGTCTCTACTAGCATCTCATTTTTCTGAACTGATCTCTCAAGAAGGGATGAGAGAAGTGACAAAACCCGCGGAACTCCAACACCTTTATCCAAATCTTTAAGCCCCAGTGAAAGGTATAAATCTGAGCTTGCATCATCGGTTTCAAGCTCCAAAGTCACCATATCCAAGCTGCAAAGAAATGAACAATCGATAAGTGAAATGCACATTTTCAACACTATTGGGGGATCTAGTCAACAATCAACATGATAAAGTTTGAACTAATACATGTCATTAGAACAAACAAAATATCACTAAGTCAGTTGAAATAAAAGTTACTTCACATCATGTCATGATTTAGAGAAGTGATAAGTGAAGCTTAGAGCCAATTTGGATAAACTCCGCAAGCACATATAGAGAAAGAAATACAAAAATAAAATAAAAAATATACACAATAACTAAGAGTATTTTATGTAATAACTTCTAATATTAAGTTATTATTACTTTTGTGTCTCGATTTTTTCAGAAACTCTCTCGTTAAACTTCTACAAGGCCAACACCTATAAGGAATAATTCACAAATTAAAAACCATAAACACTCTCATGAGTTAGAACTTTGAAGCATCCAAATTACTTCTCAAGTCTTTTCAAAACAGTCTATGAAGTATCGACTTAACCATGGAAGAAATTCTCCATTTCCACACCTCACTCACAACTCACTCCCTCTCCTCTCCCCTAAAAAATTGTGACACATGCACTATGTCATATGCATAGATGCCCTTACTATGTTATAAAATCCTTTGATCTTCGATCTCTGATTCTTGTGAACGGAGAAAACTCAATTGGGAGGGGAGAACCCACCTTGAGTGTCCTATAGGTTCTCCAACAAAGATTAGTCATTGTTAAACGACAATTGATACATGGATATTTCTTATCTATAACATGCATATCCAAAAAAAAAAATCATTTGATAAGTACGCACAAACATAGGATTTCTATTCAAGGTAACTTTATGTTTGGGTTAGATCTAAGTAGCTTCTTAATTTAGGCATCAATAAAGCACAACCCAACAAGTGCCTAGATCTCAAGTCTCTTGTCCCAAACCATAAACTAACATCAACAACAAGTTCACTCAACTTGAACCAAATTTCTATCTCCTCACTACAAACTCCTAACAACAAAAAGATTACATACCAAATTTGCTCATTGTTATTATCTCTACAAAAAAATCTACCCCACCCAGATCTCAGAGATCAATTTCACTTCCACCCCACCACCCCAGAAAGATTAACGCAAGTTATAGATAAGAAATTTTTAAGATTAACGCAAGTTTCATAAAAAAGACAGAATTTTTAAGCTTTTTCAGCTGTAAAAACTTTGAAACTACCCTGAACCATCCCACCCAGAAAACAAAAAAGAAGAGATTACCAGTAAAATAAACGCAAAAAGGAGAAACAAAAATAAGAAAACAGCAACTAAATTCAACAATCATAGAAACAAATTATGCTAAAAGTCCAATGCAAGTGATTTTAGAAAGAAAGAAAGAAAGAGATGAAAGAAACTCACAAATTATGAAGGAATAATGAATAACTCTAATGCAGATTTTGTTACATAAAAGATGAATGAAGCGCAAAAAGCGGTTGTTGTTGTTAAGACAGAAAAATCATGAAGTATGTGTTTGCGCCATCTTTGTTTTCTTTTTTTGGATCATGTTGTTTTGTTTCTACACAGTGGACATTCATGTTCAATTCATAAAGATAATAAAGCTTTGCTCTTTATTATTTTTTACTTCTTTCTTTAAATAATTAAATCTCAAACAATAACACCGCTACTATACCTTCCATGTTCATTGCTAACAAAAGTAGGTGCTAAGCCTAAATCAACGTGCTTTCTTTATTTAATTTACTTACTCTGGGGCCCACAAATATCCACCAAGATAAATTACCTACTCCTAATTACTAGTTAGTGTAATAAAGATGTGTAAATGAAATTAAAATAAGGCGCCTTAAAATAACATGATTCTTATATGAAATATTAGTCAGGGTCAGGCTATAGAGGGACACTAAAATGGAATAGATCTGTCAGATTGATTTGTTTAACCTGTTTTTACAGTGAGGTGTGTTGAGATTTTAAACCCATAATTAATATTGGTAAGTATAGCTGCTATACTTATTTGTCGAACTTTTTACCATCGGAGATTGTTCTTTCGAGAACTCGACGGTTAGTGTAAAAAAAATAAAATTAAAATAACATGACTATGTTAGAGTGGTCACTATCTGTCCAATTGAAGTTGGTAACTACGTGTATCCTCTAAATATTTTATTATGAATTTAATTTCTGATTAGTAAATGTGAAAATATAGATGGATATTGGTTATCACAAATTGATTGATCTGTACAATTAAGTGGGGGAGTACAGGTTGATTTCTTTATTTACTTCAAAAAAAAAAGGTTGATTTCATTATTAAAAGAAAGATGAGGCAAATAAAGTAAATCAAACTCCTACACACAAGAAAAAGTAGTGGTCATGCCTTCATGGGTTTTGTGGCTAGAGTGAAAGGTTTGAACAAGCGTTGAAGAATATATGCAATGTTAATGCTGTCACATAAAATGACAAAACCAGCTTTATATGCGATGTATAATGCTTGCCATGCTTCAAAATAACTTCATTTTATTTTTCTTTCAGATTTTATTTGATTGAGATGCGGATAATTATTGTCCCGTAATTTAATGGAATACGAAATCTACTCGACAATCAAGTGTTTGCTTAAAGTGGACAAGAATATTTTTCGCCGTGAAGGAATGAAGATTCTATTACAAATTTGTGAAAAATAATAATATTATTACTTTCACTCTATTTTATCTTTTTTTTTTAGGGAACTCTATTTTATCTTTTATTCCAAACAATGTTTTAGAACCCTAAATTTCATAAGCATGCTACGTTGATTCAAGACATCAAGGATCTCCTCAATCTTGATTGACAAGCTTCTATTGATTACACTATTCGAGAAGGAAACATGTGTGTAGATTTCTTAGCTAAAGCTGGTGCTTCTTCTACTTCAGATTATGTTGTTCACATTTCCCCTCCGACAAGATTATGCGGAACCTGATTCCGTAGACTTTAATCTTTTACTTTTTTTGTTTTTGTTCTCTTTTTTTGTTTTTGTTAATTTGTAACAAAAAAACAATTTTTTAGTAATTTAATGGCTAAAAAAAATCAGACTTTCAACGTCAAATCTCCCAGTTCGATTAAATTTATAATTCTCAAATTCAATTAAAACCACATATAAAAAGTTTATGACAAAAGAAGACAAAGATGCTGACTCGGATATAAATTGGTTTCCTCCTTTTTATGATGGCTTTTAAAATGAGAATGCAATTAAGTTCTTGACAAATGATTCATCTTTATTATTAAATCGAAAAATGTGATAGTAGTATTATTTATTGATTCAATAGTAACTTTTATAGTAAAAAACAAACTTTTATACACGAGTATAATGGTAGGAAATAAATTTATCCTTAATAGAAGACAATGCAAATTTTTTTGCTTACACTAGTTGCACCAATTTAAGAACATTTTGAGCCATCATTTACTAGTATTTCATTTTGGCACCAATCACCATATTCCATATAATATGATCGAGTAAGACAACTAAAGATTAGACAGGACACCACCACACCAGTCGTAATTATATTTAATAATCGTAACAACAACAACAACAATAATTTAAAAATTGGTTACCAAAAAAATCATTTTAAAACACTGAAATTTGTTTCGAACAACTAGTTAGTCTAAAAAGGTAAACTGAACATTTTTAGTTACTATTTTCAACAGTTCAATGATTTCAATCATGACGTAAAAGAAAATTATTTCAAGCATTGAATTTAATTTTATCGTTAATTAAAAATAATAACAGACTTTTTTTATATTTTCTATCTCTATTACGGTATTACCCAGGTTCATTGTGAAGCCTATTACACAGGAACGAGCAATAATAGAAAGAAGATAGAATTTGATATTAATTATTAAACTCCTTAGATGTGCAAAGGGCGGTTTTATACAATTTTATCAAATAGATTGTTGGGATTTGATGATATGTTGAAAGACAGTTGGTTGTTGCATAATGACCATACGGTCATTACCCGTCTCAACAGGTGTGCAGAGGATATTCATTCTTGGAGTCGGGAGCATTGTAACAAATTGAAGAAAGATATTGATGATTGTCGCAAAAAGCTATGCCTTTCTCGTATTAATAACACAGGTGCAGATCAAGTTCATTTGTTGTCCTTGCGTAAACAGATGGCCAAGTTACTAATGCAAGAGGATGCATATTGGCGTCAACGGGCAAAAACTCATTGGTATAAGGAAGGAGACCGAAATACAAAATTTTTTCATGCCTCTGCTACTGCTAGAAAAAAGGTAAATCACATTCTCTCTCTAGAAAATGATCAAGGTGTCAAAGTTACTGATAATCCTGGAATGAGTAATTTAGCAAAGAACTACTTTGTGGATTTATTTCAAAAAAAGATCAGTAATACCACACCTGTGGTGGATGTCATTCGACACTCTATTACTGACACTGATAATGCTTTACTTACTGCACCTTTCTCAAAGGAAGAATTTAGAGATGCAATTTTTTCGATGCACCCAGACAAATGTCCTGGTCCTGATGGTTATAACTCAGGGTTCTATCAACATTTCTGGTCCAATTGTAGTGAAGACATATTTAAGGATTGTTGTGAGTGGTTAGAAACAGGTCAGTTTCCGGCTTCTTTGAATGCAACAAATATAGCTCTCATTCCAAAGGGTAACATTCAGACTACTATGAAGGATTGGCGCCCTATAGCTTTGTGTAACGTACTGTATAAACTTATCTCCAAAGTGCTTGCTAATAGACTGAAAGTCGTGTTACCTAAGTGCATTTGTGATAACCAATCTGCTTTTGTTCCGGGTAGGTCAATCCTGGACAATGCCATGGTAGCTATTGAGGTTATTCACTATATGAAGACGAAGACGAGGGGAACAAATGGTTGTGTTGCACTTAAACTTGATATTAGTAAGGCTTATGACATGATGGATTGGGATTATTTAAAGGAGGTCATGCTTAAGATGGGGTTCAATAATAAGTGGATTCATTGGATGACTATGTGTGTTGAGACGGCTGATTATTCGGTTCTTGTTAATAATGAAGTGGTGGGGCCTGTTATTCCAGGTCGTGGTTTGAGACAAGGGGATCCTCTTTCTCCTTATCTTTTTATTATTTGTGCGGAGGGCCTTTCCTCTCTTATCAGAACTGCTGAGTCTAGAGGAGACATTAGGGGTACAACCATTTGTGGAGGTGCGCCACCAGTGTCTCATTTACTATTTGCTGATGATTGTTTTCTTTTCTTTAAAGCAGAAGAGCGTCAGGCTCAGGTGATGCAGAATATTCTCACAATGTATGAAGCAGCATCTGGTCAAGCTATTAGTTTGCCTAAATCTGAGATATATTATAGTAGAAATGTTCCTGTTGCTTTAAAAAATTCAATCACTGAAATTTTGGGAGTTCAGGCTGTACTTGGTACAGGAAAGTACTTAGGTCTTCCTTCGATGATCGGGAGGAACCGTACGGCAGTATTTTCATATATTAAGGACCGTGTCTGGCATAAGATAAATTCTTGGAGCAGTAAATGTTTATCTAAAGCAGGTCGTGAGGTCATGATCAAATCTGTGTTGCAGGCTATACCGTCGTACGTTATGAGTATCTTTCTATTACCGTCTTCTATTATTTCTACTATTGAGAAGATGATGAACTCATTTTGGTGGGGTCATGGGGGGCCCAATAATCGAGGTATCCATTGGATGTCTTGGGAGAAGCTGTCAATGCATAAAAACCATGGCGGTATGTGATTCAAAGATTTGACTGCTTTTAATCTGGCTATGTTAGGAAAACAAGGTTGGAAATTTCAGACAGAACCTGATTCTCTTGTCTCTCGTATTTACAAGGCTCGGTATTTTCCTTCATGTAGTTACTTGACAGCAAATTTGGGTCACAATCCTAGCTATGTATGGAGAAGTATTTTGAAGGCGCGCTTCATAGTACGCGGTGGGGCGCGTTGGTGTGTTGGTACTGGTCACAGTATATCTATACTTGATGAACCATGGTTGCTGAATGGGGATCGTATAGACAGACATATTGTCGGGGCAAACTTTGTGAGAAATTTTTCTGTGAGTAGTCTAATGAATACCTCGTCGAAAGGCTGGAACCAGGAGGTAATTCAACAAGTTTTTAGTTCTGATATAGCCGACTCTATTCTTCGAACACCGTTACTTGATCAGGTGGTGGATGACAGGTTAATATGGAAAGCTGAAAAGAATGGTTTATATTCCGTCAAGAGTGCTTACAGATTGTGTATGGAAGAATTGGTGGATGTTTCTCACCTTCGGAGGCCGGGATATTGGTCTGGTATTTGGAGACTAAAAGTGCCGCCAAAAATAAAGAATTTACTTTGGCGAATGTGTCGTGGGTGCTTACCTACCAGAGTTCGACTTCAAGATAAAGGAGTGCAATGTCCCACAAGTTGTGTGAGTTGTGATGGCCCACATGAGGATCTTGCTCATATTTGTTTCGAATGTCCTTTTACTGTGCAGGTTTGGCGTACAACCGGTCTTTGGAATACAGTTCATAAGGTGTTTCTTGAAAAGAATTCAGCAGCTGATGCCATCTTCGAATTGCTACATCAACTTTCACAAGAATTTAGTCAACGATTTGCAGCTGTCCTATGGAGCCTTTGGAAGCATAGAAATATCAAGCTTTGGCAAGATGTCACAGAAACTTGTGCTAATGTAGTCGATCGAGCTTGTCATATTATGGAGGATTGGTATGCAGCTAACGCCACTATTCTAGCAGCTAGTCGTAACAACACTTCAACAAATTCAGTTCGTAATGATCAGATGACGACAACAATCCCGGTAAGACAAAGTGGTTCAGGTACAACACGAAATTCTTCTGCTACAACGAGTGATATGGCTTCGGTCAGGTGGCAGCGGCCACAACGAGGTCGTCTGAAATGTAATGTTGATGCTTCGTTTTCGGATCAGTTAAACAGAACAGGTATTGGCATATGTGTCCGTGATGACGAAGGAACATTTGTGCTGGCTAAAACTGTATCTATCTCTCCCATGTGTTCTGTTGCCGTAGGAGAAGCTCTAGGCTTATTCCATGCCTTACAATGGCTAAGTGACATGCAATTTGACAACGTCGATTTCGTCTTGGATTCAAAGATTACAACAGATGCCTTTAACCATCGTTGGATTGATGTTACAGAATTTGGCCAAGTGATTTCAGCATGCCAGAGTCTCTTTAACACAAACTTCTCAAACTCTAAGGTCGAGTTTAACAGGAGACAAGCAAATGAGGTAGCTCACACCCTTGCTGGGGTTGCCACATTATCAGCTAGTCCCAATATTTATTATCGTGTACCTCGTTGTATAAACTCTCTTATTATTAATGAAATGCTATAAGCATGCTCTTTTCCTTTCAAAAAAAATCAAATAGATTGTTTAATGATCGCTGTCTTAAATAAAAAAAAAAAAATGATCGTTGTCTCATAATTTCTACTGTAAAATATGGAGCATATTTTAGTAATCACACCAAAGTCCAAACTCAATTTTACGTTCAGAATAACTTGGTTTGTTGAATTTGTTTGATGAACTCTTTCTATCCCTTGTGTAGGATATAAATGTTGTTGACATGTCAACTATTCTTCACATGTCTGCTTCAATGTGAGTAGCTGTTGGAAGTATATTAATCAAAACTTAATTAAGAAACTATATTCATCTGAAAAATTCTAATTGGGCAATCCTTAGTTTCACGGATGAAGCACCGTTTCTAATCTGCATTTGGTTAATGGCAAGCAACTGAGAAAATATTAGGTCTCTTACTCGTATTGAATTGAAATAGAATGAAAATTCACTACGACCTCGCTCTTAATGTTTATATTATGATTTATGCATACAATTATTTTACAAAATGATAAAAAAAAAATTGTTTTGTGATTATAATTCCTAATATTTGTACTGTACCGACATAAAAGCTAGAGAGATTGTCGGCGAACGGTGGGACTTGTCTGAGCTGTCTATAACTGGGTGGGTGTATAAATATTTGTAATCCAGCCAATAAATTCTCTCATATTATTTTATCAATATATTTGCATGACTTTTTTGTTAGACCATTTACAATGGTCATCAACATTAAACACCCTTCAACACCCACTTTTTCAATTCCCAACACTCCACATCATCTTCTCTCTCTTAATTCAACACTCATTCAACTTTAACCTCTCCAATGGTTTTTTTCATTCAACACTCTACCCCACCACCTTTTATTTCTTATTCTTATTTAATTTTATATTTTTGTTTTTATAATTACATAAAATTACAATTATCGATTATAATTAAATTAAAATAAAGAAAAACCGAAAAAAAATTGAAAAAAATTTATTTAAATAATTTATTTTTATTTTTGGGATCCATTTCACTAAAAAGAAGATTAAAACTTCACTTAGTTTGCTAATAGAAAGATATAATAAGAAGAAGATAGTGAAAAACTTGGTATTTTTTTTCTGTGTCCAAATGAAATGAACCAAGTCTCTATTTATAGAGAAAAAAAAATCTTGAATTTTGATATATATTTTTTTTTTTTAAATTTTTTTTCAACAAAATAATTGATGTAGAATTATTAAAAAAAATTAAAAACAGACCAGCCAATACAAAACCAACACGCGTCCCCTTATTCCATATTTCTTTCTTCTCTCTCCGTCCTCTGCACACTCACGCTCCTTGTCGGCGCGTGTGCTACACGCGCCATGTTTTAGCCAATGAAGCAGCGCCGCGTGGCATCCGGTGCAGATTCAATTGATGTTGAATGCATTCATCCTCTCTCTCGTCCAGCACATCCTTCAACACACCTTCAACACACCATTGGCCTGATTTTGCTTGTTGAATGTCAGATTCAACTCCCCCATTGCACATAGTCTTAACAAGTATTTGTATGTCTTTTTGTACATGTGGCGTGGGTCTAATATGAATGAAGACATTTTGTCAAAAATAAAATAAAAATGAATGAAGACATAGACCATTTATTAGTGATTTTTTTTCGAAAGATTATGGTCGTCGGTGGTTACTTGGCTTGGGTTCAAGACAGTGTTTTATGGTTTTCTTGTTGATCATTTTAAGCATCATCTTAAGCATTTCGAAGGGTTAGGTGGCTGTTTCTAACATATAATTTGAATTTCGAGTATAATTTGAATTTCGACCATGCGGATAATTTGGAAAGAAAAAAATGAAAGAACTTTTCAGCGAAAAGAAGAACAACTGCATCATTTATGTGAGAAGGTTAAGCTTCAAACTTTTTGCAGCTCAAATCAAAATACGCTACATTTGATTTTGATTATCTTTTTTTTTGGAGGTTTAGTCATTTTCAAAGCTCTTATGTTGTTGTTACTTAAGTTTTGTTTCTCTCTTTTCACTTATCATTAAGTTTGATTGTATTGTGACTAACTCTTTGTAGTCTCTCTAGTTCAACTTGTGTTGAAATGACTTTTTGATTTATTCCAATATATTTTATATTAAAAAAGTCAAATATTTCGATTTCTAAGGCAATGATTATATGCATTTTTAAAAATACTTACTACTTATGGGTCTTAAAGAGTGCCCGGAGGCACTCGTTAACATTTTTCTTTCTTTTTTATCATATGTATTCTGATCAAACTAGAATTTCTTTTAAATAGAACAAAATAAAATAAAATCAGACCGGGTAAAAAGACTCAAAGTCAGAAGGTTTGCACCAAATTTTTTTCAGAGGAATGACAAAAATAAAGTAGATTTTAATTTATCGATTCTCTGATTGGGAGTTTAAGTACACATTTGGTTGCACCATGGAGCGCACCAAACATGAGTCTATGCCTGCCAAAGACACTTTTAGCCTAAAAACATATGTTTGGTTTATTATTTCTTGACTCGAGTACGGTAATTAGAAGCAATTAAACATGAAGATAACCATGCAACTCAGCAAAGCAAAGCATCACAAGAGTATTTCAGAAGACCATGAATGAAGATTCAAAAGGCCTCTGAAGAAATTACAAATGGAGAAATTCTATTTCAAGTCCTATGAAATACTCAAAAAGACTAAGAAACAAGCAAAGACGCACAAGAAACAGGGTTTGGAAGCCTCGAGAGTGTTGTTTGCACCCCCGGGGGTGCGCCAAAGCAGTGCTGAAATATGGTAGAAGTGGTTAAAGAAGGAACAACATATGAAAAGGAATTAAAAGAAAAAGAACCTTTGAAAGACGAAAGCAGGACGAGGAAATTTTTCAACAACTAGTTAAATTCCTGGGAAAGTTTAAGATCAATTTGCCAATCAGATAAATGTTATATCAGAGTCATTGTTGCAGAATTTTTTTGAAGGACCTCTTATTAATCAATGGTAAACCAACGAATGATAAAGTGGTAGTTGTTTACGAAAGGGTGTTGCACGGTTTTTGAAGACAAGCCTCCTAAGAAGAAGGAAGATCTCGTTTGGTTCAACGAAGGGAAGGGGAAGGGGAGGGAAGAGATTTTAACTAAATATGTGTTTGATTCAAAGGAGGGGAGGGGAGGGGAGGGAAAGAAAGAGATTTTAATTAAATATGTGTTTGGTTCACAAAGAAAGGGAAGTGATTTTAAAACTAATTTACAGTTTTATTCTTAAAACTTTATGGTGTTAAAGAATTGCATATAATTATGGTACAACTCTTCGACAGAGATCAAACTCTCTATTGATAACAATTTCTGATTTTGATAATCCACCTAATACCATAAAATATTTATAAAATTAAATTCTACAAAATATATAACTCATATGCTACTGTTATATTTTTATATTATAAAACAAATAAATTAATAAAAGAAAGAACAAAAAAAGAATTTGATTTGAAAAAAATGCAGGTAGTGAAAAAAAAGTAAGCAAAACTATGTTTTTTTTTTTAACAATTGAACCAAACATATAGTAGCAGTGAGATATTGATGTGCATTTCATTCAATTCCAAACTTGCACTTACGCATCATCCATAAACTTCGCCGCTAGCATAATGCTGGTTATCAGAAGCCGCCAGAGTCACCATTTCCAAGCTGCAAAGAAATGAACAATCAATAATTGAAATGCACATTTTGATCATTATTGGGTGATCAAGTCAACAATCAACACGATAGTAAAGTTTAAACTGTTGAATAACATGTCATTAGAACAGAAGAAATATCATTAAGTCAGTTGAAATTAAAAGTTACTTCACATTGTGTTATGATGAGAAGGATAAGTGAAGCTTAGAGCCAATTTGGATAAAATCCGCAAGCACATATAGAGAAAGAAATACAAAAAAAAGATACACAGTAACTAAGAGTCTTTTATGTAATAGCTTCTAATATAAGTTGACATTATTTTGTCTCAATTTTTTCAGAAACTCTCTTGTTGAACTTCTACGATGCCACACTTATAAGTCTATAAGGATTTATTCCCAAATTAAGAAATATAAACATATTTTAATAAAAAAGCTCTCATGAAATTAGAACTTAGAAGTCAATTTAGGGGGATGTATTGGATTAGGATTCTAAGGGATTTTAAAAGACTTTTTAATTATGAAAAAGTCTTGTGGTATATCAAGACTCTTTGCAATTTAAAAAAAGTCTTGTGGTATTCAATCAAGATTCTTTGTCATTTTAAAAAAGTCTTGAGGTATTCAATCAAGACTTTTCATCACTTAAAAAAAGTCTCATGGTATTCAAAATCATTCAAATTTCAAAGGATTGTTTAATAAATTAGATTTTGATGGATTTTGTGAGATTGTCTAGTGAAATTTTAACAAAAAAAAGTCTTTCAATGAAGACATAAGATTTCTTCGGATTGTTTTTCTTTAAAAGTTTTTACTATCTCTTTCTTATCCCTTCTTCCTTCTCTCTTCTCCCTTCCATCTCTCCTCTCTTTTCTCCCTCCTCTCTCTCTCTCTCCCTTCTCTCTTCGTCTCTCTCTCTCTCTCTTCTCCCCCCTCTCTCTCTCTCTCTCTCTCTATATATATATATATATATATATATATATATATATATATATATATATATATATCTCCCTCTATCTCCTCTCTTTTCTCCCTTCTCTCCTTCCTCTCTTCCCCCTCTCTCTATCTCTCATAAAAATAAAATAAAAAATAAGAGTATGTATTCAAAATATTATGATAGAGAGTGTGTTGTAATCATTTCTTTTCAATGAGTCCTTAAAATTCATAAAATCTTTTGAAATCTTATAAATCCATAAAATTCTTTAAAATCCTTTAAAATCTTATGATGTAAATCCATTGAAATCCAAATTGAAAATCCTGATTGTCTTTTAAAATCATGAAAGTCATTAAAATCCTACAAAATCTTTTAAAATCTTTGAGACTTTTTTAAGTAAAAATTGTCCTTCAAAATCCTAATCCAATACACCCTAGTTCTTAGACCTTAGTCTTTTCAAAACCGTCTATCAAGTATCAACTTAACCATGGAAGAAATTCTCCATTTCCAATCATCAGGGTCACCTCTGAGGGTGGGCGGAAGCGACAGTAATTTAGGGCACCATTTTTTTTGAAGGATTAGGGCACCATTTTTTAATGGCATCAAAATTATTATGTTATTTTTTTTGGTTAGTGTAAATTATTATGTTAAATTTCAAAAATCATTTTCATTATTTAAAAATAAAAAACTTAATTTTAATTAAATTAAAAAAAGACATAAAAGAGAAAGGGGAAAAATTGAAACTAGGTTTCAGATTTTCCCCCAAATTGCGTCCTCTCTTCTTTTCTTCTCTCCTAAACGGGTTTGTTGTTCCTTCGAAGTGTAATCAAGACAGATTTGTTTGTTGCAGAGGATATTGTTGAATTTGGTTTGCAGTTTCGATTGGGGTTGGTTCACAGGATCGACCCTACCAATGACCTCACACACAACTCAATCCATCTCCTCCCCCTAAAAAATTGTGACTCGTACATTATGCTAAATGCATAGGCATCTATGCCAGCCATATGGGTGGTATAATTGGATCACATTGAATACATTACTATATTATTTCACATTTTCCTATTATTTAAACCACTCAACTACATTTTCTAAATATTCATACTACTCTCCAAAAATTTAAAATGGGTCCCACAAAACCCCACAATATACATCACAATTGTATTTTATATTAATATATAGCACCTTTTGAGGTGATAATTAATTGTATATTAGTTTATAAATTCAGCAAAACACAAAGCCACGGTAGTAATGCAGTGCAACGGTTGCCTTGCCAAAAAGCCAAATATCTTTACCACACTGACACAATGGCTTTGGAAAAAGTGAAGAAATGGTAAGAATCAACCGATATTTATGCTCTTAGTATGTTATAAAATTTGTTGATCTTTGATATCTGATATTTATCTATTTTTTATTTTTATTCAAAAACGAAAGATGTAACCCTTGTATAAGTTCTTAAAAAAAAACACTTGTATGAGTTGATACTTGTCTTTTTTTTAAAAAAGAATGATTTTTATGGATAGTAAAGAAATATAAATAGTTTTGGATTTTATTTAAAATCTCTAACAAAAATATTTCGATTCTTTTAACATAAAACCTATTTTTTTAGCACATCTTTAGTCTCCCCTATGCAAAGTTTCTCTTTCTTGATAATTCAATGGATGTGGATTCTCTACCGTGAGAGGTTTCTTAGCCTTTTGATGTTTGAACTCTCTCAGCACATTTAATTGATGCTAGCAAGTTCTTTTTGTAAATACTCTTTTTAACACTTGTTCTTGAATTAAATTATTGCAAGTCCTACCACTCGGCGTAAATTTTATTTACAAAACGTAGATCCACATTGATTTAAAATTAATAAAAAAAGTGAGTGTCACGCAATGTCAATAGAGGAGAATGTATTCTCTCAAATGAATTTCTCTTCATTTTTTTCAATTGTAACATCTCAATCACACACTCAATATCCTCTTTTCTTTATTATTCATCTGTTTCAAAATAAGTGTCGTTTTAGCAAAAAGTTTAAACGACATTCATTTTGAAACGGACGGAAGGTGTATATTATATACACTCTTCAATCACTGTTATATTAATTAATTAAATAGATTTTTTTTTGAAGTATAATTAAATAGATTAAAATGTAGATTTTTGCTTATAACATTGACCCAATGATATTTTTTTTTTTTTTTTTATCTTTCATATTTAACAATGGAGATGTAACAATTCCCTCAAAAATAAATAAATGGAGATGTAACAATTGAAAAAAAAAAAAAAAAAAAGAGGAAATTCTAATCGAGAGAATCTATCACCGTAGTGCTGGCAACACTGTATCAGTTGAGGGAACCTGGGAGAATCCATTCCCCCAGCACTACTCTTCACGCATTATCTTTCATTTCTCTCTCTACTAGACAGTTCCCTTTCTAGTTCCACCTAGCGCCGACGTGTTGTTTTTCTTTGACTTCGTCAGGTAGAACAGGTATTTCTTTGACTGCATTGAATCTGTATCAATAATTCTACAGATGCCCCCATTTTTGTTAAATTTTTCTTTACTATCAACTTAATTTCACTTTCTTCGATTTTCAGATATTTTACCTACGGAATTCAAGGATATCGACATTTATGTATTGAAGCTAGCTTGAAGGAAGGAAGCAGAACAAACAAATTCAATCATGTATCAACAAGTTGCGCAGCAAGATAGCAGTAAGAAATCAATTCCACCTTACATGAAGGCAATCTCTGGATCCCTCGGAGGGGTTATGGAGGCTGCTTGTCTGCAACCAATTGATGTCATCAAGACCAGATTGCAGCTTGATAGGTCTGGGAATTACAAGGGAATTGCTCATTGTGGTGCCACAATTGTACGTTCAGAAGGTGTGCGTGCTTTATGGAAGGGTTTAACACCTTTTGCCACACATTTGACTTTGAAGTATACGCTTCGTATGGGTTCAAATGCAGTACTTCAATCAGCATTTAAGGATTCTCAGACTGGGAAGATTAGTAATCATGGCCGCCTTCTTTCTGGATTCGGTGCTGGGGTTCTTGAGGCTGTTGTCATTGTCACGCCATTTGAGGTAGCTTTCACATCTTTATTTTACTTTTTTATATGCAATGCAATGCAATGCAATGCAATCACTGGTTGTTTATAGCTTATTATTGGTAACATTTATATCGAGAATCAATTACACATGAACAAAAGGTAAGCAGGCAACAAGCTGCGCCGCTAGACCTTTTTGGATGACAAAATCAATCCTCGTAAAAACAACATTCCTATGGATGACCCTTTGAACTCTATGTAGAAGGTCAAATGCAACAAGTGTATCATTAAATTAAATTTGAATTAACACAATCGAGAGTTTGCTCTCGTCCTCCCAAAGGGACTTTAGAGTATGCCGTAGAGTTTGAGTATGGTTATATAATTAAGAGGAGGGGACACATAGTAACAAAGTAGAAAACCTCCAATTAAAATGTCATTCAGGGTTTCAAAAAGTTTGATGTAGTGTTGGGCTATGAGTAGGTGGAGGGGGTAGGAGAGATATTCATGCCAATTATGGGTGCAAGTAAATGATCAGGTGGTGGAAATTAGGAGAGATCCACTTTTATCCTGAACTGTTGATTCCTTACATGCATGATGAAGGAGTTGTGAAGAGAGGCTACAGGTTACTTTATTGAGTTTGAGATGATTGTATTGTGTGAAATGGAATAGAGGTATTAGAAGAACTATTGAATTGAAAAGAATATGAGGATTTGTTCAAAGGAGCAGTAAAATTGCATCCACAAAGATGTTGTGACCATGCAACCATGATCACAATGGGATCTAAGATTCCCAATCTCAAGCCATACTGTTACCCACCCAAACCACTGGAAGGATGAAATTGATAAATTTGTGAAGGATATGTTAGCAGTTGTCTTATAACCCTAGGCTCTGTTTGAGAGTTTGGAGGGGAAGGGAGGGGAGGGTTTTGGAGGGATGGGATTAGAGGAAAAAATAGAGAAATCTTTCAATTTTTTGGAGTGGTTTTGTAGAGAATGATAAATAAATACCTGTGATTAATGTATTTTTTAACTTTGAAAGTATTATAACAACATAGATTGGGCTTGAAAAACTTACCCAAACCCCCCAAAACCCTCCAAACTCCTCCAATACAATTTTTTAGTTCCCCCAAATTAGGGGGAATTTGTATTATGAAGAAAACTAACCCCCCAAAACCCTTCATTATTTCCACTTTTTCCTTCATTTTTTTACAAACCCTCCCCTCCCCTCCTCTAAAAACTCCCAAACAGTCCTAGTATAAGTCTTTACTTCAATTAATCAATTTAAACTAAGAAATATGATGGGAGTTAGTGTTTTCGTACAGTGCATTGAACAACACTAGCACACTTCAACCCATAACAGGTTCCCTGTTCCTGTATTAGAAGAGTTATTAGATGAATTATGGGGGGCTTACCTAATTCCCCAGGTTGGATCTTAAATCTGGTCAACACTAGATTAGGATGAAAAAGGTGATATTCATCAATCTGCTTTTAGGTTAGATGATGGGAGGGGAATTAAAAATATTTGGAACACTACACACTGGTTTATAGTGTGGATCAACAGTCCCATATAGAGCTGTAGAGGTCAAGAAATCATTCTGTTAGGGAAAATATTAATAAATGAAGTTTTGGAGTAACGCAACTTGAACATTTGCCCATATTTTATAAGCAGAAGAAATTATGGCAGATCCTAGTATGGTGAAGGCGATCAAGGAGTAGCCTATTGCTCACAACACTAAAGGCTTTCTTGGTATTTTGAGATTGATAGGTTTTTGTAGTATTTATGCAATTATCGCGAATCCCCTTACTCAATTGTTAAAATAGAAATAGTTTCAATTGGGGCGAAGAGCTATCAGCTATGTAAGCATTTCTGGTTTTTGAACAAAGCGACGACAGATTTCTGCAAAATTTCAAGTTACTATTTGTGATTGAAACTGATGCTTACACAGGTTTTGGGGCTGTTCTGATGCAACAGGGGAAGCCGATAGCTTTAATTAGCTACACTTTCTCTGATAAATCAAAACTGATATATGTATATGGGGGCACACTTGTACATAAATGGGGGCAGTACTTTCTAGGGAAAGGAGTTTTGGAGTGAACAACAGTAATCAGTGTCCAAGATATTGGGATATGATCTCGAAATTGAATATGAAAGCGGAAATGGAAATTGAGCAGCTGATGCTTTGTCTAGAATGGTCGCTAGGAAACACAATTGTTAAGGTGGGAAACGCAATTGTTAAGGGCAACCCTACATGCTCTGACAATAGATCCAAATGCTCATCCAGGTTTCTCCTTTTTTAAGGTGTGTTTGTGGTATAAGGGAATAGTGGTGATGTCATCTCAATCCTCAAAAGTTCCTTCCTAGCTAGCTGAATTTTATTCTTCTCCATTTGGGTGGACAATTTCATTGTAAGGGGCAGCAGTGTCAGTATTAGATCGAGGATAACTCGTTTAATTCATTTTGCAGTATATATCTATTGAGAGTATCCTAAGCCTCATCTGGGAAATAATAATTCTTATTCTTTACAACAACAACGACAACAAAGCCACTTGGCGGGGTTGGCTACATGAATCAAATTACGCCATAATGTTTGAATTCTTATTCTTACAAGTAAAAAATAAAATTTGACAGGTCTTATACACATGCTTATTGAAACAAGATATCTTGTGTGTTGCAACTTGTAACTACGACTACATGCTGCTAATTTTTTTAGTTGCCTTAAGTGATTGCACTAGCGAGCTACTTATTTTTCGGTGTAAAATTCATTAGATTACATGGCTATTCAGCATATAACATCTCAAACATCCATGCATAATTTGTCCTTGACATGTGGAATCCCAAGCTTGTATTATATACTGTGTTTTTCTGCAGGTGGTGAAGATAAGATTGCAGCAGCAGAAAGGGCTAAGCCACGAGCTTTTGAAATATAGAGGTCCTGTGCATTGTGCAGGAATGATCATAAAGGAAGAAGGCCTTCGTGGGCTTTGGGCTGGTGTTACTCCTACTATAATGCGTAATGGAACAAATCAATCTGTCATGTTTACTGCCAAAAATACTTTTGATGTGCTTTTGTGGAAGAAAAATGAAGGAGATGGTAGAGTTCTTCTACCATGGCAGTCGATGATTTCAGGATTCCTTGCAGGGACAGCTGGTCCTATTTGCACCGGTCCCTTTGATGTAGTGAAAACAAGGTTGATGGCTCAGGGTAGAGAGGGAGGTGAAATGAAGTACAAGGGTATGATCCATGCCATCAGAACAATATATGCAGAAGAAGGAATTTTTGCATTATGGAAAGGTCTGTTACCTCGTCTCATGAGAATCCCACCTGGACAGGCCATTATGTGGGGTGTGGCTGATCAAGTAATTGGTTTGTATGAGAGAAGATATCTTCAAACTTCATGATTGTATTTGCAGGGTTCTTTTTTCTTTTTTACGTTACTTTTGCCCTCTCCATAATAGACCAATTCCATTGTAAGCCCATTAAAATCATCATTTTTGCCTTCAATATTATTCGCGGATCTAAACACTAAACTCCGTACAAGAGCTTCATGTCTTTGGGAATTTCTAGCATTTAGCTTAGAGAAGTGATAATAGGTGACATTTATGATGGGAGAGGCAACTAATTTTCTCATCATGGGAAACACATAATCCGACCATTAAAATACATTATTTAACTTCTACCGTTGAGATTTAGGATGGGCAACTTGTTGTGCCCATTACCATGTTCAATTTACAATTATTTATGAATATGGCTCAAAACTATTCTGAAATTGGTTTTTTAATTTAAAATAGGTTTATGTGATTATTTTTATACCGAGTCTATGCGGGAGTGTCGCCTTGGTAGGAATAAATAAAACAGCGTTGCTAGTCATCCCGAGCACTTTTATCCCAATATTATCCCAAAAATAGCTGTAGCCAATTAAATTTCTCCAAGTCCGAAAAACAAGGGAAACCATGAGGTGTAATCAAAGAAGGATATTTAGCAATACAAGGTCGTGAATTGTTCGTGATTGGATTTTTCGCTACAAGTAGCATTTTCCTAAATAAAATGCAAAAATGAATTGAACTTTTATAGTTATTAATTGCTCAATCCTTGCCTGGATTGAAATTTTTAATATAAAAATTTTACACATTAAATTTTTCTTTGCCTGAATTTTTTTGCACATTAAATTATTAATTATATTCACTCTGTCTCATTCTAACTATCTATTTTTATAATATGCACTATTCACATCATGTATTTTGACATGGGGCAAGATATTAGATTTATATCGATGAATATTTTTCAAAATTTCATTTTTTTATCAGCTTTACTAATAAATAATTAAAGAAATTAAATTTCAAAATTATACATTGACAAATGTAAAATAATTAACGATGCCATTTAATATCTTACTCTATGTCAAATATGTATGTGTGGACTTGACTGAGATTTCAATACTTGTGAGATTAAGTGTTAGGACTTTTACGGTAAGACAAATAACCATAAAAGTTGTGTCAAACAAAGTGGTCAAACATGATAAATGCGTTCCGACAATCAACATGTTTTTGTATCATTTGCATTTGACACTTTTGACTTCCTAACATCAGAGATTGTTGATTTTTACAGAGTTGTCATGCATAACAATGTCATGTCTCATAGATTCATGAATATCAGGTTCACACAAGGATTGATTTTGCCATCTTAAGAGCCAAATAGTGCAACTTATTGTCATCTTGCGTTTTATTCATGTGTAATTAGTATGATAATATTATAAATGGTTTAATATGAGAGGGAGTCGGGCATAAAGATATTTGTTTTATGATTAAAGTACCAAAATTTTAGAGAAGGGTACTCAAGAACGGTGGAAAAAAAATAGTTCGGTGTTTGGATTGTAAAATAATTTTAGTGTCCCTGTAGAATCTTCTCTTGTGGCTTAAGAGGTTGCTGCCACTGCTTCAGCTGTTGACACAAAAGACCAATGTAGTCTTAATTCCAACTAAACCGTATAATACAGCACACAAAGGTACAAAATCATGAAGTTAGGTACAAAATCGAACAAATATTTCTCTTTAACGGTGCTGGAAATTTTATTTGCTGCATATCTGAAGAGAATCGAACATGGTAGTGTGATATCAGGATCTTTAAGCTCTGAAGTTAGGGTTTGTTGGAAACGATTGACAACGAGTGAATAACGATTGACGACGGTACTGCAAGGAAAGATTTCTGAATTGATTTGTCTGGATCTTTGTTAGAGAAGGCGAGTGAAGAACAAAGAATCAGAAATCAACATGAAATCAAAGATCTTTGTTTGTTGAGGACGAGTGAAAAGTAGTATCAGACAATTGAATGATTTGTTAAAAGATGGGTGAAATCAAAGTTTTTTTTTGTTAAGAAACTCAAGGATCTTCATTTGTTGGGTTACAGTCTCACGATTTGGTACAAAGATAAGATTTTTTCGTTAATAGTATTCATTTGTGTAGAAAAAATAATAAAGATAGTAATTGGGTAATACAATCATATTTAGCTTTGTGGGGGTGAAAATTGTCATAAAGGAAAACCTGGTAGCACTTGCTATAACCAGTCAACTCAGATTTTCTCATCATGAGAAAATTATGAAGTCTTCCCATCATAACCTGCACCGTGATAATAATGCCTGCCTGGCAAGCCCTATTCGTGGATCCATCCATGTTTGTTGTCAAATTCAGAATCTGAAAGGAGAGAATGAGATTGCAGTTGCACTGTTGACAATGGTTCTTCACAAAACTTCATGTTGAAATGAAATGAGTTTGATAGATTTTTTTTCTTCTGGCCTGGGTTTAAATATTTGAGGGTTCACGAGTTTAAAGATTTTTTGAGTTTCAATGGTTGGAGGGACAAATTTGAGATGTTTTAAATTTATTTTTATGGGTTTCTTTTTTGACTTTCTGAGTCTCAATGATGAAAGCCAAAGAAGATCAACTAATAAACAACATAATAAATTTTATTTAGATTTTTTTTTAAATGCCATGTATGCAAACATATCTCTATCTTTGATATCTAGTAAATTTTTCTATTTTAATCTTTGACAAATATAAAATTAGTGAGTGTTGAAAAGATAGTGTTGCTAGCACTACTCATAAAATTATGCACCAGTACATGGGCACATTGAGAAAGAAATAAGTATAGATTGATAAATAAAGTACTTATACAGAAGGTATCGAATCTTAAATTCAAGCCATCCAACTTTTTAATATATCAGCGATAAATCTAAGCTTTTCCCATCATAAGAAAAATAACAAACCTTCAACTTTTTTTCTTGAAGAACAAACCTTCAACCTTAAATGTCACCAATTACCATAACCATAATATAAACCGTCATTTGTGTCTCATATGTTAACAAAAACAAAATCAGTGTGTTACTAGCATAAAATTAGAAGTTAACAATTAGTAGATTAAAATAATAAACAATAACAAAAATTCATTCCCCTAACGAAATAATAAAAAATTCATTATAAATAAAATAACACTACAAAATTTTAAGCTCACATCCATCCTTTATATCATCTTTAAGCATCTCATAGATAAGGTTACGGTCGAACCAACAACTATGAGAGTCTTTGGTCTATTTTTCAGCACCTATATAAAATTTGTCACGAGAATTGAAAGTAATTTGCTTAAGCGAATTCACATTTCTCAGTAGGTGGCTAGCCAAGTCAATTACATTTATAGCGCAAACTGATCCACATAACTCAACATATTTCAAATTATCGTGAGAATAACCAACACATTTAGTTCTCTGTCTTTGAAATCCAACCATATGTAAATTTTCCATATGTGAATTTCTAACCTGAAAAATTGAAAAACAAATATCACAATTTTACATATGAAATTTTAACAAATTCACTCTACATATAACACTCTACAATGCAGGACTTGATTATTATTTTAGTTGAAATACAAAGTTGTTTACTATGATTTAAGAGTAACTTGGAGCGTATAAACTCACATGACTAAAATAAAGTTGTCATATTCCTTAAAATATCGTTTGAGTTTTTCTAACTTATATACTTTATAATAGAACTCTCTCTCTCTCTAACAAAAAAACACTCTCTCACACACAATTTTACCCTCACTATTCTAATTGAAGAAATTTAAATATAAAGTATAAATATAGGTTTCTTTCATTGTCTACCTTAGAAGAATGTTGTTTACACATAGTGTTTGATTGAAAAACACCAACAATTTACCAATATAACCTCATCGGTAGTTATTATATTATGCATTAACTGAGCTAAGCTCAACTCACGAGGACAATTAAAATAATTAATAGTTAAGCATACTAAATTATCAATCAAGATCATTATAATTAACTAATGTGAGTTTATCGTACTAAATTGAGTCGGATTGAACTGATCATGGTACCTTGATAATGCAGCATGAATTGATCCAATCTTGTGTAAAATTCAGATTCAAAGAGTGGGAAGCTTTCTTGTAACTTTTGCATTGTTGTATTATTGTCAAACTCAAACATGTTGGGGAAATCAAAATCAAACATGTTATGGAAATCAAAATTGAGGTCCATCATGAATCCCCATTCGTGAAGCCATCGTTTGGACAATGTGCATGTTTTCACCGAATCCTTCAAACTTAACTTTGAAAAAATATACGATATAACACAATCAGGCAACTCAGGTAAATCACTCTTGAGCCTTTTACACCTCTTCATTGCTGCTGCATTTAATAACGAACACAGTTGAGAATACAAAATTTGGAGCGAGGGGGGCAGCGTTAAAGAATAAGGTGCTGGAGATATGGACTCAAACCAGGATATGCGAAGGTGAAAAAACTAATCTAACAGCTATGTAATGGTTCTCAAAATTGAGAGTCAAATAAAATGGATAATTGCAAATTGATGATTAAAATGAAAGGTAAAATTGATAGATTAGAACTCAATTAAAATTGATGTTCTTAGTACATATTGGAGAAAGGAAAAGATAGAAGAAATTACTCTACTTTTATAGAGTACCAAAGAGAGAGGAGAGACTTTCATCATTTTTCTTCTAATCATTGGTCCCTTTTATAGAAGGTTAAGAAAATATCATTCCCTTAATTATTGGAGTATTTGGGATCATAACAAACTAACTACTCATATTCCTCATTAAAAAGAAGAAGTTGAGAATACGAAATTAAAAGAATAATCAATCAAACGAAACGAAACAATATTTGATTTTATTAATTTCATCATGATACTTGCTATAGAAGATACACATATGTAAAGTAAAACTTAGAAGGAAAAAAAAAATAATAGAGTTGGAGGAATGAAGACACTACCTCAGAACTGGTGCTGGAAACAATAGATACACGCCAGTTATCGACTACACGACGGCTTGGATGAAAAACCCTTCTAAATTTATAGTTTAATTAGTTTTATATATGAGAAGCATATCTTGTTTCTTTATTTGTTTTTTTATTTTATTTTATTTTATTTTATTTTGTTGACTTCATTTATTTGTTGTTTTGAGATGATATTGTGTTATTTTTTTTACCGGGCCTTCTCTCGCGTTTGGTAATAGCCCGCCCAATAATAGATTAAGTTGCTCTTTAGGTCCCCAAAATTGATCACAACCCCCCAAAATTTCAAAAATATTCTTGTACATAATAATCATTTGAAGTTGCTTTCTGACGCTCTTGGAAATTATGTTCCAATGCTTTCGGAAGTTATTATGTTTCGTTAATCTTAGAAATTATCTTCTGATTGTAAATTGAGAAACAATTATGAGTTCTACCATTGTGCGACAACCGCAAACAATTTCGAGGGAACTTGCATATACATATCAATCACCCTCTAATATGGTTGCAATTGCAATTTCATCGCTAAGACTTCAAGAGCATTAGAAAGGTATACAATTTTTTTGGGCATCCCAACATTTTTTTTAGTTGTCTCTCAAATTTTTATCTTTATAATTAATTATTTTTAAATATTTAGAAAACACGAATCATAAAAATTTCTTTTCTGATATTTTGGTTTTGATTTTTATGAAAAAATACTAGCAATGTACTACTATTCATATCCGAACGTTACATTTATATTTAATCTATCCATTTAAATAAAACCCTCATCCTTCAATTCATTGCAAACTCACTTTCAAAACTAGCCGTTAGTTAAGATTATCTCACTCTTCTCTCTCTCTCTGAATTCTGAAACACCATGACAACCTCGTTGGACACAGCTTCTCCTTCTCCTCTTCACATCAAACAGGTTTTTCCTCTTCCTCTAAAAAAAAACATCACTATTTTTTTTATGTCTTGTGTCTGAAATTAACGTTGTTTTCGTTTTATAACAACAGGATGATACAAACGTTGTTAATTCTTCTTCTCCTCAGTTCACTCCATCTTCCGATAAACGCTTCTGGAGCACTCTCCGTTGTAGAATTGACTCGCTTCTCGATAAACGCGGTCAACCCAAAATCTCAGATTCATTACAGAATGAAAGAGGAAAACGATTGAAGGAAGATTCGTTGTTGCTCATAAGAGGGTTTGACTCGGTTTCTAATACACTATCTCTTTTGTCTAATAATTTGGACAATGCCTTGCTGGTAAGTAGTATTACAATTTAATCTCTTTTGTGCTAATTAATGTTTTTAGATCCAATTAATTAATGTTTTACTTTATTAATTAATAGTATAATCTAGTATTAATCTTTTAATCAATCTCATTAATAACCGCTTTTTTGATATGGTTAAAAAAAAAAAATAATCTAGTATTAATCTTGTTGAGAGAAATGTAATGTGCTGTTAATTTTTTTGAGTTTGAATGAGAAATCTGCAATATTAGATGCAACAGAAATTGAAATTGATTGCATATTATTACTCCGTCTCAAATATAGAAGAAAAAAAATCAAACAAAGTTGAGTTATCTAGTTAAAAATTTGGATCAAATCAAATACATCTACTTTATTATTATTATTTTTTTTGTTTATATTCGAGACCGGATAAAGTAGATTTTTTAGTAGTACATTTAAATTCTAAACATTCAGATTATTTTTCCATAGGGTGCAAGAGAATTGGGGAATCCACCCACATTAACTGATATATTCAAAAGCAAAATTGATCAGTCAGAAAACAATGAAGAAGAGAATTCAGAAGCAGAGAAAGAGAGAGAGGAGTCAAAGCAAGGAGTAAAGAGGAAAATTGATGAATTCTATGAAGAAAATGTTACAGAGTCACAAACAGAAAATGGGGGAAAAATGCATGAAAAACATATCAAGAAAGCAAAAAATGTTGGTTCTTTGTTTTTTTTCTCCTGTTATCAACTATTGTACTAGTACTAGTTAGTAGATTATATTGGTACTGAAGTTTGTGGCTAATTGTAACTTGTTTTCATTTTTGCAGATTGCAGTTTCAATGGCAAGCAAAGCAGCTACACTTGCAAGAGAATTGAAGTCTCTTAAATCAGATTTATGTTTTATGCAAGAAAGATGTGGTCTGCTTGAAGAAGAGAACCGAAGATTGCGTGACGGTTTCGCTAAAGGAGTCAGGCCTGAGGAAGATGATCTGGTAAGGAATCAATTCAATCTTAATCATATACCATATGGTTAAAAGAATTTGAAAAAGTTCCTGTGAAAGAGTTAGTGATGTTATATCATTTTTGTATTTCTAATGTAACTAATATTGTTACATTTTTTACTTCATTGTAATTAGACATTAGTTAGGATTTGTTAATGTAAAGTTGAGTGAATCACAGTTTTTCTCTAGAAATTGGAGTGGTCTAGTTATTTGGTTCTTAATATTAGCATATCTTTGATCCTCAATGCAATTGTTTTAAGAAAAGAGAATCATTGTTGATAACAATAGGTCAATTCTTCAATTAGTTTCAATTCACATTAACATTATCATATTAGTCATTTTGTGTTGATCAATTTAGTCCTGGAATTGTTCAAAGAGAATAATGTATGTACTTCATTTCAAAAACTATTTTAGAATTTCATTGATTTTAGGAGCCTGAATTGTTCAAATTATTATGGAACTAATCTTATGTGGATGATGGTTTGTGTGGTGTAGGTGAGGCTTCAGCTGGAAGCACTTCTTGGTGAGAAGGCAAGACTAGCCAATGAAAATGCAAATCTGATGAGAGAAAACCAATGCCTTCACCAGCTGGTGGAGTATCATCAACATACTTCACAAGACCTCTCTGAGTCATATGAGCAAGTCATCCAAGGAATGTGCTTGGACTTCTCATCTCCACCACGATCAATTGCCGGAGAAGAGACAAGGGATGAAGATGGTGCTGATGATGATGAGAAATAGAGAAGAACTATGAACACCAAGGAACCATCTCTAGTAACCATTTCTACAAGTTCTCTGGTGAACTTTTGATGATGGAGAAGAACCTACCATCACCATTTCATGCAAACCAAATTTTTTAGCACCATCATAACATCCCCTCTGTAATGATGCTGCAAATATTCCTTGTATTACCGCAGAAAATAATGATCTTCCTACTAATGTGACAATGGTTCCAAATGTGATAATAATATTAGTAGTGTCCACTCCGCCACTATTATAATGTGACAGTCTCTTGTACTCTTGCTAAAAAAATATATCTTGCATGGTCTACATAATTAAGTTAAAAAATATATATCTTGCATTGTCACAAAAAAATCTCTCTTGTACTTTGTCTACATAATTAAGTTTATGTACCCAAACCAAATTTATTAAACATTCACTTCAAGTTTGAGTTAGCTTGTTAAACATTCCCCAACCAAGTTAATTGTAACATATTGTCATGACAACAAATTTCACATGCACATTAAATAAATCACACTATGTTGACCAAAAAAAACAAATCTCATTGCCTCCATTGCAATTTTTTCTTTCTTTCTGTAAAGATGTAATTAAACATAGGAAGATGTTTGGTTGACACCCATGCACCTTAGTGGCAACCTTTGAATACTGACCACCTTTGAATACCGATCCATTAGATTTAAACCCAAATCAAAAATAGACTACCCACATTGTTTGAATGTTAGAATTGAAGAAGGGAACTGGATTATAAGAATAATGATTTTAATAAATTTCTTTTCTTCTATGAGTTAAGGCATTGTGAAGGAATACGGTATTCTCAACAAGATCATTTGGCGAGCCAACAATAGAAGCACGGAATCAACCATGACAATGCAATGGTTGTAGGGCATTTGCATTTCAAGAACAATGTTGTTATCAAAATTGAAACATAAGAATTGGTGTTGGATAGATGAGGATGAGGCATTGAAACATCAGAACCACATACAATTTCAAAACATCAAGTTCAACTTAAAGCAACATAAATCCATACATAAGCAAGTTTAAATAGTTAGGCACAACTTCCAGGCACATTAGGTATCAAGTTTGTGATATGATACAAAAAAAGAAGTTCTGCAACATCAACTTTTTCCTTCATTAGCCTTCAATTCTCTTTCTTTTACCTGCAGAAGCTGAATATGCATTGTCGATTTCTTCATTCAAGGAAATAACAGCAGCTTCAGTAGTTTTTGCCACAGTTGAAAGCTGCTGATTAACAACATCCTTCATTTTATCCAATACTTTTTCATACTACAATATCAAAAGGTATATAGTTAGATACATCAAGTCAACTAAAAAAGCTCAAGTAATTAACACATACAGTTTTATCTGTGTCTAATAACCTGTAAATATTCACAAGATCAGATGCTACACCAGTAATGATTTTAAATAGAACTTCCTAAAATAATGTTCTTGTGGTTGCTTCATGCAAATGCAATGGTTAAAATTTTGTTTATGATCTTATTTTATTACTGATGTAGCATATCATGTCATGTTTTGAGATAGTAGCTGGTTCATAACATGATATGAGAGCTTCCATGGACGCTCTCATATCATATCATATCATGTTTTGAGATAGTAGTTGGTTCATAACATGATATGAGCGCTTCCATGACCAAGAGATCGGAAGTTTAATATATTTGGCTAATGACCCCTGAAAGAAATAATAGAAAGAAAAAAATAGATATCACACAACATACCACTTCCAGCTGCCCTTTTAGTTGTTCATTTTCGTTGGATAAAGCTTCAAGCTGCATAATGTAAGTCAGTACACAACATATATGAAATATGAGATAATCAAACACAAAACAGTAGGCTTAAAAATGACATTAGGATTTTTTTCTTTCTAAAATGAATAAATTAAAAACAAAACCTTCTTTTGGGAATCAATGTACATGCTCCGATAACCGAGTGCCATCGACGGGGCTTCATATAAGCTAGCATTTCCATCAACCTGTTATATGTTCAGAATATATTTACCAATGAGGCATCACACTTATAACAATAAAAATAACAATGGCATGTTGTCTTAAGTTTAGGTATATACTATAGTATACCTTGGCTGTCAACAATTCTATCATCTTATACAAAGCATCAATTTTCTGTAAGGCATAGTCAACTTTTACATCCACACTCTTTTCACTTGCATTTTCAGCAGGATTAAGTTCAAGCTCAGACTCAGGCTCAAACAGTAACTGTTCCATTTCAGCTTGTTCATTTTGAGTGTTCTCCCGTAGCAATACTTGCACGGGCTCAGTTTGAGGATTCTCCTGTGGCAATACTTGCACTGGCTCAGCTTGAGTATTCTCCTGAGGCAATACTTGCACTGGCTCAGTTTGAGTATCTGTTGGATTTGGCTGTGGCAATACTTGCTCAGTTTGAGCATCAGATTCATCTTTTTCACTATCACTAACAGTCATATCCACAACGCATTCAACGCCTTGCTTCGAGTTGGTGGATTTAACTTTGACAACCCCGCTTCTAATGCGTTCAGAACGCCTCACAGATCCATTACGGTATTTGGACATTTTTTTAGCCAATGTAGCATACTTCTTTTGATGTTTACTTACCGGAGTGGTTTGTTCTCGTGGTTCTTTTCCTACAGCACTTGTCTCCACTCCAGCCACTGATGAATTCAGATGCTTCTTCAGTGGGGAAGACATAGGGTGTGGATTTTCCAGCTGAGATTCTAACACCTCCGTTGGATTTATGTTTCCATTGGAAGCTTGTTGTTCAACTCTCTCAGAAGGTAGGGCATTAGCAGCAGGCTGTGAGATGAAAAAAAGACAATAATGAGTGAACATAAATGATTCAATATATGATTTGTTTATTCAATCATAAATCCATGAACTTAGCTCCACTAAAGCAAACAATTCAATTTTTTTCTTCATAAATCAATATATGATATTACATGCACAACAAATATCATCAATTGATATTTTCATCAATGGTTGAAACATGATATTAAAAAGGTGCTACTTTTTACCGCTAAACGTCTTAAAAAACACGCATGTTGTCGAAAGTGTACTTTTTTACTCGTGTAAATATGCTTCTGAACGACTAAAATTACTGTTTTTTTTAAATGTGTACATATACGAATTCCTTGAGTGCCGGACAAAGTTTTTCCCATTCAAAAATAGTATATAGGAAGCATGAATATGGTCTAATGTGAAAAAATAAGAGTTGTTATTTCAACCTATGAAGCACAGACACTCCTTGGATTAGGAGTGTGTCCGACCCCGACACGATACTGATACATATAATTATACTAAATTATGTGATTTTCTCAAATGATTAGCGGTGTTGGGGTGTCGGTGTCGTGTCTGGTGTCCGTATTCGTGCTAGATTTCAACAAACTTATGATTTGTTATCCACTCTAAAGTGAGCAGATCCAAGTCAACCACCTTGTACACCAACAACTCACACTAAATCAGATCCCATGGTAAAAACACATAAATTGAAAAGTGAAAACATCGTACAAAAAGGTAAAAAAAAACTTCAAAAATTAGATAAAAAGCAAGCTTTCGACATAGAAAGTACAGAATAACGAAAAGTCAACAACAACACACTCACGAATGCATGCAACCACAAAACGAAAGCTCTCCTATTTCTCCTAACATTCGTTCATGCAAACATTGAAAATCAGAAAACCCTACCTAAAACCATAGCCCTAAACATGATCCGATAAAAAAACACCAAAATAGGAACATGAGAAAGGAAACACAACAATAATAAGAAGAAAACGATAATATCGTACATACATAAAACGGACGAAACAACGGAAAAGAAAGATGAGAGAAAAACAAAAGAATGGATTTTGTGTACCAAGGAGAGTACCGCGTCTTTGGTCTTGGAAGGTTTAGGTCCAGGTTTTCGGCCCATGGTGCAGGAGGAGAGGAAGGTGATGAGCAGAGAAAAGTACAGAGCACCCCCTCAGTCGTCACTCTTTGGTATTGGAATATGAAGGGACAACACAGAACTAAGTTTTAAAGCAGGAGGAGAAACATATGCAATTTGACACGGCAAAAGAGAAAAATGCCACGTCGCTTATTGGGTGATTTGGAAATTAAAAAGACAAAACCCTAAACCTTAAACCCTAAGATACCGTTTTCATCTTGAAATTTGTTAAAAAGTTAAAAGATTATGATGATAAGAACACGTGTTAAAGATTAAAAAAGAAGGTTATGTTAACTTGTACTCCTAAGACACATGAATTTCATAAATGATAAAGTATTTATTACAAAATATAAATCTCTAAAAAAATAATTTGGCACAATTTTCTAGACAAAATTATGTTACTCCATCCGTTTCAAAATATAAGCAAAATTCACTTTTTAGGTTCATTCATTTAATGATGTATGTGGTTCATAATATGGATCACATACATCATTAAATGAATGAACCTAAAAAGTGAAATTTGCTTATATTTTGAAACGGAGGGAGTAATAAGTACTCCCTCCGGTCAATATTATAAGCAAAATTTCACTTTTTAGATTCATTCAATAAATGATGTATGTAGCATATATATATATATATATATATATATATATATATATATATATATATATATATATATATATATATATATATATATATACTACATACATCATTTATTGAATGAATATAAAAATTGAACTTTTGCTTAAAATAGTGATCGGAGGGAGTATGCTAAAACCATTTGTTAATGATATTAGAAATGATCCATGAAATTTAGGTAGAAAAAGTTAATTTTGTTTTTACAATATGTTGAATTAACAATTTCTAAAAATAAAGTTTGCATTTGGTTTTCCCTTAAGAAAACATTTGATGAATTTTATGTACGAAAAATTATTTTTTTTTTCAATTTTTACAATATGTTGAATTTACGATTTCTAAAAATAGAGTTTGCATTTGGTTTTCCCTTAAGAAAACATTTGATGAATTTTATGTACGAAAAATTATTATTTTTTCAAAAATTATTTTTTTCAATTTTTACAATATGTTGAATTTACGATTTCTAAAAATAAAATTTGCATTTGGTTTTCCCTTAAGAAAACATTTGATGAATTTTATGTACGAAAAATTATTATTTTTTCAATGTTTTAAAAATTATTGAAAAAATTATTATTTTTTCAATGTTTTAAAATTATTATTTTTTCAATGTTTTATTTCAATGTTTTAATGTGTTTTTTTTGTGGTGGCCGGGGTTTGAACCTCGGACCTTGCATATATTATGCATTGTCCATACCAACTGAGCTAAGCTCACAAGGACGTTTTAATGTGTTGAATACACAATTTTTAAGATTTTTTTATGGGTTATGCTAACAAGTGCACTAAGGGAACTTAAAGTAGTAAGTTTGCATTGAATTCTACAATTTTTTAACTATTAGAAAGTTAAATCTATCACTTTTCATCATTTTCCAATACAATATTTCTATTCTTGTTCTCTTAACCAATGAATAAAGCGCACCCTTAAGCATTTTCCATTTTTTATTTTAGACTTTTTTTTAGAAGACACTTGTCTAGCATTTACCAAAAATTAAATTTACATTTTTCAATATAAGAATTCTCCATTTCAAAAATAATTGTATTTAAGCTTTGTTTGATAAAAAAAATTGCGAATAATTCGTTAACTTATAGCAGATAATCTAACTGATTGAATTGGTCCTGTTCGATGAAATTGGCATTTGAAGTAACTTAGAAATATAAAATGACATAAAAGAATGTGCATTTAATTGATATTTATTTGTTACAATAAAGATTGCAAGAGTAAAATCGACACAAAAAGTTATAAGCTCTCACTACTTGAATTAGTTTATCAAAAACATCTATAAACTCATAAAAATAAGCTATAAGTTGGTGTAAAAGAGTAGTTACTAAACAGATTTTTTGAAATTATACGAGTTTACTAAAAAAAAATTGATGAAAAGATCGACTAGTTAAGCTCAAGTGATTAATCAACTCAACGAAAGGACCTGAGTTTAGTTTAAATCACAAGGCTTATTTTTATAATAAATCAGAGGATTTCACAACAAATAAAATTGATGAAAAATAATTGTTTTTTTTTTAAGTTTTATTTTATTGATTCCTTGGATCCAAAGTAGACCCATTTTGGAAGAAAACATTAAATACTTTCCCTTTTAAGTTCTTATTCTATATATAGTTAGTTTAATTTTAAAATCAAATTTAATTCTATTTATTTTATTTTGATTTGATTTTTTTAAGGGAGATTTGATTTGATTTGATTTTGTTGTGGCTGTGGACAATTATAAGCTTAAACTTGCCTCTCAATATACTCAATTGTTTTAAGATACAACCGGTAGTCAACCACTTTACACACATGACTATACACAATAAATTACTAGTGTAAGGAATCTAAATAAGTACTTAAACTATAATTTCATAATATAAATCACAAATAAGGAAGAAAAAAATTGAACCCCAAACCCAAATCAATTTAATCATTATGAGAAATACACGATGAGCGTTGTTGTCCATCTGTCAGCTAAGCTGCGTTCGGTCCAACAAAATGAAATTTCAAAACAACGATAATGTGTGAATCAAGTTAGACGCTATTTGATCATATTTGTTCATGCTATTGAGGCAAGTTTGATTTTTTCGCAAAACATGCGAAGAAACCGTAACTTTTTTTTTTTTAAGGATGCGAAGAAACCATAACCTGCATGGTTGAACATGATGAAGAAAGAATGCCATCTTACGAAAGTGCTACTAGCTTAGCTCATCCATAATCTTGTCAATGTTGAGTTTATGTTTTTAATTTATGTCTTGAATTTTCGTTTTTCAATTTCAAGTTATATGACATGTCTTGGGATGTTGTACTGGCACTTGAATTAATGAATGTTAGCTTTTCAATTTCTTGCATGTAGCAGTGCGTCGAGATTGAAAAACCCGGCCAAGTATTTTGTTATTATTCCAAAATAAATTTTTTTATGTGTTCAGATTCTATATTTTAGATAAAATGCAATCCAAGTTTTGAAATATGGACATGAGTATTTTGGAAATTTCGAGTGGCTTAAGAAAATTAGCGGAATGTGTCAAAAAAAAAAAATAGCGGAAAAATTAATTCACTACGAATTTTCTTTTCTCTTTGTCAAACTTATAACTGCTTATTAAGTTGGGCCAATCAACCCTATCACACTTCCAATTTTAAATTTTCGGAGTGAGTAAACATTTATAATTTGAAAATTGCTCAATAAACCCCTTGATTTGCTCACAAGTCCCTTGAACTTCCCAAAATACCTTTCTCGAGACTTACGAACCAATCACTCAAGTTCAGGTCCTAACTCTCTTTCCCTCTAGTTCGGAAGTTATGGTACGATTGCAAGTTTTATTTAGATTGCTTAAATCGTGTTGTCATTTTCGTTTATGTTGTCAATTTGCATCATTTTGTTCTATCGTTACATCTCTAGTTATGTTGAATTATGAGTGGTGGAATGTCCATTGTTGTTGAAAATATGAGTGGTTTTTGAATTATATCGTTGTTGAAATTTTGGTTTGTGACCTGATATTCAAATTGCTCTTCGATTATGATGCATAAACGAATTGAGTTCTAACTCCTAATCCGTTCGGTTTATAACTCCCGAACCAAGCGTAAATGGAGTTGAGGGCAGTTCGGATACTTACTCTCAAAATAGAACGATCGGGAGTAAGGAACCAAGGGGGTCAATTTCAAAATTCCGAGGGGCTAGTGAACAATCTAAGGGGCATATTGAGCAATTTTCTTCAAATTTTGCCAAAACTCAACTATTTTTCTCATCCACTACTTAGCTATCCGGCCGAATCCTAAAACTAACATGAAATGGTCCAATACTCCTTTTGATCAAATTATTTTTTGGCTTTTAAGTCCCTAGCTTACGTAATATATTTGAGAGGAGTACATTCTAACGTCTCAAGTTAACACCAAAAAGTTAACTCAAGTGGGTTCGTTTACATAATACTATTAAATCAAATATAGAGAATTACTAAATACACTAGATTTTTGTCAAAGTGAACTATAGTAAAGCTAGGTTTGGCTGCCAAATATAAAATTTGAAATCCATATATACTTAGAATCAGCTGTTTGCAAAATTACAGCCTCACACAGTTTGCAAGTCTAATGGATTTGCAACGTCTCTAAATTCCAATTCGACCATCTAACTTGCGACCTTATATATATTTTTGTAGTCTATGACTTTGCAATGGAGTGTAACATTTTGCCTTCTGGAGATGCCATATTCTCACCTTTGATATTTAATTTGAATTAAAAAAATTTCCCACTAACAGCTGTGTGGATTACATACGAATGGAGGCAAAGACTGTTGAATTACGTCATATTTATTAAACAAATGTTTGAAAAAGGAGAAGCTTTTGCATGTCATGATGCTGCAAACAAACACCTTGATTCGCTATCTCCTCATTTCATATGCTGGAAGTTGATGATGATGTTCTTTTTTTAATTGTCTTACTAGTATCTAAGAATTGTAATTAAGTGCATCGCTATCTTTGAGATGGTTGAAATTAGATTAAAGTCAAGGCTTCAAATTCAAAAATGATATCTCTACCGTCCATAAAGTATAAATGGAATCAACGCATCTTCATTTTATTTTATAACGTTTGATAGGATGATGTTCTTTGCAATTTTAGAATTTCACTATAAGATAATACGTATGCATATATAATATAAAAAATAGGTTTGAATTTTGATTCAAAGCGGACCAAAAGACGACAACCGAAGTTGATTGAACGTAAAAGAGGACGGTGGTCGCTTCACAGAGAAAGTGATGTACTTGCAAGGACTCCAACACTCATGTCAATGAAGGCTGCACAGAACTTAGATCTGGATGTTTACCTTAAACAAAATATGTACATTTTAAATATTTAATATTTATTTCTTTCAAATAATTAAAACGAGTAATAAAAGTTAAATCATCTGTAACAAAAAACTATTTTTTAACATAAAAAGTTTTATTGGTCAATTTAATTACCACAATGTCAACCATTAGTCATTGTAATGATTGTTTTATCTTCTTTAAGTGAATCAAATGACTTTCTTCACAATTGTCAACTTAATTCTTAATCCTATACTACAAACACTACTACTACTGCTATATTTTTTATTTTGAAACTACTAGTACTATATTTTTATTTGTTATTACTATATGTCATGTGTACCCAAAAAATATTGGTATCCTTGCACGATCGATCCTTATGTGTTATAGCTAGTTCTGTTCTGGCATTTGATCATTTCCATTTTTATTTGCGTGGAGCAAACAAAACCATAGGAATAAAAAAATTGTAGCACTAGCTAGCACGGTCAATACACAAAACTCAACTTATTAAGTAATGGTGCGTTTTATTAACATTTTAGACTGATTCATGCAAGAGAATCCATTGCCTTTCTTCCTCTAAATTATGTATAATATATCAAAAGACAAAAATATGCCTTAGTTAAACGATACATAAAATATTAGCAAAAAATAACGATACATAAATTAACATTTCACGTACATAATGAATCTATAGCTAGCTAGCTAGAATAATTGTGTTTAAATTGAGTCTATATGCATTTTTTCATAAAGGTTTTAATTGATTGGCCAATTTAGAACAACCGCAAAGAAGTAAGGGTGGATTAATCTAAATAATACATTCAAGAGCATTTGATCTATATATGTTTAGGAAATTGACCTAGCTTTCAAAAGTGTGTAAGACGCATATATTCTTGTCCCCTTCCTTTTATTTCCCTTCTCATATTCTTTTCATAATTCATTCGACCCTCTACTTTTATATTTTACAGCATTAATTTATAGAATTAATTAATATATTACATACATATGAAGCAATTATCTAAGAACTATGCGTGTGGTGTACCAAAATCAGTAAATGTTCTAGGTCCCTCTCTTGTAGCCTTCACGACTGGTTTCAGCATTTATACAATATAAGTTCTTTTATTGGAATAAGATTCTTCTATAGACTCTATTTTCTTTCGGTACACTATAACTCTATTTTATTTTGTCACAAAACTAAATTTAGTACGTCATCATTGTTTGAAAACAAATTATGTCGTTAGTTTTGAACCTTTAAGGGGACCGCATAATTAACAAAGCTATACTGTGTATTAAGGTTAATTGGACGTGGAAAAACATGGTGTTCTAAAACAAACATAATTTTACATTTTTGCTATCTTCTGGAACTAATAAATGGATGTACCCGACCACTGTTAGGTGTGTGATTTTGCCACTTAATTGTTACATGCATAAATTTGGTCTCGATTACCATATTTGAGATGTCAAAAGGACATGTTCATGTGTCCTAATTAAGTCCAATATCATCCCTATAAATCTGTAGCAGGCCATTTAGCATAAGAATTTAATTTAAGCAGTACTATATATGGATGGTGTAAAATAGTTTTACATGTTATTCAAGCACATGACAGCACATACACTGTGTAGATATCTTAGCCTTTAAGAATAACAAATATTATGTGCCTTCTTATTGGAGATTTGTGTTAATTTATTTACACTGTCAGTGATTACTGATTAAACTCGTTAATTAATGAATCACAATTTAGTCCATACAATTATATAATTTGATATCTGATATTAATATTTTAAAAAATAATAATTCCTAGAATTGAAGATACTGAATAACACTAATCAGTCATTTTGGATAATTCGTGGGGATCACCTACACGAACTAATATATTCAATGGAAGATACTGAATAACACTAATCAGTCATTTTAGGGACAATATTTCCCCATAACTAACTAACTAACTAATTAATTATACATGGGAGACAAATAATGAGCAAATTAATCATGGTTATAAACCAAATTGTTGGACTTAAATAACAATGGATTTTACCCACTTGGGTTGCCTTGATGGTATTGACTTGGGACCGTGTCCTCCTCCTCGAGGTCTCAGGTTCGATCATCTCCGGTGTCAATTTGAGTGGATTAATTTAGCTTCTTCAAAAAAAAAAAAACAATGGATTTTAGTGAAGGTCAAATTGATCGGAAGCATGAGTTCAAATATTTTTTTCTGTTAAAACAAAACGATATTCATTCATTCAAATTGATAGAGTACATCAGATACAAACATCGCTAAAAACGTAAAGGGTGAATCAGCGAACAAACTCACAACACCTAAGTTAATAGCATACAACGACAAAATGCCTACAAATAATATGATAAAACCAAAGCCACCGAAATATTCATGCTTCCGGAACATAACACAGTTATAATAAGGCAGTGATTTATTAGAATAAATCATGATTCATAGAGAAAGTCACAATTCATTAATATAGTAAATTGATATTCAAAATGAGATTTATATCGAAAATAGATAGACTCACAAAATATTTTTACTTATAAATTTGATTCTATTTTGTATAAAATCGAAATATGATCCATATATGATAACATATTTAAAATCACCATCAAATTGATGAAATCATTATGACACTTTGATTTTGTTGAAGTCTCAACGCAATATTCGTAATAATCATAGTGACACACTACTGTGAAAGTCATCTTCAATTCAAACATGAACTAAGGTAATGATAACCATGCATTGCATAGAGCAAACCATCAAAGACAACATTACATAGTTAATTGCAAAATTTGGCCAAAGTTAAACAAGTAATTATTTTCAATGTCTTGGGGTGAAAAGCTATTTCCATGAAACCATTAGTTTCATTCACTGCCACTCGTTACTGGTTCCACCAATCCTCACTCACCTAAGTCATGGATAAGGCAATGAGCATCTTGTATGCTATATGTAAGAGCCACTGCCACACAATTAATTTGATCCTTTTTGTGTATGCATATGACTTCATGTACAATAGCCTGCACAAGTGGATAACTTTTTACTACCCTAGCTTAGCCCTATATGCTGTAATGTGTGTATGCTGATGATGCATTTCAGCATTATTTCCAGTGAATTTCTAGCACTTTTCTGAATCTGCAGATTCCTTATACTTGCATTTCTGATTGTAAAGAGAAAAAAGAAAACGTGTATTGTACGATGAAAATATTATTAGCCTTTAGATATTTATAAACCAAACTTTAATTGGAATATATACTTTGTACTACTACTAATGTTCATAAAATCGGAACGGACCGTTGATTTTATCTTAGTTACATTGGTCAAGTAGTTTAATAACTAGAAATTCACCTCTTAAGATGAATAAATGAGATGTTCAAAGTTCAAATCCCGACCCTAGGCCTACATATATTATGACAAAGTCTCACCGATTTTTATCTCTGAACGATATGATTTTTAAAACATTTGCTTTGTCGACAACAAGTGTGCATGACATATTGCTCAACTGGTCCATACAGTTGATGGCCAAACGAATTTACTAAATTGTGTCAAGCTTTTAAAACCTTTTGTTCTCTTGATCATTTGTATATATGTTCTTATGAAAGCTATAATATATATTTATAGATTAAACTTTTAGACTGTGAGAGAAGAGAGTGGCTCGAAGACCATGTGCTTTTACAAAGTAGCTTCTTTTGATTGATCGAACCTCTAGTTGTTAAAATAAAAAAAAAAGCAAATAATATGAACATTTTCCGTACACTAATGGATTGTGGAGAGATTTGGCCAATAGAAAAGTCAGAAGAAAAGTGATGATGAAAATGATTCTTCCCTTTTTTCTGACCAGAAATATATACATGTTGGCCATTTTAATTTGTAGAGTGGGTTGTAAACTTCATTATTGAGTGAAAAGGTAAAGAAAAAGTTTGGAGACCTCTTAGATTAGAAGACATAAAATTGTATAAAAAAAACTTAGAAAACAACAAAGCTATGATCCCTTTCAAAAACAAGAAAAACTATGATTATTCAAAACAATATTTTAGTAGTCCTTATTTGCTTCCCTCTTGTATGGCTGGTTGACTTATTAATTAGCTTGCCATTCCTCCACTATAATGTTGGAATTAACTTAATATTAATCGTATGGTCAATAACAAAGATTATAAATTCTTAAAAAAAAAAACAAAGATTATAAATAAAATCATAATTTCCTCTAAAAAAAAAAAGATTAATCATAATATTTCTATGCGCAATTATAAAAATTAACCCCTCTAATAGCATACTACTACATGAATAACAAAATTGTCCATATGAGTGCTCTTGAGCTTGTAGTGTTAGTTTATCATCTGAATTTAAACCTTCTAAATGATAACAACAACATAAGTTATTATTTATTGTTACTCTTATTGTAAGAGTTTGGTATAGGAGAGATATATAAAGTGTGTTTTTCTAATAAAGTAATAATAATTGAAGAAACAAAGATGGATTATAGGTACTGCACGGATGGTGCTAATCCAATTGTGATTGTATTATATATAGTAAATAGTAATTGAAATTGGTTATTCTACTATATTTGGTTTTGTTCTATTGATGGTAATGCCAATGCCAAACCTATGGCCACAATAAAAAGAAGTTCAGTTGATAAATATAGGGAAGACTATGTCAGTTTGTCTGCTTCTTTTTCACCACTTTGATTTTCTGTGGCAGCAAATTGATTTGTTTAGATTATGAAGATAAGTCATTCGGGGAGCACCGTAATAAAATCTCCACTTAACTCTATTCATTCATCCTTTACCACACTATTCATTTTCACATATCTTACTTCATCTTAGTTTTAGAGATAAATTAATTAATTAATTACACACGTTATTTTCAGGCTATATCAAGGTTTTCATTCTTTTTAAATAAATATGTCAATATGTTTGTCATAAAAAAAATGTTAATATGTTATTAGTGTGAAATATTTATGGATTTTGTTGGTGGTTAAATTTTGTTAAAAAAAATCTGAAAAGTTGCCTTTAATAGGATCACCGCTTCGTTCAGGTGAGCTTAATTCAATTGGTATGATCACTACATTATAATATGCATAGGTCAAAGTTTGAACTTCGAATACCTTATTTAGTTTAAGAGATGAGTTTTTAGTCATTAAACTACTTGATAAAAAAAAAAATTAACAATAGTATCACTGCTTCCAACCATCTTTTTCATCAACAAAGCTCGAGTCCAAAATATTGGTCAAAGAATTTGAGTTAAGTTATACTCAAATCAATGTAATGTTTTCTGTATCAAAGTTTTAAATCGCGATAAAAAAGTTGCATAGCATAAAATTGTGTTGAACTATTCGACTCGAGACTAATATTGATTTGAGTATAACTCGAGAGTTAAGTTATACTCAAATCAATGTAATATTTTTACTTCATTTCATATTATGGTATATATGACTCGAGAGTTAATCTCTACCGTTACATGTAGAGGATTTTTTTGTTTGACAACAGGATAAACGGTTAAAAAAACTTGAATTTGGACCGTGAAACACAAATTAAATTCATATAATAAACATTTGAAGAATGATCATTTAGAATAATTCAATTCTCACTAACCAATCCGCGTGAATTAAATTACGCTGCAATGAACTTTTGGCAGAGCATATGTCCGAATGCCTCAAATTTTATTACTCTACATTACCACCCAGGATTCAGATGTCAAATTGAACTTTTCTACTGACATTCTTACATTTTTTTTTTATATTCATAAACAAAGAATAACTAAAGTTTGTTACTAGTTAAATAATACTAAAACGTTGACATTAATCAAGGGTTTATATTAAAATAATTTTTTAAGAATTGACTGAAACATGAGAGTAAACCATGTTGATTGTTAAATTGTTTCAAGTGCAAAAGTTTTTGAACTAAAAAAGTGATGGAAGCATATTTAGAGCATCTCCGATCAATGGTAACTTCAATGGGTGTTTAATTTATTTTTGGGTAAAATATGTTTTTCATCCCTGCAATTATAGGTCATTTGATTTTACATCCCTGAGCTTACTAATCCTCCCATTTTGCCCCTGTAAAAGTTAATCATTTGAAAATTCGTCCCTCATCAGAGTTAATCACTCATATGCATGCGAAATGACCAAAACGCCCTTAGTTGATGAAGGAGGGTATTTTGGTCCTTTTCTGTTTAACTGGAGCAACTAAGGGCATTTTGGTCATTTCGTATGATGTGGCAATGATTAACTCTGATGAGGGACGAATTTTCAATTGATTAACTTTTACAGGGGCAAAATGGGAGGATTAGTAAGCTCAGGGATGAAAAATCAAATGGCCTATAATTGCAGGGATGAAATGCATATTTTACCCTTTATTTTTTTTTGGATTCAACTTAAATTGCTATCTAGTATTTAAGCAATTTTCAAGGGATCAAACTACATTTTACTCAAATGGTGATAAAGTTAAGCAACACATACTTGACTCCCAATATTAGTTTTTATTCAAGATTGCATGTTAAAATATTATTTTAAATGCCTAAGATCTTAGGAGAGAGGATTGCTTCTTCCATAACTTATTTTAAAATAATCTCAAACTCCATATCAACACACTCCAATGGTAAAAAAACACTAAATTTTAAATTTTATTTTTAAGAGAACAACTAATGTATCTACATTGAAGATGCTCTTAGGTCATGTAAATGTAAATGAAAGAAATACAAATAGCAATAAATTGATTATAAGTAGACTTGAACTAATAAGAATTTAAAATTAACTTTAAAATATATCAATTGACGTTTGAACATATGATTCGATTTTCCTTCCACCGATTTCTGCTGTGATTTTAAATTATTCAATGAAGTTTGTGGCTTTCTCTAAATTTGTATGAGGGTATTTCTACCTTATTTTAAATTTTTATTTATAAATAAATATTAACTTTTATTAAAAGGAAAAAAAATATTAACTTTGAAATGGTACCAAACTTAGAGAAAATAAGAAAAAAGTTATGCTATATTTTACCACTACTTTCCTATTGTTAGGGAATAGGGACCCTCTTCCCACTAGACACAATAAAGTTACAAAGGTTAGTAGCTTCACACCATTGCCCAACTATATATATTAGACCCACCCATTTCACTCCTCATTCATCTCCATTCCTCTCTTCTCAACCCTCTAATTTTCTCCCTTATCCTTACAAACCTAATCTTCAATTTCATCTCAAAGAACAAAAAAAAAAAAAAAAAACAATAACTAAACCATGTCTTTTGCTTAACACTCTCCAAAATTTGCTCTCTTCTCATAACATCCTCATTTTTTTTCACTTTAAAAAATCCTCTGTTTTTCCTCTGTTTTCATTTCCCCTGTTTGTAAAACATTTTTGTTTTTGGATAAGACAAAATGTCTTCTTCCTTGTGCCAAGGGTTGCAATCTTGTCTTGAACCTCGTTTGATCGAACCACGTGTTTTAAGGCTCAAATTGGCTCCACCAGGATCAAACATTTCACCTTCTTTAGACCAAGAGAAACATGAATGTGAAAAAAATGACACAAAATCTAGCTGGAGTTTCCTTCAAGCTTTAACAGAAACTAACAAAACTGAAAATGCAAATGGCAAAGTCTATGTTCATCCTACTGTGAAACGTTCCTCATCAATGCTAAGTGAAAAGAGCTTAGAAATGTGCACTGAAAGCCTTGGGAGTGAAACTGGTAGCAATGCTGGTGAAAGTAGTGATATTGATGTTTCATTATTTTCTTCTGACACAAGAAATGATGTTAACAACAATAACAATATGAATAATTGTGTGTCTAGAAGAGTTAATAAAGCTTCTTGTAACTTTCCACCACCACTCACTTCAATAACTGATTTTGGTGGTGTTCATGTTAGGCCTCATCGTGAAGGTGGTAGGTTGATATTAGAAGCTATTGCTTCTCCTTCTACTACTCCTTATTTCCATGCAGAACGTGTTGATGGTAGGCTTAGGTTGAGTCTTTTTGAGACTGTTTTTGATTATGATGGTGATGATGAGGATTATGAAGTAGAGGAAGAAGAATATGAAGAAGAAGTAGTAGTAGAAGGTGAAAGTGAAAAAGAGTGTGTTGATGATTATGAAGGAGATGAAGAAAAAGAAGAAGAAGGTGAAAGTGAAAAGGAGCATGAAGTGTATGGTGATGAAGTGAGTGAGGAAGAGTGTGTTGAGAAGGTGGAAGATGAGATGGGTGTGACCAAGTTTGGAAGACCAAGAAGGTGCAAAGAAAGTGGGAATAGAGATTTTTTTGGTGATGGCTACTTTGAGCTTCAATCTCTTTCACTATGTCTTTGAATATAACTTGTTTGTATTTTACTACTATTATCCATCACTCTCTCTTGTTTCATTTTCCTTTTAGGATTTCACCACTTATGATTGGTGCTTATTTCTCATTGTCCTCATGGAAGTTAGTTATTATAGTTATTAGTTATATTTGGACATCGTCCTTCTATCTATGCCCCCTTCTTTATGGTGCTAGTCTCTTTCTCACTCAATATTTTGTTTATTTTGGTTCATTATTATTTTTTATGTTTTCTTCTATTTATTGTATTTTATGTGTTTTTTAGTTGAAATAATCATTGATAACCTTTACAAACTTTTTCATCGAACTTCGGATTACACACTCTTTTCTTTTTAAAAATTAGAGGAAGCGTAAGACATAAGAACAAAACTTTGAATGAGATGATACCAATATCTTTAATGTTGACTAAAAATATTAGGTTGTAAGTAAATATAGTCCTAACTTGCTTGCTTATGAGAGTGATAACTTGCCAACATTTTTTTAATGATTATGATGTTTCTTAAATTAAAAGAAAAAAACAGTAAATGAACATGTGAATTAAAGTTGTACAACTAATTCCAATCCATAGAACAAACTTAAAAGAATGAACAAGGAAAAGGGAAGGAGAAAAAGCTAGTGGTGGGGTGTAATATAAGGTGGACCCAAAACCTTAATTGCACCATACATATGTTGATTATTATATTTTGTTATGGTCCTTGTCTGATTTTTTTCTTTTCCCACGTCAAAATCCATAGATTACATAAAAAGGGTGATATAATCCCATTTCTTTCTAATGATAAGACTTTGCTATGTTGGCAATACTTTAGGTCATATACCGTTTCAATTTGAGCATACTGTTAGGCTCACGCGAGTCTCTCAACTAACAATGGCTACACATTGATAATACTACTAATTGTTTTCATTAAGAAAATGATGTACTAAATCTTAGTTCTCAACCTTTAATCAATGTGCCCTATTAATTTTTGAACCAATTTAGTGTTTGAGATCGAATTCCAAGTTTTTTTTTTTTTTTTATAGAAAGTAGGGAAATTTTACAAATTGATCATCTAAGACATACTTTATGGTATAGCCGTTATAAAACATTCGATTAAAAGAGACAAAACTTATCTCTCTTAATCAAACGGTGTATAGTTAGTTGCACCATAAAGTCGACAGTAGAATATCATTTTTTTCTTTCTTTCTTAAACAAACGGTATGCCGTCAATTGTACCATAAAGTCGGTTGTAGAGAAGTTGAGTTCATATTTTTAAGTTTCCAACCTCTAAAGCAAAAATGTCAATCATTGTTGAGATGTAGTGAGATGATGTATTCCCTACA